>NC_044305.1:91910808-92571166 GCF_007474595.2 Lynx canadensis
ATGTACAAATCACTTTTCCTAATATTTAAGGCAGTAGAATTCAGATCTGCCTCTGGAGAAATACTTTATGCATTTATTTTCTATATTTCACTAAAACAAATTATAGCTTTAGCTTTTCACTCAGAACTCCCATTGGGAACAGTGTGCTTCATAGGAAAAAAAAATCTGGATGTATTTAGAGACAAAGCAAGAGGATGAAAACAAGGTCTGACAGTACAGTGAGCCAAACCCTGCCTTCACAGGCATTGTAAAGCCACCATTGCCGTCAGCATCGATGGAGCCCACTCCAGAGCCCTTTTTCAGGCAAGGTTCCTACAGAGGAGCATCTCCAAGGGAGGTTTGGGGAGCCTGCCCATGGCTTTTAGGAAGCCTGCAGCTTCTTTGTGCGATCTGAATAAAACTAAGGCTATCTAATTATGGAGTCAAATGTTTTGGTTAAATGACACACTCCTTGTTCTAATTATCACTTATCTCAAAGGGGAGAGCTTCACTTTACAAAGGGCAGGAAGAACAAGGTTAACTTCCCCTCCTAAAACTCTCCCTCCATTGATGAGAAAACACACAGCTGGAGTCTGTACCTCAGAAACTGGCACTTAAGGGCAGTGTTTATCAATGTAATTTGTTGCTTTTCTTAATCGAAATTCACTCAAAACTAATGGTTGAACTCAGAAAAAAGGAAAACCACGTAGTCAATAAAATTTAGATGATTTGTATGCTGGATGTTTGAGTTCTGGACCTAAGATACCTAGAAAGAAATTGTTAGTGAATCCCAAATTGGTCAGAGATTAAATACGAAAAAAAAATTGTTTTAAAAATGGAAAAACTGTTTAATACTTAATTAAATTATTTCTTATATGTCCTGATACAAATTAAGGCAGTAACACCTTAATGACTGTCTCTCACATGCTAATAAACATTACAGCTTCTATGAATAGATCCAAGGGCAGGCTGTACTTTTAATTCCAACCTTCAGCTAAGTAGCACCTTAAATGCTTTCCTGCATTATAATGATCTCCAATTCTTAAAAGTATTCTCTCCACCGCCAGCATGATTTTCACAAAGCTTATCTTCTATTCTAATTTGGCCAGGAGCAATAGGTTTCCTGTTTGAGTAGATTCTCCACTGCTTCCTCATTTTTAATTTTTTTCTGTAAACCTTCTGCAATTTTGAATTGGTTAAAACGTTTTTCTGAGACATCTCCTGATTCATTGCTTTATGAATCCTCATGACTTCTCCTGGATCAATGCATTATAAGCTTGGTAAAATTTTTGCCTTCTCTAAAAATAGATAATTACATCAATGTGCTATTTTCATATATAATTGGATGCTGTTAATATCCATTATTGCACCCCAGAGCCTATCTATCCTCGAGAAGTCTGCAAATCTACTCTCAACACAACAGCTTTTGCTCACATAGACCCAAGTGCTTACTAAATAGAGTCATTTTAATGTCCCCCCATCACTGCCAACTCATCATATTTGGAATCATTGTTGGATTCCATCATGTCATTAAATGTTCCTAATAATTATAGATTGTTTCATTTCTTTCAATGTTCATATCTCAATCTACGACAAATCATGTCTGTTTTGCTATAAGTGACCTTGATTGGCAAGGTCACAATTCAAAGCAGAGAAAGACAGTATGGAAAGTAGATAGGTCTGCCAGGATGGGACAGACACTTGAACACAAACAACTAGGGGTGAGAAGGAGGTCTAAGAGATGGTAGTATGTGGTATTCCGGAGTGTCTGGTGGCAGAAAATAAGCACGAATCCATGCAGGCATCAGCAAAACTCGCTAGGGAATCATATGGAGATGCCAAAGGATAAAGATAGTAATTGGCTATAGAGAGGCTGATAAGAAAAATGCCAAAAACAGTGCATATAGACTTCCTTCTAAAGAATATAGTATGAGAAGTGGGAGGGAGAATGATTTTCTAGTGGAGATAACTGACAAACACTGCATTAGCCATTTGATGAAGGTCAACAGTAATAAGTTGTTTTGATTTATGTACCCTTGATGTTTGTGCTTTTTCTCCTCGAGACTCTTTTTTTTTAATGTTTATTTATTTTGAAAGACAGAGAAAGAGTGCTCACACAAGTGAGTGGGGGAGGGGCAGAGAGAGAGGGAGAGAGGGAGAGAGAATTCCAAGCAGTTCTCCTCACTGTCAGTGTAGAGCCCAACACGGGGCTTGAACCCACAAACTGTGAGATCATGACCTGAGCTGAAATCAAGAGTCGGATGCTTCACCGAATGAGCCAACCAGGCACCCCTCTCCTCAAAATTTGTAACCCCTGTCTAACCATGAGGAAAACATCACACAAACCCAAATTGAACATTCTATAAAATATGTGACCAGTATTCCTCAAAACTTACAAAGTTATCAAAAAAAAACCCAAAAAACAAAAAGAATAAGAAACTATCATAGGGTAAAGGATCCAAAGGAGAGATGAAGACCAAATATAATGTGGTATTTTGGATGGAATCCTGGAACAGAGAAAGAACATTAGACAAAGGCTAAGGAAATCAATCTGAATTAATTATAGGTTTTAGTTAATAATAATGTGTCAATATTTCTTCATTAGTCATGATAAATGTATCAGGGGAAAAGTGAATGCAAAAATGCAGAAACTCTCTGTAATATTGGTGCAACTTTTCCATAAACCTTTAATTATCCCCAAATTTTTTAAAAATTAAAAATTATGTCGAGTTGAAAAATGCAGAGGAAATTGAGAAAAATATTCAAATAGATATCAGATGCACAGATCACAGAACAAAGATAAGAACATTGGGCTGAATGTTGGGGCAGTTGGCATAAGGTTGAGCAAGGGTTTTGGTTAGAGGACAGGAACCTTTTTTCAGCAATGGGCCAGACAATACTTTCAGCTTTGCAGAGCACATAGTGTCCTTCACATCTATGGAACTCTGCTGTTAGTAACATAATAGTAGCCTCATACAATTCATAAACAAATGGGCATGGGATGCCTGGATGGTTCTGTTGGTTAAGCGTTCAACTCTTGATTTTGGCTCAGGTCATGTTCTCACTCTCACGGTTTGTGAGTTCAAGCCCCGCATTGGGCTCTGTGCTGACTGCATGGAGCCTACTGGGGATTCTCTCTCTCCCTCTCTCTCTGCCCTCCCCCATTCAGTCTCTCTCTCTCTCTCTCTCTCTCTCTCTCTCAAAATAAATGAATAAACTTAAAAAATGGACATAACTGTTTAATAAAACTTTACTTACAAAAATAATAAGTGGGCTGGATTTCATTACCGGGTTGTGGTTTATTAGCCCCTGGTCTGTAAAGACAAAGGTAATTAAGGGTAGTAATTAATTGGGATAACAACAGAGAAAACAGGACAAGAACTTTGTCACTGGAACTGGAATTTAAAACAGGGCTTGATTAAATGAACACATGATCCTAATTACCTGAGCAGTGGTATGATTCAGAGTGATTTAAGAAACTACCTTTATTGTGGGTTGTCAGAGTTGTTGAATCGAACTCTTTAAATTCCCATGAAGACATGATCTGCTCCAGAGGCTGTACTAAGAGGACTAACAGGTGCAAAGTCTAGACCATTCTCTCTGACCAGTAGCCAGAAAACAGATTGCTCTATTTTGCTGACCAGGCTCAGTCCCACTTCCAGTCTATAGTCAACCACATTGATAAAACGCCATTATTTTCTACAAAATCTTTTTGGTTTATTTCTCAGAAATCACAACTCATTCTTTCCTGAAGGACACAAGACAGACAAGTGTTTGTCTTGTTTGCTTCTACAATTTAAGGATCTAAGAATGGGTCAATGCTCCCTCAAAGATTGAGTTGGTCTTTGCTCATTTTGTCTGAAAATGAAGGATTTATAGATTAAAAGCATCAACTTTTCTTTGGATTCCACAATCTCGAAAAAATAATAGACGTAAACATTCTTGCTACATTTCCTAGAAGTTTGACATACTTCAGGGCCAAGGTGGATAGAATTGAATGAGAACTGACAAAGATCAGAGAATGTTATTTCAGGGAAATAAAACAAATTGATTGAAGGTCAACATGTTGTCAGAACCCAGATAAATTCAGGCTGAACCCACAGTTTAGGATGTATTGGTCTGATTATTTTACCAAAAAGTTTTTAAAATTTTTATCCCCATGGTTTGCTTTTCATTTGCCCTTTTTGTTGTATTATACTCTCCTTTAAGGGCACTTGTAGACTTCTCCCCTCATCACTCTATCTGAGAAAACAGACAGTTGTTGTTATTTAGTATTACAAGACTGTACTGGAAAGGAGGGGCACTCACATGGTTTACGATCAGGAACTCTTTTTATTCCTCAAATGTCTTAAGGTTAAAATGGGAAAAGCTTACAGTGGTGGAAGGGTGGAGGGTTCAAAATAAAATGCATCTAGTAGAAGAAGGAAAGGTTACTAAATCCCGGAAAATATCAAGAAGTGGGTCATAGCACTTTCAGTGGGGTCAGCAATCTCCCAGGGTGTCTGCAAAACACTGGTAGAAACTTTCTAAAGAAAAGTTCGAAACTAGAATTCTAGCTGCTTTGCCAGGCTCTCAGCATTCTTATATCTATTTCTGAAAAACTCACTGGCCAGAGTTAGGGGGATGTGGATTCTAATTACAGATTAATTTCCAAGAAGCTGAGCATCCTTGTTTAAACCAATTTACACATTCTAGAGTTATCTTGCTTTATTAAGACATTTAAAAGTTTAAACTATATCAGTGATTTCTAATTGGACAGCATACTAGTATTAGTTAACATATCATGTAGTCAACAGCAGAAATCAAAACTTCAGCAAAAAATAAGATTTACTGGGTGAATATTAGAGTTGATCAACATTGCTGCAAAAGATACACAAACCATGGGAGGCGCATGAATAAGAGCAGCTCTGAGATTCTCACTAGCTGGAGTTTATGGATATTTTTTCCCCAACTCGCTGCAAATAGGATGACAGCCTCAGGCATCTTCAGTTTTTGGTTTATTCCATTCAGACTTCAAATTCTAGAGAATGAGAATCTAAATGGCCTCAGTAGGTCAATAGTCTACCATTAATTGAGTCAGCTATGACCAAAGGTACAGGATCGTGGTCCAGCCCTGCGAGAACCCAAATAAACTATTCTTCCCTACACTTAAAGATTCCTAAATTAACATGATTCTAGTATGATCCATCATCATGTACAACCATACATGCACTCACATCCCTTCTACTGGAGACAAGCCATTTTTTACTCCCAGTTCCTGAATTCACATTTGATGTTCTGCAGTCTCTGTTGTCGTCTACATTGCTGATAAACCATTTCAGATCTGTCTCCTTTTCATCCTTTTCAGCACCACTGCAGTTTTAATTCATGTATTTTATTTTTCTTCATACACAAACACATATGCTCCCAGGGTGACCATACCCCCAGCTTTACTGACCTATGTGTAAAGCATCTTCTTTGTCAGAGGTGAATTAGGATTAGATCTGTGTCTTAATTGTGGCTAGTGAGTGATGTGAAGACAAGTCCCAGAGGTTCCTTGGAAAAGTATCCTGCCTTTAGATACAGTGAATAAGTTATTTTATCTTTTACTCTGAGTGTTCCAGTGCCTAGATGTGAGGTTCAATGTGCTGAAAGCCATTGGCTTCCACCTGAATAGAAAGCTGATGTAGAGAGGTGAGAGAAGCAAGATGACCCAAGGGAAATGAAGCAAAGCCTGCTCTACTTCAAACTTTCCATTATGTGATTTACTTAAAATCATTTTATGTGACTTGCAGCTGAACAGATTCTAATTTGTACTCTAGTTTCTGACTCCAAAATATTTTAGTAATGCTTTTTCTTCCTCTATCTGTTTTGATCAAATTTACGTTTTCTGGATCTATGAAGAAAATAATATTTTCCTTTTATAAATATACCCTACAGATGATAGAGGAATACAAGAAACATGAATATTAACATATGTAATCTGTTTTTTTATGACAACCCTGAAGTTACAGTGTCCTTGAATTTGCAACCTGAGGTATGGATGTGATTTAATATCTCCACTACCCTTTCTATATTACACATGGATTCACGTGGCAACTTTACTTGCATGGAGAAGCCAGGGAAGACCTTAATATGAAGAATATGAAGTCTTGACTATTGAGATGGTAGAACAGGAGACAGCCAACAGGAACCACTCTTCTTCTGGATATTATTGTACGATACCCATCATATTTACTCTGGGTGGTCAGATTCAGTAACCTCAACAAATATTCCTTTTTCATGATTTCTCCATTTACATTAGGAGTTGCATAGGGGCACCTGAGTGGCTCAGTCAGTTAAGCATCCAGCTCTTGATTTCAGCTTAGGTCATGATCTCACAGTTCAAGGGTTTGAGCCTCAGGTCGGTCTTTGTGCTGAACAGTGTGGAGCCTGCTTGGAATTGTCTCTCTGTTTCCCTCTCTGTCCCTCTCCCATTTGTGTGCTCTTTCTCTTTCTCTCAAAGTAAATAAATAATAATAAAAAAGGAGTTACGTAAAGCCAAGTCACACTTTCAGTTACTCCAATTCAGAGAAACCATAATTCTCTTGCATAATAAAACCTTTAGTCTGGTACAACCCAAGGAATTTAAAATTTTCAAGGTGGACTATTAGCTATAATACTGATAGATACTTTGATCCCCTCTACCACTGCTCCTTTGTTCATAACACTGGGTTTATCTCTAGGGTATAGAAATAGATTATCTCTATGAGAAAAACAGCACCCTATCATCCAAATGTATTGTCCCCCAGCTTCCAATAGGCTTTTCTATTATTTTGAGTACCAGTTGCTTACAGCTGATGGATAGAAAATAAGACCAGTGAATCTCAGAAGCAACAGTCCCTTGTTTACTTCCTTTATTTTGAATTGGTTTCTTGGTTGGATGCAGAGTATAAAGCATTGAGTAATTTCATGGATGAATGATATTGACAGCGGCAGGGAAAGTAACTTCAAATCTAGATTAGGTGTCTATTTGGTGAGGACAAATCTTTGCTCCTTTCATGACAGAAAAGGTCACATGTAATCAACCTACTACCAGAGAGCTGCCTGGGCTCCTAATGCATGATGTCATATTATGGATTCAGACTTGGTCTCAGCAAAAGGGATGGCCAAGCCAAGCCTGGTGAGATGCAATTCCATATGGTTAAACCTACAGATCGATCCCATCTCTCCTCCTTTACCCACTTTGTTTCTTGGGCTTAATGTACCAACACTGGCCTGGTTGGGAAAGAAGGCTTATGGACATCCACAGAGGCTCATTCTGTCCTTCTGAATTTGGAGAGGCTATTTTGCAATAGTAGTCTTTTGGCTAAAGATACAAATATTTTAAAACTCTTTTCAGTACCTTTCAAGACATCTTCACTGAAAACCTTTGGTTCTGTTTTTAAGTCTTATCATTGCAAGCCAATAATTTTGTAGCACTGCTATAAGTCCATTCTTAGATCTTCAGACACATGCTCTTTCACCAAAACTCCATCTCACAAAATCCTCTAATATTGCTATTCAAAGTCCTTTATTAGATATCTGACTGAACTATCAGTCACTGTCTAAGAATCAGTATATATCTTGACCTGAGGCCATCTCAGGCAAAGTGAAAAACAAGGTGCAGTTTTTGAAGATCTGCCAATGGAAAGATTTTTTTTCTCCCTCATTTGATAACCCCTGAGAAGGGACTTAACACTGCTGCAAAACACATATGGCTAGGGCTACCATACTGTGTGATGCCATCCCTAAAGCAGGCTCAAATTTTTCATCTTCTTCAACTGGTCATTATACCATGAAGTCATAACGAATAAGAGGTGCACTGGGGTTGTGTTTGAGTAACTGTTTGAGGCTTTAGGTTCTTTTTGGAGCTATTTCTGAATGGAATGCTTTTGGGTGTGCTTAGTCAGAAGGTTCAGAAAACATCTGGTCTGTGTTGCCCTTTAAGTCCAATGGTCACATGCTCCCTTAGGACCAGGAGCTCTTTCTTAAGGAAAACAAACAAAACAAAAACAAACAAACAAGCAAACACAGGTCCTTGTTAAATAATTCCTGACCTCAGCGTTCTCAGTTTTACTACCCTGCTCTAAGTTCAGATCATGTGCCACGTAGTATTCTAGTCTGTTGCAGATATATTGAATATGAACTTACTAATACAGTACTTGGGGCAGAAAAACCAGATCAGTAGCCTATCTTAGGTGGAATATTAGTTAACTGTTTCTACATTTTAAAAAATCACCCGAAAATGTAGTGGATTAAAGCAACTACCACTTATCTCACAGTTTCTGTAGGTCAGGAACCTGGAAACAGTTTAATTGTGTCTGTTAGTTCAATGCCTTTTGTAAGACTGAATCAAGCTGTTGTTCAGGGTTACGGTCTCATCTGAAGGTTTGAATGGAGGGAGAATCTGCTTCCATGGTCACTCATGTAGTTGTTTCTAAGAGTCAGTTAATTGAAAGCTGTTGGACTATGGGTATTAGTTATTTTCTGGATGTTGGCCAGAAGCCTTCTTTAGTTCCTTGACAGGTGGATCTCTTCCAACAGCAGTTTGCAACAGTGTATCTGGCTTTATGAGAGTGAAAAGATGAGAGAGGAAGAAGAAAATCAGAAACATTTTCTGTAACTTAATCATGGGAGTGATATGCCTTCAATTTTGCAATATTCTATTTGTTAGAAGCATGTCACTAGATCCAGTACAGACTCAAGGGGATGGGATTAAAAAGGACTTAAAAAACCAGGAGGCAGGGATCATTGGGAACCATTCTAGAAGGTGTCTACCATAGATGAATGACCTCAATTAAATCATAAGACATTTTTGTTCATCTGACAAGTGGAAGAAGGGCATCTAGATATGGTTATCATCCAACTAAGCACAAGAGATATTAAGTGTTCTTTTTCATCAAAGAAGACATAGGCTGTGTCTTTCCTTTGTAGTGCATATCTCAGACCAGCCCAGATCAATATACCTCTAGGAACTTCGCTGAGGTTACTGTGTCCTATATTTGTTGTGAGATTTTTCTCCTGTCTACCATTATCCATAAATTTTTGAAAAGTCTGTCGGGAATTTACTACTCATGTTTACTTAGTTCTGTCAGGATTTCATCATTAACATAATAAACTAGTCTAATGTCTTGGAAGGCTCCAAGAGATTAACCTTTCTATAGCTTAGATTGTGGCAGTAATAAAGTGGCAAAACCTTATTGGCATAGTGTTCCCACAGCAGGTGAGAGAGCTTGGCTTTGTGTAGTCTCTATGTATTGGAAAAAAAAGAAAAATGTGTTTGCTAAGTCAATAACTGTATGCTAAGTACCAAAGGGCATATGTGGAGCAAGAGTCACAATTAAAGTCATTCCCTGCTTAAATTAATGATAAGAAGATTTATTAACTTAGACCCATCAGACTTCCCTTCAGGTCAAATCAGAAAATGCATCATTGCTGTTGAAGAAACGAGGAAAGGTAAAGCACTTTTGAAAGATTCCCTTAAGAAGGGTGGGGGGGGGGGAAATCTACTGGAGTTTAATAGTGTACAAGAATGAGATGGGAAAAATATCATATTTATAGTACAGAATTCATAAAATTTATGCCTCTTAATGTTTTTAAATTCCTTCCTTTACTTTTGGCCTTTCAGGGTCAGTTAACCTTACCCATGAGTAGCATGGAACTCAGTCTAGCATGGAACTGTAGCTGTTTCTTGAGCACAGAATATAGTATCTCAGGTGGGTTATTGTGTCTATTGTAATGTATTCTGTCTGATACAAATTTCAGACTTTTTCTTCTTCTTCAACACCTTCCAAATTGTCTGTAGATGTTGAACAACATATGAGAAAAAAATACATTTTCTTATGGATTGCTATTCAATTGCGGCAAGAGAGTTCAATATAAGATTGCAAGAAGATGCCACGTAAAGATTTTTGTAGGTGTGTTTCAGTTAATATTGCTACATGAAGAAACACTACAAGGTATTGTGGCGTAAAACAGTCACTTAATGATACGGATTCTATGGGTTAGAAATTTGTAAAAAGTCATGCTGAAGACAGAGTATCTCAACTCTCTGAGCTCTGAAGCCTCAGAAGGGCAGATTTCAAAGGCTGAATGTGATTTAAATATGGAAGCTGAAATCACCGGGATGCATCTCCACTCACCTGTTGAGAGGTTGATGATAGTTGTGGACCAGAACTTCTACACAAGGCTGTTGCATATGATCTTGCCACTTTCTCTAGTTTGAGCTTCCTTGTGACATAGTAGCAAGTTCTGAAAGCACGTATCTCAAGAGAGAGGAAGTGGAAGCTGCAGCTTTCCTAAGGCTGAGGGTTTGAGACCAGCATAGTCCAGATTTGGTGGGAGAGGATATGGACCCCATGTCTCAATGGTAGGAATGTCAAGGAGTTTGAGGGCCATATTTTTTTTAAATTTTTTTTAATGTTTATTTTTGAGACAGAGCATGAATGGGGGAGGGTCAGAGAGAGGGAGACACAGAATCTGAAGCAGGCTCCAGGTTCCGAGCTGTCAGCACAGAGCCCAACGTGGAGCTCAAACTCACAGACTGTGAGATCATGACCTGAGCCGAGGTCGGATGCTCAACAGACTGAGCCACCCAGGCACCCTGAGGGCCATATTTTTAAGCTGCTACTGGAAAGATATGATTCTTCAAATTTTCTGGCCCTTCTCTTATTTTGATTTTATTTATTTTTAAGAATCCAAAATTTCCTCAAAAATGTTCATATAAGAATCCCAGAGAATTTAATTTCTATAGTATTAACCCAACAGTTGTACTGAGTAAAGCTGTTTATTCAGCTGAGCCACATAAATTCCTTGAGTTTTCTTCATCTTGAGCTAAGAGTTTTTAGTTGTGACTTCATTGATTTCTTATTTTATCATTGTTCATAAGCCTGAACACTTCTCATCACCCCTTAGACAGGGTGCAGGGTTCAAATTTAAAATAATCTAGAAGCTGAAGCGCAAAATCAAAGTTGGAAAGAGCAGATTCTACCTATTCATAGGAAATTCCAGAGAATTGCTAATCCATACCGTAAAAATCTAAGGAAGGTGTTTCCAATGGTTCTAAACACCTACATGTTTCTGCAAAGCTTCCCTCTTTGTGGAAGAGAGGGAACAGTGAACAGAGAAGATATCATTATTGGCTAGCACCTAACTGAACCACCTACACTAGTGTGCCCTATATCAACATCTTTTATTCAAGGTATTGACAATTAGTTTCACAGGGACCCACAGAAACTGGTGCTGACTGATTTAGACAAGAGAGAATTTGTGCAATGTCATTGCAGGAGTTCATGAAATCAAAGGAAAAATGCACCAGGATCCTGGGCATCTCTGGGTTCATCAGCAGTGGAAGTGTCTGCATTTCTTCTTCTGAGGGTGCTGCCATTCAACTGACTCAGTTGCAGATACATCCAGTGGTCAAAATTCTTAAAAATTACTAGCTGTGTGTACTGTATAAAAATTACCCAGGGCATCATTTTATTTTCAGGGGAAATTCTCTTTTCCTCCCTTATTCTAAGGGTGAGAAATTACTACAGGGGCACATAAAGAACAGGAATAGAAAGTTTTGCTTGGGTTAGTAGTCAAACTTCTCTTTGGAGTTTAAAGAGCAGGAGCAAATGTCAGGCAAAGGTCCTCCTCCAGGAAAGTGGAATACTGCCAGTCCTAAGTTTAGTACCGCTGCTATCATATTTCTGCCAAATTCGGACTTGGGCTGAATCCAGAGGCTCCTTCTCTAATTGATGGGGTCTGGTGTGGTTCTTTATGTTCTTTGATTTACTTATCATCGGCTGTTCCCTAGTATGCATGCTTTTCCAGCCTCTGCTACATTGCTTATAGTGCTACCTATATACATGTAAGTGTTACATTCTCAGTGAAAAACAAATGAATTAATGGGGATAGGAAATTCAGAGAAATTAATTGCTGGGACATAATGGGGCTTTTTGTTTATTTTATTCTCTGTGTTTGTTGTAGCACCCCAAAATTAAGGGCTCCTTCAATACCAGGTTTTGTTACCTACATTAGGTTTCTGCCTCAGGACAGTATCCTTTATGTTTAATGGGTCAGCCAATGTAAGGACACCTGGAAGACAAAATACTGACCTTTCTATTGATAGGCCAATTTAATTAGTTCAGACTCTGCTTTCTTTTCATTTTAACTTCTTACTTACTTTAAAAGTTTATTTATTTATTTTGAAAGAGAGAGAGTAGGAGCAGGGGGGTGGGTGGTGGGCAGAGAAAACAGGAGAGAAAGAATCCCAAGCAGGCTCTGCACTGGCAGCTGAAGAGCCTGACTCAGGGCTCAGACTCAGGAACCAGGAGATCATGATGGAAACAGAAATCAAAAGTCAGAGGCTTCACCGACTGAGCCACCCAGGTGCCCCTAGACTCTTATTTCTATAGTGAATTATTTCTTTATCTTTTGATTTGTTTTTCCTTTCTTCGTTTAAGAAAGGCAGACTGCCACATGCAGTGCCTCATTTGGATGTGTCTGGAGTCTTGGCAGTTCGATTACCCTATGTTCTCCTACACATTGACCTTGAGAGCTCTTTTGGAAGGTTTAGCAGGGGAGCGCAGCTACTCATATACCTTTGATGGAAAAATGGTCCACCTCTACCAGGGAAGGTCGTCCTCTCTGAATGAGCATGCACACATCTTCAGGAGGGAGGCACATGGAGTCTTGAGGGAGGAAGGGGACCCCCGCCTGACCAGCCAGATCGCCGTCACACCCTATCTTGTTTGTTTTGTTTTGTTTTGTTTTTTAAATTTTTTTTTCAACGTTTATTTATTTTTGGGACAGAGAGAGACAGAGCATGAACGGGGGAGGGGCAGAGAGAGAGGGAGACACAGAATCAGAAACAGGCTCCAGGCTCTGAGCCATCAGCCCAGAGCCTGACGCGGGGCTCGAACTCACGGACCGCGAGATCGTGACCTGGCTGAAGTCGGACGTTTAACCGACTGCGCCACCCAGGCGCCCCTATTTTGTTTTGTTTTTTAATCAAAGTTGCTAAATAAAGTTAAATGGTTTTCCTTTTCCTTTATTTTCTGGATTGTATTATTCTCTTGATCATTGTTAGGTCATTCTTCAGCTCACAATGATTGGTTTCATGATTTTTTTAACCATTTGTTTCTGTTCTGAACATTTCGTTAGCAAAATCAATTATTCATATTCTATACCTTTGTTCACTGCTCACTGTGTCCTGATCATAGCTTCACGAATTTTTGAAGGGAATTTTAATGACTCTGCTGTAATATTTTAAAACTTTATTGAATTATAAGTTTCTTTACCTTCCCTGATTTACATAGTAACCACCTATCTATTATATTCTATAATCTTATCACCTATTTTTCCCCAATTTTCTTAAAGTCAATATATTTGAATAAGATTATAAAGTAGATAGTATATAAACTTCATTTTTATTTCCTTAACCGTATTTTTGTTTAAAAAATGTATCCATGGGGCACCTGGGTGGCTCAGGAGGTTAAGTATCTGACTTCGGCCAGGTCATGATCTCGTGGTTCATGCGTTCAAGCCCTACATCTGGCTCTGTACGGATAGCTCAGAGCCTGAAGCCTGCTTCAGATTCTGTGTGTGTCTTTCTCTCTCTTCCCTTCCTCCACTCTCTCTCTCTCTCTCTCTCTCAAAAAATGAATAAACATTAAAAAAAATTTAAATATATCCTTGCTTTTCGTCTATGTGACTGATTTGTGTGTATGTGTGTGTGTATTGTAAAATATATTAACAGACCACTCATTGGGATCTTTTTTTTTCTAATAACTTTTCTTTGAATAAAGACCCTTTTCATGACTGGCATGTTCTTCCCAAATAGAGTGAAATGATTTTTAATTTATCTACCATTTTTCCTCCCAGATGCTCTTGGAATGTTTCTCTCTGTTATTAAATGAAAGGATTTGTAGACAAAATTTTGCATCACCAATATGTTGATATGTCAGTGTATTTGGAGTCAAGTGGGATGGGTTGGAGGGAAGCCCAAGTATTGAGTCCTACTGCAAGAAGAATTCATTTTTGACACATTTTCTTCTCTCTTCCATGTTATTCTTCTACTCAATGCACACACTCAATTTGTTTGCCTGGGCTTCAAACTCTTGGCATCAGCTACAGCTATGTCACTTTTGCTTGTATCCCTGTCCACTACAGCTGAGAAGAACCCTGCTATACCAGGGAGAGGCACTGCTGTGCACCTGCTATCCCAATGCTGTGACCTCACCTGCCCATTGCCAGTTTGGAGCCGCTGGCTTAGTTTTCACTTGATCCGAGGCAGACAAAAACAAAACAAAACAAAACAAAACAAAACCCTTCAATGTTATATGCTCTTTATTTCTTTCATGATCCTCCTTCTTCCTTACATCCCTTTGACCTCTGGATTTTGGAATCTTTCTGGGTTCCTTTCTAGATCACTTCTTGCAACATCACAGTACTCTTTTCTTTCTCTCAGGACAGCAAAATTTCCTCTATTTTGAGATTTATTATCTGGATTCTCTTCTAATATGGCCTCATATATGTCATATTCAATAACAATTCTTTGACATTTAGTACACATTGATGGCACCATTTCCTGTTTCTGTTTATTATGCTTTTTCTCTCTGCTTATCTGTCTTTGTTGATCTTAGTCTGTATCTATAATAGTGATGGGGGTGAATGTGCTCAAGTTTCCATCGTTTACAGAGGTCTCTTGTCTTTTATTTTTTATTGTCTCCCTGCATAATTGTTAATTCTCACGGAGGAAAAAAAAAGAAAAAAGTGCATAGAGTTGGCGAGGTTTGCTTCTGGCCATCATGTTAGAGCAAGCAACCAGATCTAATCTTCATAATTTGTAACCAACATTCCCCTTAAGCCTTAGTCAGTCTCTGGAACAAACCCACATGTTCCGAGATTTATTCTAACACCCACAATCTTATGTCCTATTTCCCCTAACCATATCTTTTAGGAGTAAGCAACCACACCAAAGTGTTACTAGAAGAAGCATTTAGTTTTATAGAAGAGAGTTAAATTTTAAATGACAAATGAAGTAGATCTTAAACTATTTAAAAAGTGCTGAAGAAATGCCAGTATATTTAAACTGTGCAAAAAAGAAAATCTGTGTATTGTAACATGCACTTGGATTTTCAGTACATGAGGTTTAAGAGGAAAAAGAAGAAAGAGAGAAGAAAAAATGATTGCCTTATCCCACTCCCATGGCCCATCCCCTTGTGAAGAATCTTGTCCACCGTCCCTATCGCTCTTTAGCCTGTACCCTATTGCCTATCCTGAGGGGGCCTATTCTCTCCACTCCCATGTTCTCCTGTTGCCTGGCTCTGACTCTACAGAACCAGCTCCTACTTTGAGATATGAAAATTACATTGACAAATATCTGTTTTAAGGTAAAAATCTAATTAACTATTTACCTACCTCAACTTATTTAAATGATTCAAATCTTAATAGATCAACATATATTTACTGAGTACTGTTTTAAATGTTTTTTTTTTTTAATTTTTTTTTTCAACGTTTATTTATTTTTGGGACAGAGAGAGACAGAGCATGAACAGGGGAGGGGCAGAGAGAGAGGGAGACACAGAATCGGAAACAGGCTCCAGGCTCCGAGCCATCAGCCCAGAGCCTGACGCGGGGCTCGAACTCCCGGACCACGAGATCGTGACCTGGCTGAAGTCGGACGCTTAACCGACTGCGCCACCCAGGTGCCCCTAAATGTTTTTTATTTTATTTATTTTTTTTTAAATTTTTTTTTCAACGTTTATTTGTTTTTGGGACAGAGAGAGACAGAGCATGAACGGGGGAGGGGCAGAGAGAGAGGGAGACACAGAATCGGAAACAGGCTCCAGGCTCTGAGCCATCAGCCCAGAGCCCGACGCGGGGCTCGAACTCACGGACCGCGAGATCGTGACCTGGCTGAAGTCGGATGCTTAACCGACTGCGCCACCCAGGCGCCCCCCCTAAATGTTTTTTAAAAAGTTTATTTATTTTGAGAGAGAGAAAGAGAGTTCATGAGTGGGGGAGGGGAAAAGAGAGGGAGAGACAGAACCTCAAGCAGGCTCCGTGCTGTCAGCACAGAGCCTGATGCAGGGCTCAGACTCATGATCCATGAGATCACGACCTGAGCCAAAATCAAAAGTCCAACGCTTAACTAACTGAGCTACCCATACACCCCCCCCTGAGTGTTTTTAATATTTGAATCATTTTCTTAGGTATTTTGAGAATCAAGTTTATCCTACCATATTAGTTTACTAGTGCTGCTGTACCAAAGCAGTATAGACTGGGAGGCATAAATCACAGAAATTTATTTTTCTCATAGCTCTGGAGGCTAGAAGTTTGAGACCAAGGTGTTGTTAGAGTTACTTCTCTCTGAGAGCCCAGGAGGGAAGATCCTGCTCCAGCTCTCTCTTTGGCTTTTAGATGGCCATCTTTTCCCTGTGTCTTCACACTGTCTCCCTCTGTCCATATATGTCCATGTCCAAATTTCTTCTTCTTATATGGACACTAGTCATACTGGATTCGGACCCAGCCATATGGCCTCATTTTTACTTTAAGACTGAGATTTAATCACCTCTATAAAGATGCTATCTTCAAATACAGTCAAATTCTGAGGTACTAGGGATTAGGACTTCATCATATGAAATTTGAAACAGACACAATTAAGCTCATCACACGCTACATATTAATTATTTTATCTAGGAAAGACAGCTTAGTATATTGGTTAAGAACAAAGACTGTGGAACACTTCTGCCAATATTTGGATCTTGGATCTGATTACCTCTTAGCTGCGTTACTCAGACCAAGTTTTCCTATGCTTCAGGGTCTATATCTATAAATTTAGGGTAGTATTTAATTCATAAGCTTGTTTTTAGATTAAAGGCTAATACATGTAAAGTGCTTAGAAAGTACGTAACTTAGAGTATGTATTCAGTATGTTTTATATTTCTTTTTATAGTTAAATAAATAGCAGTAGATATGGCATATGACATATATAGCCATCGTGATGACTAAATCGGTCAAACACCTGATAGAGTAGTGGTTATGTCAGCTTTCTATTAAAATTTATTTTGACAAAAATAACCATTTGAAAAAGATGTAAACATTTGAGTAGAGCCACTCTAATCAGTTCTTAGTCAAAAGCACTTAAACTTAATAAACGGGTTCTAGTTATGGGTAAGATAGAGCATTTCTTCCGTCTCTCCCATTGGTAGAGCTATAAGCCTGAATAGAATGCATGGTGAAGCTATTTGAGGACTCTCAGAAGTAATTTGTAGCAAGCAGACTGGGGAAGAACAGAATCTGAAGTAGCACAGAGAAGTGGCTTTATCTTGTTCTCCATTTTAGTATTCACTTGCCCAGACTTGCAGGTCCCCAAATCTGGAAGCGTGTGCTGTTGAGAGCACTCCAGGACCTTCCCTCTGGTTCTGACTTGAGGAACAGGCAAGGGGTCTCCCAATATTCAGAGACAGTAGGATAAATCCCCATATTTTCGTTTTTCTTTTTCTTTTTTTCCTTTTTCTCCTCTTTCTCATCCCAGCCCCCAGGCAAATCCACTTGCAGGGATGGTGGTGACGCAACAGTGGAAACAAGGTGGCTTGCAGGCACCTATAACTCAAAATGAGGCAAACTTGCAAACTTCCTTTCCAGTTTGTGGAGCTGTGGTCCCCAGAGGAGGTTGAAGTAAACCACTACTGCTCTCCAGAGGGGGCAAATGTAATGCTTTATTATTAAAAAAAAAAAAAATGGATGGAGATTGTGATTTATCAGCTGGCACCAGAAATTTTCTGAGGAGGAATCAAACATCCCTTAAGATCATTTTTAAATAAACTGCTTAAAGAGACATTAAAACTCTGAGCATCCGAGTTAATTAGCAACTGTGATGATTTTTTTAAAAAATGAGAATTAAACAGGTTGTTTGGTCAGAGAGAAAGGAGAATAGAGGGGAAACTCTCTGAGAAGAGAGCAGAAGCCAGGGGGGCATCATTTGGGGAATAAGAATTGCTAAAATTTAAGCTGTTTGCACTTGAAATGTAAATCTTTCCATCTTCCTAAACCTTATAGTGATGTCCCTGTAAATGCCTATGTAAGTGGGTTTTATTTTATTTTGAGGTTGTGCAAGTTAAGGAAAGAGACACATCTTCTATCGATGACAATGATAGCAAGGAAATGAGAGGATTCTTAAATTAAACTAATCCAGCATAAAGAGCTCAGAGCCAGAGAAGCACATGGGAATGTAAACCTTCTTGGGGTTCTCAAAGTCTGGTGGAAGGCCGTGGGCTTTCCAATATTTGTAAAGAGTCGCATACATCTTCCAGGAATCATAAGGCTCTTGTGGCCATAGCTGATAAGTGGATGACACCTCAGTGTAGTTGCTCAGTATACCTGGACAGCACCAATACTTTCATAGGTTTGTAATTGTGTAGACTCTGGTCTTTCTTTAGAACCATACAATGGTTCTAAAGTGTTTCTTCTCGAGCTAGTAATCTCATTACCTCTCTCCTACTGTTAAGAAACCTTCTCAAAAAACTGGAAATAATGCTGGTAATAATATGTGGGCAGCGTGTCTTTTCAATGTTATTTAGGGGCAAAAGCCTTCTTAAGGATTGTCTAGGTGAATGAACTTTCTTCAATGCATTGCTTGTTCCTCAAAATGCCTGAACTCTGAAGTTACATTTAAATTGTGGCTTTTTGTTTGTTAGATATGAATAAAGTAAAAATCTGCCTGGCAGGAAAAAGATAACCTCAAAGTTTACAAGCCATTGTCCTGGAGGACAATAATTAGTTTGTATCTAACCCAAAAATCTTATCCTAAACGTTCCCTTTGTAAATTCCAAATAAATACATAACTCATCAAATCTCTTTGAATTGGTCTTGAAATCTTACTGGTTCCCTCAGTAATTAATGACCTCAATAAAATCTTGGACATATGTTCATTTAAAAACAACAACAACAACAACTCATGGGATGAGCCCAGTATTAGGATAAGCTTAATAGCAGAATGGAGACAACATAGGGAAGAGTTAATAAACTTAAAGATGGATCAGTAGAAATTATCTAATATGAACAATGAAGAAAAAAAACCCCTATTAACCCATGGACCCATAGGAACATACCAAAAGAACTAATGTATGTGTCATTGGAGGTCCAGAAGGAAAGGAAAATGAGTGAAATGCAGGGAGAAAAATGAAGAAATAATGGCAGAAAACTTTCCAAATGTGGATAAATCCATAAACTCTTAGGTTGAGTATTCTCATTGAACCACTAATAGAATAAACACAAAGAAATCCGTACTGATTTGCATGATAATCAAACTACTGTCTTAAAAGGAACAAGACAGCAAGAGAGGGGAGCCTGGGTGGCTCAGTCCATTAAGCATTTACTCAATCTCAGTTCAGGTGTTGCTCTCAGGGCTTGAGTTCAAGCCCTGTGTTGAGCTCTATGCTGGGCATGGAGCCTACTTAAAAAAAAAAAAAAAAAAAAAGAAAGAAAAAAAGGAACGAGAGAAATAATGTATTACCTATAGGGGAATAATGATTTTGTGGCAACAGATTTCTCATGGAGTCCAGGAGGAAGTCTCCATATTTGTAAGGTGCTGGAAGAAAACTACTATCAGTCCAAAATAATTACATCCAGTGAAAATATCCTTCAACAACAAAAATGATATAAAGACCTCTCAAAACTAGAGTATATGGGGTCAGCATAACTGCTGTGAAATTTTACTATGAAAAAGTTCTTTTGACACAAGGAAAATGATACCAGAGAGAAACTTGGGATATCAGGATGATCGAAGAGCAAGAAAAGATATAAATATTGATGTAAATAAAACAGACTATTAATATATTTTTGAATTTTTTAAATATCTCTTGCAGTTGAAACAAACAATTTTGAGATCACCTGATGAATTTTCACTGCATGTGGCTATAATACCTAAAACAATAACATAAGCAGAGAAGGAAAGGGACTTATATTGTGGTAAGATTTCTACATTATACTTGAAGTGGTAAAATAAGTAGACTGTTAAAAGTCAAGGAGTGGATTTAATGCTGAAGAAAGCCACTCAAAATACTATAAAAGGGGTTGAAGTCAATAACACAACTGATAAAATAATTTTTAAAATGTTTATAATATCTAAAAGAAGACAGGAAAGGAAAGGCATACAAATGAAAAACCGTGTCAATAAATAGAAAAGATATACTAAAACAACAAACTGAAACTGAAACTTAACTGCAAGCACGTTAAGTAATATAAGTCAAGCTACATCAATTAAACAAAAACACCACCAACAAAAACCCAGGGATTTTAAGAATGGTTAAACTGCTGTGAATCAACTATATACTTCTGAAACGAAGCTCACTTCGAATATAATGATAACTAGATTAAAAGTAAAAGAATAGGAAAAGACATACTGAATAAACACATATCAAAAGAAAATTGGAAGGCTTAGATTCATATCAACAAAATTTGACTTAAGAACAAACATTTACCCGAAATAAAGAGGGATGTTGCATAATGAGGAAAGGGCAAATTCACCAAGGAGACATAGCAATCCTAAAAGTGTATGTACCTGACATGAAAGTTTCAAATTATATGAAGCAAAAACTGACAGAATTTAAACGATCAATAGACAAATCCATAATTACAATTGGAGATTCAAGACTCTGCTTTCAGTAATAGACAGATATAAAATCAAGAAGAATATATTACAACTGAAATACAACATGAACCAACTAGGTCTGATTGGCATTTATAGAGTACTCCATTCAAGAACAGCAAAATGCATATTCTGTTCAAGTATGCAGTGGAACAGACACTAAGACCGTATTTTGGGTAATACTACAAACATATTTAAAAGATTTGAAATTGGGGCACCTGGGTGGCTCAGTTGGTTGAGTGCCCAACTCTTGGTTTTGACTCAGGTCATGGTCTCACGGTTTCATGAGTTCGAGCCCCATGTCTGGCTCAGTGCTGACAGTGCAGAGTATGCTTGGGATCCTTTCTTTCCCTCTCTACCTTTCTCCTACTCATGCTTTAATTAAAAAAAAAATTAAAAACATAAAAATAAAATATTTCAAATCATGCATGACCATAATGGATTTAAGCTCGGAATCAATAAGAGAGAGAAAAGCACATTCTCCAAACATTTGGAATTCATATCACACATTTCCACAAAACACACAGGTCAAGGAGATAGTCTCAAGGGAAATTAGAAAATTTTTTGAATTGAATAAAAACGTACATATCAAAATTTGGGGGATGCAGCTGAAACAGTGTTAAAGGAAATTTTACATCATCATATATTAATAATAATAAAGAATATTTTCGTACTCTCTCTAGCTTATTTCATATAGCATAATGATCTCAAAGCCTATCCATATTGTAGCAAATAGCAGGGTTTTCTTTGTCCTTTTTTATGCCTGAATGATATTCCTCTATCTATCTATTATCTATCTATCTATCTATCTATCTATCTATCTACCTACCTATATATCTCTATCTAGAGAATGTATATATCACTCTATATAGATAGATACATATATATAGAATGTACACTAGGGACTTGGAGGATGTTAAAAAAATAAGCATATACAACAAAATCTCTTCACACATAAATTTGAAAATTTATTTGAAATGGTCCAATTCCTCAAAAACCATAAACAAACAAAACTCACTCTAGATGAAGGAAATATTTTGAATAGTCCTAAAACATGTAAAGATATTAAATAGTAGTTAAAACTTTTCAAAAAAAGACATCTCCAAGCCCAGAGGATTACACTCAAAAATTCTACCAACATTTCAAGAAGTGATAACACCAATTCTTGATATCACTTCTAGTCAACAGAAGTGGAGGGAATACTTCCCAACTTAGTTTATAAGGTTAGCATTACCTGATACCAAAACCAGACAAAAATTTGTAAAACTTGTGGAGGGTTAAGAACTTTTGTGTTTCTATAGAGTTAGAGCTTTCTGAACTTTTTTTTTTTTTTCCTGTGGGTTAGGATGCTGGGCTATAAGCAACTCTTGGGTAATTAATTCACAACTGTATAGATAGGGAGGTGACTGGAGAGATTTATGAAACTCAGGACCTTGAAGATACCTTCTAGATCATAGAAACCAAAGATATGGTAGGGATGGAGAGAGTGGGCAGAGAGGCATATCTGGCCTTTGGACAGTTGTATTCACATTCTAAAAGGTTAGAGTGAGAACCCAGGATCCATTTCATTCCACCTTCAGAGAATAAGGTTTGTTTTCCCTTCTATTTGTAAGATAGATACCTCTTTCTCCTGTATTTAAGCAAAGAAAATCTTTTTTTTTTTTTTCCCCGTTTCTCATCTGAGATGCTGACTTTGTATGCATAGTACATTTGGTCTTGCTGTCATTGTGTTGCTCCAGGGGTAAAAACTGAGATGTAAGAATCCAGTTAATTTTTTGCTTTTTAAGTTAAAACAGATCATCTGCCTTTAATCTAGAATATCTCTTGTGCATGTTTATGATAAAAATTATTAAGGTGACTATTAAATCCCAATACAAAGAAAAGAATGCTCAGATGGGTCTCAGGCTGGCATTTCACTGCTCCAAAAAAGAATTGGCACATGTCACTTCTGCCCACTTTTCTATAGCTAGGACAAGTCATTTGGCCCTGAACAAACACAGTGAGGACCAGAAAGTACAGTACTATCATGTGTCTTAAAGGGGAAGGTTACAGAATTCTTTACTTAACAGTATTAATTTTTATCAAAACTCCTTTTTTATAAGGAAAAATGATGGGTCAAATTAATCCCTATCAACTTTCATAAATGAATTTGTTAAAAAAAATTTAAAGCAATATTTATTGAAAAATAATACACATTTCACTAAGTTGAGTAAAGTAACTAATGAGGTCAGTATCACTTCTACATGATAGGGTTGAAAGATGCAGTTGCTTTGAGTGGTCTAATTCTTGTAATGAAGCTCATTGCCAAGCCATAGTCAACTGAAGCTAAGTCAGTAGTTCTAAACTGGAAATTATTTTGCCTCCCCTGTACCCTGGGACATTTTGACAATGTCCGGTGACATTTAAAAATTTTTATGACTATAGGGGTTATGGGTATCTGGTGAGTATCTGATGGTAGAGGGAAATGATGTTACTAAATGTCATACAATTACAAGACAACCCCTCACAATAAAGAACTATCCAGTCCAAAGTATAAATAGTGCTGATGTTGAAAAATTGTGGTATAAGGTCTAGAAAAAGATAACCCGTTCACTTGCCTTGTCTCCATAAAAATATTTATGTTTCTAAAGTATAAATGTAAATAAAACTATACTAATAACTTTTATACAATTCATATATTCACAGCCAAAATGAAAAGACATACATGGACCCAAATTTATATGGTATCTGACTTACGCAAGGAAACTTTCCTTTGTTGACCCTGGCCTAGGACACAGAACCTATTAGATGATTCCTGAGTACCATATACTTGCTTGTGATAGTGTTCACTAGAAAGGTAATGAGAAATAGCATGTCATGGCAGCCACTCTCCCTCATAAGGACCATTATGACAATCTGATGATAAAAAACTCCATTTAACCCTTCTTGTTTCAGGAAATGACTGCTTTCAGAAAACCCTCTGCTCCTAACATTGAATGATCCTTCTTCTCTTGAAATATCTCAAACTGTTGATTGATCCCTACAGCCAAGGAAGGACCTCCAAATGTGCCTGAAGACAAATAAAAAGGTTTGCCACTTTAAAAATCCTACCTTAATAGAATATTTGCCAATCAGAGCCGGTCTAAGAAAGCCAGGTTCTTTTGTTTTTGTTTTTGTTTTTGCTTTACTCTTTCTCACACCTTTGAGTCATGCTAAAATGAAAGTGATAGCAGATGGAGTACCTTCCACAAGTTCATGAATAAATGGACTTTATTAATTTTTGCCTTGGACTTAATTTCATCTTTGGCAGTAATTAGATCACTGACTGTGAAATTATTCACTTATTGCCAGTAACCCTTGGAGTGTCTATCTTGCTCATCACTGTACCTGTTTCTTTGGAGAGAATATACTATCCTAAATGTTTTTGACTAAGCTTTGATATACTTTTTAAACCCTGCTTAGAAGAACAAGCTTCTTTCCCATTGGGACCATCCATCCCCTTTGATAAAGTTATCGACAATGATATAAATTAAAAAATGTGTATCCAGGAAGACAAGGCTAAATTAAGTAAACAGAGGGTAGAATTAGTAGGAAAAGTAATACAATGAATTTCATTAAGTGCATTACTTTCCCTAAAGTTATCCATGGTATGCTTTCATGAAAATTGTAGATGCAAAAATAGGCTCAAAGAACTTACAACTTGGTTAAAGAGATTAAAAAAAATATTTTTGGCAAAGAATATGCAAAGACATATAATAGATGTTTTTTCAGTGCTGTAACAACTATGTTTATATATAAGGGATAAGTATAAATGAGATAAAGATGACTATCCAAGAAGAATTCAAATAGTAGTTAACTTTAAACTTGTGATTTTATACTTACTTTATTTACTAATGTCGAATTAGGATTTTGCATTTTATTACCAGATCAGGATATCAACTGAGCCTAGGATTCAGATATAATAAGCAACTTTTATTATATGCCCCATGAATTTTGTTACTTTGTGGCAATCAATAGGACCATTCAAAAGTATTCTGGTTCTTTTCCTTCTAGGTATATAACAGAGTTACACTTTTCTTTTCCTTCTGAAAGTTTTCTGTTTGTTTTTTATGGGCTTAGGACTTGATTTGTCCAATGAAATGTGACCAGCAACCAGACATAGTTCTTTAAGAGTTAGACATAATTCACTAGGTCCTCATCTCCCTGCCTTAAGAGATCATGGAAGCAAAAATATTGATGGATTCATCAGTTTGATAACCTGAGTGGCAATAATAAATAAAGCTGTTCTGATTATCTATGTTGAATATATATCATGAACATGAAGTGAAACTTTACTTGGTCAATCTATTGAAATGTGGATTGTTGGTTACTGTAGCATGGCCAAGCCTATCCTGACACTTCTTCCTAAAGCAATCCATTTCTTCACAAGATAAAGGAAAAAAACACATACAAAGCAGCCCTGAGGAATGAAATGTATCTTCCATTTCTGAGTAATGGTTTTACAGTGTCACCTCAGTGAAATGTAATAGGGAAGTAACAATTCAAGTATGTTTCCCTATCCATCAATGAGAATAGACAATCCTGTTTAGGAATAAGAAACTTAACCTGAAGACTTTAAGGATAGCTTCTACTTGGGAAGAGCACAAAAAACCTCTTATAGAATCGTCATATCTTTAAAAATAAAATCTATGTAGACATACATATGGCTTCATTTTGTTTTTCTTTTTTTTTAATGTGAATTTTGAGGACTAGAGAAGAAAGTAAAATTAAAGAAACCATTTACAGGTCTGAAATGAAAAAAATTAACAGAAAATATAATCAATATATGACCTAGAAATACATAATCTGATGGACTAAAATAGACTTTTAATGTAGAATTGGGAAATTATAGTTCAAGTAACTGGAAGCTTTTGTATGAAAAAGAAAATAAGGATTGGATATCAAGTTGGATTGAAATAGAAGAGAAGGCAGAGTGTAAATCTGGTACTATAAAATATTTAGAAACAGGTCAAATATGGTAGAATAGTAACTGGTTTATGAATAATTGCAAACAAAGGCAATAATACATCTATGAGTATTGCACAGAGATCTCCTAAAAATCAACGTGTTTTTACTAGATCTTGTAATTAATAAAACTGAATATGCTACAGGGTTTCTTATTTGGAACTACAAGTACTTGTGAAGAGGTAGATGAGGAAGAAATCTTTCTCTTCCTGTACTTGCAAAGAATAATGAAGCAATTTTAGAAAGCACCCATTAGGGTCCACATTTATCAAACTTGGCAGGACTGACTAAATAGGTCTTACCTCAATAGCATGTTGAGATGAAGTAATAAAGAAACAAGAAGAAGAGATTTGTTGTTCAATTATTTAGACAGTCAATTTCAGGCATGTAAATTTAGTAAAGGCAGCAAATTCAGAGAATTCCTGTGTAGATAGGAAATGTAAATATATTGCATATTTACTCTTCTGCGTAAAGAAGATCATGTCCTAACAAATTAATAAAAGAATGACAACTTAGTAGAAATACATGTTGCAATGAAACCAAAACTATAGAAATAGTCTCAAACAGTAACAGTCAGGATGAATTGTATCATCTTGGAAATTGCTAGATGCAACCAGCCACATAAGACAGAGAAATTTTGAGGAATTCTTTAGGTCTAAGTATGGAATGGCTTACACCTGTATCAAAAAACCCATTAAATTCAGGTGTCATTTAATGTGAAATAAATATTAGATTTGTAAGGATTATAAATCTAATGGCAACAAGGAAGCAGAGACTGTGTTACAGTTCTCCTAAAGGTGATTGTTATTGAACAATAGGCATAGAACTGAGAAGTTTGGGAAAGTTTCCTAGATGATCTGTGTATATGGTTTCCCAATGATCTTCTTTCTGACCCCAATCACTTAGACATTATTAAAAAACAAAATAAGGGCACCTGGGTGGCTCAGTCGGTTAAGCATCCAGCTCTTGATCTTGGCTGAAGTCACGATCTCACATTTCATGAGACTGAACCCTGCATCAAGCTCTGCACTGACAGTGTGAAGCCTGCTTGGGATTCTCTCTCCTCCTCCCTCTCTACCCTTCCCCAGCTCGCTCTCTCTCTCTCTCTCTCTCTCTCAAAATAAATAAACAAACAAACAAATACACATTAAAAAAATTAACACAAACAAACAAAAGCCTCTGGTAACAAAGGGAACAAAAGAAATGTACTTATACTATATACACTTTTAAAAACCTATCAGAGAACTGAGGATTCAAATAAACCTAAAATACAGAAAACGATAAATATTTCATAAAGGAAAGAGACCTATGATGACTTATTTCATCCTTAGAAGAGTAGCAGAAAGCAGAAAGACCTCCAGATATGGAAACACAGAGATATCTACCAGATTTTAACATACTTTAGATGCCTTCTTGTTGACTTGTGTGATGATTTAGAATCCAAGCCTCCCCCAGCCACAAAAGTCTGCACCTTCCTTTCAGGTCTTTCCACTGGCCTGCACCAAATTCATGGGGTAGAAAGCCAGGTCTAAGAACAATTTCTCTGAAATACTTCAGTCCTTGACTGGCTGCAAGGCCACAGCCTCCAAAGACTGAGGGAGGGTCAGGATGAGTGATGAAAGCCAAAGCTGGTTCTTCAAAAAATCACTTAATAGTGACAACAAACCCCTGGCTTAACTGATCAAGGAAAATTACAAATTACTGATAATAGTAATCTAAGAATGGATCTGACTAAAGAGTTTATAAATATTAAAAGATAATAAGGAAATATTATGAAAAATATTGTGGTAATAAATTTACAGCATAGATTTCCTGAAGGACATATATTATCAGAAATAACTCTAGAAGAAATAGAAAAAATCAATAGTCCTCTATCAATTTTTTTAAGTTTATTTATTTTGAGAGAGAGAGACAGAGAGAGAGAGCACAGGGGAGGGACAGAAAGAATTATAAGCAGGATCTGCACTGTTAGTTCAGAGCCTAAGTCAGGGCTCAAACTCACAAACCAGGAGATCATGACCTGAGCTGAAATGAAGAGTCAGATGCTTAACCAACTGAGTCACCCAGGAACCCTAGTAGACCTCTATTAGTTTAAAAAATTAATTCACAGTTAAAAATCTTTCCACAAAGGAAACTACAGGCCCTGATTTCTTAAATGGTGAATTCTACCAAATGGCAAAGGGAAAACAAAACAAAACAAAATCAATCAAATAAACAAAGGTAATTCACCATGTATTATTTGAGAAAACAAAGTAGGAAGGAATAAGGAAGGACTTCCTTATTCATTTTTATGAGATTATTTTTACTCTGAAACTGAAACTGAGCAAAGACTTTATAAGAAAAGGAAAATGCAGACAAGTATCTCTTATAAATGTAGACATAGAAAGTATTAAAAATAGGATGTGTAAAAAAAATAATATACTGTGGCAAAGCAGGGTTTATGCCAGTAATGCAAGTTTGATTTAACCATTCAAAACTCTTGACAGTGTATTTCATCACATTAATGAGTAAAGAAAATCCAAATGATAATTTTAATAGGTGCAGAAAAATGCCTTTAAAAGAATTCAACAGCCATGGTAAAAATTCTCAAAACTACAAATAGAAGGAAACATTTTCTATGAAGGATTTCTACAAAAAATCTAAAGCTAATATGATTAATGAAATACATTGAATATTTTCCCCTTAAAATCAAGAACAACACAAGAAGGACTGCATTGCTCTTATTTAATATTGTTTTATTTATCCTAGCTATTGCAATAAGACAGATAAAAAAGGGCAGGAATATTATAAAGGATGAAGTAAAACTGTTAATATTTGTGGACACCATGATTATTTGTGTAGAAAACCCTATACAACCTATAAATAATTACAAGAACTAACAAGAAAATTATAGTTTCACAGGATTCAATATCAATATACAAAAATGTACTGTCTTTCTATAAACTAGCTAGAAAAAAGTTTAAAGTGGAATTTAAACATAATATAATTTATTTCAGGGAACCAAAGACTACTTTATATAAGTAAGCTATAGATTCAACAAAATCCCAACCAAAATCCCAGTGGTTTTTCTTTTTTTCCAGTAAGTGAGAGCTGATTTTAGAATGGATATTTAAAAGATCTTGAATAATCAAAAAGATCTTGAGAAAGAACAAAGTTTAGAACTTATACTACCTGACCTCAAAATTTGCTATAGTAAATAAAAGCAATGTGGTGTTTGAGTAAAGATTACAAGGTTTAATGACAAAGAAAAGAGAATGCAGAAATAGGTACTGATTTTTAACTAAGGCATGGAGTTAATATAATGAGAGAAGATTAAATGTTTTTACTAAATAATGCACAAAAAAAACCAGATTAAAAAATAAAATTCAATCCTTTCCTCACAGACACAAAAGTTAATTTGAGATGGGTAATAGACCTAAATGTAAGCCAGAGTTGTAAAACTTCTAGATGAAAACATAGAACACTATGTTTGTCATTCAGGGGTAAGTAAGCAAAGATTTCTCAAATAACCATGAAAGAAAGGAATTAATAAATTATACTTCAGCAAAATGCTTTATTTTTCAAAAAATGAATCAGGAAGCCACAAGACTTAAAAAAATCTTCTCAATAGTTATTTGACAAAGAACTCAAATCCAGATCATATAAAGAATTCTTAGGGGCACCTGGGTGGCTCAGTCTATTAAGCATCTGACTTACACTCAGGTCATGATCTCACAGTTCCTGAGTTCCAGCTCCAGGACAGGTTCTGTGCTGACAGCTCAGAGCCTGGAGCCTGCTACAGACTCTGTGTCTTCTCTCTCTGCCCTTCCCCAGCTCAAACTCTGTCTGTGTCTGTCTCTTTGTCTCTGAGAAATAAACAAACATTAAGAAAAAGAATTCCTAGAAATCAGCATATTATGGAAAATAATCTGAAAGACTCGAATGGACCTCAAAAGCATAGAGATATTATTAGTTGTCATAGAAATGCAAATTAAAACTACAATCAAATATTTAAGTGTATAGTAAATCAAATCATTTGCAAATAAGTTGAAAAATAAAATAGAAAGCACTTTCCGACTCATTTTATAACAAAACCTGACAAATACTTTGTAAGTAAAGAAATCACAGACTGATACTCCTCATGAATAAAGACACAGTAATCCTTAAAAAATTGGTAGCACATTTAATAATATGTAAAAGGGATAATATACCATGAACAAGAGGCATTCATCCCAGGAATATGAAGCTAATTTAACTTTTAAAAATCAAAGACATTACAAGGAAAAAAAAAAGGAGTAAAAGAAGACCATATGGATATCAACATAGATGCAGATAAAGGATTTGACAAAACTCAGTATCCATGATAAATACTCTCAGAAAAATATGAATAGCATCAACCTGGTCAAGAGAATCTGTATGAAATATAGAGCAAACATGATACTTACTTCCTAAAATACTGGAAGCTTACACTTAGGATCAAGAACGTGGCAAACTCACTCTTACCACTTCCAATTAATATTGTGCTGAAGTCTCTAGGGTGATAAAGCAAAGGCAAAAAGGCATACAAATTGGAGAAAGAAGAACAAACTGTCTATATTTGCAGACTCTATGACCACATAGAAAATCCTAAGGGTCCAAAAAATTATCAGAATTAAGTGAATATAGTATGTGTACAACACACAGAAATCCATTGTATTTCTATATACTAGTAATAAGCAATTAGAAATAAAGCTTAAAGAAACAATGCAATTGTAATAACATCTAAAATATGAAATACTTAGGAATAATTCTTTTAAATATGTATAATATATTTATACTGAATATCACAAAAGTTTGCTGAGCTAAATTAAAGAAGACACAAATAAATGGAAAGACATATGATATTTATTTATTGGAAGACTCTTGTTAAGGTGTTATTTTTTTGTTATTGCTAAGATGTCTTTCCAAACTGATCTATATATATGATGCAAGCTCAATCATAATCCTCATGGAGATTTTCCATTTAAATTGCCAAGGTCTTACTAACATTTTATGGATGGATACAATTTAGAATAGCTAAAACAGTTTTGAGAAAGAAGAACAAAATCAGACACTTAATATTAACTGATTTAAAGGTATACTATAAATCTATGCTAAGCAAGGCAATGTGATTTTAGCAAAGGGTAGATATGTACACCAATGGAAGAGAAAAATGTCCCGAGTTAGTCCTACACATAAATTTGTTCATAGATATATGTAAAAACAACTTGGTGAGTAATTTCAAAATATGGTGTTGAAAACTTGGCTATGAATATAGAACAAAATAACTTCAACTCTTAATACCATGCATATAAAACTTAAAATGAATCATAGACCTAAACATAAAAACCAAAATAAATAATAAATAAACAAACAAACCTTTTGGAAGAAAACTTAGTAGAAAATCTTTGCCACTTAGCATAGGCAAAAATTTCTTAGGTAATATGTGAAAAGTATGAACCATGAAAAATTAGTAAATTGTAATTTATCACAATTTAAACTTTAGTTCTTTTAAAAATACCATTAAGAAAATGAAATGATAAGCCACAGACTAGTAAGAAATATTTGCAACACACTTATTTGACAAAGATATTATATATAGATTTAATTTTTAAAAATTTCAATAATTAAAAGAATTTAAATAATTTTTAATATTTAGTTTTGAAAGAGAGCACAAGCAGAGGAAGGGCAAAGAGAGAGGGAGACACAGAATCTGAAGCAGGCTCCAGGCTCTGAGCTGTCAGCACAGAGTCCCACGTGGAGCTTGAACTCATGAACTGTGAGATCGTGACCTGAGCCAGTCAGATGCCCAACCAACTGAGCCACCCAGGCACCTCAAAAGATAGGATTTTTAAAAACAGCAAAATATTTTGAATGGACACTTCAAAAAAGATATATAAATGACCATTGAGCACATAAAAATTCCCAACATCATTGATCATCCAAGAAATGTAAACTAAAATACTTTGAGATATCTCTACACGCTCTCTAAAGTAATTAAACACTGACAATGCCAACTGTTGGTGAGGTTGTGTAGCAAATAGACTTTTCATTCATTGCCAGTAGGATTGTTAAACTGTCCAACCATTCTGGAAAGCAGTTTGACAGTTTTTTTTTTTAAGTAAAGTTACACTACATCTATTATGTAGCAGCAATTCCATGAATTTATCCAACAGAAAGGAAAATATATGTTCAAACAAAGACTCAATGGAATGTTCATAGATGCTTTATTCATAATAACTAGGAACTAGAAATAAACCATCATCAGTTTTGATGATTACCATCTTGATAATCATCAAGAATTGAACTGATGAATACATTGTGGTATATCAATATAATGGAATACCACATCAATTAAAGGGAACAGACTACTGGTTCTAATCAATATAATGAACGCAAAAAATTTCACATAGTGTATGATTCTATTTATATGATGTTTTAGAAGCAGAACAATTAAGACAATTGGTGGTTGCTTGGGACTAAAGATGAAGAAAGTTTCCTGTAAAAGAGCACAAGGGAACTTTGCAGGGTGATAGAAGAATTCTATATCGTGTTTATGTTTGGGATTAAATGATTATATGCATTTGTCAAAACTCATCAGCTCTTTCCTAGCTTCATCTACTGCGAGAATGAAGACCATTCTTAGTAATCAGGTTGTCGACTTTCCAGAAAGTGTCGACATCACTGAAGGGATGTGCTGTTATTATGAACTTCCCCAGAGGAACCCTGCAAAGGGACTTCAATCACATCAGTGTAGAACTCAGTCTGTTTGGAAAGAAAAAGAAGAGGCTTTGAATTAACAAACAGTGGGAAGATTGAAAAGAATTGGCTACTGTTCACACTATCTGTGGTCATGTACAGAATGTGATTGGGGCACCCGGGTGGCTCAGTTAGTTGAGCGTCTGACTGTTGTTTTCAGCTCAGGTCATGATCTCACAGTTTGTGGGATCGAGCCCCACATTGAGCTCTGTGCTGACAGCACCAAGCCTGCTCAGGATTCTCTTTCTCCCTCTCTCTGTCTCTGTCCCTTCCCTGGTCTCTCTCTTCTTTCTCAAAAAAACAAAACAAAACAAAAAACAACAACAAAAAAAAACACAAACATTAAACAACAACAACAAAAATATGACCAACGTTGTTATACTGAGTTTTCAGTATAAGATGAGGTCTGTGTATGCTCACTTCACCATCAACATTGTTGTTCAAGAGAGTGGTTTTCTTGTTGAAATCCAAAATTTCATGGGTGAAAAACAAATCTGCAGGGTTTGAATGAAGTCAGGTGTTGCTTGTTCATTATCTCAAGCCCAGAAAGATGAGTTAATTATTTTTTAATCTTTATTTATTTATTTTTGAGAGAGAGAGAGAGAGAGAGAGACAGAGTGTGAGCAGGGGAGGGGCAGAGAGAGAGGGAGACACAGAACTTGCACGAACTGCAAGATCATGACCTGAGCTGAAGTTGGATGCTTAACTGACTGAGCCACCCAGGCACTCCAACATGAGTTAATTCTTGAAGGACATGATACTGACCTTGTATCAAACTGAGCAACTTTGATTCAGCAAGTACAACAGTTAAAAATAAGGATATCAGGAAATTTTGGGATGGTATCTATGTTTTTGAAAAAGCAACAGTTCAGCATGCTGATGAGTAAGATCTAAGTTGCCCAGCTACAGAGATAGCAAGGTGCCAGATAATTTTTCAGACTAATTTGTGATAATTTAAAGAATTTAAAGCAATGAAAGTTATATTGATTTTGGGGGGGGGAAACCTTATCAAACCCTACATTTACATAGATTCATTTTATGTTTATACAAATTATACCTCAATAAATTTGATTTGAAAATATGTACATGTCTTGAGTCCCTGAGATCAGTCTTAATCTTGACCAGTCTTGACCGGTCTTCACCAGTCTTAATCTTCTGTCACCCCTTTTCTGTTTCTGACTTATACATGTTCTAATAATCTCTCAGATTCTTCAATACATTTCCATCTTTGAAACTTTGATTTATTTCTGTCTGCAGTCACTGATCATCTTCAGTTTTTCAACTCAGTTCAGTTCTGGCTTGTCTTTGAAAGCCTCACTTTGGAAAGTCAAATATGGTGGCCAATGGCTTCAGTTTAAATTTTGAGATATTAGATTCTGATGAAAATAGAGACTCATGTACCCAAGATGTGATTTGCAAGAATTCACTTAAAAAGTTCATGTGGCACTTATACCATGTGACTTATGGGAAGTAGTTTGATTTTTGCATTACTTCAAACTTTTGATGCATACCAGAATCACTTGGAGAACATGTTACAGTGATGGTGGTCTGCAGTAGGTGCTGAGATGTTGGTTTTTAACAAGTCTTCCCAGTGATTTGGATGCAGCTGGCTTTCTGACCAAACTTGAATTTGACCTGTTGGGGTGGAAAGTGTGCATGTGTGAGTGGTGGTCATGAAAGCTAGGGAGTATGGCACTCACTGAATTCATATCACAGCTCTGCCATTTTTAAGTTTGGATAAATTTGTAAATCATTTAAACTTTGAATATCAATTTCCTTTTTCATGGGAAAAATATTATTATTATTATTATTATTAAAAATTATTATTCCTGATATTTGCCGTATTGATTAAAGATATAATGTTTATTAGGCACCTGGAACTGTGCCAAGCATAGAGTGCACATTAGATGTCACTTCCTTCCTTTTTCAGTTTCTCTTAAAGACTGCATATGCATTCTTAAACCTTCTGCAGATAGTATCTACATTAAAAAATATTTTATTTTTTTATAGTTAGCCATAAATTTCAAGTTGTGGAAAAGTAAGGATTTGTCCTTTGCTGTCAGCAGTAACTCTTACTTGTTTTGCAATGAGAAGAATGTCTAATTTCAGTATCAATGGCTAAGGTTTAGGCTAGGGCAGGACTGAAAAAGACCTTTCCTTTCCTCTCCTGTCCTTTCCTTTTCCTTCCTCACTCCTTCCTTCTCTCAGTCCGTCCTTCCTTCTTGTTCTCCTCCTTTCCTTCCTTTGTCCATCCTTCTTTCCTATTAACTGGTCTTAATAGAGATTTGAACTGTGATATAAGCCTTCTTGTTTCCCACTCTCTTACCTAACTACAGAGAAGATTGACCGATGAAGCCACCTTTCTGTTTTTGGTGGCATAACATTACTCAGCTAAGGACCTCTCTCGAGGTATGGGTCAGGCCCTAAAAACAATTCATATAGATCATTTCATCCAGGCTGCATAGTTAGATATATTAAACCCACTAAAGTGATTCTTCACCACCAGAAAGTGAGTTTATAGTAGAGTTATGAATTCATCTTAAATTTCTCAATTCAGACTTTCCTTTGGCTTCCAAACACTTTTTAAAATGCTAGGGCAGAATATTGTTGCCATTTCTAAACTCAGATTTCATTTCAGTCACCCACAGGTGCTTGTTTATTTCCTATTTATTATTATTTGTTTTTGATTCAGGCTTATTTTTCAGAATCCAGGATCTGCACACACTATACCAGTCAAGTTTATCTCTCATCAGTCACTCTGCACACATCTTTTCTTCCCACCTCCCTGCTTTGAGTCATGCAGTTTCTCCAGGCTGGGACAATCTTTTTTGCCAGTTTAAATTCTTCCCATTACTCAATACCCTATTCAATCTCCACATTTCCTCTAGGAAACTTTCTTCAATTACTCTAACCTCTGAACTCCTGCTGTATTTATAGATGGATCACGTGCAGCGCTCTAATTACACACAGAATGTCAGAGCTGGAAGGGACCTTAGAAATCACAGAGAAGGAAACAGGGCACAGGATGCAGTCTGGAAAAAGTGGAAGGTCATGATCTTAGAGTGTGTGTAGGGAGACGATTTGGATGTGACACTGATATTATTTGTGATGGTAATGATGAGGGGGCAAGAGGCAGGGACCTAGGTGGGATTCAGTGTTGATAAGAGTAGCCAAGGTTAACCTCATACAGGAGGGAAAATGCGATAGATAGTTAAGCGGAGATGCACTGGTGTATTGGAGAGGAACACTGAGGTCTGGGTGCTCACCTGTATGCACTGCCAGCCTCAGTAACTCTCTGGAATGCTGGTGCCATCCGAACAGGTTCAGAATGATGCAAAAGCAGAAGGCAATGAAATACAAGCTCACTGGACATGATTACTCTTTCAAAAAAAAGTATTGCACAGCCAGATTTTTTCAAGTCAATCACTCCAATTTGTCAACCAATACTTATTGATAGATTATTGGAATATAATCAAATATAAAAAGTTGTAGGAGTGGGATTTCAAGGATAGGGAAAAACATAAGGAAAAAGCCATGGAGGATAAGATCATCTGGTGCAAAGAAAGACAGTGAAGCTAGCTCAGACTTGAAAGGGAATCCTGCCAATATGATATTAAATAGGCAACCCAAGGACTGGAAATGTATTTTTAGGCCAATAGAAATCCACTGATTGGAATTAACATAAGAGTGATAAAGATGAACAATTCATTTTATTCTGTGTAGACTGTGAATTAAAGGGGGCTAAGTGGAGATATCATTGATCCAGTACAAGTGAAGTGACATTTGACATTTCCTTCTGATTTTCCCATCACTTTTCTGGGTTTCTTCCCACCTCCCTGGTGCCACATTCTTAGTCTCCTGAGTATTCCCCCTGTTCTAATTCTCTGTCTATTATTATTTTTTCTTCCTTGCTCTACTCCTTCTACTCATTTCTAAGATTTAAAATGATAGAAACAAAATTTTAAAATTATATACATGCTAAAGATTCACTATTTTGTATAATTACACTTGGATTCACCTCACTACAGATTATTCATGTATACAACTGTCTCACAAACATATCCAGTTGCAAATTTCCATAGATGTCCTAATCTTTCATGGTACTTCTCCAACCTTGGGGTGCTCTTATTCTTTCAGTAACAACAACTGCCATCCAACAAGCAGAAAACAAAAAGTTATCTTTATTTCTCCCAGTTCTTGGTTGTTCATATCCAATAAATCAGCAACCCTTTCTCTAAAATATGTCTTCAATCTGTCCATGTTTCTCTACATTCTCTAATGTAAGTCCCTCTTATATTTGTCCTGTAGGGATTCAATAGCTTCATACCTATGCTTCCCCTATGACACCCCTGTAATACACTTTACACAATATTGCTAAGTGCTCTTACACAATACTATTTATCATTTTATAACCCTATGTAAAACTTTTCAACAGCTTCTCACTGCACTAAAGGTAAAACCCAGGCTCTCTACACTAACTTAAGAAGCTTACATGATCTGGTTTATTGTGTCTGTTTCATCCACATAGGCCTCCTTTCTGATTCTTGAACAACTAAGTTCTTTATTGTCTTAAGACTTTGGGATATGCTGTGTACTCTGTGCGCTCATCCTTTGATGTTTCTCATGGCTGACTTCTTCTCACACTTCAGGTCTCAATTAAAAACATCATCTTTTGGAGAGGGCATTTCTTTGTTAAGGTTGGCACCTCTCATGCCATACACACAGTTTTTCTCTATCATATTTTTCTGCTTTTCCCCTGCAAGACATTTATGCAAGTCTGCAATTATCTTAATTATTAATTTATATATAATCCGTTTCTCCTGATATAAACTTCATGAGCAAAGAAACTCCTCCGTTCTATATACAGGGGTATAAAACAGACCTTGACAAAAGAGCTGCCCCATAAATACTTGTTGAATGAATTAGGAAGCCACCAATTTCCATTTTAGAAGGAATCGTGCCAACAAAACTTCTGCAGATACAATAACAGCTAGAAACGCGAAGCTAAATATGAAAACAACAGAAGTGGCTTTGTACTTGTTTTATTTACTTCAATATGAATTACTTTGTGCTTAAAATGCCAGGCAAAACATTTACTAACTAATGCTGAGAGCTGCAGCTAAGTGGAAGAATATTGAAGGACCTACTATTGGGTGTCTTGAGGCTGAAAAGAAGAGGTTCAAGATACATCTTGTAGAAGTCACTTGCCAAATGTTAAACTGCAAAATTCTTTAAAGGGGAAGGTCCCATACTTAACCTAAAGAGGTCCAAGTACCTATAAGTTTTATTTACATTTCGGATGCAAATGAAGCACCTATTATTCAAAACTTATTGTGTTTATATCCTATTAAGTATCTTCTATGCCCAAATATTTTGGAAATCTTTATAGCCATGTGCCTGTCTTCTGTGGATGCTGAGGTGATATTCTGTGTGGAGGTTAAACCACACTACGAGGGACCAGAGACTCCTTGGAGACAGGCTGCCTACAGAACCATCTCCACCAGCAGACTAGACCCCTCTGACACTTTGACACTGTGTGGGTGAGGACATCTCTCTTCTCTTTCTGGGTCAGGCTGGGTATTGGAAGGGCCTAAGTGTAGACTGGCCTTACTACTGGCTTGATTTAAAAATGGTGGCAATAACCACATGCCTTGTTTCAAACATTGTATGCATAAGCTGTTGTCTCTGTTTAAACACAATTCTGAGATCAAAGCTATTTGTGTGTCCTTGCTCACATTGCGGTGTCACTTTGGTGGCTGCCAAAAATCACATATTGAATATTTGTCAAACTGCATTAAAATTGGGTATTTTTATGATAAGCAGACTCTAGCTCTGATAACACATGAAAAGTTTCTTGCAGTAGAAAAATTTTAACTCTTCTTTTTTCTCATTTAAAAACATGTTTATTGATAATACCAATTGTATATAAAAGTGGAGAAATATAATGAAGTCTTCTCTATTCATTTCCTAGGTTAAAGGATTGTCAATTTATACTCACTCTTATTTCATTTGTACCCTGACCAACATCCCTCCTCTTTACAAATAATTTTGAAGCAAATGCTAAATACCATTGTATTTCATCAGTAAACATTTCAGCAGTATATCTTAAAGGTAAACCTTGTTTTTAAAAAAAATTACAATACTATTGATCCACCTAAATACATTAACATTAATTTCTTATGTCAGGAAGTGTTAATTATGGTTTTAACATGGTTTTAAATGTAAGGAGGAGATTCTATCTGATGCAGAGCTCACAGAAATTTAGAAACAAAGATTTTCTTCCTCAGTGACCTTCTAAGCTTTATGTCTCTGTGTCAACAGAGGGATAATAAATGCTCACACTTATAATAATAAAAACTCAACCTTTTGTTATATAGTTGTGACTCCTCATTTCAGGAAAGAAAGGTTTATTTCCCAACTGTGTGGAAACATTTTAAACCCTGTTAGCTCTTGGAAAACAGTGGTTACCAATAGCTATTGAGTTTAATTGGATGAAACCATAGACGGTCACAAAAGTCCATGGGAATATGGAGTCCATGGAAGGAAGATATATACAAATTCATATGTTGTCAGTATGTCAGTAACTGGGTAAACGTCTTGAAACAAAACAGCACCCAGTTAAGCATTGTGAATTGTCAGAGGATAAAGTAATAAAGATGATATTCCAAAGTAGCAAGAGGAAAAAACACCCACAGAGACCATAATTTTTGTTTCTTTTAAATACCATCAAGAATCTAGAAAAGTGCTTGCCACACAGTGACTATTTAGTAATGTTTTTAATAGACTGACAAATTGAAAATATTTTTAAAGGGGCAGAAAACATGTGGGAAGTCACAAAACATTGACATTAAAGGCATGAGTCAATAATGCCTTGAGAACTGTTTTTTTAAAAAGTAAGAGGAATTTAAGTGAACTTTTTTTTTTTACTCTTGTTTTCAGTGTATGTTTCTATGCTTTTAATATATAAAAATATTAGTGTAGCTAACACCACAATCAGAATAGTTACATCACCCCAGAAGAACTCCTTCAAGGTATCCCTCCACACTTACACCCTTCTCTGTCTCTAACCACTGATCTACATTCTCAAATTGTAATTTTGTATTTTTGAGAATGATGTATAAAAGGAATCATACAGTATGTAACTTTTTGGGACTGCCATCTTATACTCAGGTCAATGCATCTGAGATTCAAGTTGTTGTGTGCATTAGTAGCTTTTTATCACTGAGTAGTATTTCAGTAGAGATATCCTTTATCAGGTTGAGAAATTTACCTTCCATTCCATTTGCTCAGAGTTTTAATCATGAATGATGTTGAATTTCATCAAATTCTTTTTCTGTACCACTGGATATGATGATGTAGTTTTTCTTTAAACTGGCAATATAGTGGATTGATTAATTTTCATATATTCAACCAGCCTTGCATTACTCAGATAAGATTCTCTTAGTTATGGTATATTATTCTTTTTCTGCACTGCTAGATTTGATTTTCAAATAGTTTCTTGGAAATTTTTGTGCCTAGATCCATGAGAAATAATAGTGTGTAGTTTTGTGGTATAAAAAAACACATATTTGTGTTTATGCAGAATTGGGACTTTCTGAATAAATTTTGCTGAAAACTTGGATTCTGGGCTAAAAGCAAGTCTTAGGAAGTTAATTTTTAATTATATGGAGAGTGAGAGCACCAGGGGGATTTACCTAACTCTGGAGGTAAATGTTTGCATTTTGAGGGAAAATGTCTCTATGAGAAACAAAGAGACAAAGTCTCTATGTTGTAAAATCTGAAGACCCCAGGGCTTTTCTGGCCCTGAAAGAGATGTATTAATGTGTTGTGTGTATCAGTAGTTCATTCTTTTTTAGGCTAAGTATTTTTACCTATCTTACAATTTGTTTATCCTTTCACCAGCTGAAGGTTACATGAGTTATTTTCTGTCTGGAATTATATGAATAAGTCTTTCTTCTTAATAGTTGGTTACTTAATCTGCCTTTTGTTGAAATGCGACTCATCTTATTTCATCCTTACATATGGTCATTCTGCACATTTCTTGAGAGGATTCATTGCTTTCATTCTGGGGTAGTTTTCCCCACTGTGATGACCTTGATTAAGATGTAACCATCTTCTCATCCTTTTTCCAGCTGAAGTTCCACATTACATTCTTTTTTCTGGTGTTCTTTTTCTAGTCTTGAAACTTCTAAGGTCTCTTGATCCCTTTCTCTCATTTGTTTAAAATGCATGCCCTTTCATGAACTCTGGGCTAAATGGGATACACTCAGGTCACTTTGCCTAGATACCTGATGCAGTGATGCTTGGACTGTGAGGTCCCTTGCTGGATGCTTCCAGAACTACACTCTAAGATGCATGTCATAGGTGTGGGATTTCCCAAGGTCCCCTGGGTTACACTGCTTCTTCCTTCCTCAAATTTTTAAGTGGGAATAGGATATAGGGTTTGCGCTTTCTGATATCTTCATTAATGTCTACAGTGACTTGCCCTTCACACACTATGCTTTAGTTTATGTTGGAAACTATACATGGCCTATTTATCTACATTTTGATTAAATTACAAGAAAGAGACAAAGTCTGTCTTGCATTTGGACCTGAGATTTTGGAACTTTAAAGCTATGTATATGCATGGTCATTGTCCACCATGAGGTAAAGTCAAATTCATATCCCTAACATTAAATGGGGTAGATCTTAAAATTAAATATATGAAAACATGTAATACTTTGTACATTATCCTGTCACAATGATGGATATCACAACTTGTGATAATATGTCTAAGATGTAATAACTACATATTCAAAATGTTTCTATATGGATAGGTCCATTTAAACCATACTGTAATCCTATAAGGTTGGACTAAATATTTAATGAAATATTAAATACGAATATTTTCATTGCTCTTTTACAAATCAGGGAATTGAGTTTGTGAATGGTGGAGCCTGGGTTCAGACACTGACATCTTGCTCCGGAGCCTGGGCTCATGGTCATTATCCATTAAGCTGTACCATCTTTGTAGATGGAATCATACCTGCATACAGATATCTCTTTGTGCTTCAAATCCACATTATCCATATTTAGACATATTAGTGAAGATGTGGATTGTGGGTAGTGATTGGCTTCTCTTCTTCTCTACAACCTCAGAAAGAATACTTTTTTTTTTTTTTAAAAGAATGATTCTTCTACTTGATAATGTCTGATGAATATCAGCAAACTTGGGGGGAAATGAGTGTTTGGCAGAAGATAACTGTTTGACTAGAAACTTTCTTTCCTTACTTTTGGTTTTATTTTCTTTTTTTTGTCATGAATACTTTTGTCCTGACCTAAAAATACCCACTTATCTAGACCTTATAATTTGTACAGTGTTGAGGTACTTGTTACTTGTGCCACGAGAACAATTGGGAATGCATGATTTTATTGATATTCAGGGCCTACTTCAAAGCATGAAGGAAAAGAGGAAAAGGGAAATGCCCATCAGATGTGAAAAGATCCACACCAGCATGTTAATAAGAAAGAGTGTGAGAGGCTGCAAAAGAGAAGGAAAAGCAGTTTTTGAACTTTCAGAGACTCAATCTCACTGACAGCAGAAAAGCATCTGCGCAACCAAGTAACCAACCAACCATAGTGATGGCACTATGTCTATCCTATTGTCAATGACGTAAAAACATTATTTATATCTAGTTTGGGTGATATTTTAAAATATTTTTTACTAAAAGCAAAAATACAACAGATCCCATCAACTTCTAATCAAAATCTGTGATTACCTAAATCATCTCCATCTTTTCCCCATTCTTCCTTCATGTATATCTGTAGCATTACTGTCTCCTAAGCTGGGAGGGAGAACACACTGTAAGGTACATGGCCCAGGCTTAAACTAGTTAGAATATTGTGTTCTCTCTGGTTTCACCTTGGACAAGTACCCTGGTCAGAGGCAAGAGATTCAATGGGACTGGTTCTGGTGATTCATGCCAAATCTGTCTGAAATAACTCAAGAATTAAAGGTGAAATCTATTACATTAACAGATAATTTATAAATAATGACAGTGAACTATTATATGTCAATAGTTATGGGAAATATCGTGTGTGGGAAATAGGGAGATGTTGACCAGAGGGTATAGAGTTGGAGTTATATAGGATGAATAAGTCTAGAGGCCTAATGTATAGTATGATGACTATAATTAACAATATTGTGTTAAAAACTGAAAATTTTCTAAAAGAATAGATTTCAGGTGCTTCTACTACACACACCAAAAATGGTAAATACATGAAGAGATAGATATGCTAATTAGCTTGACTGTAGTAATGATTTCACTATGTATATGTGCATCAAATTGTCATGTTGTATACTTTAAATATGTATAATTTTTATTTTATTTAAAAATTTTTAAACTTTTATTTTAAGTAGGCTCCATATCCAGCATGGCTTGAGAACTCACCACCTTGAGATGGTGGTGAGTCACATGCTCTACCAACTGAGCCAGCCAGACACCCCTACAATTTTATTTATTTATTTATTTATTTATTTATTTATTTATTTACTTATTTATTGTTTTATTGTCTTATTGTCTTATTGTTTTATGTTTTATGTTTTATTTTTTTAATTTTAATTTTATTTTTTAAATTTACATCCAAACTAGTTAGCATATAGTGATTATATAGCATACAGTGCAACAGTGATTTCAGGAGTAGATTCCTTAATGCTCATTACCCATTTATCCCATCCCCCCCCCCACAACCCCTCCAGTAACCCTCTGTTTGTTCTCCATATTTAAGAGTCTCTTCTGTTTAGTTCCCCTCCCTGTTTTTATATTATTTTTGTTTCCCTTCCCTTATGTTCATCTGTTCTGTGTCTCATATGAGTGAGTCCTCAAATGAGCGAGGTCATATAATGTTTGTCTTTCTCTGACTGGCTAATTTCACTTAGCATAATACCCTCTAGTTCCATCCACATAGTTGCAAATGGCAAGATTTCATTCTTTTTGACTGCCGAGTAATATTCCATTGTGTGTGTGTGTGTGTGTGTGTGTGTATATATATATATATATATATATATATATATATATATATATATATATATATCCGTACTTTGGCTATTGTTGATAGTGCTGCTATAAACATTGGGGTACATGTGCCCCTTGGAACAGCATACCTGTATCCCTTGGATAAATGCCTAGTAGTGCAGTTGCTGGGTCCTATGGTAGTTCTATTTTTAGGTTTTTTATTTAAATTTTTTTTAATGTTTATTTATTTTTTGAGAGAAAGAGGGACAGAGTGTGAGCGGGGGAGGGGCAGAGAGAGAAAGGGAGACACAGAATCCGAAGCAGGCTCCAGGCTCTGAGCTGTCAGCATAGAGCCTGATGTGGGGCTCGAACTCACAAGCTGTGAGATCAAGACCTGAGGCAAAGTCAGACGCTTAACTGAATGAGCCACCCAGGCGCCCCCTATTTTTAGTTTTTTGAGGAACCTCCAAGCTATTTTCCAGAGTGCCTGCACCAGATTGCATTCCCACCAGCCATGCAAAAGAGATCCTCTTTCTCCGCATCCTTGCCAATATCTGTTGTTGCCTGAGCTGTTGATGTTAGCCATTCTGTAGGTCTGAGGTGGCATCTCATTGTGGTTTTGATTTGTATTTCATGTGTTGGTTGGCCATCTGGATGTCTTCTTTGGAGAAGTGTCTATTCATGTCTTTTGCCCATTTCTTCACTGGATTATTTGTTTTTTGGGTGTTGAGTTTGATAAGTTCTTTATAGAGTTTGGATACTAACCCCTTATCTGATTTGTCATTTGCAAATACCTTCTCCGACAATTCTGTCGGTTACCTTTTAGTTTTGCTGATTGTTTCCTTCGCTGTGCAGAAGGTTTTTATTTTGATGAGGTCCCAATAGTTCATGTTTGGTTTTGTTTCCCTTGCCTCCAGAGACGTGTTGAGTAAGAAGTTGCTGTGGCCAAGATCAAAGAGGTTTTGCCTGCTTTCTCCTTGAGGATTTTGATGGCTTCCTGTTTTACATTCAGGTCTTTCATCCCTTTTGAGTTTATTTTTGTGTATGGTGTAAGAAAGTGGTTCAGGTTCATTCTTTTGCATGCCGCTGTCGTTTTCCCAGCACTACTTGCTGAAGAGACTGTCTTTATTCCTTTGGATATTCTTTCCTGCTTTGTCAAAGATTAGTTGGCCATACGTTTGTGGGTCCATTTCTGGGTTCTCTATTCTGTTCTATTGATCTGAGTGTCTACCATACTGTCTTGATAATTACAGCTTTGTAGTATGCCTTTAGTCCGGGATTGTGATGCTTCCTTCTTTGGTTTTCTTTTTCAAGATTGCCTTGGCTATTCGGGGTCTTTTCTGGTTCCATACAAATTTTAGGATTATTTGTGAAGAATGCTGGTGTTATTTTGATAGGTATTGCATTGACTATGTAGATTGCTTTGGGTAGTTCGACGTTATAACAATATTTGTTCTTCCCATCCAGGAGCATGGAATCTGTTTCCATCTTTTTGTGTCTTCTTCAATTTCTTCCATGAGCTTTCTATAGTCTTCAGTGTATAGATTTTTCACCTCTTTGGTTAGATCTATTCTTAGGTATTTTATGGGGTTTGGTGCAATTGTAAATGGGATCAATTCCTTGATTTCTCTTTCTGTGCATCATTGTTGGTGTATAGGAATGCAACTGATTTCTGAGTGTTGATTTTATATCCTGCCACTTTGCTGAATTCATGAATCAATTCTAGCAGTTATTGGTGGAATCTTTTGGGTTTTCCATATAGAGTATCATGTCTCTGCAAAGAGTGAAAATTTGACCTTCTCCTGGCCGATTTGGATGCCTTTTATTTCTTTGTGTTGTCTGATTGCAGAGGCTAAGACCTCCAGTACTATGTTGAATAACAGTGGCAAGAGTGGACATCCTGTCGTGTTCCTGACCTTAGGGGGGAAGCTCTCAGTTTTTCCCCATTGAGGATGATATTAGTTTTGGATCTTTCATATATGGCTTTTGTGATCTTGAGGTATGATCCTTCTATCCCTATTTTATTGTGGGTTTTGCTCAAGAAAGGATGCTGTATTTTGTCAAATGCCTTCTCTGCATCTATTGAGAGGATCATATGGTTCTTGTCCTTTCTTTTATTGATGTGATGAATCACGTGAATTGTTTTGCAGATATTGAACCAGCCCTGCATCCCAGGTAGAAATCCCGCTTGGTTGTGGTGAATAATTTTTTAATGTATTGTTGGATACAGTTGGTTAATATCTTGTTGAGGATTTTTGCATCCATGTTCATCAGGGAAATTGATCTATAGTTCTTTTTAGTGGGGTCTGTGTCTGGTTTTGGAATCAAGGTAATGCTGGCTTCATAGAAAGAGTTTGGAAGTTTTCCTTCCATTTCTATTTTTTGGAACAGCTTCAAGGGAATAGGTGTTAACTCTTCCTTAAATGTTTGGTAAAATTCCCCTGGAAAGCCATCTGGCCCTGGACTCTTGTTTTTTGGCAGATTTTTGATTGCTAATTCGATTTCTTTATTGGTTATGGGTCTGTTCAAATTTTCTATTTCTTCCTGTTTCAGTTTTGGTAGTGTATATTCTTCTAGGAATTTGTCCATTTCTTCTAGATGGACCATTTTATTGGCGTATAATTGCTCATAATATTCTCTTATTATTGTTTTTATTTTTGCTGTGTTGGTTGTGATCTCTCCTCTTTCATTCTTGATTTTATTTATTTGGGTCCTTTCCTATTTCTTTTTGATGATACTGTCTAGTGGTTTATCAATTATGTTAATTCTTTCAAAGAACCAGCTTCTGGTTTCATTGATATGTTCTACTGGTTTTTTTTTTTTTTTTTTTTTTTTGGTTTCAATAGCATTAATTTCTGTTCTAATCTTTGTTATTTCCTGTCTTCTTCTGTTTTTGGATTTTATTTGTTGTTCTTTTTCCAGCTCTTTAAGGCATAAGGTTTGGTTGTGTATCTGAGATCTTTCTTCTTTCATTAGGGAGGCCTGGATTGCTATATACTTTCCTGTTATGACCGCCTTTCCTGCGTGTCAGAGGTTTTGGGTTGTGGTGTTATCATTTTCATTGGCTTCTGTGAACTTTTTAATTTCCTCTTTAACTTCTTGTTTAGTAGGATTTTCTCTTTAGTAGGATGTTCTCTAGTCTCCAAGTATTTGTTACCTTTCTAAATTTTTTCTTGTGGTTGATTTCAAGTTTCATAGTGTTGTGGTGGAAATATGTACAGTATGATCTCAATCTTATTGTACTTTTTGAGGGCTGATTTGTGTCCTAGTATGTGGTCTATTCAGGAGAGCGTTCCATATGCCCTGGTGAAGAATGTATATCCCACTGCTTTAGGATGAAATGTTCTGAATACATCTGTTATGTCCATCTGTTCCAGTGTGTCCATTCAAAGCCATTGTTTCCTTGTTGATATTCTGTTTCAATGATCTGTCCATTGCTGTGAGTGGGGTGTTGAAGTCTCCTACTGTTATGGTATTACTATCGATGAGTTTCTTTATGTTTGTTATTAATTGATTTATATATTTGGTTGCCTTGACATTTGGTGCATAAATGTTTACAATTGTTAGGTCTTCTTGGTGGATAGACCCTTGATAATGATATAATGCCCTTCTGCATCTCTTGATACAGTCTTTATTTTAAAGTGTAGATTGTCTGATATAAGTATGGCTACTCTGGCTTTCTTTTGGTGACCATTAGCATGATAGATGGTTCTCCATCCCCTTATTTTCAATCTGAAGGTGTCTTTAGGTCTCAAGTGAGTCTCTTGTAAACAGCACATAGCTGGATCTTGTTTTCTTATCCATTCTGTTACCCTGTCTTTTGATTGGAGCATTGAGCCCATTGACGTTTAGAGTGAGTACTGAAAGATATGGATTTATTGCCATTATGTTTCTTGTAGACTTGGAGTTTCTGGTGGTGTTCTCGGGTCCTTTCTAGTCTTTGTTGCTTTTGGCCTTTTTTTTTTTTTTCATCTTTTCTCCCCTCAGAGAATCCCCCTTAAAATTTCTTTCAGGGCTGGTTTAGTTGTCACAAATTCCTTTAATTTTTGTTTGTCTGGGTAACTCTTTATCTCTCCTTCTATTTTGAATGACAGCCTTTCTGGATAAAGAATTCTTGGCTGCATATTTTTCTGATTCAGCACACCAAATATATCCTGCCACTCCTTTCTGGCCTGCCAGGTTTCTGTCGATTGGTCTGCTACAAGCCTGATCTGTCTTCCCTTGTAGGTTAAGGACTTTTTTTCCCTTGCTGCTTCCATGATTCTCTCCTTGCCTGAGTATGTTGTGAATTTGACTATGATATGCCTTGTTGATGGTTGGTTTTTGTTGATTCTAATGGGAGTCCTCTGTGCTTCCTGAATTTTGATGTCTGAGTCTTTCCCCAGGTTAGGAAAGTTTTCTGTTGTGATTTGCTCACATAACCCTTCTACCACTATTTCTCTCTCTTTCTCTTCTGGGACCCCTATGATTCTGATGTTGTGCCTTTTTATTGAGTCACTGATTTCTCTAATTCTTGAATTGTGCTCTTTTGCCTTAATCTCCCTCTTTTTTTTATGCTTTATTATTCTTCATACGTTTGTCCTGTATCATTGATTCTTTGTTCTGCTTCATCCATCCTTGCCGCTGCGGCCTCCATTTGAGATTGCAGCTCAGTTATAGCATTTTTTATTTCATCCTGTCTAGCTTTTACTTCTTTTATCTCTGTAGAAAGGGATTCTAGTCTATTTTTGACTCCAGCTAGTATTGTTATTATCATGATTCTAAATTCTGGTTCAGACATTGCTAGTATGTGTGTTGGTTAAGTCCCTGGCTGTTGTTTCTTCCTGCTCTTCCTTTTGGGGTGAATTCCTTCATTTAATCATTTTAAAGAGAGAGAAGGAATTGAGGTAAAAAAATTAAAATTAGAAAAATATTAAAATTAAAAAATTAAAAACTCACACGTATACACAAAAAATCGAATAAATGATGCTAGATCCTAGGTGTGTTTTGGTCTGGGTGTTCAAAGGGGCTTGATAGATTATAGGGAAAAAAAGGAAAGAAAAAACAAAGGAAATCGTTTGGAAATTTGAAAAAATGAATACACTGAAGTCGACTAAAATGAAATGAGGGAAGTAAAATAGAATTTGAGAAAATTTACACAAACATAAAAAGTATAGAAGAAAAAAATTAAAGTATTTTTAATAAGAATTGAAAATAAAAATGAATTTTTTCTTTCTGTATTCAAGAAAAAGAAAAGAAACAAAAAAGAGAAAAAAGAAAGAAGAAAAAAAGATAAGAAAGAAAATTGAACAGATGGCCTGGTGAACAGACTGAAATACTACTGAAATTACTTCGTTTTCCCCTAGAAGTCAAACTATGAAGCATTTTATAGTCCATAAACTAAGCAGGCGGAGAAACTTCTGTTCTTGAAGAGCAAAGTTGGCCCAGTTGGGCAAGGCTTAGTGTAACGGCTCTGTTCTCCACTATATGGCACTGCTTAGCTGATTGGGGTGGATTGTTGTGGAGCTTGTAGGTGCCTATGCGCATGCACGGGAGCGGTGAAAATGGCGTCACCCACCTACCCAGTCTCTAGTATCGGAACTCTGCTCTCCCCCATCAGCAATTGCACACCCGTCCTTTGTCTTCAGCTTCCGTCCACTCCCAGCTCTTACACAGCCTGTGACCAAGCCCCAGGCAGCACCTCCCTCCTGAGTTTTGTTTCAGATGCAGCTGTTTTTCCTGACCCCTTAGTTTTGAGGGACTGTGGCTTTGACCCGTTCTGCCCCTCTGCAGAGGGTCTCACCATGCAATGGCCGGGTGCCAGCCACACCCAGGAACGTTTGCTGGACCTGTGCTGCTGCTGATGCCCAGAGACTGTAGCCAGGTGCCAGCCCACCCCAGAAAGGTTTGCAAAATAGTGTAGCAGCAGCGTTTCAGGGACTATGGAAAATCACAACACACATCTGGCACCAGGCTTCACCCTTAACAACCTTATTCTAGCACCAGCAAATGAGGTTGTTCTTCCAGGTCCACTGGGGCTGTGCCTTTGGGGGCACACACAGCATCTACCGGGTGTCCTTCCATCAGGAGAACTGACTCCCCGTGTAGCCTGAAGAACTCTGGACCCCACTCTGCTCCTGGGGACTTGCCTTTCCCACCAGAGCACCACCAGGTATTGAGCTGCGGAGTTTCAGACTCTGCGCTCCCTCTGTTTATAGTCTTAATGGAATTTAAACCCTGTCCTTTCTCCTTTCTTCCTCTTTAGTTCAGTCCCTGTGGCTGTTTCCACTTTTCCACTTTCTCTCCAGCTGCTTTTGGGGGGTGCTTTTCCCAAATTCTGCCCCTGCCCACGCCCCATCTCCATCCTCTCTCCCCCCACCAAAGCAGCTCCCTGCCCTCCACGGCTTCTCTCTCCTCCAGTTCCCCTCTCTGCGCTGCACTGCGTACTTGCTGAATTCTGTGGTTCGGGATGTGCAAATTATTGTGTTAATCCTCAGATCAGTTTTCTAGGTGTGCAGGATGGTTTATTGTTGGTCTGGCTGTATTTCATGGATGTGAGACACACAGAAAACTTCCATGCTGTTTTGCCATCTTGGTTCTTCCCCTATTTTTTTTTTTTTAATTTATTTGTTTTTAGAGAAAGTGAGAGAGAGCTCAAGGGTACTTACGGGAGTTGGAGCAGACGGAGAGGGAGAGATAGAGAATTCCAAGCAGGCTCTGCACTGGCAGCATGAGCCCGATGTGGGGCTCAAACCCACAAACTGTGAGATCATGATCTGAGCCAAAATCAAGAGTTGGACGCTTAAATAACTGAGCCACCCAGGCACCCCACAATGTTTATTTTAAAAAAGGAAAGGGCTACATTCTGAATTAAGAGTAATGGAGAAGATACGCTGTGGTATTGAGTTAGAAATGGTTAAGGAGGGGGCTGCTTTAGCTAAGGTAGTCATTGAAAGTATCTCTAAAGAAGTGGTATTTGCTTGAGATTGAGTAGGGAGACAGCAATCATGTGAAGGTCTGAGGGTCTGTATCCACAGCGGGCATGGCAGCGAGGACAGAGGTGATGGTATCAGATAAACTCTTGATGCTAGAAAGGCCAGCAAGAATTTCAGTACAGCTGAAATATGGAGATTGAAGGAGTGAGGCAGACAACCTCCACAATGGGGGCTCCCGTGACAGTGGAAGCTGGCCTGGCACTCACCACTAAGCTGCCGTGTCCTTCTGCTGATCATAAGCAATTTCACAGAACAGCAACGTCAACAGCTTTTTTTCTGTGACCATAAATGGAGAAAGACAGAAACACAACTACTCCATAATTATATCTAATCACACATAGTTAGAGATCCAGAACAAGAAAATGGTTTTGGAAGGACTCAATGCATTATGTTCGTGACAAAGCACAATCTGTGATTGCCTACCTGCCACTGGTGGGATTATGGATTTTTTGTTTATTGACTGTATACCCTATATATATTTTTTCTTCAATAAGCCTTGCATAGAGAATGAGGAAAGTTGAAAAACCTATTTTCATTGTTTTCCCTTGATTTACTGTTTGTGTGTTGAAAAGATAGTCATATCTGCTCAGGTAGGCAAGGTCACTACTCATTAGCAATCTAGAACTATCTATGCAGTGAATTTATTCTATACAAAAACTTGATTTTTTTGATACTCCATTTTTATGGAAAAGTGATGATGAGAAGGCTAAAATTAGTGAGTCATTCAATAGTGTAATTTTGAATTATTAAACTAATGCATTAGTTACAATGATTCTAAGTGAATTAGGTCTTCCAATGTCAAAAGAAATCATATTGGATTCCTGTGGCATAATATTCAGAAATTTCTCAAATTATTTAATGATTTGTCTAACCTTGAATTCCACAATGATAGACATAACTCCATGTAAGACTACATTTCTGGTGTCTGGATATTGTCACTATCAAAGGGTATATGACAAAGACAATAGACAAAGGTAAGAGTGAATTGTTTTATTATTTAAAAAAAATCAGTTAGATTAATTTGATTCTGTCATAACATTACCCCTTGAGGTTGTGAACTGTGAGATGATTTAAAATTATAGCTGTTATCTAATGTCCCATAGCTCAATTTGTCTGTGCAGAATGAAAAATGAATGATACATGTGCCAGAGCAAAAAGGAATTATCAAGTTTGATGAAAGCCAGACAGAAATCATGTAATGTATCTGCTATACTGTGCTTTTACTCTTTTGTCCTTTATTTTATTTTCAGAGAAACTTGTTATCCTTTTTGCATGGTTTATTATTTCAGACATATTCATGACTGAATATGAAAAAGATTGGAATATTGTCCGGTGATGATCTTGTCTTTAGGGAAATTTAGCAGGTTTGATGCTATTTTGAGTATATATTCATATACAAGCTGAAAATCCATCAGTCCACCAATAAGTACTTAAAATTCTACTATATGCCCACGTGGATATATGGAAATCTATGTTTGGACTTTGGTAGAATACAAGGTTTGTTGTCATTCCCAGTTCTTATATCCCTTGTCCATCTCTCACTAAACAGTATGAACGGTGATATACTGAGTTTCTCATCCTCTTTTGTAGCCACCGGTCATAATATGACACAGTTCTAGACAATGACATTTACCAGGAGTTTCTAGAAAATCTTTTTCTTCCTAGTTATATACACCCTCCATCCAGGTGTGGAAATAGAAGGATGTCTGGGTCTGTGGTAGCCAGACATCATCCTATTGAAATCTCATATAAAGGGGCATACATGCGGAATAAAATCCATAAGGCATAGGATGGTAGAGAGGAAAGAGAGTAAAAACCTAAACCCCTGAGAGCATTGCTGAGACACTGAGCCACTGACAGCACAGCTTACCCCCAGACTCTTTTATGTGACAATGGTAAACTCTTATATAAGTCACAATTCATTGGTTTTTATTACTTAATCTAAATACTGTCTCAATTGGTATCCTTCCTTAATATTCATTTATTCAATAAATATTTGAGCATCTACTAAAAGCATGGCATTTTGCTTTTCCCTGTGTTTGTGGAAATCATTAATAGAACTTAGTCTTCGTTTAAGGAGTGCTTAAGAGAGTGCACGTTAATATGAAACTTTTCTCTAAGGATATGTGGACACAAAGAGATCCTATTACAGAAAAGGTAAATGTCCGTTGAAACCTGCAAGCTGACAAGTACCCAGGTGGGCAGAGAGGGAGTGGGGAACATTCCAGATAGAGAATAGCACGTGTTCTAGCATGAAAGTCCAGAACAGGAGGGAGCTTACCAAATTTTCAAAGTTAAAGAAAAAAAAAAAAAACCAATGTTATTAAATTAGACACAGATATAGTTTAGATGGCAAGATCGCATTCATTAAGTAGTAGGAAGTCATTCAGATTTAGTCTCAGTATAAATGACATGCAGAGTTAGAGGAGAATTGTGGTTGTAACTGGTGTCCTAAATGGAGGTAAATACTTATATTTACCTTCCTTCCTTAATAAGAATCTCTCAAAATGAGAGAAAAAAAGGAAAAATTAATATGCATTAATACAAGTTGTGATAATAGAAGAGATAGCATAACAACAGAATATTATAAAATAGGTATTACAATTCTATGCACCTAACTCTAATGTATATTAAGATTTTGCTTAACTTATTCTTAATATCTTCATGAATTTTATAAATTTCCTCATGAGTTTTCATTCTAGTAGACTGGAGATGTGGAGAGGTAGGTTTAACCTGCCAGTCAATACTAGTCTGAATGTAATATAAACATAAAAAAGTACACTAATCTTAAGTATACAACTCAAAAAAATTACAGCAAAATAAATATACTCATATAACCATGATGCAGGTAAAAAAATAGAATAATTGCAACACTCCAGCAACATCCCTTATGCTAACTTCCAGTAATTAACCCCACACCCTTATATGCACCCTCTGGTTTTGAACTTGAAGGAAAGCATACAATTTTTTTTACATTATTTTTAATATAGTAATAGCTAATTCATTTTTCTTGCTATATAATGTTCTAATTCTTATACTATAGCAGTTTGTTTATGCATCTTACAGTTGATGAGCACTTCAATTATTTCCACTAGTAGATTTCAGTTGTTTTTAGCAACTGGCTATTATAAACAAAGCTACTATTAATAATATTATATATGTGGGTCATTTTGCTAGGATTGCTGGGTTATAATGACTGAATGCCATCAACTTAGTAAAAACTACCAAACTATTTTCTAAAATGGTTTTACCAATTTAACCTCTCCAGGATGATTCAAGACTCTGGTAAATCCAGGTCTTTGTCAATGTTAAATTGTCAATCTTTTCCATTTTAGCCATTGTGAGATGTGTTTAGTAATATCTCAATGTGGTTTTAATTTGTATTTTCTTGATAACTAATGAGATTGAGCACCTTTTCACTTGACTCTTGTCCATTTGGATATATTCTTGTGTGGGACTCCTGTTCAAATATTTTGCTTATCTTCCTATGGGATCGTCCTATAAAGTTGTAGCTTTTTATTTCTTTTAATTAAAAAAAAATTTAATGTTTATTTTTGAAGGAGAGAGACACAGACTGTGAGTGGGGGAGGGGCAGACACACACACACACACACACACACACACACACACACACACAGAATCTGAAGCAGTCTCTAGGGCTGAACTGTCAGCACAGATCCCGAGGTGGGGCTGGAACTCACAAACCGGATCATGACCTGAGCCGAAGTCGGAGGCTCAACCAACTGAGCCACCCAGGCGCCCCCCCGTATTATATATTTTTTTTTTTAAAAGAGAGAGTGCACACGTGCATGAAAGCAGGGGAGGGACAGAGAGAGATGGAGACACAGAATCTAAAACAGGCTCCAGACTCTGAGCTGTCATCACAAAGCCCTCCTCGGGGCTTGAACTCACAAACCTTGAGATTGTGACCTGGGCTGAAGTCAGACACATAACCAACTGAGCCACCCAGGAGCCCCTGTAGCTTTTTGTTTTTAGTATTCTGGATAATAGTCCACTTTTGGTTATACATATTAGAGATATTTTCTTCCATCCAATTTTTCTTCCAAAATTTCTTGACTATTCTTAAAATTTTGCATTTAAATATTGTATTAGTTTATTGTTTTATACAATGGTGAAGAAAAATTAATCAAATAGCAACAACAAGATCTTGCTGGAATTGTGATTAATATTATATTAAGTATAAATCAATTTGGAGATAAGTTTCATTTTTATAACATTAAATTGTCCAGCTCATAAATTACTATATCCTTCCATTTCTTTATGTGTTCTTTAATTTCTCTCAGTAATGTTTTGTAATTCTTCACGTAGTGAATGTAAACATTTGAATATTTAAACATTAAAAAAAATTTTTTTAAATCTTTGATGCTACTTAAAATTGTATTAAGCTTTAAATTTTATATTCTAATTACTTGAATATAGTAATATTGTTAAAAATACTGTCTAATACTTTCTTCTAGATTTTTCTTTATTTTATATCTTTACATGATTATATTACCTGCAAATAATGTTTTTTTATTATTTCTTTTTCAGTCCTTATACCATGAATTTCTTTTCTTACCTTTTTGCATTAAAAATCCATTTTACAATAAAATGGTAAACGTTAATAAAATTAAAATTTCCAGTATATTAAATAGAAGTAGTGACAGCAAGCATATTGTCTCTTTTCTCATTTCCTAATCAATATTTAATATTGTGTTTTATTTGTAGATAGTTTTCATCATTTTAAAGACCTTCTCTTCTATCTTCAGTTTGTTAAAATTTTATTCTGAGTAAATTATTTCTGTCAATTTTGCTTACATTTATGTTTACTTTTATCAGATGATTTTTCTGAAGTAACTGATCTTTCTCCTTTATTCTGTGAATGTGATGAGGTGTGTTGATTGATACTATATTAAATTAGTCTTGGAATCAAACTATTTCTTTGTATATACTAGATTTGACTTGTAATGGGTTTTTGTTTCTATGGTTAATAGATAAATTAGTATTTAATTTTACTTTTTTGTTATACAACTGTCAGGTTTTATTATCAATACTATATTGAATTCATAAAAGAAATTAGCAAATATTTACTATTTTTTTGTTCACTGACAGAGTGGGAATTAATTTGGTATTGTATCTTTTTTTTTTAATGTTTATTTATTTTTGAAGGAGAGAGAGACAGTGCGAGTGAGGGGGGGCAGAGAGAGAGAGACAGAATTTGAAGCAGGCTCCAGGCTCTGAGCTGTCTGCACAGATCCTGAGGCAGGGCTCAAACTTACAAACCTGTTGCATCCATATGACTCCTGAAACAGAATGCTACAGGCACCAGTGACAGTCACAACAAAGTTTATTGCAATGGGAGGCAAGGCTGACCGATTGGGACTGACACTCTTGACCAGAGTGCGGCCTCGAACAGCCGGGGTACAGAGTTTTTATAGCTGACCACATCGTCTTATCATCACCTGGGAACAGAACAAGGAAATAGTTCCCAGATGCGGGTGGAAACGGTTCAGACATGCCCTTGCCCCAGTCCAATCAAACACTAATCCAGTTGATTTTCCTTGAACTTTTGTTCCCTTGATTGATAGGACAAGGCTGTTATCTCTTAACCTCCAGTGTTAAAACAAAGCTGTTGTTTCTCAAGGCTACAGGTTAGCCCTACACTACTATTTAACCATTATAAACCAGATCATGACCTATGCTGAAGTTGGAGGCTCAACCGACTGAGCCACCCAGGCCCCCCCCCCCCCCCCCCCCCCCGGCCCTGGCCCCCGTATAATACCTTTTTTTAAAAAGAAAGAGTGTGCACGTGCATGCAAGTGGGGGAGGGGCAGGAGGAGAGGGAGAGAAGGTATCTTAAGCAGGCTCTATGCTCAGCGTGGAGCCCACATGGGAACCTTGGGCTCAAAGCAGGGCTTGATCTCAGGACCATGAAATCATGACCTGAGCTGAAATCAAGAGTCAATCGCTTAACCAACTGACCCACCCAGGCAACCCAGTATTTTATCTATCATGATGTGAAATTCAGTGAAGCCATATAAGCCTTGAATTTTCCTTTTGAGAAAATTTCTAAATATAGATGAAGTTTTTAAAGTGCATATATGTCCTAGACTCTGGGTCTGGAGTTCTTTCTTGTCCAGCAAGAAAGCTGCAGGCAGGATTAAAATGTGAGAGATGGCTAATGTCTGGGAGAAGACAAGAGCCCTGATTAAGGCTCCTTCCTCTGTTTTTATTAGGATCAGAAGGATTACAAACATGGCGATGGACGTGCACAAAGAGACAACGGAACTGTGAACATTAACTCATGGATGTGAGGGAAAGGGGGTTTTGAAAATATGCGGAGTTAGGGGTTTGGGTTAATACAAAACAAAAATCCTGGCCCCTGGTGGAAGGTTGTTTACAGCAGACCTGAGGCACCACCTCTGTTTACCTAAACTGGCCTAGGGGAAAAGAAAGAGCAGGCTACCTCAGGGTCAACAAGGCACCTTTCTTTTGCTAATTAGCTCCACTCTGGGCAACCTCTTCCCTCAGCAGTCTATAGCCCTATTTTCCTGTTTACCTAATTTGCTCCTTCTTTCCAGTGAAAGCAGCTTTCTGCTATTGTACTAAATTGAGGGGTGTATCCGCACTGAATACCTAATCTTGTTTACCTCATATACCTTTGTTCTATATTGTCTATATTGGCCCCTTTGCCCCACCCTCCCTATATCTATTTACCTTATCTTGTTTACCCCAACTTGGGTGTGAGCATCCTATGACTTTCTAATTCTTTATGCCCTGTTAACGCATCAGTGCAGGCTCAGGGAATTCCTAACCTTATTCCCCACAGATATAGTCTTATACAGATTTTTAGTATTTTATTTATTATATCAAAATTGGTTAAGTTGTGTCCGTTTAATGTAAAATTTTAGATTTACTGGCCTAATTTGTAATATCATTTTGTTTGATTTTTTAATATTTGTAGAATCTATAGTGATATCTCCATTTGTTTCTGATATTGGTTATTTGTGCTTTTTCTCTCTTTTTTTAAATGTTTATTTATTTATTTTGAGAGACAGAGAGAGAAAGAGAGAGGGAGTGTGTGTGTGTGCACACGCGTGTGTGCCAGCATGGGGAGAGGCAGAGAGAGAGGAGAGAGAGAAGGCTCTGTACTGCCAGTGGAGAGCCCAACATGGAGCTTGATCCCACAAACAGTGAGATCATGACCTGAGCTGAAATTAAGAGCTGGTAGCTCAACAAACCGAGCCACTCAGGCACCCCTCTCTCTTTTTTTTTCTCGATTGCACTTGACATGAGTTTTACATTAGAGTTTTGAAAGGACTACTATTTTCTCTTTGCTGACTTTTTCTCATACACAGTATATTCATTTTCATTTCCATTAAATTCTGCCCTGATTTTTATTAGTTGTTTTCTTCTGCTGTGTTTGTATTTAATTTGATAACCTTCTTCTAAAGTTTTGAAATGGGCACTTATTTTTCAGTCTACCTTCTATTGAAATGTAGCTTTTGAAATAAATCTTTATACGGATTTACATTTTCTTCTGAGCGTGACTTTAGCTGCATGTCACTCATTTCAATATGTAGGATTTCCCTTGATAAAGAGTCCAAAGTTTTTTCTAATTCTTCTTGGGATACTCAGTTTGCTGATTTAACCCTAAAAGTATATTGCTCAAGTGTCCAAAATTGAAGATTTCCTTTTCATCTTTTTCTTATTCATTGCTAGTTGAATTCGATTCTATCTAGAGATCATACTCCAAACCATTTAAATTATCTGAAATATATTGAGAATTGCTATATGGGCCATCATTTAGTCACTTTTGGTAGATGTTCTATGCAAACTCGAATAGAGTGCTTGAATAGAGTGCTATTCTTCAGGTTGGAAAGAGGATGGATAGATAGATAGATAGATAGATAGATAGATAAACATCTGCCAATCAATGAGGTTCAGTTTGTTAATATCTATAAGTAGTTCAAATCTATATATTTCCTAATTTTGTTGTCTTGTTCTATTTGTTACTGAGTAAAATTCTAAAATCTCCCACTGATATTGTGACTTTTTTCTGATTTACCTTTTAATTATGTTGATTTTGTATTTGTGGAACCCCTCCCTTTTTATGATAATGCAGGTTCACAAAAGCATTCATGAAAGCTGAGTAACACAAAATGATTTTAATAATCAATCATAAATGATGATTGTTCTGTGACTTTCAGAAAATTTGGTCAAAACATTAATTAAAACTCTTATTGTAAATTATAACTGTATAAGGGGATGGACATAAAAGCAACATTCATGTTTCTGTAGTACAGTGTAATTTAAAACATTAAAAACATTGATTGATTAATTAAAGTTTTATATCTTTGTAAGAAAATGATTTAGGAGTACATTGAGATGTGAACACTGTTTTCCTTCTTTTCACTGTATGTTTTGTGATATAGAATAAACATCCTATCTATGTCTTGGTGAATTATCATACTCCTTTCTAAGCTTAGATGAGTTTCTAACATTTTATCCTTTGCACTTTCAATATCTCTAAATATTTTTGAGGGTTCTCTTAATGGGAATTTTTGTTGCCAACGTCACTTCCTCTGGGATGTTTTCATTCTTTTCCATCATGACCATGTTTCCCATTTATATCAATAAATTTGCATTCACCTAGTTCCTCTAGCAGAATATCTGCAATCAAACAGAGCACTGTCAACATTCCCATGGTCAGCTATTTTTTTCTATAACTCCATTTACATTCCATTCTTATATCACTTCCAGTCTTTATTACTTTATATTTCTTTGCTCTCCTTTTCCTTATGGGTCAATTTCTTCCTTTAATTATGTATTTTTGTAAAATGTCACTTGGGTTTATCACTTGGGGACAAGGAGGCAATACACTGCACACTTCGCTTTCTGCACACAAACTGAAAAACAGATGCACAATGACCAATCGCAGACAGACTTTCCAAGAAGTGATATGATTTGTCACTGATCATGATGTGCATTTGTTACTTAAGTAGTGATTCGTGGACTAAAGAGCTATAGAAGCAAAGTTTGTACTTTATGTAATTATTCACAGTTAATATGCCATGGTAACCGAAATTTGAACTGCAATGTTGGGAATATGGTGTTATTTAATTAAACTATGGTAACTGAAATTTGTGCATATGAAAGCCATGCAAAATGAGGATTGTTTCAATATGTTGTGGCCATGTTATTAGATACATTCAAATTCACTAATACTTAGAATAGTGAAATTCATGGAGATGGAAATTAGAATGGTGGTTGCCAGGGCCTGGCAGCAGGTGGGCAATGGAGGGTTATTATTTAATGGATGTGGAGTTTCAGTTTGGGAAGATGAAGAAGTTCTGGATGTGGATGGTGGTGATGGCTACACAGTGTGAATGTTCTTAATGCCACAGAACTGTACACATAAAAATGGTTAAAATGGTAGATTTTATGTTAACTGCAATTGAAAGAATTTTTTAAAACATTTTAAGAAAGAAAAAAAAAGTTGAGAGAATTACCCAAATAACATCAACATTTTTCAGAATAAATTCTAGAAAAAGATTATGTGAACTGGGAAAAATAATTGAGGAAATGAGAAAATAAAATTTCCCGAAATTGAGAAAAGACTCTGAGGGCCAACAATGATGAATTTGTATATACATATCCAGACATGTCATGAAAATTTTTCAGAAGATAATACGTAGTATAAAAATAAGAAATATATATATTCCAAAGTTAGAAAGCCAATTATCTAGAAAGAAACAGGATCAGAATGACATTGGACAGGAATTAGAAGTCAAGGGGCGAGGGGCACCTGGGTGGCTCAGTTGGTTAAATGTCTGACTTTGGCTCAGGTCACAATCTCATAGTTCATGGGTTTGACCCTGGCATCAGGCTCTATGCTGACAGCTCAGATCCTGGAGCCTGCTTCAGAAATCTGCTTCAGATTTCTCTCTCTCTGTCTCTCAAAAACAAAAAAAAAAAAAAAAAATGAATAAACAACACCACCAACAACAAAAATTAAAAAGAAGTCAAAGGGTGAAAGCCTTAAAATTGCAAGAGCCTCAAATTGCAAGAGCAAAATAAACACATTGTCAGACACTCAGAATTAACAGAAATGTTATCTCCCTTTATTCTTACTGGAAAACCAAAAATAAAAGGAACTATGTAATTGTTAGCTCACAGCAGAACCAAACTAAAAAGGAATCCACTAAGGAACAGGTCAGAAAATTCAAGAACAAGTAGGGTTAATCCAGGGAACAAGGAAAAGAACAAAAACAGCAAAAAATCTATAGGAAAGAAATCCAAATCACAGTTGTGTAGATGGCTTATGAAGAAATGTCCATGGGGGCGCCTGGGTGGCGCAGTCGGTTAAGCGTCCGACTTCAGCCAGGTCACGATCTCGCGCTCCGTGAGTTCGAGCCCCGCGTCAGGCTCTGGGCTGATGGCTCAGAGCCTGGAGCCTGCTTCCGATTCTGTGTCTCCCTCTCTCTCTGCCCCTCCCCCGTTCATGCTCTGTCTCTCTCTGCCCCAAAAATAAATAAACGTTGAAAGAAATGTCCATGTATAAATTGTTTAACAAATAATAGCATAATAAAACCTATAGATAAGAAAGGACAAGTGTATTCAAGTATATGTTTTTGGTGAAGAAACACATGACAGAAAGCTCACAGTCTAAATAGGAGACAAGGAAAATGTGATTTGGTTCTGAGAATTTGTTTATTTAAAATATTTTTTTAATGTTTATTTTTGAGAGAGAGATAGAGCATGAATTGGGGAGGGGCAGAGAGAGAGGGACACACAGAATCTGAAGCAGGCTCCAGGCTCTGAGCTGTCGGCACAGAGCCCAATGCAGGGCTCAAATTGTGAACCATGAGATCATGACCTGAGCCAAAGTCAGATGCTAAATCAATTGAGCCACCCAGGCACCCCAGTTCTGAGCATTTAAAGGATTATATTTGGTCTTGATGCTTGGAATGTTCTCCTTTTAGTTCCAGAAAGCTGGTGACTTAAGATGATAATATCTTATCTATGAATTCATTCACACTTCCTGGTCTTGTGAAAATATTTTCATTATCATAAGATTGAAAATGTAGCTTAGTCGTTTTCAATTTTAAAATCAAGAAAAGCAGACAAAAATCATGGTTATAAACACACACACACACACACACACACACACACACACACAAATATAAACTTGGCAAAAGAAAAAAATCAAATCTATTTGAGAGAGATTTTAAGAGTGAGAAAGAACAGGAAAAGTTATGGAGGGAAATCTAATACTGCCTTTCTTCATCATACATAGTGGAAAATACAATAGTATCTAAAGTTGTTGGATCAAGAAACAGAGATTTACATATACGTAAAATCAATTATATATACAGTGTGTGTGTGTATATATATATATATATATATATACACACACACATAACACAATTTGAGAAGAATGAAAAGGAAAGGAGCTGGTGTAAATGATAGATTTCCCATCATTCATAACATGGTGTCAATGGGTATCACTTATTTGTAAAAAACTAAGCTGTATGGGAATAAACATATTATAAAAAAGTAAAAGTAAGCCTCAAAACAACAACAACAACAACAAAACACTTTAAAGTGGTTTTTCTAAAGCGTGTGAACAGAGTGAATTTGGGACATGTAGTATAATTTCATAACTTGATGTACCTATATTATACAAAATTATATTAGCACTTGAATACAGTTCATTCTGGTGTTTTTTAAAAGTAAAATTTAAAAATGGTCATGAATAAGAAAAAAAAGGCAGAAGTATGCATGAAAAAATTAGTTTCAAAAGATTATTATCGCTTGCAATAATTGCTTTTGACAATAGAAAACAACACTTATGCTCAAGGTGATATTTTCACTGAGAGAACTATTTGAAATACATTTATTCTGTTCTCATTAATTCTGCCTCCCAATTAACTTACAATTTTGTGTTCTAGAAAGGTAGAGAAGTCAAAAGAGAGAGGCTCTGTATTAGTTCTTTTCTCTTCGTTTTCTTCCCTTGGCACAGAAAGCAAAATAACCAAAAAAGAAAAAAAAAGAAAAAGTTAAATCTTCACATGGAGCAAAAAGTAGAATTTGGATTAATATTTAAAGGAGAAAAACATTTTTTGTTTAGACTTACAAAAGTTAATTCTCTTTTTATCAAATTCCTCTGTTCTCTGAAATGTTCCATTTATCCAAAGTAATATAGTTTAAGTATTCAGAGAAGCATCCTCATTATGCAATATGCTATGATTTTTTAATGACTTCATGTTTTTACAGAAGTTTTAGGTTCACCAAAAAAGAAAAAAAAATTGAGAGGAAGGTACAGAGATTTTTCACATACTCTTACCCTCACACATGCATATCCTCCCTTGTTATCAATATCACTCACCAGAATGGTACATGTTTTTACCAACAATGAACCTACATAGACACATCATAATTACCCAAAGTCCATAGCTTACCTAAGGACTCACTCTTGATATAGTACATATAATAGGTTTGGACAAATGTATAATGTTATATATCTACCTTTATAATACCATACAGAGTATTTTCACTGCCCAAAACCATACCTCTGTGTTCTGCATAGTCCCTCCCCCCAACCCACCATTGGCAACCACTGATCTTTTTATTGTGTTCATAATTTGCCTATTCCAGAATGTCATATAGTTGGAATCATAAGCAGTATGAAGGCTTTTCAGATTGGCTTCTTTCACTTAGTAATATGCATTTAAGCTTCCTCCACGTCTTCTTATGGCTTAGTAGCTCATTTCTTTTTAACATTGGATAATATTCCACAGTCTGAGCATACACAGTTTATTCATCCATTCACCTACATTTGAAAGACATCTTAGTTGCTTCCAAGTTTGGGTAATTATGAGTAAAGCGTCTGTAAACATCCACATGTAAGTTTTTGTGGGAAAAGAAGTTTTCATCTCTTCTGGGTAAATACCAAAGAGTTTAATTACTAGATTGTAGGGTAAGAACATGTTTAGTTTTATAAGAAATTGCCAAACCCTCTTCCAAACTGGCTGTACTATTTTGCATTTCCCCTAGTGAATGGGAGTTGATATTGACCACATCCTTGCCTGTATTTGGTGTTGTCCATGTTCTGGATTTTGACTATTCTGTTAGGTGTGCAATAATATCTTACTGGTGTTTCAGTTTACATTTCCTTGATGGCAGCTGATGTGGGACTTCTTTTCATATGCTTATTTGCCATCTGTATTCCTTCTTTGATGACATATCTGTTAATGTTTTGGGCCCATTTTTTAATTGAGTTTATGTTCTCGTTGAGTTTTAAGATTTCTTTGTGTATTTTGGATAACAGTCCTTTTATCAGAGGTGTCTTTTGTAAATATTTTGGCCCCTTCTGTAGCTTGTTTTCTAATTCTCCTGATATTGTCTTTCACAGAGAAGAAAATTTTAATTTTAATGAAGTCCAACTTATCAATTATTACTTTCATGCATCATGTCTTTGGTAATATTTCTAAAAAGGCATCATATACCCAAAGTCATTTGGGTTTTCTCCTATGTCATCTTCTAGAAGTTTTATAGTTTTGTGTTTTACATTTATGTCTATGATCCATTTTGAGTTAATTTTTGTGAAGGATGTAAGGTTCATCTTTAGAGTCATGGTTTTTGGTTTTGTTTTGTTTTGTTTTGTTTTGCATGCGGATATCCAGTTGTTCTGGCACCTTATCTTGAAGATTATCTTTGCTCCATTGCATTGCCTTCGTTCTTTTATCAAAGATTAGTTGGTTGTATTTACAGGTGTCTATTTCTGGGCTCTCTATAATGCTCATTGATCTATTATTTTACCAATACCTCACTGTCTTGATTTCTGTAGCTTTATGGTAAGTCTTGAAATAGTGTCAATCTTTCAACTTTGTTCTTCTCCCTCAATATTGTCTTGGCTATTCTGGGTCTTTTGCCTCTCCACATAAACTTTAGAATCAGTTTCTCAATATTCACAAAATAACTTGCTGGAATTTTGCTTGGAATTGCATTGAATCTATAGATCAAATTTGGGAGACCTGATATCTTGTCAATATAGAGTCTTCCTATCTATGAACATGCAATATTTCTCCATTTCTTTAATTATTCTTTGATTTCATTCATTACTGTAATTTTTTATAGTTTTCCTCCTATAGATCTTGTATATATTTTGTTAGGTTTAGACCTAAGTATTTCCCTTTTTTTGGTGGTAAATTATATTGTGTTTTTAAATTTATAATTCCACTTGTTCAGTTTTGGTGTATAAGGAAGCAATTGATTGTTAAAATTTAGTTTTCATCCTGCAACCTTGCTATAATTGCTTATTAGTTCTAGTTCTGTTTTTTTTTTTTTTCTTTATCACTCCTTTTGGCTTTCTACATAGAGAAAAAATTCATCTGCAAACAGAGATAGTTTTGGGTTTTTTTTCCCAATCTGTTTACTTTTTTTACCTTAAAAAAATTTTTTTTTACATTTATTTTATTTTTGAGAGTCAGAGAGAGACAGAGCACAAGTGGGGGAGGGGCAGAGACAGAAGGAGACAGAATTCAAAGCAGGCTCCAGGCTCTGAGCTGTCATCACAGAGCCTGACGTGGGGCTCAAACTGACAAACCATGAGATCAAGACCTGAGCCAAGTCGGAGGCTCAACCGACTGAGCCACCCAGGTGCCCCGAGACTGACAAGTTTTAAAGGCATGGTTTAAGCATATTTAACAACTTTCTTAGAACAAAGAAAAAGAAAATTTTTCAAAAGGAAATCCCCTTCCTTTTTGAGATCAAAGACACCAGTAGCTTAAAAAAATTTTTTTAATGTTTATTTATTTTTGAGAGAGAGAGTGAGAGAGTGCACTTGGGCCCACGCGAGCAGGACAGGGGCAGAGACAGAGGGAGAAATAGAATCTGAAGCAGGCTCCAGGCTCTGAGCTATCAGCACAGAGCCCGACATGGGGCTCGAACCCATGAGCTGTGAGATCATGACCTGAGCTGAAGTTGTAAGCTTAACTGACTGAGCCACCCAGGAACCCCACAATCTGTTTATTTTTTTATTTCTTCTTCTTGCCTTACTGAATTAGCAAGGATTTCCAGTATGATGTTGAAAGGAGTGATGAGATAAGATTTCCTTGCCTTGTACATGATCTTAGTGGGAAAGTTTTGAGTTTCTCACCAGTAAGTATGTTAGCTGTAGGTTGTAGATAATCTCTATTAAGTTGAGAACGTTCACATCTATTGCTAGTTTATTCAGGGTTTTTTGTTTTTTGTTTTTTTTTTTTTAATCAAGAATGGATGTGAGATTTTGTCAAATACTTTTTCTGCATCTATTGACATGAACTTGTGACTTTTCTTTTTTAGTTTGTGATGTGATGGATATTTTTAGTTGTTTTTGAAATTTGAAGCAGTCTTGCATGCAAGGGATGAGTCCTACTTTAATTCTTTTTATAATTTTTTGGATTAAATGTGCCAATATTTTGTGGAGAGTTTCTGCATCCATGTTGATGAAATACTCATGATGCTAATGTGTGAACAAAGACATCTTTGTACTTGTTGCCTGCAGACACTCAGAAAGATCACTAGAGACATTCACACTGCAAACAAGGAAAATCTCTTTGATTGCCAGTGCTTGACCTTATTCCATCTGAAGATGCTTCAAACCTGACATCCAGAGATTTTATCAGTTTAACCCAGAAACTGAATTTATAATTTGCTCAGATGATTAACCTTTGTTTTTCTTTTATTTACATAGAAATGCCTCTCATTAAATTACCAGATTGTTCACATCATACAGAGACCTAATTTAGATGAAAACTCACCTCTAACACTGTCTTTTGAAATAAAACATCCGCATATTCATCCTGTCCTAAGTACTTATGAGGATATGTGATTGTTAATACATTATGTTGTGCCTATGTAAATAACTTAAGAAAATCCATTGAAACCCTATGATTTATTTAACTGATTAAATCATGGCTCTGGGAATCTCTGCTCTAGGGAATTTTCTAACCCTTTATTACTGTTCTCCTTATAGTCATCATATTAACATCTCTAGTGCCTTGTGTATTCTCAAAGGTTTTAAATGCCTGTTGGCACCCAGTCACATGCTAAATGATATCCATCAGGATCAGACAAATGGGTGAAATCAACAATAACCATACAAAAGATGAAGACGGTGACCACATGGCTCTCCAGACTGATGATTCAACTAATGAAAAACAGCAAATGTGTGATTCTTTAGCCTTGACTACGTCAAGGGTGGTAACAGAATCATGCCATAATGGTTGGTCATTCTCTCAGTCAGCAGACTGGGGGAATTGTTAAAATAAAAAACAAATGGAGACTAGTTTTGAAAATTCCCTGAGCAGATAAAACCAGTTTAGTCATATAAGCTAAACTGTATTTAGCTTATTTTGCAAGGCTAACTTGACCTGGGTCATTTCTCATTTATGCCTCTGGAAATTCTAAGCAGAACTTGAAATATTTTCCAAGGTTGATATGAGGTGGTTACCAATGTGAGGTGGTGACCAATTCCCTATTTAAGAGAATTCTAATATCATATCTAATATCATGACCAATCATTGTGAAGAATAAACAGTTACTGCTGCTGCTGCTGCTGCTTTCTCATTATATAAGTTGCTTTATAACAACATACCCCTCAGCCTCATACCTTGTTTAACTAGTTTAAGTGATTTTGATGTATGCAAAATAAATTTTTGACTGATTACCACTTCAGTGATTCATTGGTTTTACTTTTGCCATTGATTTTTGAACCTATTTCTGAATACTGTCCTCAGGAACAGCATTCCCTGAGCTTCCTGGATCTGTGGTTTGTGTCTGACATTAATTAGGGGAAATCCTCAGTCATTATTATTTCAAATCTTTCTTCTGTTCCTTTCTCTTTCTCTCCTGAGATTCCTGTTACATGTGTGTTATACATATTGAGGTTGCTCCCAGTCCTTGGATACTCTGTTCTGGTTTTATTTATTTATTTATTTTTAGTCTTTGTTCTGTTTGCTTTTCAGTTCTCAAGAGTTCTATTGATATATCCTCTAATCAGAGATTCTTTCCTCAACCATGTCTAGTCTATTAATAGGCCTATCAAATGTGTTCTTCATTTCTGTTACAGTGTTTTTGATCTCTAGCATTTCTTTTTGTTCTTTCTTAGGATTTCTGTCTCTGCTTGCATTGCCCTTCTGTTCTTGTTTCCTATTTTACCCATGATAGCCCTTAGCATATCAATCATAGTTGTTTTAAATTTCCCTTCTGATAAATACAACATAAATACAACATCCCGTCTGCCATGTCTAGTTCTGATGCTTGCTCTGTCTCTTCAAATTGTGATTTTTGCCTTCTGATATGCCTTGTAATTTTTTTCTTCGATAGCCAGACATGATGTACCAGGTAAAAAGAACTGCTGTAAATAGGCTTTTAGTAATGTTGTGGTGAGATGTGGGAGGAGGGGAAGTGTTCTATAGTCCTATGATTAGGTAAGTTTATGCTTCTGGACTGTAAACTTCACAAGTGTTCTCAGATTTTGTTTTGTTTTTGTTTTTGTTTTTTTCTCTTAGGTGGGACAAGATGGCTAGGGATGGTTGGGGTTGTGTACTTCTCTTTCCCAGGTCACTTAGACTCTGACAATACCATCATAGCTTAGGCTCTGATTACCTAACTACTCTTCCTTGAGGACGGGCCTTGAGAAGAAGAGCTCTGGCATATTTCAGAGTGGTTCCTTTCCCCCTTCCCCTGCCAGAAGCAGGAGAGGATTTTGCTCATTCTATTTTTATGGCAACCTGGTCAAGTTTCTGGAGGTCAATCTCATAATATTGTGGAGTACCCCTCAATAGCTGGGTCCCTCAGAGTTGTCTGTACTGAGCCTCTAGCAATTCTTTGGTTATGGATCTGGTTTCCTACCTGGGCTCTGGTTCTTGGAGGTTTCCATTTGTGAGTCTCTGCTCTGGGGAGCCACCCCAGCCTGTCCCGCTTGGTGGTCTGTCTCTTGTCCTGGGGGCAACAGTTGGCCCTGTGTCATCTGTTTTCTTATGGATCCTAGAAGAGGAGTTGATTTTTCAATTTATTCAGTTTCTTATTTGTTGTTCAGACAGAGTGGAGGCTTCCAAGCTTCTTACATGTGGAACTAGAAAAAAAAAGTAAACTACATTGTATTTTTTTAATATTAAAAATATTCTAGTTACTGAGAATTCTTTGGGTAGGAGTTGGGTAGGGAAAACTGTGTTTTAACAAAATTATCTATTTTAAAGGCAACCTACATTGTTTATCTGCTACATAATATGTATTATTATGGAATTATGTATTTAAGGAAGTAAAATACTAATCTCTTCACTTTCTTATAGAAATCATCGGAAAATATCATGTGCTGCCTGAGAAATGTAAGTGGAATGGCATTGCCATAGGTTTTTTACTGCTCAAAATGATTTTTATTTTATTCTTGCCTGGATCTCTTTAACCTAAATTCATTACACCATTCTCAAAAAAATGCTTAAAATTTCTAATTACACAATTTTATTTTGGATTTTATAAAGCCATCTTTTTTTGGTAGCACATTCTGCATTTGCAATAAGCATAGTTTTTTTTTTAACTAATTTTTATAATAACTGCCATTTAGGCCATTAGTATATCCATCTGATGAGATAGCCATCTTACAAAAGTAAAAACAAGAATGCATACAATAGTGTAAAAGAATTTATTTAATCTACCTTCCCCCTCCCTCCATCCTTCTGAACTCATATCTAGTCTTTCCCTCTCTCTCTCCAGTCTTGTTACTATAGTTACTGTGGCCTTTTCGCTGTGTCCTGAATAGGCCAAGCAAAATACTCTGCATTGCTATTCCCTGCACTTTGGAACTCTGCCCCAGATACACAAGTCGCTCACTCCCCATCCCTTCCTCATATCTCTTAGTCAGTGACACTTTTCTGATCACCTTCTTCACATTGGCCCTACCCAACAATACATATTCACCAGATCTTTCTACTCCTTGTCTTCCTTAACCTGCTCTAATTTTCTTCACAGCACTTAACTCCTGATATTATATATTTGTTTTACTGACTGTCACTTCCTTTCCATCCCCATGCTACCTTCATTGGTCTACTGCTTTGTGAAATGACTAAAATCCACTGCTTTGTGAAATGAAGGAAGTTCCTCAGTTTACCCCTTTTCCTTCATCTATGATCCATTCCCCTTTCCCACTCCTTATCCCTTCTCTGTCTTTCCTAACTGATCGGATTACATCGGTGATCCCAAGCAAGGAGCATGAAAATAGGAACCAGAGTACATTTGGGTTACAACAAAAATAGTTTCCTGAACAAAAATCACAAGGACAAATAATTGACCTTCCCCTAGCCCATAAAAACACCATCCTGGTATTAATCTGGAAGTCATGTGCTCATTGTGAAGCTCCATAGACATCAGCTGAATGCACATTTAAATTCTATTTAACCTCTGTTGCAGTCATTGAAATAATTTTCTTTTGATAGCTCTGTATTTGTGCCTTAAACTGTTGGGCATAATAGGGGCTCAATAAATATTTGTTAAAGAAATATTTGTTTATATCTTTCCTAATTTGATGATAATATCCATATGGTTATAAGCAACGTTTTTAATGCTTATATTATGTTATTTCATTAACTTTTTCTTTCCTACAGCATAATTTTAATAGTTAAATATTTTTCCATTGGGGGCATATCACAATTTCTTCAGCCAGTTTCTCTTATTTAGATACTTTTACTATTATGAGCAATGCCCCAGTGAATGGCATGTAGCTGAAATTTTGCATAATGCCCTGCATAATCACCTTCCTGAGGCAAAAACCTGTCTAGATACCATGTGTGTGCATGTGTGTGTGTGTGTGTGTGTGTGTGTGTGTGTTCATACTATCTTCTAAAGCAGTTGAGTCTAGTAGGCCTTACATATAAGGTACAGTTTAGCTACTATGTTTTATTTAATATTTAAATGTGTGAAAGTCCTATCACTATCTACTTCAAACATTATTAGTGGGAAAATGCGTTTTTGGTCAACTAAAACCTGATAACAGTTTTATAAATTCTTCTCTGCCATTAGACTGCTCCAATACCTACCCTATATGGTAAAAAATTGTAACAATAATTCCCCTCTTTAGCCTATAACCTACCCCATTTTTTATCCATGTTTGTCTGTTTCTGTTAGTAAAAAGAAAACAAACTGAAAGAACAACCAAAAGCCCCACCACTTTTAGCTTATTTCTGCAATTAAAGTGTTAATTGCTAAAACAACAACAACAACAACAACAACAAACAAAACAGCAACAAAGAAAACATTTCTTTTAAAGAGTAATTTCTAGGAGTGTAATACTGCTTCAAAGAGTATCATTTGGATAAACGTTCACCACCTGACTTCTCAAATGACTGTCTTAGTTTATTCTTTTGCATGTACATATACGATGCTCATTTTCCCTCACTTTGATAACACTATTTATTATCCTTATTTTTAACATTTTTAATGGCATTTATTTTTTATTATAATTTTTATTTATTTGATCATTTTTGAGGTTCATTCATGCTGCTAGACATATATCAGTCTTTCCTAAACTGTGTACTTAATTTCTATTTAGAGAATCCATCTTTTGTGTATTATATTTGTCTGTTCAGGCATCCATAACAAAATACCATAGATGAGGTGGCTTAAACGACAGACACTTATCTTCTCACAATTCTTGAAGCTGGTAGCCTAAGATCAAGATGCCAGCAGTGTTAGTTTCTGGGGAGGCTTCTATTCTAGGCTTACAGACTGATGCTCACTGTGCCTTCACATGACTTTTCCTCTGTGCATTCATGAAGAGAAAAATATCTAATGTGTCTTTCTCTTTTCATAAGAACACCCGTCCTATGGGATGAGAGTCTCATCTGTGTGTCCTCTTACAATCTTAGTTATCTCCTTAAAGGCCCTATCTCCAAACACAGTCACTTTGGGGCTTAGGGGTTCATCATATGGATTTGGGGGGTATACAATTCAATCCATAGCACATATCTGTATTTTCTAATGGCAATTCTGTCCTTAATGTTTTAATTTCAATATTTAATCTAGCTAAGAACTTTTTTATGTAATGTGTTTAGTTCACCAGCTAATTTTTTTGTCCCAATATCTATAATTGAACAACACTGAATTTTTCCACTATTATAAAAGCCATCTAATCATTAAATTTTCTATCATTCCCATATGTATTCCTTATATTCCTTTTATTTAATTGATCTATTGATTCCTATAGAACCGATGTCTTGTTTCAATTATTATTGTAATACAGCTCTTAAAAGTCTTTCTCAGGGCGCCTGGGTGGCTAAGTCCATTAAGCATCTGACTCTTGATTTCAGCTCAGGTCATGATCTCACAGTTGTTGAGTTCAATCCCCACGTCTGGGCTCTGTGCTGACAGCATGGAGCCTGCTTGGGATTCTTTCTCTCTCCCTCTTTCTCTGCCTCTACCCCACTTGCTCTCTCTCCCTCAAAATAAATAAATAAACTTTATTTTTAAAAGATCTTTATCATTATTTTTTGACTTTCTTCTTTTTAATCCTTTACTGTTCCAGATGAACACTTGAATTTAATTAGATTTCATCTCACTACAATTTAAAATAGATTTTTTTTAAAGAAGAGCAACATGTTCTTATCATAGAAATAAAGGAAAAATAAAGAAGAAATATTTCTACATGTATCTATGTAATCTAATTCTACATGTACCCACATATCTATGTATCTACCTATCTTCCCAAATTGGATTTTTATGTAGGCTGAATCCTTTCCAAGAAATAACACTCCAGACCTAGGTGGTTTCACTGTTGAATTTTTCAAATATTTAAGGAAAATATGCAAAATATGTTTCACTGTTATACTATTTGTGTTTTTTGCAGCAAAAAAAGTGGGGCATCCCATCTGACCACTTGTAATGGTTAGTCTTTTGTGTCAACTTGACTAAGCTATAGTCCCCACTTTATTCAATCAGCCACTAAACTTGGTGTTGCCATGAAGGTATTTTATGGGTGTGGTTAACATCTACAATCAATTGATTTGGAGGAAAGGAGATTATCCCTGATAACCTGGGTGGGTCTGTGCAATCAGACTGCTAGTTTTAAGAGGAGAAGTGAGATTTCTGAGGAAGAAGAAATTTTACCTATGGAGTATAGTTTCAGCTCCTGCTCAAGAGTTTCCAGTCTGTCCTTCCTGAAGTTATGATGGCCATTCCTACAGATTTTGCACTTGCCTAGTCAGCCCCAGCAAGTATGTAGGCCAGTTACTTGCAACAAATCAGTCTCTTTGTATATATATTAAAATTTTTCAAATATTTTTTAAAAGCTGCTAAATTGTAAATGTTAATTGATTTCCAAGAATCATGAGATATTTCAAAAAACTCACAAACTAAAAATAAGATGAAATAAGACAAAAACAAACATCACAGGAAGCAGAAACAAAATTCAGGAAGTTGAAAAGTAATTTTAACGTAAACATTCATACCCTTTAATTGATATTCTCAGGGGATCAAAAGAATGTTGAACAATGTGACATGGTGATCCATAATAAGAAATATATATTTCTTCTTCTTCTCTTCTGGCACAGAAGTCCTAAAACCCTTGGAATTTTCTGTAATGAGAGTGATAAAGGTATCTTTTGTTATGTTAATAAAGTGACTTTTGGAAAGCATTTAAGGAGAGGGAATGGTTGACAGTGAAACCAACTGTGCAATTGGAAGGTTGGAACTTTCAATCCTACCCTGACCTCTGGGGAGGAGAGAGGTTAAAGACTTGGTTTAATTAGTGATGGTCAATCTTTATGTAATGAAGCCTACATAAAAATCCAAAAAGATGGAACTTGGAGAGGTTCAGGGTTGGTGAACATGTGGAGATGCTAGAAGAGTTGCAGGCCTAGAGAGGGCTCTGTGTCCCTTCCCATATGCCTTACCCTATTCCTCTCTTCCATCTGGCTCTTCTTGAATTATTTTATTGAAAACCAGTAATCTAGTAACTAAAATGTCTCCCTGATCTATAGGCAGTCGATCAGAAGCCCAAGTGACAACTTGGGCTTGTAATTGGCATCTGAAGTTGGGAAGGGGGGAGTCTTGTAGGACTGAGCTGATCTGTGGGATCTGATGTTATTTATGTAACCAGGGTGCAGGAGGGCAAGAGCCCTTGGGTCTGGGTGTCCTGTTACCAGTGAGAGAGTCTGTATTATGTGAATGGAGCTCTCTGTTCTTGGGTCCCCCATGAAAGATTTATGTGAGGATCCATGCTCAAATAAAGTCAGCCAGAAAGAAAGTAGCAAGCACAAAGCAGTTTATTAAGGACACTCTCAACAAGGAAGAGTGGGCAGACCCAGAAGTAGCAACTGCATAAGGATTAGAGGTGCCTTTTCTTTTTATGTTTGCATAGGTTATGGGTCACAGCTATGTGGTCTCCTACTGAGGTTGTTTCCAATCATCTAAGGTTGGGAGGGGGAGTTTTGGGCCCTACAGTGTTTTCTGTTGGAACTCTCAGGGCCATCCTTCCTCTTGGAAAACCAATGTAAATACATTGTAATGAAGCTATAGATTATCCTGGGGCAGAGGTTGAAGAGTAGAGTGCATTTCTGCTCCTATGGCTCTTCGTTTGTCAGTAGCAGAGTGCTGGAAGCCTTAAGTCCAGAATGTTGAGAGCCACAAAGTCAGACACTGTGCCCTCAGCTTATAATGTGTCACATATTTATCACCACCTTTGCCTCCAGCTCATGTCTAACTAGCTGCCTATTCTATCAATCCCAAACATACCAGCTTTTGTCACTTGCTGCTGAAGAAATCCAAAGGCAGAGAGACTAGTGGTGGTGAAACAGGAAAGGAATTTATTTCAGTGAGGCCAACACCAGGAAGACAGCCGACTAATGTCTCAAAGATTATCCCCAAAGTGCTGAAAATACTTCTAGGTCTATCTAAGGAAAATGTGGGACAACGGTGTGTGGGTGCATGCAGGTGGGCAGTAAAGGTCAGGTTGATCATTGTCTCAGGGTCAGTCACTCAGAGTCTTGTTAGTGTGAGGGCAATCCTTATTACTTGAGGGTGTAGTTCCACCATAGGATGGTTTCCTGTGAGATCTTTTGTCTGAGTTTAGATAAGCTGACAAGAAGAACGTAATCAGTTTAGAAAGTACAGACTGAGATCAAAATGAAGGCAGCTGAAGTCCTCTTTCATTTCCAGTTAGTATCAGCATTGAGTTGAATGGTAGGACACCCAGTTGAGGTCAGAGAATTGCTTGAATGTGCTGAGAAACCCTCCATGCTCCCCACACACATCAGAATTGGTGACTGAATTATTAAACAATAAGAACAAAGAAGAACTCTTAGAAATTAAAATGATTGTAAAATAAATATTCAATATTTTGTTCAGAAGATAAAGTTGAAGGAAAATTTTAATACAATACAACAAAAAAGGGGGGCAGGAAATATGAGAGAAAAAGAGATAAACTTGAAGTCAATCCGCAAGCTCTAACTTTACACTAATAAGTTGCAGAAAGAATTGGATAGAGGTAACACTGAAGAGGAAAATTACAAAAGCTAAAATACAAGAAATTTCGTAGAGTTGAAGGACATAGTTTTAAGATTCAAAAGAGGCCGCTGAGTGTTTAAACTAATGAATGAAAAAGACAAACAGCTGGACACATCACTGTGAATATTAGAGAAAAAAAATAAATCTAAAAGAGAAAATAATTTTGAAAAAAATGAGGGGAAAATAAAGCGGTTTGCCACAAGAGATTAGAACCAGATAGGGATTATTGTTTTGTTATCAAGAATACAATGTACACTAGAAAAATTGGAATTGAGCCTTCAAATCTTAAGAGAAGGTTATTTCTGGGGCACCTGGGTGGCTCAGTCAGTTGAGTGGTTGAGCATCCGTCTTGGGCTCAGGTGGCGATCTCATGTTTCATGAGTATGAGCCCTGCATCGGGCTTGCTGCTGTCAGCCTATCAGCGCAGAGCCCGCTTTGGATCCTCTGTCCCCCTCTTTCCCTGCCCCTCCCCCCTCAAAAAATAAATAAAACATTAAAAAAAAAGTTATTTCTACATACTAGGCCAATCCATTTTAAAGATATTCAAGCAGGCAAGAAGAGGAAAAAATACCTTCTAAATACTTCATAGGAAGTTTCTTAAGCCTGTGCTTTAGTGAAACAAAGGAGAAGAGTAAGCAAGAAGATAGATATGATTCAAGAAACATGGCACCCATCCTGGAGCACAAAGGACAGTCAGCCTGGAGAACACTCCACCCATATTAGGGAAGCTCTTTGAGTTTAGACCGTGTCAAGTAGAATTCAATCAGGGAGGAGATGTGTCTGGTAGTATCAAACCACATTCCAGAACAGCCACACACAGGAAGGAGGAGAAGTATCTTTTGTTGCTTTTATTGTGCTAAGTTCTGTATATAATTGAGATCCCTCTCTTTTTCATTCCCATCCACCTCACTGCTTTCATATTCTGTCCTTTTCCATTAGCCTGAGGGATATCTTACTGGGGAGTCTGCTCACTAATTTCCCAGAAAATCTTCTGGTTTCTTTACTTTTGTGGTCTTTATTGTCCTCAGTCTGTCTTATGTTTCTTACAGAAAATCCTCAGCTTGGAGATGCCAGCTTTTCCTGGTTTCCAGTGTTGTTATAGACATTCTTCTCACCCATTACCTTAGTAAATTTAATGAAAGATGGACAGGAGGGGTATTTAAACAAATGAACTTAAATCACCAACTTAAATAAGGAAATGAGTGTTGGGGAGACACTTAAAGTGACAAAGTTAATTTATAAATGTGTGCTTTGATTGTTAATTTTCTTGAACTCTTACTCATGGATTAGTTGTCTTCTCATGACAATAAATAGATGTAAGTCGATGACAGAGAAAAAGGGTTCATCTGTTTTTACGATGACCTTAGTACTTTGAATAGAATGTTAACTGATAGCTTTACACAGTGGTGCTGAAAAATACCTTCAGCTCATTCTTACTCAGAGAAGCTGCTGGTGCATCATGTATGTCATTTGTGTTAAAAATTTGTTCTCTTTTTTTCCAACCAAGTTCTTCATTCTTGATTTCCATTGGTTATTATAATTATTCTTATTTTGTTATAGTCAGACATGTAAAATACACTTCTTATTTTTAAAGAGAAAGCATACAAAACCAGATGGCAAGAACCAAAATCTAAGGGAAAAACTAGTTTAAATTAAGCACACATTCCAGTATAATGAACCATATAATTAATCTAAGAACAAAATGATAAAGTCCCTAATCGTACATATATTCAACTGGTTCTTTGTCGATTTGGTTACTAACTCAACTGTTTCATTTAATACTCTGAGTTAATGAGGGATCTCATATTCTAACAAGATGAACATTACAGGATTTTTGTCTTAAGCCCAAGGTTCTCAGAAGTCTGCAAAGGAAGTACAAGTAATGATGAGAGAAATGTGTGTGTATGTGTGTGTGTAGTGAGACATGTGTGCATATATGTATACTATACATACACATATGTACATATACACAATGACTATTTGTACATTTATATAAAAGGCTACTACATAATGATTATAAAAATACTATTAAGGGCAAAAATTGACACATTATTCTGTTCTCAGAGTGACAAAAAAACAACTTATATAATTGAGTAGAATACAAAACAGTTAAGATAAGTGCTGAGTGCAAAAAAAGCTATTAGAGAAATATCAAACAATTGCCTGCAGAAAGGGTCTTATAAGTAGGGTTTTCGTAGGTAGAGGTTATGGTTAGAATATTCTGTCTAGAAGGTATGGCAAGAGCAAAGGATAATGATACCTTCAGAGGATAATGAATGATAGTGAATGTAACAGCTTGCCTAGGTTTATGGAATAGTGAGATATAAAGCACAAATTTAAACCTAAACTAGGGTCATAGTTTTATTCATTTTAAATGTGAAATGATCAGGCAGTCATCTGAGAGTCACTGAAAGATTTTTAGCAGAGGAAGGTCACAATCAAAGCAGTACTTGAGGTCTCAAGGTGCCAGATAGAGTAGGCAAGAGACTGGTGATCGGGAAGTCATTGACAATATTACAATAGTCTAGCTAGTCACAAATGAGAGTTTAATTTGAAATATGTTGGCAGCTGGGAGTGGGGAGCAAGGATGTTTGTGGGAGACTGAAGAAGAAAAACTGACAAAAATTGATGATGTGTTTGTCAAGGGACATGAAGAAGAAAAAGGATCAGTGATATCACTAGGCTTCAACACTTGGTGAAGGGGAGAGTGGCAGATTACTAAGAAAATATAGAAACCAGAAATAGCAGCTGGATTTGCTCAGGATGCAAAAGGGAAAAGAAAGAGAGAAATGATGAATTGAAAAACTAAATTATTATATGTCATAATTTCAGGGAGATTTTACTCAAAATTATTCACTTTTCTACACTTATTTCTTGAATCCAGAAGTTGTACAAAATTACTCTACCATTGTTTCCAACACCTAAATATCGAGAAGAATGCTTATAAGTAAGAAATGAATCACAGTGTAATGATATTGACAGCTGTGTCTGTAGCCTGTTATTATTTGACTATGTTCTACAACTTCATTAGTTCAATTGAATACATATTCTGAAATGAAGTGATTTACTGGTTCAGCTGAATACATAGCAATATATTTGCATAAATTATACAAAATCCATTTATGCAACAGTGTACTGGAAATAGTATAATAGTGTCATTGTTAATTTATCTGTATTAGTGCCAGCAAAATGTATTCTTGTGTCATGAATCATGAAGGAATCAGTTTAGCTTGAAAATAGTGTGGTTTATTCTTATTTTCTCTTTGGGATGCAATTTGTTCCTAAACATCTTCTCACACATCCAGGAGATAACAAGGAGAATTCTGAATTGGTTTCAGAGGGAGAATCTGGTCTGCAACATTACATAAATAGATTGCTTTTCCACTTTGTAAAAGGGACAACTATGGCACATAGATAAGTGTATCACTACCGTCCATCTTTGTCACCTCCAATACATTCATGGGAAGCAAGAGGAAATCAATAAGCATGAGAACAAAATGGTGGGGCATGCTTTCCCTCTTAGAAAGAAATATTGCTGGAATAATGCCTTATAATTTGTGCTAATATATTTATGCAATAAGTATGTATATGATACATATCACTCTGATTTGCCTAGTATATTTTTGTAGCAAATGGAATGCATTAGTTTTTATTGTCTCATATATTTTATTTTCTAAAACATCAACCTAAATCAACAAGTTTGACATGTTTTTAAAACATGCCCCATTTATGAAATAATTCTTTTGCAGCTCATTTGGAATTTCAGTATGTTTAAATTCATATTATGGGAAGATCATCAGGCTTATTATGTATGCATAAATATCAGTATAAGCTAATATATTTTATTATAAAAGAATAAAGGACAAATAGTTTATTAATATTCTTTTGTTTCCTTGAAAAAAGTCTATATACAGCACATAAAAATATCATTTATAAACTATTCAGGAAAAAATAACAGTTTAAAACAGCCATTCTATTCCCTAGAATCATCTGTATATTACCGCTCTGGTGTATAGTTCCTTTAAAATATAGTTCAGAAGATATTTTTAATTGCTACAACTGAATTATATTTAATGTTTTGTTTCAGAAATTCCAAACAAGGTATAGACAATAGAGGGGATGGGGCCCCTGGGTGCTTCAGTCGATTAAGTGACTATCTTAGGCTCAGGTCATGATCTCACGGTTTGTGAGTTCAGGCCCAGCGTAGGGCTCTCTGCTGACAGCTCAGAGTCTGGAGCCTGCTTTGTATTCTGTCTTCCTCTCTCTGTGGCTCCCCCCCCCCCCCCCCAACTCATGCTATGTCTCTTTTTCTCTCTCGAAAATAAATAAACATTAAAAAGAATTTAAAAAAAAAGAAAAGAAAGGGGAATTAAACTTTCTTGAATACATGCAATGAAAGGTGCTAAATAGTTTATATGAAAGTTCATCTAATCCTTCCCAAAACTGGGAGGTAATTTTTTTTTTCATCATCATCTAATTGATGAAAAAAAAAATAAATAACTATGAGGACCAGAGTTGAGATTCAACTGCAGGTAAACTGCATTTTAATGAGAGTAGCATTTGCTCAATATGCTGAGCTCCTGTATTTACACTCGTACCTTCTCTCACTCTTAATGCTCACAATACATTGAACAATGGTAACTCTACAGTACCTATATGCAATGGCACCAAAAATCCCTTACTCTCTATTCATATGAAAGTGTATATCTTAACCAGATTGTTCCTTTTCAAATACTACTTTTGCCAAAGATTATTTGTTAGGACACTGGATTCATTTTCCATTACCCATCTGTTCACATTGTTTTCATTCTGTAGTTAACTGGGCCCTGTGTCCACAAAAGTGACCAAGCATATATGGGGCTGTAACTCATTTAACGAATAGAATTCTAGGGGTGTGTGGATTGCTCAGTTGGCTAATCGTCTGACTTCACCTCAGGTCATGGTCTCACAGTTCATGATGAGTTCGAGCCCCTCATAGGGCTTTCTTTTGTCAGTACAGAGCCTGCTTTCAGATCTTCTGTCTCCCTCTCTCTGCCCCTCCTGTGTGCTCTCCCTCTCTCAAAAATAAGTAAACGCACACACACACACACACACACACACACACACACGAATTCCTTTGGTATCTCAGAGATAAGGGGTATGCATAAATCTTTCTGTTTCTTGGTTTTTACAATGACAAGTTCTCATTTGCCCCTAGAAATTAGATAAACAATATGACTGAAGAAAAAAATCCTCTTGATTTACTACACAAAACTTAACATGCATGATATGAAAGATATCTCTTCTTCCTAAGAGAGTATTTATTTGGAAAAATACTTGTGAGCAGAGGACCAATACCATAATTTTAAATAGGTTAAGAGGAAATATTTAAAGGGAATTTGTTCTTTCCTATTGCATCCTGAATGCCTTCTGGCTGGATGGAGAAAGAAAAAATTCAATGTCTTTGCAGACAACTACTGTTATCATTGACACGTATCAAGAATAACTCATAGGAAGAAAGTTGGGAGATAAAATAGTACATGCAGTATTATTAATATTTAATCTATGCTTTAGACAGCACATCACCATGGAAATGCTCAAAAATCATGGAATTCAGAAGGGAGGGCCTGAGTAGACATAGACATTTGTAGGCATCCTCATATAGTTGAACATGGAAGAATCCGACACTATGAAGTGAGAGAGAAAAGTCAAAGTAAAATTTCTAATCTGATCATTTCAACTCCAGCTGCATATAAAATAAAGACTAATGTCCAAAACTTTTTGCATGACACACAGGGTCTCTCATATCTGCTTGTCTTCATCCTGATCTCGTGCTCTCTTCCTTCTTAAAAAATTGACATTCTAGTCAGAGAATTGTTCCTTGTTCTCTAAAGAGGAATATCTTTGTCTATGATATTCCCTTTACTTTTAGTAGCTATTTATTTATTTTTATTTATTTTTTTAACATTTATTTGCTGCTGAGAGACAGAGAGACGCAAAGCATAAGCAGGGGCGGGGCAGACAGAGGGGGAGACACAGAATCCGCAGCAGGCTCCAGGCTCTGAGCTGTCAGCACAGAGACCGACGTGGGGCTCGAACCCACGGACTGTGAGATCATGACCTGAGCTGAAGTCAGACGCTTAACGGACTGAGCCACCCAGGCGCCCCAGTAGCTATTTATTTTTTATACTTGCAGTCACTTATCTTTCAAAATGCAGATCAAACACCATTCTTTCTGAAAATTCTTCCTGGACCCATCAAAGTCATCTTTTCCACATTTTGTCTTCATGTTTTATTTCTAACACTTGCATTGAAAAACACACCATATTGTAAACACTTACATACACACAATATTTCACACAATTAAAACATGAGCCTCTTCAGGGTTAACATTGTTCAAGGGCTTTATACATAACTAGCATGAGAGATGGCAATTAAAGGAACATGAATCAGTTCAACAGATGAGAACAATTTCCTTAGTTTATGTCACCATCGAACTATAATCTAGCTTTCCAGATTTGGGCAAGTCATTTCACCTCTTCGGATTGCAAGTAATCCAATTCTGAAATAAAAGGGTTGGTATAATTGTTATTTAATGCTCTTTAACGTTAAAATTTCCATAATTCCAGTAATAGTTTTTCTCTTGGGTAATTAATCCACAGATAGACAGCAGTCATGTCATAACCAGAAGCAGTAGAAAAGGCAAGAAATTATTAGAATGCTTTCTTCGTAAGATAGGATGTTGAAAAATTTGACCTATGTTGTTGAAAATATAGTTTATAATAAAAGCATCAAAATGAGATAAACATTTCTAGCACATCTTCGAAGTCCAGCTAGGCAGAAATTGTCATCTTGTCATATAACATAGAGTTAGCATTTGTAAAAGAGACGTTACATGAAGCAGTAGTCTCATAATTTTGCCCTAAACAAAAGGAATATGTACTGAATCTTATAAATCTAGAGAAATGTCATAAAAATCACTTTTTTATTTCCTCTCTCTCCTCAACTGAGGGCTAATATTAATGTATACTCTTCTAAGTCTAAACACAGGCTTTGAAAAAGGCAAGACAAGAATCTGAGTAGAGGAAAATTCTGACTAGACTGAAACAGGACATAGTCTCTCATAAATATTGAAAAGATAAAGTTTTTAGTCTGATTCTCTCCCCAAAGAAGCATATATATATAAGCAAAAAAAAAAAAAAAATCAATGAAGCTTAATATGAACAGGAAGTCAACCAGTTGTGTTTTCATCAATTAGGGTATCAGAAGGGATGAAAATGCTTTGCATATTTTTAAAAGCATTATATTGAAGAAAAACAACAATAACAACAACAAAGAAAATAACAGGAGTATCTTAGCAAGGAAACAGTTTTCTGGAAGATTAAAATATTGTTTTCAATACATTTCTCTATAGTCTCTACAATTATATTTATTCTTTGAAGCTTTACTCAAGCAAACCCCATATATAGAGACCTGATTTTGAAAGTAAAAGATTTTGGGATTCTCCAAATTTCTATTATTTTATTGTCATTAAAAAATGACCAATTAATGGATTTTAAAATAATAACCTTTATACATGTTTCCTGATTACTTAAAAAAATAATACCTTTCACAATTTTAGTTGTATTCAAAACAATATTTTTCTATCATGACTAAAATGGTGTAATGTCCTAGATTTGATTCAGGTGAATTGATCACTATTCAGTGCATATAAACAATATTCCTGACACAGACACTTTCTTTCAAAGCCTCCTCTTCTTTCTTGTAAGAGCTCCAGTGTGAGGACTTCCAGTCAGTAAGAAAATAGAAGAAATTTCACAGCATAATTTTCAGTGTTCCATATAGGCTTAGTTGGCTTATCACCACATTTGAAGAAAATGATTCTGATCTCTGAAGTTTCCTCACTTACAACAGAAAAAGGAGGAAATAATAACTGACGTAAGTCAGTTGATATAAAAATTAATGTAAATCTCTTCACACAATAACTGGCAATAGTTAGCCCTTGATAAATTGTAATAATTATTACTGTCATTACACAACCGAAGCATGAGTTTAATCATCGTCATTTATTCAGTGCTAACGGTAAGCCTACCTAGTTTCTCTAAACTCTAGTATTTTGATTTGTCAAGTTCGGGTGACAGTTTTTGCCATATCTACTTCACAAAATTGTCATCAAATGAGAAAATGTAGAAATCACTTACAAGCCATTATGAAACTGAGGCAGAATTAAGGTAACATGAGCAGCTTCAAGATTTTAGACATTCTAAAATAGCGACACCAAAAAATCTTCCTCACTCCTAAGGATAATCTGTCCCATTCTATTGAATCAGAGTCGTCCAAGGTTAAAATCTGGGCACATAAAATTTGGAAAATCTCCACAGGTATTTCTGAAGCTGGTGAAAGGTGCAGGACTGATGCTTTTGTGCAGTGATTCTGAACGATGGCCGCTCATTGGAATCACCTGGGGAGCTTTACAAGCTATGGATGCCTAGAATCCAGCTCAGAGCAATTTAATCAAAATCTTTGGCAGTAGAGCTCAGAGAATCAGTAGTTATAAAAGTTCACTAGGTGGCATGTTCAAGGAGACAGAGTTAATACCCGGTAAAGCAGTCATTTCCCTCCTAGCTCCAAAGCCCATACTTTTTTGCATTATTTCTCTACTGACTCTGAAGTGCCTGTCTTCAGTTTGTAAAGGGCATATAATTTCAAAAGGTAAAATGACTGTTGCTCTTGAAATACATGTTTAATTTATATTTGTTTTCCCTTTGATATTACTGTGTGTTTTTGAAAGCTAAATGGAGACGGTTTGGGGGTTTAAACTAATCTATAATCATAAAAGCACAAGCCCATTCCATTCACAGTTGCTATCCTTGTCTTCCAAAGAGAAGCACAAGTTTTGAAAAAGTCACTAAAGGAAGACTTCAAAACTTAAGCCCTTTAGGAATATTGAGAACTATTCTAACAGCTCTAAAATAAGTAGATTCTCATCAGAAATTTGATAATGCATATAAAATGGTTACTTCTGGGGAACCAAATTAAGGAATTTAGAAAGTGAATGATAAACTACTATAATACCTTAGGGAAAAGAAAGTAAATTTTTTAACTTAATGGTTTCCCAAAGGGAACTCTGTATCGGAGGATATTTCAAAAGGCTACCACTACTTGAATGTCTTGAAAAAGTAAGAGAAATTCTTATAAATGTTTAACAATAGATTCTTGCAGTTTTTAAAACATGAATAAAAAAAACCCAGTGGGGATGGGAATGGGGTAGAGGAAGAAGTCAGTTCTGAAAATCTGAGTAAAATTTCACACTGCGAGGAGTTACAGAAAGTTTCACATACATTTTGCCTTTTTTTTTTTTTTTCAAACCAGTGGGTTCAAACTTCACATTAACACAGCTGCAATACTAACGGCTTGTCTATTAATACTGGCTGCTGACCTCAAAGACTACAGTTGCCAGCTTGAGCTGATACCTATAATGCAGGAAAATTGAAACCATAGAATTCACACACTAAATTTCTGGAAAAGCAGTTTCCTAAGCAAAGTGTTAGAGGTCAGAGTCATCTCAACTCTCTCCATATGTGGATAACTACTTGGTCGTGTAGGCCAGGAGATACTTTCTGACTCATGGTGAAAACAATTTAATGAAAAACATATCTCTTTCAAAAGAAAAAGATTGAAGGGAGAGTAACATGGATAAATTTGAAACTGTTGGCTTATATTTGAAATGTAATTAAAAATAAAATATAGTAGAGATTATTTATACAAAGCAATGAGGTATTGCTTGGTCTATGATTCCAGTATTGACCATTAATACATCAATGCTTTGAATAATGCTTGCTGATCGTTAGCTTATCCTGGTAAATACTGCTAACATATCCATTTAGTTCATAAGGAGATTAAGGATGAACGTTTCATATATAATTATTTTGTGATCTGTGGTTGCCGTGATGATTTTTAGTTGTATTGTATTTTTGGTCCAGTAAGAAGGTTTATTGAAAATTTCATACTAGCAATGATATGATATAAATCAGTGGACCTAAAACTTGAGCATGCATCAGGATTATTTGGAAGTCTTCTTAAACTATTGATTGCTGGGCTCTACCTCTACAATTTCTAATTCAGTAAATCCATGTTAGGGTCAGAGAATGTGCATTCCTAACAAACTCCTAGTTGATGCTAGTATTGTTGGTCCATGGTCCATACTTTTGCTGTAAATAAAGGTCATTTGAAGGAAAGCAAATAACAATAATAAAAATAATAGTTCTCACTTGTTGTACACTTACACATCTGGCCTGGATCTCATTTAAAATTCACTGTTGAGGTAACTAAAACCCAGAAGGATTATGAGACTTTCTCAGAGTGAAATCAATAATAAGGGGTCAAGACAGGATTCAAACCCAGTTTGCCCATTCCAAAACCTTGGAATTTAACAGAAGACCTATAATTATTATTGTTCTATGCTCTGCATTCGCTTATTAATACAGATTTCTTTTCCTCTTCAAAAGTGGATTTGTTAACCATTGGAAGTATCTAACATCACATGTGTATAACATATCAAAAACTATTTCATTGTGTATTTAATATTAATCAAGTCTCAAAAACTGAATCAAGAAACCATGGAGTGCTGGCTCAAAATCACATACAGTAAACAGACTTTAGTGTAATTTCACTCAAATTCTTGCTATAACATCAAATGACATTATGGAGGAAATACAAAGTGAAGAAAACTAACAATGAAACTAAGTCTTATAAACCAAGTCTAACCGATTATTCAATAATGGTATCTCCATGAAAGTGACATGAATAAGAAGGTAAAGCTGGATGAGAAATAATAAGTGGAATAATCTGTGTTCCATATCATATCATAGCCCAGACTGACATCAAGAAATAGGGGACTGAGAAGCGGAGGGTAGCAAGTTCCTCTATAATTCCCTCACCTCACATGCCTTCCCCTGACTCATGGACATAGGAAAACTAACTTGAAAACTGCCTATTCTTCAGTCTCTTGGTACCGTCCTGTGAAGGAAACAGGTTTTTGTTTGTTTGTTTTCCTTGACACTTGCAGGACACCCTTGAGGACAACACACCCTACAGGTTTTAGTTTTCCTAAAATCCATGTATTCCAAGTACCAGAAGATCAGGAAGTTAGGATGAAAGATGGCCACATGAAGCCTTTTAGATCCTGAAATTTTGGATGGGTATTGTGTACATTTACTTGCTGTATCTGAGAAAAGTACCCAGTTGGCACAGTGAGGTAGAGCCACACCCCTCATTTCTCATACCTGTTAATAAAAATTGAGCACGCCCTGGTGTTACCCCATTCTAGGATGAGGAAAGATACACACACATACACAAGCTACAACTGAAATGGAATAGAAGAGAATAAATGCCAACTCTCCATGTATTTGTGTTCATAATATGCATGGCAATTGAAATCAATATGAAAAATTGTTATTTCATAAATAGTTTGGGGATCATTTGGCTAAATGTTTGGCATAAAATTAAGGTAAATCCTGCTCATATGTCTACCAAATTAGATTATAGATTAATTAGATACTGGAATATTGCTACATAAAAAAATACTATAAGAAAATAAAAGTGACTACTTATATAATTTGGGGGTAGACAGATTTGAAAACATGATAATAATGGAGATAAAATATAGAAACCATGTGATAGATTTTTTTCTCTACATCATAAATTTAAGTCAATCAACAAAACCAACACAAATATTAAAAATAAATTTGGGAAAATATTAAGAAAAATAAAAATGATAAAGTTTGATATCTTTTCTGTGTTTGAAATCAGGGCACCTGGGTGGCTCAGTTGGTTGAGCGTCTGACTTCAGCTCAGTTCATGATCCCACCATTCTGAGTTCGAGCCCTGTGTTGGGTTCTTTGCTGACAGAACGTAGAGCTAGAGCCTGTTTCAGATTCTGTGTCTCCCTCTCTCTCTGTCCCATTCCCGGCTTGTGCTCTATCTCTGTCTCTCTCAAACATGAATAAACATTAAAAAATTTTTTTTAAATAAATCAATTAGAAATATGAGAACAAGCCGATAGATCTATGGGCAAAGAGTGTGGACAGACAATTCAAGTTCAACAAAAGTGATAAATGATTAATAAAATTATAAAATTATCTTCAAACTGTGCAGTCATCAAAGACATGCAAATTAAACAAAGATAAACTCTACTTAACTACTATCTATTTGGCCCATATTGAAAATAATAAAACCCAGAGAATGGGTATTCTTTTCCACTTATAATGGAAATATAAATTGTCAGAACTTTGGATTTGACAATTGGCAACACATCAATTTTTGAATCTGTATTTCTATTCATTCAGTAATTTAACTCCCAGGCATTTATTCTGAAAGATAATTATTGACAGAAATGAAGACTTAAATAGAAGGAAATATGCCAATCACTATTTAAAAATGGGGAAAACATGGAAATAAATTATCCCAAATAAGTGTATTAATTTGTATGCATTCATTAAATGTTATTTCATGTAACTGTTAAAATACTATATATAGGAAAGTAGTTAATGAGTAAAACATTTTTGATGTCTATTTAACTGAAAAGGAAAATTTCAGGACACTATTTACAATAATACTCTATTTGTATACAAGTACACAACTGATTCAAGATGGCCAACTTAGTCCATGAATTAATCACTTCGCCCTCCTAATGTCTCTTAAAATTATAATAAAGAAATAAAACCCCCAAATCTCATGGTTGACAGTATTAAATGCATTATTGAAAGAAGTGAAGCAGATTGAAGACACTGGCAAAGCACTGTATAAAAACATGAGGCATGCCGTATGCCTGGACTAGGCTGGTATGGATGAGATATTGAAAGGTTTAGAATAAGAAGCCCCTATCAAGGAAAGCTGGGTAGGAAAGAGATTTAAAATAAAAATAGGCCTTGCTGTGGAGGTCATAAAAGGTTTAAATACAGTATAAGCAATCCCTCACTTTCTTTCCACCTCCATGAACTCAGTGGCCCCCAACCAGGCATTTTCTCCAAAGTAAAAATTAGAAGTTTCTGCTCTAAAAATTGAGTTAATGGTCGAGGACTTGTTTTCACACCAAAGAGTAAAACTTCCACTCCTACTGGTCTTTAGGAATGCCAAACATAATGCTCTAATCTCCACAATTCACACTAAAGTGAAGACCTTCAGGCATCAAGTCTTTCCAAAGTATTGCTTTGGTCAGTTGTCTAACCTCTCATTCTTAAAAGCAAATGGAAAAACAATAAGAAAAGCAGAAATAATTAGACATTTGAGAAAAGGTTGGAATATGAAAAAGAAAAAAACACCCAACAAAATGAGGAAATAAAAAAGTAAAGATTCTTGAATATGTAAAAAATTCGGAGGATAGAAGAAAACTTAAAACTTCTAGTCAGTATTTTCGGAAGAAAATCAAGAAGATACTTCACCCATCTAACAATATCAGGATAAATTAAAAAGGAACAGCAGAGGAAAAAAAAAGACCTCTAAGATATATATATAGGAGATATATATATATATTTCCTAGGGATCATTCTTTTATTAAATTATATATGCAACTTTTTTATAAATTTGTGCATAAATCCAATTATATAATTAAGTGATTTAATATATATGTATATTTAATATATATTATATATTTATATTATATTTTCAATTTTATATATTAAATTTTACATGTAAATATTTATAACTTTATATATATATATATATATATATATATATATATATATAAATACATGTATAATTTAAAGGGAAAACAATAGAAAACATGGCTTGGATTTGCTTTTCACAAACCCAGCCCCAAGGCAAATAAGGATTTTCTTACAGCTGTAATAGAAGTATTTTTTACTCTCTGTAACTCCTGAGGTCAAAATTGGGGGCCCTGAACTGGCCATTTTTAACTCCAAGTCTCCAATATAATCAAGAGTTGCCAGCCCAATCCATAGTCCGCGTACTTTGTGTTTTTATTCTGTAAAAACTATAAAGTCTTCGAAAGACTTGCTTTTTATAGACACTTGATTTGATATAGAGAAAGGGGGGATTTAAATTATAGGGAACAAAAATGTAGTCATTAAAATTACTTTTTTCTGCAGTGAATAATAATTATAGAGTATGGCGGCACAGTTGATTGATTGCTAAAATCTAGTCTCCCTTCTTCCATAGTAATAGTGTGTGGCTGAACAAAGGACTGCTCCGAGCAGTTAGAAAATATATTTCCCAACTTTCCTTACAACTATCTATAGCCAGGTGCCTCAATTCTTACTAATGGATTGAGTGGAAGTGTTATTTGTCACCTTCAGATCCAGGCCTTAAGTCACTGGATGAACACTTGTCTGAATCCCCTGCTGGAGGTGTTGTGAATGGTTGAATTTTTTTCTACTGGATTTGTTTTATGCTTTATAAAATGCCCTTATGTTTTCTGGCACAAAGATGGAAACTATCACAAGCTTTCTGTGATAATATAGGTTTTTCTCCATTCTAAACATTCTTGACTATTTCAATAGGAAAATATAGGAAAGAATTATTGAAAATCATAGACTTAATATATTCTAATTACAGGTTTATTTTTAGGGATGTATCTGAATTACCAAACAGGAGATATGGCCCATATACATTGAAAACATACTAAGAGTTCAATTATAAGAATTATTTACACATGTTTATCACATAATTTTTTAAATTAATTTGAATGTTTAAAAAATAATCCACAGTCTTGTATATGTGGCATATATATTTATATTTATGCATGTATATGATATGTGTGTGTGTATGTATACATAATCTGAAGGAAAGAACATAAAATTCATAGTATACAAAAAACAATTATAGGTAATTGTTATCTTTTGTATGCTTATCTCCATTTTCCAGTTAATTTGTATTTATGTGAACTAAAAATTTTTTAAGTAATTTAGACTTTATTAGATTACCTGTGGTAGTTAAGAACATTTTTTTGTGAGGCATCAATATCCATAGATTTGTTTTTCATTCAGAGTCTAGTTTTAGCAAAGGATTAAAAAAAAACACACAATTTAAATTGATTCACTCAGATTAGCAGATTGATTAACCTCATTTTGAAAATTAAACTCTTCTAGAAAACTCAGGAATGGACCCATAACTATATGGCCAACTAACCTTTGATAAAACAGGAAAGAATAGCCAATGGAAAAAAGATAGTCTCTCCAACAAATGGGGTTGGGAAAACTGGACGGCAACATGCAAAAGAATGAAACTGGACCACTTTTTTACACCATACACAAAAATAAGTTCAAAATGGATGAAAGACTTAAATGTGAGACAGGAAACCATCAAAATCCTAGAGGAGAAAACAGGCAGCAGCCTTTGTGACATCAGCTACAGCAGCTTCTTACTGGACACGTCTCTGGAGGCAAGGGAAACAAAAGCAAACATGAACTATTGGGACTTCCTCAAGATAAAAACTTCTGCAGAGTGAAGGAGACAACAAAACTAGAAGGCAGCTTACAGAAAGGGAGAAGATTTTTGCAAATGACATATAAGATAAAGGGCTAGTGTCCAAAATCTATAAAGAAGTTATCAAACTCAACACCCAAAAAACAAATAATCCAGTTAATAAATGGGCACAAGACATGAATAGACATTTTTCTAAAGAAGACATAGAGATGGCTAACAGACACATGACAAGATACTCAACACTGCTTATCATCAGGGAAATACAATACCTGTATCACTTCACACCTGTCAGAATAGCTAAAAATGACACAGGAAACAACAGATGTTGGCAAGGATGTGGAGAAAGGCAAAACTCTTACACTGTTGGTGGGAATACAGACTGGTGCAGCCACTCTGGCAAACAGTACAGAGGATCCTCAAAAAGGAATATTGATTCAAACGGCACATGCACCCTGGCATTATCAATAGCCAAATTATGGAAAGAGGCTAAATGTCCATTGACTAATGAATAGATAAAGATGTGGTGTGTGTGTGTGTGTGTGTGTGTGTATTTTATATATATATATATATATATAATATTCCATTGTGTGTGTATAATATACATGTATATGTACATATTATACATATACACGTACATATACATGTATATATAACACATATTATACATATATGTATATGTATAATACATGTACATATGTACATATGTACATATACATGTATATATAATACACACACAATGGAATATTACTAAGCCATCAAAAAGAATGGAATCTTGCCATTTACAATGATGTGGATGGAGATAGAGTGTATTATAAGTTAAATAAGTCAATCAGAGAAAGAAAAATACCATATTATTTGACTCATATGTGGAATTTATGAAACAAAACAGGTGAACATAGGGGAGGAGGAAAAAAAGGGAGAGAGGGAGGCAAACCATAAGAGACTTAACTATAAGGAACAAACTGAGGGTTGCTGGAAGAGGGGGGTGAGTGGAGGGATGAGCTAGATGGGGTGAAGGGCATTAAGGAGGCTGTGATGAGCACTGGGTGTTATATATAAGTGATGAATCACTAAATTCTACTCCTGAAACTGATATTGCATTATATGTTAACCAACTAGAATTTAAATAAAAACTTGAAACAAACAAAAAAGGGTAAGCTTAGTGAGAAAAAGGAGTATTACCTCAAGTAATCCAAAGTGAAGTAATTAAAATGAGAAGCTGTTTTCTCAAATAGATTTTCTAAGTTAACTTTTCATTCTGTTAATCATTTATTCCCTTTCTTTCCAAGGAACTTTGCAATTACAGGATCATTGTCCAAAGTGGTGCTGCTTGAGACAGAAATAGTTATGTATTCATTTACCAGTATTTTTGTAAGCTTTAGATCACTGGTGATGTAGATGAATTAACAATGATATATTTTATTTTTATATAATTCTGGTTACTTTGCATTATTTCTCCTTGGTGACATAAATATGTCCTCCTATGGCAATCTATTGCTTCTATTGTTGTTTACTTCATTTTTGATTTGGAGGAAATTCCAAATTAAATATTAAGAGCAAAACAGTGCTTTGTAAAAATTTGGGTCAGATGGGATTCCAGATGCCCAGAATCCAATCCAACCAATTCTGAAACTAAAGGTTCTAGTATTTTAAATTGTTAAAGGATTTCTTAGGTCTGCGTTTCACAAATGGTCTTCCATACTGTTTCTACACGATAAAATTGAAGAAATGCTGTAACTCTTTTGGGGCTATATTTGAGGAAAGTTTCAAGATTACCCAAGGAGTTGAATGATATACACTCTAAGTATAGATTTTTTTTTTATTTAAAAAAATTTTTTTTTTTTCAACATTTATTTATTTTTGGGACAGAGAGAGACAGAGCATGAACGGGGGAGGGGCAGAGAGAGAGGGAGACACAGAATCGGAAACAGGCTCCAGGCTCTGAGCCATCAGCCCAGAGCCCGACGCGGGGCTCGAACTCACGGACCGCGAGATGGTGACCTGGCTGAAGTCGGACGCTTAACCGACTGCGCCACCCAGGCGCCCCTCTAAGTATAGATTTTAAAGAGAAAATAGTTAAAGGTATTATTTATTGACCCTTGAAAACAAAACAAAATAAAAATCCTCTTCTTAAGTGAAGGTATTTTCAGGAGTAAAACAAAAACAAATTTAAAAGGTCAGTGGGACCTTTATCCATTTTGAGTTTATTTTTGTAAATGGTGTGAGAAAGTGGTCTAGTTTCAACCTTCTGCATGTTGCTGTCCAGTTCTCCCAGCACCATTTGTTAAAGAGGCTGTCTTTTTTCCATTGGATGTTCTTTCCTGCTTTGTCAAGGAAACCATCAAAACCTTAGAGGAGAAAGCAGGAAAAGATCTCTCTGACCTCAGCCGTAGCAATCTCTTACTCAACATATCCCCAAAGGCAAGGGAATTAAAAGCAAAAGTGAATTACTGGGACCTTATGAAGATAAAAAGCTTCTGCACAGCAAAGGAAACAACCAACAAAACTAAAAGGCAACCAACGGAATGGGAAAAGATATTTGCAAATGACATATCGGACAAAGGGCTAGTATCTAAAATCTATAAAGAGCTCACCAAACTCCACACCCGAAAAACAAATAACCCAGTGAAGAAATGGGCAGAAAACATGAATAGACACTTCTCTAAAGAAGACATCCAGATGGCCAACAGGCACATGAAAAGATGTTCAGCGTCGCTCCTTATCAGGGAAATACAAATCAAAACCACACTCAGGTATCACCTCACGCCAGTCAGAGTGGCCAAAATGAACAAATCAGGAGACTATAGATGCTGGAGAGGATGTGGAGAAACGGGAACCCTCTTGCACTGTTGGTGGGAATGCAAATTGGTGCAGCCGCTCTGGAAAGCAGTGTGGAGGTTCCTCAGAAAATTAAAAATAGACCTACCCTATGACCCAGCAATAGCACTGCTAGGAATTTATCCAAGGGATACAGGAGTACTGATGCATAGGGGCACTTGTACCCCAATGTTCATAGCAGCACTCTCAACAATAGCCAAATTATGGAAAGAGCCTAAATGTCCATCAACTGATGAATGGATAAAGAAATTGTGGTATATATACACAATGGAATACTATGTGGCAATGAGAAAAAATGAAATATGGCCCTTTGTAGCAACGTGGATGGAACTGGAGAGTGTAATGCTAAGTGAAATAAGCCATACAGAGAAAGACAGATACCATATGGTTTCACTCTTATGTGGATCCGGAGAAACTTAACAGGAACCCATGGGGGAGGGGAAGGAAAAAAAAAAAAAAAAAAGAGGTTAGAGTGGGAGAGAGCCAAAGCATAAGAGACTGTTAAAAACTGAGAACAAACTGAGGGTTGATGGGGGGTGGGAGGGAGGCGAGGGTGGGTGATGGGTATTGAGGAGGGCACCTTTTGGGATGAGCACTGGGTGTTGTATGGAAACCAATTTGTCAATAAATTTCATAAAAAAAAAAAAAAAAAAGGTCAGTGGGAGGGATGAAAAAATGTTTTGCAAAGCCACAGTTAAAATACTGTCGATTTTATTGGACTTAAACTTATAAATTATTGATATTGCTTGAATTATGCTTAGATTCTATTTGTTCACTAATCTTTAGGCTCTTACAAACAGGCATTATTAATTTGATTTTCTTCTTTAACAGCTCATATTTGAGAAGTGTAGGCTTGTCTGTTTTAGGCAAACTTAACCAACCGAGCAAAGTCACTAAACCCTGAAGAGCAAATTACAATGCACAATGCACTAGTCAGGAGTAATGATTGAGTCACACACCTTGCCCTGTGAAAGGAGTCAATTAAAATATTTAAATATAGCAACCAAAAATATAAAAGCTAGATGCAAGTAGCCCGTGTAATGAAGGACACATAGCTTGAAAAAGATGAAGATGCTCAGGAAGTAAACAGGAAACAACTTTGGAAAGATAATTTATTCAACCAGTATTTATTTTGGGCTTTTTTAGATACACACTTTCTATGTACCTTGAAAATACAAACAGGGTGCCTGGGTGGCTCAGTCGGTTAAGCGTCCGACTTTGGCTCAGGTCATGATCTCACAGTTGACGAGTTCGAGCCCCACGTCGGGCTCTGTGCTGACAGCTCAGAGCCTGGAACCTGCTTCGGATTCTGTGCTGCACCAACCCCTTTTAAAAATAAACAAAAAAATTAAAAAAAAAAGAAAATACAAACCTATTTGTTTCTCATAACAATTCCATGTGATAACATGTGAGTTTTCTAGCAAAAGTCCTTAATACACATTAGAAAGGCAAAGAGTGTGTTCCTTAGTGTTAAGTGTCCTATCACTTCTTTAAACTGTCACCTATTCCATCCCAGCCCAGAAGTCCCTTATGCTGACAGACAACCTCACTTTTCTTAACTGCCCTGTTCTAAATTCACATATAGAGCAGACTGAAATATTAACAACTGCCTTGATCGCAAATATCTGGCCTGGAAACTATTTTATGCATAATTGCCTTGGTCTGATATTTGACTATGAATTTATGCAACATAATACAGGTTTGCCAGTCATGTTATTTGTCTGCCTCCTATTTATATTCCTTCATACATGGCCAATAAGTTTAGTTAACCATGATCAGCAGGCTTTTATGGAAAAGATGGATAAGCATGGATAAAGACATTAGACTTCTTCACCTCATCTCTATCAGATCCTATTTCCATGGGCTCTATCTGTTACCTAAGCTCATGGACCTGTCCTGAATACATGCAAGGATTATCTAAAGGCCTATCTTCAGGTATGCATTTATTTTAACAGTTCAGTTTTTACCTAGTAGTTTTGCTTCATTGTTTCTAGATTTTATGACCCTTGATCTTGCATGCTATATACATAGCTCAAACCTTCACTGAATTGACAACTCATTTAGAACAGTCGTTTGCTTCTCACTCCTAACTCTTCGCACTCTTGTTTCTCTCTTAGCTATGATCCTGTTACACTGGATCCATGGATTCATAGTTGCAAGTAAAAGATGCTCCTATTACCTTTTATCTGTTAGCCTAGCCTGCCTATCCTCCCTTTGAAGAAAGAGAATAGAATTATCTCCTAATTTCAGTTTCTCTTCCTTATTAATGAACTAGGCATCATTCAATATCATAAGTGATGATTTCTCAGAAATCATACATAATTACAGATAGTGACCTGCCATGAATCTCTTCTTGGATACAGGCCATAGTCTAGAATATATGTAATTTAGATATCACACATGCCCTTGTTTTGTGACTTTCCGCCCTTCTGATGATGAACCACTTATGAATACTGAGAATGCTCACTTGGCCTCTCATTCATGCTTTGAAAATACTTTCAAGACAAACTTATGTGATTTTTCTGTTTTAAATACTGCCACTAAGTAATGGTAGTAATTTGAATTCCAAGGTTTTTTTTTTTATTCTTCTGAGATTCACAGAGTAATGAGATCTTTGTCTTCATATATTCCTAAATCCCATCCCTCTTTGATAGACTATACCATCTCCCTTTGCAATTGTATATAAGGTAAGCTCCTTTTTTTTTTACTTTGAGCCAAAATTTGTCTCACTTTTACCTAAATATGAGAGATAAAGTAATAGCTATTCCAGAGGGAAGAGACTTGTAATGGTTTTAAAGCATGATGAGAACTGTATTCCTCCCTTGAATTTGAGTGGACTGTGACCACTTCAAACAATAGATTATGCAGAAGTGTTGCTCTGTGACGTCCATGGCTGATCATAAAAGTCCATGAAGTTTCTGCCCTGTTTATTAGAGCCTTCATTCTCAGAGCCCAGAGCTTCCATGTTAGAAGTTTGGCTATCCTAATGTCACTAAGCTGGAGAGGCCCCATAGCTGCCATGGCTGACAGATAGCTGAGTCTGTCTTTCTGCCATCCCAGCATAGGCTCCAGACCTATTAGTAAATAAACTGTCTTGGAAGTGGCTCCTCTAGCCTATCCGTGTTCTAATAATCAAGCATCTGAGGCATGTGCAGCTATGTCTAGTCATCTTTGGGAGGCAATTAAGTCATGAGGGTGGAACCCTCACAAATGGGATTAGTGTGTCCTTAAAAGAGGCCAGAGAGTTCGTTCTGCTTTTGGCCATGTGAAGATACAATGAGAAGTCAGACATCCACAACCCAAAAGAGAATTCTCACTAGAACCCAGCCATGCTGGTACCTTGATTTCAGACTGCCAGCCTGCAGAACTGTGAAAAATCAATTTCTACTGTTGATAAGCCACCCAGCCTATGGCATTTTGTTATAACAGCTTGAACAAAAATTAAGACATCATATCAGTTGACAGAGAAGGGCCATTCCTGCTGTGTTTTTTCTAAATCGTGACCTCCAGAATCCATGAGGATGATAAAATGTTTGTTGTCTTAGATAACTAAATTTGGGGGTGATTTGTTATGCTACAGTAGGTAACTGGAACAGGAGAGTAAAGCATATCTTATTATTCCCCTATCTCATTTTACTGAAGATGAAATTAATATTTGTCTTAAGCTTCCACAATTCTTGGACTATCCCTTATATAATATTTCATTACCAAACCAGTCTTTGTGCGAGTTCTCCTTCTTCCTCTACACGGGTGATCTCTGATGACTGACAAGTACAATGGTGGACTCTTACCTATCTTGCTATGGACTCTTCACCTCTACTGATGCAGATTAGAATTGAATTTCCTTTTCAAGCAGCCATATTGTTGTTCAATGAGCTGAGGAGTCAACTAAAACTCCCTTGGCCTCTTACAATGACTGCCAGCCTCACTTTTTACTCTATTAAATTATTTCCAAATCACTGTTTAAGCTTGTTGAAGTATTTTTGAATTCTGATACTTTTATAAAATATATTCCATTATTTACAAGCTTAGTGTTACCTTCACATTAAAAAATAATATCGTAAGGTTTTCCATCTCTTCATTTTAGTGGCTCTCTGTTTATGGGTCTGTTTAGTGGCTCTTCATTTTAGTGGCTCTTCACAGTTATTCTTGAAGTTTACATCTTATTTATATAAGAAAAAAATCTTTGAACACAAGCATAAGCAGCCACTGAACCAGTTTGTAATTGTACATCTGTATCTGAAACTTCCTCTTACATTATTTCATTTCTTCTTTGCAGCATCATGAGTGTAATTAAAGGTATTACTACAGATAGAGGAATTGAAGCTCATGGAGATTAAGTAAATACGACAAGGCTGGGATTTAAATACAGTTGTGTCTTCCTCCCATATCTCTGCCCTCTCCTTTGTACTACAGCTCTAGAAATAGGACACTCAGAAGATAGCAGTGATGACTTATGCATAGCACCTCAGTCACTAAATCAAGACCCACCAAAGGTAATTGACTGGAGCACTCTCTGGAATTTGGCTGCACATTTTCTCAGGGAAATTGCTAAGAAGGTTGAGAACAAGTTATTTTCAGTCATGGCAACGAAGCTAAACACATTTTACATAAATAACTCAGAAGGACTTGCTCCAGGAAAATATATTTGGCAAGGAAAAGAACTCATCCTAAAAGAATAACGTACTACATAGTTAATTATGAAAGAATGACTTTGAAGATAGGTAAGGATAGGAAGTTAATGCAAAAACTACTTAAGTCCTGTTGGTGATATGCTGCAGTGTGTGGTGAGGCAGAACTGTTACTCAGGCCATGAATATTAGCATAGTTCTGGAAATGAGACATAAAACCATTAAGTGTTAAAAGTCATTACCCCATTCTCCAAACTTGTTTCTTTCTTTGCATTCCTGATACTGATTAGTTACATCTCTACTCACAGTCACCTAGCAAGAAACACAGACATAAACATCAATCTCTCCTTCCTGTGTCTTTACTTTTTAAACCAGTTACCAAACAATTTTTACTCTACTTCCCCTCCTCAACAGTAATAATCCCAATTGTTCTTCCTCTTCCAATTTCTCTCCACTTCAGTCCAGGTTCCATGATGATGGCAAAACCCCAATTACTCATTCTAACATTTACTAAGACTTCACAGTGTGGCTTGCATCATGCCATGTGCTGATATAGAAGTGAACAAGGCCCAGTTCTCACCCTCAAAAAGTTAACAGCTATTCAGAGGAGCGTGTCATTTCAACATGAAAGTTAATGTCTAAACAAGTATAGGATAACATGGAAGCACATCAGAGTAAAATAGAATCTACTCTTGGGAGAGTTTCTTCTGTTTAAGTTCTAAATGGTGCCCTTATACCAGCTTTAATCCACAGGATACAGTCCAGATTCCTTAATACCATTTACATTTACTTTCTTAGGTAAGTTGTGGCCTGTCAAATCTGTTTTGAGATCTAGTTCAAGTCAACAAAAAAAAACAGTGTTGTTTTTTCTGTATATTCTTCAACCAACAGTGATTTAAACTAAAGGCATCAATTCCACTAAAAGCAACATCCAGCTATTTAATTTAATTTTTGAATTCTCAATTCTGATTGCTAGAGGTGAAGTCTTAGGTCGGTCTCACAATTTTTGCAAGTGACAGCTTAAAGTTTGTTTGACCCATTCTCCCAAGGTGAATGATTTGAGTGTGGTTCAATTTATTGTACGTGGCATTTATAGACAAGACCTTTAATGTCCCCGAGACAAGGAAGTGCCTCTATTCTTAAAGGTTCTATGGCATTCCTTTTCATTCTGAGTTTTCCCTTATGTCTTCTTTAATCCATTTGCACACTGAGATTGTCTTTCTGCTCATTTTGACAATCTTCTTATAAAGTACAACTCTTCTCTCTTTTGTTGTTGTTGTTGTTTGACAAAGACATCATAGGAGAGGTCTTTGGGAAGAAAGATGGTTTCTAGTCCATGTCCAGTTCAACTAATGGTCATAGTAGCAGTGCAAAAAGCACATGGGCTGTGGATGTAGGCAGGTTCCTTGCCTCTATTTGCTAGCCTTGTAAGCACCATGCTTTCTGCTTGTCTTAAACTTCTGTTTCCTCATCTGGAAAATGGGAATAAGAATATAGCCTGACCCTGACAGTCATGGAGTTTTCTGTTTCTGTTAGATCACTAGAGCACAGATGCTCCAACACAAAATGGGATAAAATATTTAAAAAATAAATAAGTACTACCTTATCTTGATGTTTCTATACATAAGAAACCAATATACTATTAGATTTTTCTCAAAGCCATTTCAAACAGAAATAATGTTTGTTTTCCTTTGAGTTGGGTTTGTTACCACTTGATATGAGCTAACACGAAGAGGAGAGGAGAGCAATGGTGAGGGTGAGGTGTCAATGCTGAGTCATCAGCTGAAGAAATCATTATATTATGGATACTGACCTCAAAGCATACTTGAATCACAATATGTCATAGCAAAACTAAGCATTTTTGTAACTCATAGGGATTTCTTGCAGATGCTTAAATATTCTAAGTAGTGATTAGTTAATGATAAGGGAAGGAAGCTCTGTCTGGTTGTAAAAATTAAGGAAGACCCCATTTTTGAACCTCCTAACACAGTATCTTGCCTGAGATAGGCACTCAATAAAGGTTTGCATTTGCATGCTTTGTGGACAAAAAGATGGTATTTGTCTTTTTAAAAAATTTTTTAATGTTTATTCATTTTTGAAAGACAGATACAGAGCACAAGCAGGGGTGGAGCGGAGAGAGAGAAGGGGACACAAAATCTGAAACAGGCTCCAGGCTCTGAGCTGTCAGCACAGAGCCCGATGCAGGGCTCGAACTCATGAACCGCAAGATCATGACCTGAGCCAAAGTCGGATGCTTAACTGACTGAGCCACCCAGGCGCCCTGGTATTTGTCTTTTTATCAATAACCTTGTCCCACGCTAATATAGCCTGTTTCAGACACCATTAGAATCTATTTGGAATTCAAGGGTGTATTCACATTCAATGCTTACACAACTTACTTCAGTTTTATAAAAACAAACTTGCTCAAATTTCCCTCACGGATTCTGTGTGTGTGTGTGTGTGTGTGTGTGTGTGTGTGCGCATACGCATGTGTGTATGCACGTGTGATTGTTTTGCCTCAGGCTGGCCCTGGGCTTCTGTCCATCATAGATTTAATTCCCACATGGCCATTATATACATAGCTTCAGCATTTTGCTAAAATGTGAATAGCTGTTCTACCACAAACAGAATGCAGTATGCTAGAGTGTTCTATTACCAGGATTGTACAGATAGCATAGTCTTGGTTTACATAATAGGTCCGCAGATGTTTGTTGAACAAATGCCATAATGAATAAGTTAAATAACAAATACTGAAATTTTCATATATGTGTAAATGAATGGAAATACAGAGAGAAGACTAATATTGTCGTTGTTAGCCTGTGTCTCTCCAAGTTGTCCATAGTAAAGAACTTCTTTAGATTAAACCTTTAATAGGCCAACAAGAATAAAACATGGAGATACATAACTCTCATGGTCAATGTGCTTCGGGGTTGCTTATACACTGGTGGCCCCCGGCCACACCTGGGAGTGCACCGGCAGTAGAATCCCCTATAATCCTTCTCTCTAAAGTCCATTAGACACAACCCATCCTTCTGTCTTTTCTTCCTCTAATTTTCATGTGGGATTATATTTGAAACTCAGTCATTATGTTGGGAGATTAGTCTCTTAGTTTTTTTCTGTTCTGTTTCATGCCTTATCCATCCTTGACTGATAACTAGACATCCTTTCACACCTTCTCTATTTTAATACCTTACTCCCTCAAACCAGACCTGATCGTTTGGCCTTGCCAGGGCACATTAGTACAGATCCATCCTAGGTTTCTGACCTAAGTTTCCTTGTTTCTCACCTTAGCTTCATTGTCTTCATCAATTTTCCCTCAGTTTACCCTGCTTATCCCAAATTTGTTCTCATCTCACTAGTGAGAGTCCCAAGTGTGTTGTGAAGCATGGTTGCTCCATTTCTGGCAGTGTGGGATTATTCTCATATCTAAATCCAAATAAGTCTAAATAAGAATGGTGAAGCAATCCAAAGATATTGGCAAATTGCGCATACAGGAATCTAGCTGATAAATTATGCCCAATTATGCTTGTTTTAAATATAAATATGAATGCTTATGTTGTTGTTCTAGTTGACAATTATGCACTATCATTTCAGGAAAATTTTGATGCTGTTGCCTTTTATTATTATTGAAGTCTGTGTATTTGCTTGCAGTTATGTCCACCAAGTAATCCATTCAACACCCAACACGCAAACATTTATTGGCTACCTACAATAAGCAAAGCAATGTTCTTTGCACAACTCTTCGAGGCTCATGGCCCAAAGGATAAGTTCTGTGGCTTTTATTTCTGTTTTATTTCTATTTATTTGCTTATTAGATTGTCTTTCTCTCTAACTACTTAAATAAAAGGGCCTTGATATAGTCTTGATTGTATTATTCATTGCAATATCCTTAAGTCCTAGAACAATGGCATGAATATAGTAGGTGTTCACAAAATGTTTGTTCAAGGAATGAATATGTTTTGTAGACTGAGCACTGAATTGAGAGAAGAGGGGGAGTCATCAGCTCTAAATTAATTAAAGCCTCCATCTAAATTAATCTGAACCCATCTCCGAAAGCCTCCAAATGGTTTAGTGAAAGGTCTAAAATTTCAGACACACTAAGGGATTGGAAGGAAGATTTTCCAGATCTGCTTCTAGACATTCTCAGGAATATTGTGTTGAGGGCATCATTCTGAAGTTCAGGAGGGATATTGGGCTTCTGTAGATTAAGAGAGTAGGAAATCATAAAACCTGGGCCTATTATCAAGGAGACCAGGAAGCCAGTTAGGCTTCCAGTTAAAACTGCTTTGTCTAGGGTCACCTGGGTGGCTCAGTCTGTTAAGCGTCCAACTTCAGCTAGGTCATGATCTCACAGTTTGTGAATTCGAGCCCTGCATCAGCACCGTGCTGATAGCTCGGACCCTGGAGCCTGCTTCAGATTCTGTGTCTCATTCTCTCTCTGCCCCTCCCCCACTTGTGCTCTGTATTTGTCTGTCTCTCAAAAATAAATAAATGTAAATTTTTTTTTTAAAACCGTGCTTAGTCTAAGGGAGAATATATAAATCTTCCTTATAGACTCACAAATAATATATATATATATATATATATATATATATATATATATGTAGGTGCCACCTTCACCAACAACCTTTTTGAGTGTGGGATGCATTGAGTAACTCACTTCCAAAGATTAGACTACAGAAAGACAAGAACAACAATGTACAGTGGAGGAAACTAGAAATCTTTACTTAATCGAGTGCTCAACTTTCAGATCACCAGTGGTAAGTCATATTGATATATACCCTTTGATATAACGCAATGAAAAGGCTACTTCATGTCTGTTGTATCCTTCCAAATTTTAAAACCCCAGGCTAATCATGACAAAAAAATCAGACAAACCCAAATTGAGGAACATTTTATAGACTACTAGAGCCAGTACTCCTCAAAATTGTGAAGGTCATGAAAAATGACGAAAATGTAAGACATTGCCAGAATTTTTAATTTTTTCGTTTTAATAGCTACGGACTACTAATTTAAGACATTTTCATTATAAACTATTTACAATATGCCAAACAGGAACTTCAATGCATGAGTTGTTTCTCTGATAGTCTGGGGGATAAAGATGAATATATAGCTCCAATGGCATATTTTCTGCTGGGAAGGTCTGTGAGTTGGCAACCCTCAAAGGCTGTTGAATTTAATACAATTATATGAAATTGAGAGATAGCTATCCTTCCTTCTGTTCTATCATGAATATACATCAATGAAGACTTTCTTAGGAAAATCACAGAGAATAAGAAATTTCTTAAGAATATTACAGTGACCCTTTCCATTAAATATATGAATTCATCATAATTTTAAAAAGTGTGGATCAAAAAACCCCTGTATTTTTGTCCTAGATTGTTTCAAGAGAGTTTATACAATATTTTCCTTCAAACTTACAGACTTCCACATCCCTTGCGCACAAAAGTAGTTTAGGGCATTCTTGAGAGTGCAAAGTCTATTTTCTGTGTGCCCTAAAGAAATGAGCCTGCTGAGGAGGAAAAATAACAGCTGTGTGGTTGAAGTGTTAAGCAGACTTTCTTCTACCTTGTTAAGAGCAGTGGAAGGTCATGGTGGCCATGGCTTCATTAGTGAGCAAACTCACCTTGTTGACTGTGTATTATCTTTTGATTCCCCTCACGGATCCTTTCTCTACTTATTTTCTTCCATACGACATCTACTGTTGAAGCTAAGAGAGAACCAAAAAAGATGAGAGTTTATCTCTTTGGGTGTATCTATCTCAGCTCAGTGATGTGACACTATAATGTCCACCCCAACATGCAACTAGCTTAAACTCTTAAGAGCCAAAAGAAGCTCAGAGAGGGGCACCTAAGTGGCTCAGTTCATTAAGCATCCAACTCTTGATGTTAGCTCAGGTCGTGATCTCATGGTCCGTGAGTTTGAGCCCCTCAGAGGGCTCTGTGCTGAGACTGTGGAGCCTGCTTGGGATTCTATCTCCCTCTCTCTCTGCCCCTCCCCTGCTCACTCTCTATCTCTCTCATTCTCTCTCTCTCTCTCAAAAACAAATAAAAGTAAATACATAAATACGTAAATAAATAAAAATTTTTAGAAATGCACAGAGAAATATTCCTTCGTATTGCAACAGAAATGGTGCCAGTAAAATGTAAACTAAAAATTACTTTCTGCAGGATCCTCTTGTCACTCAAATGGTCTTTAAAAGTTCTTATAAGTAGTAAAGGTTTCAAATACTTGTTGCTTTCACTACAAAATGATTATGATAGCAACATAGTTTCCCTTCAAAGTTTTTTTTAAATAGCATTCTTTCCACTATTTGATTACTTGAGAGAGGTTGTCTGAATTAGATACTACTAAAAAATATCTGTAAAACAGTATTGAAAACCTGAATGTTTCAGAAAATAAAAAAAAAGATCTCTAAAACATTTAAAAGACAGGTAAATGGGGCGCTTGGGTGACTCAGTCGGTTAAGCGTCTGACTTCAGCTCAGGTCATGGTCTCACGGTCTGTGAGTTTGAGTTCCGAGTCGGGCTCTGTGCTGGCAGCTCAGAGCCTGGAGCCTGCTTCAGATTCTGTGTCTCCCTCTCTCTCTGCCCCCTCCCCCGCTCATGCTCTGTCTCTCTCTGTCTCAAAAATAAAATAAAAACATTAAAAAAAAAGTTAATTTTCGGATGAGCACTGGGTGTTGTATGGAAACCAATTTGACAATAAATTTCATACTAAAAAATAAAGAAAATAAAAGATTGTATATCCTAGAAAAAAAAAGACAAGTAAAATTATTCCATAGCTTACTCAAATTATCAATCATAAAATCACTGTAATTAAATGGCACTGTTGATTACATTGATTTCTATGAAACTGCTTTTAGTCAAATAATAAAACATAACTGACAAAATATATAACAAAGAGCAAGGAGTAATAGAAAGCAAAGAATAAAGAATTTAAAACTTCATTTTATAGAAATGCCTAAAAGTTCGATTTTTTTTTAATTAATGTTTATTTCTGAGAAAGAGAGAAAGAGAAAGTGTGAATGGGGGAGGGGCAGAGAGAGAGAGAGGGAGACACAGAATCCGAAGCAGGCTCCAGGCTCTGAGCTGTCAGCACAGAGCCCAATGTGGGGCTCGAACCCACAAACTATGAAATCATGACAAGCCAAAGTCAGACTCTCAACTTACTGAGCCACCCAGGAACCTCTAAAAGTTTGATTTTTAATAGAAGCAATATCTGGCAGTTAAATACTTCAAAATACGCTGAATTGATTACTTTAAAATCAAAATGAAAGGGTGCCTATGTGGCTCAGTTGGTTAAACATCTGACTTCGACTCAGGTCATGATCTCACAGTTCTTGGGTTTGAGTCCTGCATCAGGTTCTGTGCTGACAGCTCAAAACCTGGAGCCTGTTTTAGAGTCTGTGTCTCCCTCTCTTTCTGCCTCCCCCCTCCTCCTCCTGCCCTGCTTGTGCTCTATCTCTCTTTTAAAAATAAATAAATATTAAAAAAATTAAAATCAAAATGAAGACATCCCATAAATCAGAGTAAGAATAAAGTTTATAAATGTAAATATGATAGGCTTGGTAAATAGATTCATGGATTATTATATCCTGTTTACTATATTGCCTTTTAACTGGTTTTCTGCTGCTACTTTGATCTCTCTAGTCTATTCTCAACCCAGCATTCAAAATGCGGCTTTCAAAGCTAAAATTCATGTCACTTTCACATCCAAAACTCTCCAGTGGAGGGGCGCCTGGGTGGCGCAGTCGGTTAAGCGTCCGACTTCAGCCAGGTCACGATCTCGCGGTCCGGGAGTTCGAGCCCCGCGTCGGGCTCTGGGCTGATGGCTCGGAGCCTGGAGCCTGTTTCCGATTCTGTGTCTCCCTCTCTCTCTGCCCCTCCCCCGTTCATGCTCTGTCTCTCTCTGTCCCAAAAATGAATAAACGTTGAAAAAAAAAAACTTAAAAAAAAAAAAAAAAACTCTCCAGTGGATTCCCATCTCTTTCAGTGTAAAAGCTGGCCATTCCCATGGTCTCTGGCTCCCGGATGTCTCTGTGAGCTCTGCTCCTTCTACTCTCTCCAATTCTTCTTTCACTCCAACCGTACTGACCACCTTGTGATTCCTTGAATTCATCAAGATAAAACGTCTGCCTCAGGATCTTTGCCTTGGCTGTTCCTTCTTCCTGGAATACCCTTACCAATATCCCAAGTGGTTTGCTGTCTTACTTTCATGAGGTCTCTGCCCCAGTGTCATCTCCACAAAGTCTTCTCTGACTACATGCTCAAAATTCACTTCCTCTGAGACTTACTAACTCCCCCCCCACACCCCCCCCCCCCACCTCCCGCTTTATTTTTCAGCCCAACCAGGAGGATGTGAGGCAGGGCATAAGAAGTGAGCAGCACAATCTCTCTTGCCTTGTCTTTTACCATGGTCTTCCTTATTGACGTCTAACAGTGATTTTTGTGATTCTTCACATGTATCAAGCTTATCCATGCCTCAAAGCCTCTGTACTTGCTCTTCTTCATGCTTCATTTCCACTTCAATTGCCCTTCATTGGTCAGGGCTTGGCTCAAATGTTCGCTCAAACCCTCAGAGATTTTTTTTTGTTTCTATCTAACTAAGACTGCTTTATCTACCATTGGTCCGCCATCCTCGGCCATTTTACTCTTGTCTGTTACCTTCACAATTCTTAACATGACTGGAAATTACCTCATCATTTTTCACTTATTTGTGGTCTATCTCTTCTATTAGAGAGTAAGTTCTATGAAGGTAGGACACTTGTCTTGTTCAAAATTGCATCCCCATCGCAGGACAGTGTCTGACATACAATAGATGTTTAAAATATATTTGTTTAATGTTTTCCTGAATGAATATTTACAGAAAAAAACAAGGGAAAAAACAATGAAAAGAATTATGGTCATATAATTTCCTTGAGATTAAAAAGACTTGCATCTTGGGGTGCCTGGGTGGGTCATTCAGTTGAGCTTCCAACTTCAGCGTAGGTCATGATATCATGGTTTGTAGGTTTGAGCCCAGAGCCGGGTTCTGTGCTGACAGCTCGGAGCCTGGAACCTGCTTTGGATTCTGTGTCTCCCTCTCTCTCTCTGCCCCTCCCCTCTCATGCTCCATCTCTCTTTCTCAAAAATACACACTTAAAAAAAAAATGAAAAAACAACAAACAAAAAAAAGACTTGCATCTTTAGTTATAAGCAAAATAGACCCAATTCTAGTTGTTTAAAGCAGTAAGAGGTTTATTTTCTATTGTGTCATGAAGTCCAGAAGCAGAAAGCCAGAAGCTTATGTGGCTTGTTCCAAGATAGTGTTAGCATCACCATGGATTAAGTCTATATTCTAGGCAGGGAGAATGAAGACACCCAAAGTGAAGCATGTAGGATGATTCTTTTCTCCTTATGTGGAAGAGAACTACATTCCTTCAAGCCCTATTCAGTACCCTTTTGTTAACCTCTCACTTGCCATAACCAAGTCACTCTTCCACAGGGCTGCCACTATTTTCAAGAAAGATTTTTTTATGTTTATTTATTTATTTTGAGAGAGAGAGAGAGAGTGAGTGAGAGAGAGAGCAGGGAGGGACAAAGAGAAAGAGAGAGAGAAAGAGAGGGAGAATCTCAAGCAGGCTCCACACTGTCAGCACAGAGCCCAGATGTGGGGCTTGAACTCATGAACTGTGACATCATGACCTGAACCAAACTCAAGAGTTGGACACTTAACTGACTGAGCCACCCAGCTGCCCCCTCAAGAGAGATTTTGAAATGGAATTTTTAAGTTGGGTTTATCATGGCCTCAAATAAAATCTGGATTCTATTACTAATAAAGAAGAAGAGGTTGAATATTGGGTAGACAGCTGGCAATGATGGCCACATGAGTTTAGACAGCTTTATTTCAAAATAACCCAAAATTTCAGCAAATGAGGATTAAGGTACTGCCAGGTTCTATTAAGTGGGGGCCTAGGTTAGTATATTTTTAAGGACTAAGGTTCAAGGGATCTGACTTCTGACCTAAATTCTAGCAATTATTTGCTCTGAAAACAATCACCTAACATTTCTGAGCCTCTACAGTTTTATCTGCCAAAGGGTGGTGATATATTTTTTATGCCTTACTGAGTTTACAGATTTGTTTTGAAAATCAACTGATTTACAAAGTACAAAGACACTTGAAAATGTATTAGGTAAATCATGACCATAACACAATTTATTTTCTCTTCTCATTTGTAATGAACACAATTTTTTTCCAGGTATTACACTGTCAATGAGGCAAGTGCCAGAATTATTCTATAAGTGAAAGTTGGCTATAAACCATTCATTTTACTTTAATAATGACCTCTTTGGGATCCAAAAATGCTCTAACTTATATTAAGTCCCATTCGATATTGCAGGGCATTTCAATCTAACTACCATATAACAAATAAGCTAGCATCTTAAAACTCTGTTTATACTCTAATGGTCTGCATTTTATATATGTCAAAGCAAGATTCTTAATTATGTAGCAGAATGAGACAAAATGTCTTCATCACCTTCTATGCAGTGTTTGACTATATTTTGGTATTGCCGTTGGTAGGATTAATGTATTTTGACTAATTAAGAATGTGGCTTCTTTGCAGAATTACTAATAGAAGATTTACTGATGCTGCATCAGAAATCTATGCCATCTAGCCTGTGCCAAAACTTGAAAGGCTCACAATAAAAATATATCTATAAGCTCTGACTGTGTTCAAACAATTGTGCCTGGCCCCCAAAAAGCAGAACACCCCCCAGAGTATGCTTCTTACAATAAAATTATTGCTCCCTAACTATATTTGGGCTTATGTTTCAGTGATAATTCTTCTAAAAATTATTCCAAATGTGTTTTATTCATCACATTAAAGTTCTTTTACTGAGGATCTCACTCTCAATAGGATATTACTTAACATTTGAAATTGTACAATTTGTATTACTCTAGGTTTTCTTTCGAATTAGTCCTATCCCACAGTCATTTTGTGTGTAAGAGAAGGGACTGCCAGTCTGTAATCGATATTTATTCTCAGCAAAAGTTTTGGCATGAATTTATATATCTGTTTCCTATCATAAAGCAAGCACTGCCTGTGTGTGTAGGTATCATAAAATATCTGCCTGTTCATAGGACTGTAAAAGTTGCTTCATGAAGCCTATTCTTTTTACTTTCTACATGATTTTTATTTCTGGCAAATCCTACAAGTAGGTACAAGATATCTGTCTGACTGTTTTAACAGAGACCAGATAATAGTAGCCTAAACAAGATGAAATATTTATTTAGGATTTATACCTTTAATTAAAAGGCTAAGCACCTTCATTGATCAGTCTAGATTTTTCTCAGGACGTCTGGGCATCCAGGTTCCCTATCTCTTACTAGTCTGTCATTTCTGAGAGTATTCTCCTTGCCGATATGGAAGAATCTGTCAGGCTAGTATCCCAGTCCATGATGAGAAAAAGTAAAACTGAAGGCACACTACTTTCTTTTAAGGATTTGGTCTAGAAATTGTACATATCGTTTGATATATTTGGCACCATACCTCACTGCAAAGAAGGCTGATAAATACTATCTGTATCTGGGAATCTATGGATCCAGCTAAAATTGGGGGCCTGTTACCAAAAGCAAATGGGGGCTGTAGTTATTAGGGGACACTTAGTGGTCTTGGCCAAAACGGGATTGCCCACAATTTATAGTCAGCAATTTGACTATTAATGTTAGTTTGATTTCAGGTTCCTCTGTGTAAAAAGGATCTTTCATTTGAAGGCTATATAAAGGTCAGAAAATGATGAATTGAAAGTAAAGTAACACCATACAATCAACTACACCGTTTATAAAAACAATTAACCCTAGGAAAAGTTTGCAACAGTTTACTGATAACATATGGGTCTAATTATAGTGTAGTCCAGATGTTAACTATCAATTTCTCCACACAAACTTATCATTTAGACAGCAAAGGGTAAGGGAAGTCTATCTGTCCTTGCTTCTCGATCATCGTCCAAGCTTTGTTAGTTGAGGCCTCCCTGAGTTTCAGCGATGCAGCCATTTCCTTATCTCATGGTAGTTTATTTTATTTTTTAATATGAAATTTATTGTCAAATCGGTTTCCATACAACACTCAGTGCTCCTCCCAAAAGGTGCCCTGCTCAATGCCCATCCCTCCCACTCCCCGTCAACCCTCCGTTTATTCTCAGTTTTTAAGAGTCTCTTATGGTTTGGCTCCCTCCTCTCTAACCTTTTTTTTCCCTTCCCCTCCCCCATGGTCTTCTGTTAAGTTTCTCAGGATCCACATAAGAGTGAAAACATATGGTATCTGTCTTTCTCTGTATGACTTATTTCACTTAGCATAACACTCTCCAGTTCCATCTACCTTGCTACAAAAGACCATATCTCATTCTTTCTCATTGCCAAGTAGTATTCCATTGTGTATATAAACTACATTTTTTTTTATCCATTCATCAGTTGATGGATATTTAGGCTTTTTCCATAATGTGGCTATTGTTGAGAGTGCTGCTATAAACATTGGGGTACAAGTGCCCCTGTGCATCATCACTCCTGTATCCCTTGGGTAAATTCCTAGCAGTGCTATTGCTGGGTCATAGGGTAGATCTATTTTTAATTTTTTGAGGAGCCTCCACACTGTTTTCCAGAGCAGCTGTACCAGTTTGCATTCCCACCAACAGTGCAAGAGGGTTCCCATTTCTCCACATCCTCTCCAGCATTTATAGTCTCCTGGTTTGTTCATTTTGGCCACTCTGACTGGCGTGAGGTGATATCTGAGTGTGGTTTTGATTTGTATTTCCCTGATAAGGAATGATGTTGAGCATCTTTTCATGTGCCTGTTGGCCATCTGCATGTCTTCTTTAGTGAAGTGTCTATTCCTGTTTTCTGCCCATTTCTTCACTGGATTATTTGTTTTTCGGGTGTGGAATTTGGTGAGTTCTTTATAGATTTTGGATACTAGCCCTTTATCTGATATGTTATTTGCAAATATCTTTTCCCATTCTGTCAGTTGCCTTTTAGTCTTGTTGATTGTTTCCTTTGCAGTGCAGAAGCTTTTAATCTTCCTTGGGGTCTCAATAGTTCATGTTTGCTTTTAATTCCCTTGCCTTTGGGGATGTGTCGAGTAAGAGATTGCTACGACTGAGGTCAGAGAGGTTTTTCCCTGCTTTCTCCTCTAGGGTTTTGATGGTTTCCTGTCTCACATTCAGGTCCTTTATCCATTTTGAGTTTATTTTTGTGAATGGTGTAAGAAAGTGGTCTAGTTTCATTCTTCTGCATGTTGCTGTCCAGTTGTCCCAGCACCATTTGTTAAAGAGACTATCTTTTTTCCATTGGATATTCTTTCCTGCTTTGTCAAAGATGAGTTGGCCATACGTTTGTGGGTCTAGTTCTGGGGTTTCTATTCTATTCCATTTGTCTCTGTGTCTTTTTTTGTGTCAATACCATGCTGTCTTGATAATTACAGCTTTGTAGTAGAGGCTAAAGTTTGGGATTGTGATGCCTCCCTCTTTGGTCTTCTTCTTCAATATTACTTTGGCTATTCTGGGTCTTTTGTGGTTCCATACAAATTTTAGGATTGCTTGTTCTAGCTTCGAGAAGAATGCTGGTGCAATTTTGATTGGGATTGCATTGAATGTGTATATAGCTTTGGGTAGTATTGACATTTTAACACTATTTATTCTTTCAATCCATGAGCCTGGAATGTTTTGCCATTTCTTTGTATTTTCTTCAATTTCCTTCATAAGCTTTCTATAGTTTTCAGCATACAGATCTTTTACATCTTTGGTTAGGTTTACTCCTAGGTATTTTATGCTTCTTGGTGCAATTGTGAATGGGATCAGTTTCTTTATTTATCTTTCTGTTGCTTCATTATTAGTGTATAAGAATGCAACTGATTTCTGTACATTATTTTTGTATCCTGTGACTTTGCTGAATTCATGTATCAGTGCTAGCAGACTTTTGGTGGAGTCTATCGGGTTTTTCATGTATAATATCATGTCATCTGCAAAAAGTGAAAGCTTGACTTCATCTTTGCCAATTTTGATGCCTTTGGTTTCCTTTTGTTGTCTGATTGCTTATGCTAGAATTTCCAACACTATGTTAAACAATAGTGGTGAGAGTGGACATCCCTGTCATGTTCCTGATCTCAGGGGGGAAAGCTCTGTTTTTCCCCATTGAGGATAATATTAGCTGTGGGCTTTTCATAAATGGCTTTTATGATGTTTAAGTATGTTCCTTCTATCCTGACTTTCTAGAGGGTTTTTATTAAGAAAGGATGCTGAATTTTGTCAAATTCTTTTTCTGCATCAATTGACAGGATCATATGGTTCTTTTCTTTTCTGTTATTAACATGATGTATCACATTGATTGATTTGTGAATGTTGAATCAGCCCTGTAACCCAGGAATGAATCCCACTTGATCATGGTGAAGTATTCTTTTTATATGCTGTTGAATTCGATTTGCTAGTATCTTATTGAGAATTTTTGCATCCATATTCATCAGGGATATTGGTCTGTAGTTCTCTTTTTTTGCTGGGTCTCAGTCCGGTTTGGGAATCAAAGTAATGCTGGCAGTTTTCCTTCCTTTCTATTTTTTGGAACAGCTTGAGAAGGATAGGTATTATCTCTGCTTTAAATGTCTGGTAGAATTCCCCAGGGAAGCCATCTGGTCCTGGACTCTTATTTGTTAGGAGATTTTTGATAACTGATTCAATTTCTTCACTGGTTATGGGTCTGTTCAAGTTTTCTATTTCTTCCTGTTTGAGTTTTGGAAGTGTGTGGGTGCTGAGGAATTTGTCCATTTCTTCCAGGTTGTCCAGTTCGTTGGCATATAATTTTTCATAGTATTCCCTGATATTCACTTGTATTTCTGAGGGATTGGTTGTCATAATTCCATTTTCATTCATGATTTTATCTATTTGGGTAATCTCCCTTTTCTTTTTGAGAAGCCAGCTAGAGGTTTATCAATTTTGTTTATTTTTTCAAAAAACCAACTCTTGGTTTCATTGATCTGCTCTACAGTTTTTTGTTTTTTGTTTTTTTAGATTCTGTATTGTTTATTTCTGCTCTGATCTTTATTATTTTTCTTCTGCTGCTGGATTTGGGGTGTCTTTGCTGTTCTGCTTCTATTTCTTTTAGGTGTGCTGTTAGATTTTGTATTGGGGATTTTTCTTGTTTCTTGAGACAGGCCTGGATTGTAATGTATTTTCCTCTCAGGACTGCCTTTGTTGCATCCCAGAGCGTTTGGATTGTTGTATTTTCATTTTCATTTGTTTCCATATATTTTTTGATTTCTTCTCTAATTCCCTGGTTGGCCCATTCATTCTTTAGTAGGGTGTTCTTTAGCCTCCATGCTTTTGGAGGTTTTCCAGACTTTTCCCTGTGGTTGATTTCAAGTTTCATAGCATTGTGGTCTGAAAGTGTGCATGGTATGATCTCAATTATTTTATATTTATTAAGGGCTGTTTTGTGACCCAGTATGTGTTCTATCTTGGAGAATGTTCCATGTGCACTTGAGAAGAAAGTATATTCTGTTGCTTTGGGATGCAGAGTTGTAAATATATCTGTCAAGTCCATCTGATCCAATGTATCATTCAGAGCCCTTGGTTCTTTATTGATCCTGTGTCTAGATGATCTATCCATTGTTGTAAGTGAGGCATTAAAGTCCCCTGCAGTTACCACATTCTTATCAATAAGGTTGCTTATGTTTGTGGTTAATTGTTTTATATATTTGGGGGCTCCCGTATTCAGTGCATAGACATTTATAATTGTTAGCTCTTCCTGATGGATAGACCCTGTAATTATTATATAATGCCCTTCTTCATCTCTTGTTACAACGTTTAATTTAAAATCTAGTTTGTCTGATATAAGTATGGCTACTCCAGCTTTCTTTTGACTTCCAGTAGCATGATAGATAGTTCTCCATCCCCTCACTTTCAATCTGAATGTGTCCTCAGGTCTAAAACGAGTCTCTTGTAGACAGCAAATAGATGGATCTTGTTTTCTTTATCCATTCTGATACCCTATGTCTTTTGGTTGGAGCATTTAGTTCATTTACATTCAGTGTTATTAAGGAAAGATATGGGTTTAGAGTCATTGTGATGTCTGTAGGTTTCATGCTTGTAGTGATGTCTCTGATACTTTGTGGTCCTTGCAACATTTCACTCACAGAATCCCCCTTAGGATCTCTTGTAGGGCTGGTTTAGTGATGATGAATTCCTTTAGTTTTTGTTTTTTTGGGAAGACCTTTATCTCTCCTTCTATTCTGAATGACAGACTTGCTGGATAAAGAATTCTCGGCTGCATATTTTTTCTGTTCATCACATTGAAGATTTCCTGCCATTCCTTTCTGGCCTGCCAAGTTTCAGTAGATAGGTCTGCCACTACTTTCATGGGTCTCCCATTATAAGTTAAAGTGTGTTTATCCCTAGCTGCTTTCAGAATTTTCTCTTTATCCTTATATTTTGCCAGTTTCACTATGATATGTCTGTGCCTCTTGGATTTCAGTGCCTTTTTCCTTCCCCAGATCAGGGAAGTTCTCAACTATGATTTGTTCAAATACACCTTCAGCCCCTTTGTCTCTCTTCCTGTTCTGGAATTCCTATGATAAGGGTATGGTTCCGTTTGATTGCATGACTTAGTTCTCTAATTCTCCCCTCATACTCCTGGATTTTTTTTATCTCTCTTTTTCTCAGCTTCCTCTTTTTCCATAATTTTATCTTCTAATTCACCTATTCTCTCCTCTGCCTCTTCAATCCATGCTATGGTCGCCTCCATTTTATTTTGCACCTCATTTATAGCATTTTTTAGATCCTCATGACTATTTCTTAGTCCCTTGATCTCTGTAGCAATAGATTCTCTGTTGTCCTTTATGCTTTTTGCAAGCCCAGCTATTAATTTTATGACTATTAGTCTAAATTCTTGTTCTGTTATATTGCTTAAATAGGTTTTGATTAATTTGTTAGCTGTCGCTACTTCCTGGAGTTTCTTTTGAGGAGAATTCTTCTGTTTCATCATTTTGGGTAGTCCCTGCAGTGGCTCCAAACTGCAGGGCACCTCCTCTGTGCTGTCTGGAGTAACTTGTGTTGGTGGGTGGGGCCACAGTCAGACCCGATGTCTGCCCCCAGGCCACCACTGGGGCCACAGTCAGACTGGTGTGTACCTTATCTTCCCCTCTCCCAGGGGCAGGACTCACTGTGGAGTGGTGTGGCCCCTGTCTGGGCTACTTGCACACTGCCATGCTTGTGGTGCTGCTTCAATGGGATCTGGTGTATTAGCTGGGGTGGATCCACAAGGTGCACAGGGGCGGGAGGGGCAGGCTTAGCTCGCTTTGCAGGTGGTGGTCCCCTGTGGGAGGGGCCTTGCAGCAGCTGGAGCTAGGCCGACCAGTAGGAGGGATGGATCCACAGACGCACAGCGTTGGGCGTTGGGCATTTGCATGGTGCAAGCAAGTTCGGTGACAGGAACTGGTTCCCTTTGGAATTTCGGCTGGGGGATGGGAGAGTGAGGCACTTGCCAGTGCCTTTGTTCCCCCGCTGAGCTGAGGTCTGTCTTCTGGGGCTCAACAACTCTCCCTCCCGGTGTCCTCTCACCCTCCCCACTCTCCGAGTGCAGAGCTGTTGAGTTTTAACATTCCAGATATTAAGTCCCACTGGCTGTCAGAACTCACGCAGTCCATTCCCTCTGCTTTTGCAAGCCAGACTCGGGGGCTCTGCCATGCCAGATGGGCTCCCCCTCCACTGCCCGGGCTCCCTCCCGCCAGTCTGCTACCACACACCGCCTCAGCCCTTCCTACCCTCTTCCGTGGCCCTCTTGTCTACGCTTGGCTCCAGAGAGTCCATTCTGCTAGTCTTCTGGTGGTTTTCTGGGTTATTTAGGCAGATGTGGGTCTAAGCTAAGTGACCTGCAGGACGAGGTGAGCCCAGTGTCCTCCTATGCCAACATCTTCTCTGCTTCTCTTTCATGATGGCTTATATGTTACCAATTCAAATCAGACTTTGTACTTGCTGAAATCAAGGTTGATATACCATGGAAAAGCATTTCACTCATTTTGTCTTTATTACCAAAAGCCCATTTTGGGATTACAGAATATTTGTTAACTGCATTTTTATATTTACCATTATATCTTTCAAATAGTTAACAAAGGTATGAATACAAATTCAAAGACTTCCAGAAGCATAGTTTTCTATTCCTGCATAGTATAATGGTTGCTACAGAAAATTTTCTTCTGTGTTTGCTTTTTCAGGTGAATACATTTATGACAAATTTGGAAGAATGAAACAACTTTAGGCCTAGGAGATACTTGGAAATCTGTCCCTGTTATTTTGAGGTCCTTTCAATCGATGTTTCCTGTATCTTGTGGCAGGGTGGAAACTATTTATTTCATATCTAATATGCTTATGATGACTGATGTGTGTTATAGTCTGAAAGAATTCTTGGCAGATGTGTAATGACTTTAGAGGAAAATGAAATACACATGCATTATACACCACAGCATTGCCACAACTTAAATGAAAGAAGAAATGATGTACATACAATATTTAGAAAATTTGAGGTAAAATAAAATGCATTCCTACTTTTCTGAGTTTCTGTGAAGGTTTCGGAAGAAAGTTGGAAGTATTTTGAGAATTCCTTCATTACAAAGAACTAGTTAATAAGGTAAATACACAAGGGCTACACCCTGGGAAGTTTTCAGTAATTGCCTTCCATCTTTTCAGACATTGTATTGGACACCTTTTAGAACTTTAAATCATTTCTAGAAAACACACAGTCCTCAATCTAAAGAAAATAGCAATTAAGAGATGGAGCTTACAAAACAGGTAGCACTGTTGGTCACATTTTCAAAGTCAAAGGGAGCTCTAACTCTTAGTGTAGTAGAAACAATGGCAGGGATGTAGGTAGAGCTTATGGCAGACCTGTAGGGTGTCCATGGAAATACTGTGCAGTCTAGCAGAGTTTGGATAGAATTCTTCACCAGGCCACTATGCTCCAATGATTAGCAGGTATGAGAGGCAGAAACACACTCATTTGTAACATTACTTGGATTACATCTCGTCATGTCATTGTGGGTTATTCCCTCTCAAAAGTCAACACGTTCTTGCATAACAGGTTATGGTATCTCAGTGAAAGACATTTTCACATTTAATCCATTTTCTATTTACTGTAGCCACTTATTATCTTCTCTAGATTTAGAAAAACAGCTGTGATACTTTTCTTGACAAACAAGATTAAAGTCCCCAGAGGTCTTTATCATTTCCACTGACTTCTGTGCTCTTAAACTGGCTTATTTGTCACATCAACTGAAACTTCCTGACATTTGTTGAAATTTTGAGTACTATTTCATTGTTCCAATTATTTTTGAATGAAAATGTTCTCACTTCCTACAGATTACACACTCCCTTGCTTCACATTCATTGCAGCACATTTCTTTATAAAGTTGATAAACAATTTTGAACTCCAAATTATGCCTTGCATGTCACAAAGCTGCAGCTGTAAGCTGCAGGATTGAAATATGAGCTGAGAGCCTTCATCAGAACAAACAAGGTCATCGAATAACTGCTAAGATTAGGTTCATTTTTATCACTTACTAATTGCTGTATCTGTTGGGTTTAAGGGAAAATCCAACATGCCATTTTTAGAGAGATTCACAGCCAATGCATTATGATAGCTAGTGGGCCTCTACTGCTTTCTATAGGAAATGAAGGCAGATTTATCTGTTCATTCTATGTGTATTAAGTACCTATTACTTATTTGCTAGACATTGTTCTACGCATTAGGGATATAGACAAAGATTTTGCAGTTCACTTGGGGAAATAGACAAATAATATACAAGTTTTTGAATTTATAAATATTTATTTACATTTACAATATCAAATCTTACAAAGGGAAAGAGATATGTTTATCATTTTTGGTTGTTATTGGCTATCTATAATCTTAAAAAAATCTGTCAACGGCATCACCAGAGAAGATTGCATTGTATGTTACCTGTAATATTGACTAAGGGGTTAGGAAGTAAAAAAGAATAAATTGTTTGATGTGAGAAAAAATTAAAATGTACCTATTAGGCCTCTACCATTAGGATGAATGTTCTAATTAATGGAGATGAATTTCCTTCTCCTTTCCTTTACAGAAGATTTTATAGAATCTTTCTGAGTTGTGAATTGTGACATTCACTGAGAAGCTAGGAAAAAAGAGAGCAAATTGTTTTTCCCAGGCTCTGTAATGTGTCTATATATAAAGCATGTGAAAGCCTCAGTGATACCCTCCAGAAAGATTTTCCTTTCTTCTCCCATTATAGCTACTTTTACACAAGCTTTGATTTACATAATAAAGCAATAGAAATCAGACTGCATTAAAAATGACACATACAATGCATCACATATAATGAACTTAGTGACACTCAAGTAAAACAACATTTGATTCAACACATTTTCATTTGGAAAGTCTTCTGGTATCCATTTAGTGGGATTTTTGAACTATAAATGAGAAATATCACTTAATTATTCTTTCACTTCTAATTTCCCTTCAAGTCTTTTCTTAACATGGGCAATATACTATATTGTCCCCTGTGGATATTTCTGAACAAATACTTTGTAAAGTAGCAAAATACTTTTTTGTTGGAGTGTGGGGAGTTAATATGATCCCCTTTATTAGATGTCCAATGGGAAACTCTAGTAGATATCAACTGGCCAGCACTATTCCTCAGAAGGTTTAGTGTTCACCAACATAGCCAAAGAAGTAAAGCTTTGACTACTGAACTCAGAGTTATCTTGCATTCAAAAGTTGTCATAAAGGAAAAGGCAATTCCAATGAAGATAGTCCTTTACTAAGAATAGCAATTCACTACTGTTGCTCTGTTGATTACTTAACTGCAAATGCATAAAATGATATTCAAACAAAAGGATTCTGGTAAATTTTTTACTTAAATGAGGTAAAATGCCAACGCTAAATCATTATTATCCAATGGACTGATTTGTGAAAGATATGCGTGAATACTTAGAATATAAAACAAATGTGTTAATATTCCAAATATGTAGCATAATATTATTCTCATCAGCAAATATTTAGTATTTTAAGGTTATGGCATTGAATCTCACACATTACTTAACTCATTTGCTTAATGACAACTGCATGTATGTTTGGTTGTTTACCCATAATCTTCAATACAATAAAGTAGTTTGAACTCTGTTTCAAGTATCAAGAGAATAAGGATGCTTTCCAATTTTTCCTAATATCTCTAGAGATGGTGGAGCTTTTAAGGAAGAAGAAGCCAGATTAAAAATGTTGTAATTTCACATAATATTCCTCTATTTATTATTATAGTAATTATCAAGGAAGACTACATTGCCCGTGGAGGGAGGAAGTCATTTTAAGAAAAGAGAGAGAAGAAATCTTCACCTCCATGGAACTAAATACAGCCAATTACCTAGTCCTGTATATTTTCCTCCTCTTATATTTCTTGACTCCATCCTTCTTCCATCCTCACCTTCTTTCAGGCTGCAAGATTAAATTCTTCATCATAATAATGAGGCCTATAATTTGCCTTTTTCTAATCTCCCTCCCTCCCCCCAAATATTTCTTTTCCAACTTAATTTAATTTTTCTAAATTCCTGTTGATTTTCAATTTTAGTAAAATCTCTTTCCAGTGGCTTTGAGGACCTTGACAAAATGCCTAATCAAATATTATCACTCATTAGACCCTTTGTCAAGGCAATAACAGATATGTCCCTTCTCTTGAAACTACTGCCTAGTTTAACACCACTGCCAACCAAGAGTATCTTGGCCACAATGGGAGCAAGTTTCTCAAGATCTTCAGAGAGCTATTTAGATCAACAAAGAATAGCCTTTCTAGGACCAAATACTCTCAAGTTGCTGTTCACACTTCCTAGTTTAAAGTTTAAAGGTCCAGGCACATCTGTGTGGGTCAGTCAGTTAAGTGTCTGGCTCTTGACTTTGTCTCAGGTCATGATCTCATGAGTTTTGTGAGTTGGAGCCCCACATCAGGCTCTGTACTGATGGTGTGGAGTCTGCTGGAGATTCTTCCTCCTTCTCTGCCCCTCCCTGGCTCACACTCTCTCTGTCTCAAAATAAACTAACTAACTAACTAACTAACTAAATAAATAAATAAATAAATAAATAAAGTTTAAAAGTCCACCACATGATGGGCACCAATGATATTACTATGGTGTTAATGACATAATAGTTCTCTCCACTCCAGGTGGAAGAGTTCAACAGAAAGTCCTAATACTGAGCTTAAAACCAATTTCATCAAAACAAGTTATTCAAAACAGGTTAAGACACAAACAACTTTGTCCAAAACAAGCTTTTAAAACATGGATTTGAAATCACGTTATGATTTCATACATACAACACTACTGTTTATGCTATAAGCTTTAAGAGGGCAGAAAATCAAGCTAACAGCTGTTTCGCTAGCACCTAGCACAGTGCCAACCACTTTGGCTTTGTTTTGAATATTGCTGTTGAATTAATGAATTATTCATCCCTTACATATAGTAATTATGATACTCTCCTTACTTATTAAAAAAATAAACATCAGGTGTGCATGTAAGAGGTAAAATTAATTCCGTTTGAAAAGAAAGGTATTATAAGGCAATCTAGAAATCAAGTACACAATCAAAAAGTCATCAAATCATTGTTTTGGTTTTTTTGCTAACATCAAATTTTCTGGTTATTGCTGTGGTAATTAGACACGGAATTCCTTAGTAATACACGAAATAGGTCTCTGACTAGAAGCAATTATTCAGTGAGTTTTAATAATCACATTTATGATATGGTGGGTGTCTGTTTTCAATTTATTGAATTACTAGAACTGTGGTGGCAATCTTCATTTATTTAACAAAGGGCTTTACGGAAATTGGTCATGAGGTACTAGACAGATGCCATGTATCAGACAGGCAAAATCAGGAAGCTATGGGAATTGGGGGTGGTCACTGAGAGGACATGACCACAGGTTGACTTGCAAACTACACCTGGTCAATCAGAGGCTTCTGACCCTTTCCCCTGTCCTTGGAATGTCCATTCCACCCACCATTACCACCTGGGAGCTATTTTAAGAAAGTAGCCTTGAAAGATTAAGTTGTTGTTGAGACCATATGGACTGAACATGTGACTGAATCCAGTTAAGTCATCTACATAAACATTTAAGATTCTGGTAGGCAGGTGTGGAGATCTACATGTCTCACACACGCCCCAAGACAGACATTGCATGTAAATTCCCTTGCTCATTAAACCTGCCACCTACCAATCTAGAGTGACCAACTCTTTCTTCAGTCTCTCCCTGCTCTTTTTGTGGGTGGGGGCAGTTTCAGATTTCACCTGGGGTAGCTGTCAAGGTTTTGAATCAACAATTGGTGAGCCAGCCAGGAGACCAAAGAAATAGGTCTTAGGAAAGGGCAATCCCTAGATGACCATTGACTTCTTTATGGGGAGGGGTGGCTTGTATGTTAGAAACTTGTCAACTGTTGTGAGTATGGGGACACCCTAAAAATTCTGGCTGGTTTAATCAGTTTGTTTGAGGAACTGCCAAGAGTGCACTGTGGCAGAGAGGGGAAACAAACAGCTACTATGGTGGGCTAGCCTTTCCTGTGGGCAGTTGAGCTGGTGACCCATGTTTTCAAGTTGGAAAGTTGGAAGAAGAGCTGAGATTAGGGAAGGATGTGCATTGTCCACAGGTGGGAGAACAGGATAATAAGTTGGAGAATTTGGTATTCTATTTTGCAAAGCCAGGAGGGCATAGGCTACCTCGGACTAAGGCCCAAACACTGTGACAAAGTCTGATTGGGAAACTAAGGGGTGGAATCCCTGGAAAAGTGAGGAGAGTGAAGGGAAGGATGTTGTATTTATTGACTGTGAAACAGATGAAATGTCCCATGTTGTTTAACTCCTAATACAAAGGAAAGCAAAGGCAAAGCAACAGCAGCCTCAGCCATTGGGACAGCCCCCAATTAAGAAATGTTTATGATAGGGGCGCCTGGGTGGCGCAGTCGGTTAAGCGTCCGACTTCAGCCAGGTCACGATCTCGCGGTCCGGGAGTTCGAGCCCCGCGTCGGGCTGATGGCTCGGAGCCTGGAGCCTGTTTCCGATTCTGTGTCTCCCTCTCTCTCTGCCCCTCCCCCATTCATGCTCTGTCTCTTTCTGTCCCAAAAATAAATAAAAACGTTGAAAAAAAAATTAAAAAAAAAAAGAAATGTTTATGATAAAAGAATATACTGTCAGTGAGCTTATTGATATAGCTGCCAAGTTCCAGCAGAAAGCCAGGGAAAGTATCTAGGAATGGCATTTCTCTGTCAGGGCAGAAGGCAGAGAAAATGAGCATCATTGCATATTGTGCCCTGCAGCAGGACCTTGGGAGCTCAAAGTATTCACTCCCTTATAAATTGGATTATTCTAAGGAGGCTTGGGCCAATGAGGAGGACCTCCCTGAAGATATGGACCCTGGAAATGATAAGAAGTACAACAAATTCTTGGGGAGTTGGTAGTGAAATAATCTATTCCCTTATCTTTGACGGTCCTAATTGGGGCACATTCACTGCAGGAATAAAAGCAGACTCCAGTCTGCTCCCAGCACCTAGTATGGGACATTGATACCCATGTTGAGCCAAGGTGTTGGACAAGGAATTTATGATGTTGGACAATCCATTGCTGATCTGGGGGAAATTAACAAATCCTAGGAATAGGCATTGGTTGTGGTAAAGACTCAAGACAAAGAGGAAACTCCAAAAGACTATCCCATTCAGCTATATAGGGTCTGATAAAAGTTATCTGGAAGCAAATGTGGTTTGACCTCATTGATGTCTGGACCCTACCTGAAAACAGAGACCAGCAACTCAAAATTGTGTTGCTCAGATCTATTTCTTTCTTTGGTCTCTCCTTGCTTTCTCTAAATGGGAGGCAGTTTCAGATTTCACCCAGGAAGCTCTAAGGTTTTGAATCAACAATGGGCAAGTCTTGTGTATCTATCCAGACAAGTAGCAATGATAAAAGAGTTCAGCTAAAGCAGGCTCCATAGATTCAGGCCAACTGGTTGGTTCAGGGTCCAGTGTCCTGTGATGGCAGTTTAAGAATAAGGTGGTACAAGCAGAACTTCTTGGAACTCAGGCTTGGGCACTAGGGGTAGAGATTAGAAAGATGAGGAAACAGGTCTGGGCAACAAGAAGCAGAATCGACCAGGCATTTGTCCAAGGATAAAGCTCCAAGAGAAGTTATGGAATTTGAGAGAAAGGATTTCTATTTCATTCTCTGCTGCACTGCCATGTAGTCTAAGTGCCCAGAGCTTCTGACTGCTGAATGGGGTGGGGAAGCCAACTCTCCTACACAAGGGCTGCCCTTCAAACTCCTCTGTGACTTCTGAGGTCCAGGATTAGAATGAGGACTACTGAGTCACTCTCCATACCAAGATTTTGAAAAATTTTGACAATCTCTCCCTTTATCTTTGGTTTGTATTTCCATCACTGGATTTCTGTTCCACATACTTCCTGATCGTATTTCTTTTGATTTCCCTTTAAACTCAAACTTACTCTTTGCTTTTAGGCACAAAAATCTGAAAAATATCCCATTAGCATTTTAGTGGCAGGTACCTGTGGGAAAAGATCTAGTCTGACTCACAGCTTGTGGCCCAGCATGCACTTGGCTGAGATGATGAAGAGAGATCACGTATGACTGCACCTTCACTCCACGTAGGGTAGCAGGTGTCTATCCAAAAGGAAGGCTGACTGCTGAGACCCTAAACACAAGCCACACGTGTGGAACTAACAAAACAACATCACCAAGAAACACCTGTGTCTTCTACTTTTTGGATCATGCCAAGGAAAGTATTTTCTTTCTCTTAAGCCAAAAAATGTCCAACAAAGGAAGAAGAAACAGTGTGATCTGTCTTGTTCTCTTCAGAAAGAGCATGCATATTAAATTCAGCCTAATAGGCACCATGATAATGATGTCAAAACAGCTCAAAGCAGGTGAATCCTAAAGACCAGTGGTCATAGGCATAGAAGCAAAACGTGGCAATGGATGACTGAAAACTATATACCCCTTAGTAGACCATGCTCCTAATGTATAGTTAAGGATTATCAGTCAGTAGATTTATATTTTTCTGTGGAAGGTAGTATATACGGCATAGTCATCTGAAGCCATACCTTATTGACAATGTGAACACTTAACAATGTCATCATTATTCATAACTATGGTTAATCTGTGTGGACAATGATCTATTTTATGCATGCAATATTCACTGATAAAAACATCTGATAATAAAAGCAGCATTAGGTAAGTAGGAGAGAAAAAAAAAACCATAAAATCAGCCACCAGTACATACAGATTATATCCATTGTATTGGTAATTTTTTGAGTGACTTATAACTTGCTTCCCACAAATCCCTTTAAAGATAAGAAAAGTTTAATATTACTTTGGAACCCAATCATTACACATGTTCCTGTTTTAAGAATGTGCACATCGCTGTTGTAGTGAATGGTTTAATTAATTGAAGCCTTGCTTTCTTGTGCTAAAGTTTAAAAAAATTATCCCCTTTTCGTGTGCAGATTTCTTAACATCGCTTCACCTACATATCAAACAGTAGGCATTACTTGGGAAATGTTATAGGATAAGCCTGATGTTTCTGAAATATATTCATGGGGATTTTCATTTCTTTGAGTATAACACATAGGCCACTCTTTTCATTTATTCAAGCTTGTGTATCACATATAATTCATCTTTTATTAGCATAATACTTTCTAATGAGTAAGCCCCTTTGTCCCTCATCACGTAATTAAATTTTGCAATAGTTGTTGAATATATTCTATATTTACTCATTAGTGGGAAAGGGAAGGCCGAGCTATCGAGGTAATTACATGTAATCTCATTCTCCTGAGTCATCAGTGGATAGAGCTTGAGTACCAAATGTGCTTTAACTTTCTGGAGTGAAGTCAGACTATAGCTGAATGTATCTGCTCAACAGATGTTAAACTATTGGGTTTCAAAACAAGGAAATCTGCATACCCATATGTGGACTAAAACAATATATTTATAATGCATACATTTAAGCATTTTAAAATTTTTGACAAGACTTTCTTTTCAAAATTATTACTGGTAATATCTCAGATTCCTTTTTTATTGAGGTATAATTAGCATACAAGGTTGTTACATAATTTTTTTAAAATTAGTGTTTTTTTAACCTGTATATTAGAATTACATAGATTTACTAAGGAATTTTGAATCTTTGTCAAGAACTACGAAGGATCTGAGATTTTACCCCATTTTCAAGCTAAGTTGGCCTGTCACAGTTTCATGGATACTAGCAGAAGTCACAAGACTCCTGGGTCAGAGAGTAAGAACTTTATTACCCACGGCACAGCAAGTGGCAGGAGCCTCATGTTTGTATCAGTTTTCCTTTCTCCCCTAATCCTGTGGCAATCCTGCAGTAGAGTGGCCTGGGTGGAATTTTCAGTGGACATGTACCACAGTGGGGAGCCTCAGCTTGGGAAACCCTAATCTTTTTTTTTTTTAACAAGTTTTTTTTTAAGGTTATTTATTTATTTTGAGAGAGAGAGAGAGAGAGAGAGAGAGAATGAGCGAGCAGGGGAGCGGCAGAGAGAGAGGGAGAAAGAGGATCCCAAACAGGCTCCACACTGCCAGCACAGAGCCGGACATGGGGCTTGAAATCATGAAGTGTGAGATCATGACCTAGGCTGAAATCAAGAGTCGATGCTCAACTGACTGAGCCACCCAGGTGCTCCAATCCTAATCTTTTTTTAATGGGCTATAAGGAAACCTGCTCAATCTTTGTCCCCAAGGGAGGCATTATCTTTAATAATATCCTGATTAAAAAACAAGTCTGCTTTCGACCTGGGAGGAGACAGTATCTCTGTCTTCCAAGGTTATTTTCTGTACAAACATCCTTGTAAGAATACTGTAGAACAAAAGCTGATATAGCATGTACAGAAATGGCAGAGACCCATGGAAAATTGCCTGCAACAATATTTTTTTGTGTTAAAACTTTGCTCTAAGGACCCTGGGAGATACATATATGACTTTTAAATGTAAAATAGAGTTTATACTATGCTAATTGGAGTAACAAAAGGTATCACTATGAAGCTTTACTTGAAAAAAAAAGAGACATAAAGAAATCATGTAATTTTGTTGAAAGAGCTGAAGCCAGGAAACCGCTCATAAATACAATATTCCCCACTGCTCCTGCACACAGACTCACACCATACATACATCCACATTAATATTTGCTCACCATGGATTCACAAATATACATAAGAGATTTAGTTTTGTAATTTTGGTAGTAAATAAAAATGTCATGCGGAGGTTGGGAAAGGAGACAAGAGAACAAGAGATGGGTGACGGGGTAATACACTACCTCCCTAGTCCCCTGAATTCAGATTAAGTTCTGGCCACAGCCAGAGATGTGTTAGGATGGAAATGGCAAAGATAGGACTGAACAGGGGTGGGGGTCGTTCTCTCACTGCACAGAACCCAGCTCTGTGCTGGCAGTCCATCAGCTGGAACCCATGGGGCCATTGGTAGGCAGCATCTTTGGAGTGAATGTCGCTTCTGATAAATAAACATTCGAGTGGTAAGTCTTCTTCGTTCCGCTTCACAGTAGCAGCCAGAACAGAAGACAGAAGAGAAAAAAGATGAGCGTTTCATGTTCTGTTGTGTGTGTATGTGTGCATGTGTACACATGCATGTGTGTACATGCATGTGAAAGAGAGATATTTAATAACTAAAAGTGACTGCTTACTTTGTATCAGCACTGTTCTAATCAATTTACCTGTGATATTTTAGTCATTATCTGGGAAGTCAGTATTATTATTATGCTTCCTGTACAGATACGGAAAATTAGGCAGAACAAGGTTAAACGGGTAGTCTGAGGCTCATATTTTGAAAAGTAAAATTCTTGTGTTACAATGGAGAAAAGGGACTAAGGGCTATTCGGTTAGCAGGCAATTGAGTTAGGGAGATATAAATGAGTGATATAAGGTACAACAGTTCAGAGAATGGTTACATGATCCGAGAGACAGTGGTCACCGAAGACTGATTAAATAGGTAGAATGTAATATAAGCCTTGTGAAATGATGGGAGGAATGGCCTGAGCAAAGGCACAAAGGTGAAAAAGTTCATGGCTTCTGTGGAGAGAACAGTGACCAGGTTAATGTGACTGCAGTGGAGCGTTTGTTCATTTATTCAGCTGTTTTTTTGTTATTGTTAGACAGCTATTATGTGTAAACAACTAAGAAATAATAGTAAAAATTATACTGAATGTGGAGGCCGGGGTCAGATAAAAGAAACCTTTTACATGCAAAACATGCCATGTCATATTAGGTTTACTAATAATTTTATTATACTTTTTTCTATATTGTAAATTTGAACCTTTTAAGACTTTTTTTTATCTCTCACTTCTAATATTTGTTTTCTTTTTAATTTTTTCAGCATTTATTTATTTTTGAGAGACAAAGCACAAGCAGGGGAAGGGCAGAGGGAGGGAGACACAGAATCTGAAGTCTCCAGGCTCTGAGCTGCCAGCACAGAGCCTGACACGGGGCTCAAACCCACGAACCATGAGATCGTGACCTGAGCCAAAGTCGGATGCGTAACCGACTGAGCCACCCAGGTGCCCCTCACTTCTAATATCTGTAATGCTAGTACTTTGCCTTAAAGATTAAAGGTCTTGGGATGCCGAGGTGACTCAGTCAGTTAAGCCTCTGATTCCTAATTTGGGCTCAGGTCATGATCTTACAGTTTGTGAGTTCGAGCCCTTTGTAGGGCTCTGCCCTAACAGTGCAGAGCCTGCTTGGGATTCTTTCTCTCTCCCTCTCTCTGTCCCTCCCTGACTAGTATGTGCTCTCACTGTCTCTCAAAATAAATAAAAGAACTTAAAAAAAAAAGTAAAGGTCTTTCAAACTGCTGATTAAAAAAAATAATAAGGTCAGGAAAATATTTACTGCCTCCGGTACTCCAGATTATATTTTATGTCCTAACATCTTCCTTGCAATTGTTATATCTACAAGAGGTGACTTTTAAGGTACTCGGACTTCACATAATGTTTCTATGTCCTCTCATACTAAATTTTTATTTCTAAAAAAAAATTGAAATTCTGATTTGAGATTATTAAATACTTAGGTTGTACTCATAATACACTTTATGTTGAAGTCTCTGTTTTCCCACTTCTGAGACCTGAAGCCAGAGGTGCAGTTAGGGAGAGGCCAGGTCCTTTGGGGGAGAGTTTCTGAAGGCATTTGCTGCTTCTAGACAGGAGAAGGCAATCCCACCTTTCAACCTGTCCACTTTGAGCCTGTCAGACAAGGCTATTTAGGCATTTGCTCACAACCCTCTGGAGGCTGGGTGCGACTTAAACCATTCTCATTGTCTGCAAGTACCCACAGTCCCTGTTATGCAAGTTCTCAACTTTGTGGACTCAGAGGCAGCTCAGGTGAAGACAAGACACATTGGTGAAATACCCCTGTGCTGGTCACGGCTTTGGTTCTCATCTATGCAAAAACCCATGGCTTTACCTTCTCACAAACACTCTGGATTTTCTTTCTGAAGCCAACTGAAACGAAATAGTAATGACTCCTTCTTCCATATTCATGAAGGAAGAAAATACAGTAAAGTCTACCACTTGTAGACTTTTTTTTTTTAGTAAAGAATCCATCACATGGAAATTAATAACATGAGATGCCTGCAAGAGGAGTTTAAATTACCTAAAAACAAAATCCTGAGTTTTGTTTTGTTTTATGTAACACATGCTTAAAGTTTTCTCTTAGTAGGTTTAGTGAAAATTGAATTGGAAAGGGGAGAACTGGCAGCTATTTGGAAAGCTTTGGAAGTGGGCTGATTGTATTGGTTGACAGTGGGATTTGTTTCAAAGGGGGTAGACTCAAGAGACAATAGCACAAAAAATCACTTGAACTTGAAAACTGATTGCTTAAGGGGTAGGAAGCAGAGGCAGAAAGAGGAAGGGAAGAAGTTTTGTCTTTAAAATTTTCAGACACAAACCCAGAGTAAAATGGAGTGCTCTCAGATTTTGATGGGCAGCCAGAAGAGGACTGAGAGACCATCTCCTTGCCTACAAGTTTGGAACATGTGGTTTCTTTTCTTTTCTTTCTTTCTTTTCTTTCTTTTCTTTCTTTTCTTTTCTTTTCTTTCTTTTTCTTTTCTTTTTTTTTCTCTTTTCCTTCTTTTCTTTTCTTTTCTTTTCTTTTCTTTTCTTTTCTTTTCTTTTCCTTTCCTTTCCTTTCCTTTCCTTTCCTTTCCTTTCCTTCCTTTTCCTTTCCTTTCCTTTCCTTTTTTTAAAACATTTATTCATTTTTGAGAGACAGAGACAAACAGAACGCAAGCTGGGGTGGAGCAGAGAGTGAGGGAGACACAGAATCTGAAGCTGGCTCCAGGCTCTGAGCTGTCAGCACAGAGTGTGATGTGGGGCTGGAACTCATGAACTGTGAGATCATGACCTGAGCCAAAGTCAGACACTCAACCAACTGAGCCACAGAGGTGCCCCAGAACACGTGGTTTCTTGATACAAACCTCTAACTGTGTTACTGAATTTGGTTCTTTTACAGGGTTCCTGGTAGAGAAGATACATTCAAGTGCTCTTTCCTATCTTATATTGGATTTACATAAAGGTTATCTTAAGGGACAAGGCTCGTAATACATTGATTTGGGATTGAAATAATTATAATTAATTATCTGGACTTTGTGACAACTTAAATAACTTTGCCCTGCAGACCCCCATTAAAGATCTAGAAAATTGCAGAACTGTGCACATATTTGCAAATATCTCGGTAATTAAATCATCTATAAATGCATTTTACTGTATAATAACTGAATATATTTCAATATGCTTTAAGTTTAAATGATCCAATATGTTCCCAATAGAATGGTGTCTATTTTTCCTTTTGCTGCTTTGGTAAAGCAATCACATTCTCAGATCTGTTGGGCAGAAACACATTTTTTAGCTAAATAGTTGTAGCTATAAATTCTAATTGTGTTCGTATGCATGGATTACTCCAAAAAGATAGACATGGCTTTGAAGTTGTAAGAAGCTGAGTTAAAAATTGGGTGGTACTCAAAAGTATCAACATAAAAGCTGGGTTAGACATTCACACATGAGTGAACAAACAAGTCCTAAGACAGTGAAGCAAATCGGTTAAAATTATATAGTTATATATTTTTTTATGCACTAAGATTAAATCTCCATTATAATGGAGGCTTTGTGTTTGTTTCTTTAATACTGTATCCTCTGTGCCTAGAGCGAGTAGGGGGATATTATTGAGGGGATATGTAATTTAAATATATGTATAGATTATACATACATATGTATGTGTATCTACAAGCATATATCAATAATAAACATTTGTATATGTATAAACATACTCATAGAAAAATAACTTAAAAGTATTAATCATTGGATATGGGATTATGGATGACTGAATTTTTTATATATTTTTCTCAAATTTCCAAAGTTTCTACAATAAGCATTATTAATTTTTAAATTAGATAAAAATAGCAATGCTATTAATAAGAAAAATATATACATTGAGAAAGTCATATGTATAATCAAAAATGAAAAATGTCATGTTTTCTTCAATATCTGTAAAATACTTCAATCATTTAGAAAATAACTACAATTGAAATTCATTGGTATTCTTTTCTGTGTAATGTGAAAACTGCATGGATTATTATCTACTTTAATAGCCATTTTATAATTTCTCTAAGATCTTCCAGGGGGGATTAATTTATGAATAACTGCTTAAAGGCTATTTTGTTACCCATTTTCCTATATCTGGTGTCATTTGAGAGCTAGTGAGCTTTTAGATTGGCAATAAGGTCCTAATTTTTGATTGAGACAATCAATGATCTTGTGACCTCTATAACCATTATAAGCTAGAGAAAGAATGACCTAGAAAAGTCACATTATAGACAGAAAACTCATTACTTTTTTTTTAAAGGAAAAATTCAAAAGGAATGAAAAGTCAATCCAGTTTCTTTGCTTTCAACCTATTTAATAATAGCTAAAATTTACTTATTACTTGTGCTGTAGCAGGTGTTATTCTAAGCACATTAAATGTAAAAATTTCACTTAATTCTCATGTTCCAAAGAAGTGTAGATTATTTTACAAATTAGGAAAGTGGGGGTACAGATGCATGAGATACGTTACTCTGTATTACCTATCTAGTGAATGTTCAAACCAGGATTCCAAACCAGGCAGCCTGACCCCAGAGTTCACAGTCATGACCAAAATGATGAACTGCCTTCCAGCCCTCCAAACCAGGAGGTTCACTATGGTCCAGTAGAGTGAGGACTGCTCGGGGAAACAAGATGGCAGACTTAGAAATTTCTATTAATATTAGCTCTATAACCTTACAAAAACTTTTCATCTTCATTTGTTGATGAATTTACAGGCAAAATGTGGGAAATTTTTGCTTTTCTTTCCTGGAAGCATCATTATATCCTTTGTGATCTTGTGCAAGCCCCTCTGGCTCTATAATTATCTGAGCACTCTATTACCCAATACATTGGAAAATCTTAAGAGTGTGAAATACAGAAGGGTATGTTTGCTAAAATAGCTTTTAAAAAATGTTTAAGAAGCCTAGAGAGGGCTTTATTTCAGAAAGAAAGAAAAGAAAGAAAAAGGAAGAAAAGAAGAAAGAAAGAAAGAAAGAAAGAAAAAGAGAAGAAAGAAGGAAAGAAAGAAAGAAAGAAAGAAAGAAGAAGGAAGAAAAAGAAGAGGGAGAAAGAGAGAGAAAGAAAGAGGTTGAAAAAAAACTGCTAAAAACTATGCTGGCTCATTTTTATAACAGGTTTGGCAAATTCTTATTTAAAAAATAAAAATATTTTTTAATGGCTCAGTGGTTAAGTGTCCAACTCTTGGTTTCAGCTCAGGTCATGATCTCATAACCATGAGATGGGTTCAAGCCCCATGTCATGTGGGTTCGAGCCCCGTGTCAGCACAGAGTCTGTTTGGGATTCTCTCTCTCCTTCTCTCTCCCTCTCTCTCTCTCTCTCTCTCAAGATAAAAATAAATAAACATAAAAAATAAATAAAAAATAAAAATAAATTCTATGCTATTTAATTCATATTAATGGATTTGTTAAATCTAGAATAGCCCTGCTACCAAATTCTGAAAAAGATATAGCACAAAAAACATTATGAATCCATCTAATTTTCACTATGTGAAAATTAAAATAATAGTGATTTAAATTTTAATCTAAAAAAATTACTTCAACAAGAAGAGTTATTACAGAATGAGAGGAATCATTAAAAACTGGAAATCTCATCAATAAAAGTAGTCAGATAAAAGTATTAATGAAAACATAATCGTCATAATACGTTTTTCTCTTTTTCTGCCTTCTTTTTGCTAGGAGAGTAATAGAATATTAATATTGTAGTCTAAACATATCTATATGAAACCAATTGCTGCTAGTATCAGATGAAATGTTGGCATTCAACTTCTATCTAAAGAAAAATTCAAATACGTCATTAGAAAATGAAATTACATGTGTATAAAAATTGGCAAAAATTAAATATTCGTGACCAATAAAAATAAAAATTTAGTAGTCATCCTTACTGCTAAAAAATACAATCTGATGCAACAATGTGACTGATGTCCACATGGCCTGTCTTATTCCTCAGGAGAGGTTATAAATGGTCCAGAACATCCCCTCATTTTGAGGTAGAGAGGTCCTTTTTTTTTTTTAATGTTTATTTATTTTTAAGAGAGAGAGAGAGACACAGCACGAGTGGGGGAGGAGCAGAGAGAGAGAGGGAGACACCGAATCAGAAGCAGGCTCCAGGCTCTGAGCTGTCAGCACAGAGCCTGATGCCAGGCTCAAACTGACGAACTGAGAGATCATAACCTGAGCCAAAGCCGGAGGCTCCACCGACTGGGCCACCCAGGCACCCCAAGAAGAGAGGTCCTTTTGAAGGCAAAATTCTATGGGTACAAATTCTATTGCCTAAAAAGTGCATTTTGGAGAACCTTATCGGCTCAGAATATTTTTTAAAAAAGAAAAAAAAAAGAGAAGGAGAACTAATCTCACAAGCTGAAGTCCAAACTTCTGAGGAAATATCTGAATATTGTGTAGTATTGTTGCAGCTCTCTATGGCCTTCCCCTTGAATCTGGGCTGGCCTTAGTGTCTGGCACGTAAAGAAGAGCACGTAGAAATGATGCTGCATTTCTTCAGAGGCTGGTTCAGAAAACAACAGGGAGCTTACCAATGATTCCCTGGGCGTGCTACCTCTGGAGTAATCCTGCTGCCATGTAAGAAGTCTAACTGCCCTGAGACCTCAGGCAGGGGCCTGGTGGAATCTCCAACCTTACCTACCAGCTGTGTGAGGGAGCCATCTTGGATGTCCAGCTCAGGCGCTTTTGAGTGATTGTAGCCCCACTGGATGTCTCACCACAACCCCACAAAATGTTCCAAAAGAGGACTGCTCAACCAATCCCCCTTCAAACTCCAGAGTGACTCCAACATTGTAATTAAAATGTTTGAGGGACACTTGGATGGCTCAGTTGATTAAGTGTCCGACTCCTGATTTCTGCTTAGGTCATAATCTCCCGTTTTGTGGGGTGAGCCCTGCATAGTGCTCTGCACTGACAGCATGGAGCTTGCTTGGGATTCTCTCTCTCTCTCTGCACCCCCTTGCTCATGCTCTCTCTCTCTCTCTCTCTCTCTCTCAGTTTAAATAAACGAAACTAAACGAAACTAAATTAAACCAAAATAAACTAAAATAAAATAAAGTAAAATGTTTGATTGAAGTGGCTCAGTTTAGGGGTAATTTGTTATACACAATAATTGGAGCATTGTTTTTGATAAGGAATGTAGGGATAGTAAAATAGCCTTTGAATATTTTCTATGCCTCTTGGTGTCCTGAAATTTTTATTTCACTGCTTTATTCTAAAATAACAGCAGATTAATCTTAGCCCAAGATCCTTTGGTTTTTTATTTTGGAAACCATCTAAAATGACTGATTTTGAAATTTATTATGTTATTGCACATAATAACATATGTCTTATAATTTTCTAATTTCCATATCTGTAGTTGAATCACATTTTATCATTTCTACTATGTGTTTATCATTCTCACCGTTTATACTTGATTAGGCAATCTAGTGGTTCTGTTTTTTATCAGTTTTTCAAAGATAAAGAACTTGGATTTATTATGAACTAAATAATTTCATTTCTGGCTCACTAATTTTTGCTTTCATAACATTAACATAATTTACATATATTAATATATGTATCTTGCTTTGTTTTGCTTTGTTGTCATTCATCTATCTTTTTAAGTGGAATGCATAATCACTTATTTTTTTTTTTTTTTTCTGAACATAATCACTTATTTTCTAATAAGAGCAAAGTCTATGACTTTGCCTATGAATGGATAAAAGTTAAGTTCTATTAAAAAATGGCAATTATGGAGTTGCTTCTTTCTTAACTCCCCAGTTTTGTTTTTTGTTTTGTTTGGTATTCTGATACAACATTATCTTTTTAAAAAATAGTATTTATTTTTTGGAATAGTTTTCGGTTTACAGAAACATGGAGCATGTAGTACCGAGTTCCTTTTTACTCATGATTATTAGCATCTTGTATTACTATAATTTGTTACTCGATTTTAATTTATTTTAGTCCAGTGTTGAATTTGATTTACTAATATTTGTTGAGGATTTTTTTTGCATCTATGTTTATCAGGGATATTGGCCTATAATTTTCTTTCTTTGTAGTGTCTGGCTTTGGCGTCAGAATAATTCTGGCCTCATAAATGAGTTTGGAAGTACTCCCTTCCAGTGAGAAACTGGAAGATGGGTGTGTTTGCCTGTCCCTTTGCACTGAACCAAAGGGGCAGGAAGTGCTGTGTGCCTGTTTGACAACTACTTTTTATTTAATATGGTCTTGTAAACTCATGAATTCCAAGCCTATTTGCTTTTAGACTTGGGTGATTTGACAGTCCATCTCTCAGGTGGTATCCATAAAAGTTGAGATGCCAAATGTATGGACAAGTTTTTTCAAGGATCAGCTGGACACCTGGTTTTATTGTTGGAGCTAGACAGAGGGAGAATTCGAGGAAAGTGCCCACCAGTTCTTTTGGGCTTGTAATAGGATCTCAGTCACCTCTTAGACGCAGGTTGATTAGAAGCCAGATCCTCAGGTAGCATCTGGAAAGGTATGTAGTCAAACCCTTTCCAGTGAGAAAACTGGGAAGTGGGTGTTTTTTCCTGCTCCCCTCTGCACTGAGACTGGGAATATAGCCTTGGGGAGTGCTCAAATGCTTGTTTAAAAACTGCGACTTTGTTAACTATATTCCAGTGAGACTCATGAATGCAAGCCCTGTTTACTATCAGAGCTAGGTGATTTGGGGGCTGTCTCTTGGGTGACAACCATAAAAGTTGGGGTGCTAGATGTATGAACAAGCTTCTTCCAGAGAGACACTGGTGACTTGGTTTTACTATTGGAACAAACTGGAGGGAGAAGGCTGAGAAGTACCCAATAGCTCTTCTGGGCTCCAGAAAAGATCCCAGTCAGTCAGATGCAGGCTATTTCACTGTGAATGGGATATAAATATTCTGAGATCTTGCATTCTTGAAAATGACTTGATTCTACATTCACATATGTCATTTTTGTTCATGCAGACATCTAGGTTAAATATGATTTTCCCTAAAAACTCTGAAGGGGTTACTTTGTTGACTTCTTGCTACAGTCATCCCAGGGTATTGTTTTCTCACTTTAGAAACTTTTAGTTAACTCTATTTTTGGTGTTTTGAAATTGTCACTATTATGTTCTTTGGGTAGAGTCTTGTTTTATTAAACGTGTAGGTCACAGGTAAACCTTTCAATTTAGAAACTCATGTTCTTATGGTTCTAGCAAAATTTCTTGCAGTTTATTGTTTGATAATTTCTTCCCTCAGTCTTCTCTGTTCTCTTTTTGGAACAACTACTAATCAAATATTGATTATCCAGGATTGTCATCTAACTTTCTTATGTTATATTTCTTTGTCCTCCTTTATGAAAGAGTTATTGGTTTATGGAATTTTTTTTTCAGTCATCATATTTATGTCCCTTGTTTTAACTGAATATGCTGAGTCCCTGTTTTATTGGAATTTTTGTTATTATTGTCTTATTTTGTTGTAATTTTTCATTTATATATTTTGGGAGTTTTAATCCATTGTGGTAATTGTGGTAATGGGGATTATATTTAAAATACTTAATGAGTACAGGAAAGAAACCAACACTTTAAAATGGACCTACGGGCTTACTGTACCATGAATGCTGGCTAAATATCAGCCATGGGATTTTATGTTAATCTTATTGTTAATTCACTTTATATTTCTGACTTTTTTCCTACTTTTGAAAACACACACTTGTCAATTATTATTTTTATGTTAATTGCGATGGTTATAAATTTCTACATTTAAAAAAGTTAATTGAGGGGCGCCTGGGTGGCTCAGTCGGTTAAGGGTCCGACTTCAGCTCAGGTCACGATCTCGCGGTTCGTGAGTTCGAGCCCCGCGTCGGGCTCTGGGCTGATGGCTCAGAGCCTGGAGCCTGCTTCCCATTCTGTGTCTCCCTCTCTCTCTGCCCCTCCCCTGTTCATGCTCTGTCTCTCTCTGTCCCAAAAATAAGTAAACGTTAAAAAAGTTAATTGAACTTACATTTCTGAAGTTATTAACATCCATATGAAATAGTATTTATTGACTTGTTTATATTTAACATAAAGGTATGAGCTCAATTTACATTTTTCCAAGGTCTTTTTTAGACCTATGTGTTTTGTTAGTATGATATTGCATAAAAATGGTGATTTTGTTTTCCCATTTCTATATGATTAATTTAAAAGTGTTCTTTATCTAGTATTTCAAAAGTTAAGTAAATGTGTTGACTTATAAACATATTTTCAATCATTTCTTGAGCTTAGTTTTAATTTCTGTGTGGAATTAAAGCAAATAGAATCTGAAATCCATTGCCTTCCTACAATAATTTGTTTTCAAATTGTGTGTTCTTCTACCTAATGAGAGTTATATTTACTTATCTTTATGTCATAAATCTTGCTGATGTGTATTTTTTCCTTCTTAAACTAACAGAGCCTTTTCTACACTCTTCATTTGTTTCCAAATTTTAGATATTACACTATGTAGGTGATTCCACATTTTCCTCTTTGATATTATTAAAAACCATTGGATCTTAACCTGTATAGTTGATATAGGCTCAGTGACCCAGATGTCTAAAGCAAATTGATGAGCAAAATGTTCAGCAAGACCTAAACAAGTCAGTTTAAATATTCTCTAGATGGTTCCTTTTTTTTTTTTTTTTTTTTACTTTTTTTTTTAACATTTATTTATTTTTTGAGAGACAGAGACAGAGTATGAGCAAGGGAGGGACAGAGAAATAGAGGGATTCACAGAATCCAAAGCAGGCTCCAGGCGCTGAGCTGTCAGCACAGATGTGGGGCTCGAACTCATGAACCATGAGATCATGACCTGAGCTGAAGTCAGACGCTTAACTGACTGAGCCACCCAGGCACCCCTGGATGGCTCCTTTTTTTATGCTTGATGACACCATTTTGCTTTACTCAGCATTGTGTGTTGAACAAAGATCAGCGTAATAATTTATCTAACTTCCCATTATTTGGAGAGTATCCTTCCTTAGTAATTGTGCATTCCAGGTCACATTTTCTGGATATAAAGAAAATCATTAGCAAATAAGCACAATCCAGAGAGTTTTTATTTTAAACACAAAATAATCACATTTCTATTTTTTTCTGTCATAAAGTTATATTGCTAAATTAAAATATCCTATTACTTATGGAACCAAGGATTGTAGAACATGTCTAGCTAGCCACTTAAAGGTAAACTCACTTTGAAGATGAGCAAGGGAAAACCATGAAAAGAAACTCCCAGCAAGAGTATTTAACTTCAGGCTAAGATTCAAGTTGCTTTAATAAAATTAAAGTTTAGTGGGAAATTCACCAAAAGATAATTTACGCTATCATTTCTGTTAAAAATACTATTAATTAGTTAATAAGATAATTATGTGTTTATAAGAGGAAAACAAGATACAAATCTAAGTAATCTATTGCATTAAAACATTCTAGGTTATTTTAAAAAAAGACTATGAATGTTTTTTAATAAACTTGTAAAAAAGTGTTTATTTCCACTTTAGATTATCTTTGATTGAAGCATTACTTATCAGACTATGTGGATATGTTATAATCCACTGTTATAATCTAGAGGCAGCATGCATAAATGGTTGCTAATTGTTTTATTTTGTTACTTGAAAGATGAAACACACCTTTTGGCAAATTGGAAAAAGAAATAGAAGTCAATAAAAAGAAGGCAATATTAAAAATAACAAAAAACAAAAAACAAAACAAAAAACCTAACCAGTAATTTCTAGGGGCAGTCCTGGAAGTCTATGCAAACTTTCAAAGTTTAACGTGTGCACCTATATTTCACAATGCCATCCAAAGCAGCCAAGAAGATCCCTGGGTCTTATCTGAAAAGTGGTTGATATTTCTCTCCCAGTTAACTTGAAGAATTATTTGGAGTTTTATTAGACTCCATTAGATTCCAGATCAAACATACATAGATGATAGATGCTACACTTAGTATCTTACATTTACTGCATAGAAATATTATTCTAATATATAGGTTAATATAGAATATTTTAAGAGCTGAAATTTAAGAACATGGTATTTATAATCAGATAGATGTGGGTTTTTTTAAAAGCCTAGCAATTGTATATATATATGTATATATATACACGCACATACTCAGTGATGAAAAAATAATGAAATCTTGCCATTTGCAACAATGTGGATGGAACTGGAGGGTATTATGCTAAGTGAAATAAGTCAGTTAGAGAAAGGCAGATATCATATTATTTGACTCATATGTGGAATTTGAGAAACTTAACAGATGATCATAGTGGAAGGGTAGAAAAAACAAGATAAAAACAGAAAGGGAGGCAAACCATAAGAGACTCTTAAATACAGAGAACAAACTGAGGCTTGATGGGGGTGGGGTTGGGGTGGGGAAAATGTGTGACATTGTATGTATGTTAGCTAACTTGAGAGTAAATAAAATAGAAACAATAAAAAAAACAAGGCCCAGTAACTTATCTTCAATCATATTCTAATTTTTATAGATGTTCCACTCCTACCTCATTTTCCTTATCAATAAAATTAAGATAACAATACAAATTTACAGATTGATACAGATTTAAATGTCACACACATACACATTTATAAACATTTCTCTTTCAATACCTGCATGTATACTAAATGTATGTTATAGCTATAGCTATTTCTTTATCTATTAGTCCATCTCTTGTTCGTTTCCTCTATGTCTGAGCCAAGTACTCTGTCACATAGGAAATGGGTGATATATGCAAAAGGAATATGGCTGTAGAAAGCAGAAAAGAGAGGAGTTTGTTCCTGTTATTTGTGTTTGAGAGGACTAAACAGAGTGGAGTGGAAAGAACCCATGACAGGACAACACTGGGGACGAGGGAGAGCAAAAATGCTGTCACTGACCATCTTTGATCACCCTCAAATAGAAAATGATTCTCAAGGCTGTGGAGAAGGGCAACATCAGAGATGTGAGGAAGATTGGGTCCTTCAAAGGTGTCCCTGAACCCTACTTCCTTGGCCACGCCCTGTGGAGATGGCAGAGACAAGTTTGTGCAAATGAAACACAGAGGAAATCTAAGTTTCTATGTCAGGTTGACTACTAAGTAGTGTCCTAGTCAGTTTGGGCTGCCTAAGAAAATACCATAGACTAACAGACTGGCAACATCTATCATCTATTTTCTTACAGAGTGAACACTGGAAGTCCAGGATCAGGTTGACAGCATGGTTGGTTTTTTGATAACAGCTTTCTTCCTTGCTTAAGGGTGGTGACCTTTCTTCTGGGTCCTCAACTGATGGAGAAGGGGCAGACTCTCTGATGTCTCTTTTTGTAAGGGCACAGATCCCATCATGAGGGCCCTACTTTCATGACTCCATCTAAACCTACCAAAGATCCCATCTCCAAATAATCACACTGGGGGTTAGAGCTTCAACATATGAATTACAGGGGCATGATTTAGTCTACAGCAGAATAAAGTTTCCAGAAAATAAATTATTGGATCAAATATTTATAGAAGAGGGCGTCTTAGAGACCTTCACAAGTTTCCTTTAACACTGCCTGGCACAAGAGCAACAGAATGATTGTGCCTAATGGTGGCACAGGATTTATAATCACTGTACCTGAAGTGGTATTGAAGACTAGAATATGGGAAAACCCATGATTTACCTGTGTGTGTGTGTGTGTGTGTGTGTGTGTGTGTGTGTAGCAGGGGCAGCAGCAATAACTATACCAACAGATGCCAAATGGAAAGTGACATTAATAATCAGATCAGGGCACTTGGGTGGATCAGTCAGTTAAGCATCCAACTTTGGCTCAGGTCATGATCTCATGGTTTGTGGGTTTGAGTCCTGCACTGGGCTCTGTGCAGACAGTTCAGAACTTGGAGCCTATTTCAGATTCTGTGTCCCTCTCTCTCTTCCTTCCCCATCTCTTGCTCTCTCTCTCTCAAAAATAAATAAACATTTAAAAATTAAAAAAAAAAATAATCAGATGTCTCCACCCCCACTAGCTTGACCTTATCCCAGAACATCAATTCATGGACATTATGTAAGGCCTATTGGGAATTTGACATAATGCTTGTAACAAGGTTAGGCACAGAAGAACCAAACTGGATGGTCTTTGTCATCTCGTAAGAATGGATATTTGAAATTAGGTTCAGTTTTAGAGAAATAAGCAAAAATAAAATAAAAGCCCGTGCATATCTAAGTTCGTGTACTGCTTTAATTAAAAGTTTCATTAAGGGTTGCGAATCAGATGCTGTGTTGAACTGGTCCTGATTGTCATCACTTTCAATGTATTTGGCCTCTCTTTTTGAAATATTTTTTGCATTGAACTGTCCCATCAATCCCTTTATCAATTACAAACAAAAAAGGAAAGCATGCTGCATTTTACACTCAATGTATTTTTAAACCACCTTCAAAGAGGGAGTGGTTATATATGCTTCAAAGGCAGCTTTCCTCCCTCTTTTTATTATATCAGTATCATTTTCTTTATTGAACATTTCATAGAGGAGTTCTATTGTAGCAGCCACTCCTATTTGTCAGGTAGCACTATCAAAGGAGTTGTAGGAGGAGGGTAATTACCAAATAGTTCTAGCCTGGTGAAGTGGATAATAAGAAGTGCAGTGAACATGGATTTCCAGTGTGTGTGTGTATGTCTGTGTGTGCGTGTGTGTGTGCATGCTTGTATGTTTGTGAATCAGCATTTTGATTCGTTTATCATTTCTCTGCTTCACAAATGAGTTTATGCTTTTTAACAATACTACAGAGAAAATCTCTGATTTTGGCTAAGCAGGGAGGGAGCTCCTGCCTGAGCTGAATAATGTGAGAGCCTCTCAAAATAAGTCTAAAGCAAACAATGAGTCATGTAGACATTAAGTAGTTTTTAAAAATCAGTTTTGCCGCTCTGGAAAACAGTGTGGATGTTCCTCAAAAAATTAAAAATTGATCTACCCTATGACCCAGCAATAGCACTTCTAGGAATTTACCCAAGGAATACAGGAGTGCTGATGCATAGGGGCACGTGTACCCCAATGTTTATAGCAGCACTTTCAACAATAACCAAATTATGGAAAGAACCTAAATGTCCATCAACTGACGAATGGATAAAGAAGATGTGGTTTATATATACAATAGAATTCTACTTGGCAATGAGAAAGAATGAAATCTGGCCATTTGTAGCAACGTGGATGGAACTGGAGGGTATGATGCTAAGTGAAATAAGTCAGGCAGAGAAAGACAGATACCATTTGTTTTCACTCTTATGTGGATCCCGAGAAACTTAACAGAGAACCATGGGGGAGGGGAAGGGGGAAAAAAGTTACAGAGATGGAGGGAGGCAAACCATAAGAGACTCTTAAATACTGAGCACAAACTAAGGGTTGATAGGGGGTGGGGGAGAGGGGAAAGTGGGTTATGGGCATTGAGGAGGGCACCTGTTGGGATGAGCACTGGGTGTTGTATGGAAACCAATTTGACAATAAATTATATTTAATATAAAAAAATCAGTTTTGCCAAACGTCCACGAGACAGTCTGTGTTTGTCCACATTGTAAAGGTGTTGGGTTTCAAATATCTGCATCTCAACAGTGAGTTCAAATCCCAAAAATAGTACCTGATCATATATTTTACTCACTTTTATGAGTAAACACAACTTTCTTTTGTCTGTTATCAATTCACACCTTTCAGCAGAAGACATAAAGGGAAAATAACAGAATCTTGTTAAACTGAATCATAAATAATATGTGCTACATTGTCTTTTCTGGATTCTTTGTAAGTTCTAAGAGTTTAATTAAATTGAAAGTTGAAATATTTCCAAAAGATTTGCGTGAACCCATTCATACTAGTCTGCCTTATTGATAATGGTCTCTAAACACTTAGCTTATTTGCAATAATTAAGCTTTATTACACATAAGGAGGTGAAATTATTGAAGAGGTTATCTGATCAGTGGCCCATTCCTACACTTCTCAATTCTGAATTATAAATCATGTTTTACAGAAAACTAAAATGCTGGTCAGTGTTTCTTAGAAGAACCTGGGATGAGTAGATGGCTCTTCCCACTACAGACCCAGGTGTGCACTTTTCCAAGATGGGAAGTATGTTCTCAGGATGCTGCTAGTCAGATTGGCTTGATACCTGTTGGTAAAGATGACTTCTCTTAAGCACCATACCTTGGTAACTGAGTTTTTCATGCCCAAGTTCCTTTTATACAGTCTAGTCATGCTGCTCCAGTCCAGTGATTGGAAGGCTTGACAAATCATAGCAGCATGTTCATACTATTGATGTCAGTAACCAGCAATACCACCAACATGCTTTGATAATATTCTCTTAGCTCTGTTAGCTATTATCCAAGAAGTTTGGACATGCATTTTGCTATCAATACTTAAAGATTTAAGATAACTTCTCTTCAGTGTACACTGTGTCTATAAATTTTATGTACACATATTTTTTGTGGGTGTAAGTGCAGAGGGAGGGTAAAGGGAACTTTGATCAAGCCAAATATATAAAGTAAAAGAACTGCACCAAAAGGAGGAGGAAATTGTCAGCAGTGGCAAAGCAGCAAAAAAGACCAACAGTGTTTTTGCAAAAATAAGTTAATTAAGGGTCCTCAGAAGAGATCTGAATCTCACAGCTCACTTGCATGTCTCCAGGGAGATGGAGCCTCTGATGGACTCTTCAATTGTAATTAAATTACGATAAAGCACAAAGGAGCAAATGGTAAGTTGAGGTAGCACAAACTGCCACGAAGACTTACAGTAAACATCATTAAGATTGAGTTTATACTTTGTGTTGAACATAGTTCTAAGCTCTTCATGTGGATCAACTCAACCTCACACCAACCTTCAGAGGGATGCCTCGTGATCTTTATTTCACAGATGATGTAACCAAGTCAGAGAAAGGTTAGCCAAAGTTACATAACAAGTAAAGGACAAATAAGGGATTTGAATCTAGGCAGTCTATTCCCAGAGCCTACTAGCCACACCCCAGACAATGGAAAAGTTGTTACTTCTGTGTGACTGTAACCTGGTATCAGGAAGATACCAGGTAAACCCCATGCTTTGAGCTGACAGGTAAACCACAGTCTCAGAGTTGAATGTGATTTGGTACTTGTCAACTGGGAACTTTATAGAGGACACAAATCACCAACCCAAGAGAAAATAAGGAGCAAGTCAATGACATCTTGTATTCAGTAGCAAATCAAACTCAAAAAGCATTATCTAAATAGTGAATATCTTAGATGATCTCTATTTTACAAATGGAGGGAGATTATGTTGACATTTTCAATTACTGTATTTCGGAAAGAGAAAATGATTAAAAATAGTTCAAAATATTATACCGTTAATGTATATAAGCCACATGGAGCCCCATGAGTACTTATGATTCTCCATCTCTGCGTTCCATCCCAAGTGTTCATTGTGAGGTAGTCCTTGAGCTGGTTACTGTTCTTTACCCAGTGAAGGACTCTAGTGGACATCATTTTGAGGGATCCCCATATCAAGATTTTTTTCCCTTCATCTAGGAACCTATCTTATTTATTCCCCCCAGAACATTACCTTGTTAGAATCAACATGGGCTCAGTCTAGAGTGTGCATGCATACATACACACACACAGCAGAAGGATGGGAATGGGAATATTTTTCTGCTTGGTTTCCAATATACTGGAAATTCAAGTAAGGACTATTGCCCAATGCTCCAGTTATCAGAGGTCTTGTAATACTAGATAGTCTGACAATTTTGGTTCTTTATTTTTTTTTTTTTGAGTGTTTGTCTGTTTATGAATAAGGCTTCATTTAAAGCAACTTATCAGAACTGAGTTTGTGCCAGAATATCACCTTGTCTTCATAATCTCTCTATTCCTCAAACTTCTCAATTAAAGGCCAAAAAACAAAACAAAAAACAAAAAATCCCTGAAGTTAAAGAAGCTTAAGCCTCAAGGTCCCTCACTTACATGGGCTCCTTCCAGGATCATTTTTGGGGAACCTAAATCTGTTCACATGGTCATTTCAGAATAAGGTATTTTAACTGTAATTTACGAATACCACTGTCTCTTTGCACTCTGACTTTTCCTAAATAATGCCCTGTCTCCTATCATATAGTATACAATGGCTATAGGCAATTTTGGGATCTGCCTAATAGGAAGTTCACCAGGGATTCATGTCTAATGGTGAAGTTTACTACAGGTTTATAGGAACATATTTATATGATTTGCACATACAATTAAATTATCCCTCACTGTTTTGGTGTAAGAATGGCTTCCAGGAATACTCTTACCATATTTGGGACCAACTCTTCCCCTATGGATGACATGAAGACAGCAGTGACAAATTGGTAATGAGTGTAATCAATTCACAGAGTGTTTAAGTTTACTTACTGCCCGAGAAATCTTTGAGTGTTTTCAAATTTTCTACATCACACATAAAAAGAAACTTGATAGAGGTTTTTCTAAATTTGACGGCAATTCTAAAATTTACATTACGTTAACATAATGAGTGTGAGGTTGAAATAAACATTTTTATGCTATCAGGTTTTGATCAACCATTCTAGAGGAAAGACTAATTTATCTTTCTGTTCTCTTCATTAAAAATGTAAAATTACGGGGCGCCTGGGTGGCTCAGTCGGTTGAGCGTCCGACTTCGGCTCAGGTCATGATCTTGCAGTCTGTGAGTTCGAGCCCCACGTCAGGCTCTGTGCTGACAGTTCAGAGCCTGGAGCCTGTTTCAGATTCTGTGTCTCCCTCTCTCTGACCCTCCCCCGTTCATGCTCTGTCTCTCTCTGTCTCAAAAATAAATAAACGTTAAAAAAAATTAAAAAAAAAATGTAAAATCATCTGGGCACCTGGGTGGCTCAGTCAGTAAAGTATCTGACTTGATCTCAGCTCAGGTCATGATCTCATGACTTGTAGGATTAAGCCCTGCATCGTCAGTGCAGAGCCCTCTTGAGATTCTCTCTCTCCCTCTCTCTCTCTCTACTTCTCTCCTGTTTGCTCTTTCTCAAAAAAAAATATTTTTTAATTAAAAAAGTAAAATCATCATCATATGAACAGGCAAGTGATCATAAAAGTAAGAAGCCAAAAATATAGGCAAAATTATTATAGAGATGAAAATTTTTTTTCTGGATTTGGTGAAAATCCAGAAAATTTGGTGTTTGTCACAGTTTTACAAATTTGTTATGTTTCTTTTTCCCTCATTCCGTTTAAATAATGATGTAAGCACATAATATTGCATCCATATACATATATATACATTTTTTTTTCTTAAAGGATTTGCACCCTCCCCTACCCAAATTGAAAAAGCTCTGGCCATACAAAACCTGGATCTGTTCCTGCACCATCAACATATGTCCAAAATAAATTTAGAAAAAATAAAATAAAATTAATAATATATCAAGATAATGAAAAAATGCACACAAATTTAAGACAATGGAATATAAGATAAATATGAATAGTTTTATTTGTATATTGATTTATTTTATTCTAAAATTTCTTCTATTAGTTTTCTTTATTTTTGAGAAGCAGAGAGAGACAGAGCACGTGTGGGGAGGGGCAGAGAGAGAGGAGACACAGAATGGGAAGCAGGCTCCAGGCTCTGAGCTGTCAGCACAGACCAATGTGGGGCCTGAACTCACGAACGGGGAGATCAAGACCTGAGCCGAAATCGGACGCTCAACCGACTGAGCTACCCAGGCGCCCCAGATTCATTTTATTCTAAACTGAAATGAATCTTACTTTTATTTATCATCATTGCTGTTGATTTTATCTTTCCTTCTCACTGCAAAATCTGGATGTCAATAATTTAATTGAAATAATGAGCTGCAGGTATCCCACTGCTAGGGAAACAGATGCAGTGTTATCCAGAACAAACAAAACATTATATTGAGCACAGAAAGAATTTATCAGATTAGGTTTCCAGGCAAGGTAAAATAAGGTGTCTTGCTTCAAGTAAAAAAGATAATTTTGTCTCCTCTTTTCCTATTTTTAAACAGCATTGCTTTATGTGGTGAATCAGATAATGTTGTACCTATTATAGCTTTTATTTTTATCAGGTCATTAGAATAAAACAAAAGCCTCAAGCAGCAAATATTCTATTTTCATGCAAATCTTCTTAGTAATAAAAGATGAGCAAAGAGAAATTAAAGAGAATATCTGTAAGGAGTTGCCTCCAAATTAAATAGCATTTAAACAATTCTCATCAACTCTGAAATCTCTTTTGCATTTATTCTTAATTGTTCAAAACAAGAAATTTTCTGAAATATATGTGGGTGCTCTTTCTTTCAGCTGCTTTCTCTTTTTGGGTCTTATTTCATATTTGAAGTCAAAGAAATATATTAAAATTGCAAACAAAGTTGGTTTTTAATTAGAATGTTGGCAATTAGCTCACTCATTTATATCTCATTTCCTATCTTCACTGGGTGTAAGTTGTGTATGTCTTCAAATTACCTTTCTAAGTAAAAAATTGCATCCTCTCCTATCCCCTTATACTACTATCTCTCACGTAATTATGTTAGTACAGTGGAATAATTTTCATTATAATTTAAAAGAAATCTTAGTCGTATTACAGAAGGAGAACTCAGTTTTTAATTGTGAAGATCACTGAATAAACCATCACCAATGACTGATTTTATATGCCCGATTGGCAAAAACTAATATTTACTTCTAGCCTTGTTTGTCAATGTAGCAGAACATCTTACTGGTTACCTGACCTCCTTTCGTAAGAAAGGTAGAGTAGAGTAACTTGATTATTTAAATTAGAAAGATAAAAGTTATAGAATATAGAAAGTAAAATTCTACTTCTAAAAAGAAACATCTTCTCCAGTTCTTTCACCAAGCAGCCCAGCAATAACAGCTGTAGTAGCATGCCATCTGCTCACCAGGAGCTCTGGTGACTTCCCTGGGCCCTGGCTGCTGGTCTCTGCATGGACAGTAGCTGACTTCATGTCCTTCCACTGGAGAACATAAGAATGGACTTGGAGTGTCCTGATGAAGCCAGAAGCAAGAATAATTACAAGATTGGGGTGGGGGTGGGGGTGGGCAGTGGTAAAGAACAGGAGCAGTTTAGGAGCAGCCCCATGGCCATGTGGTGATAATTTTGGCAACAGATTATTCTTGACAACGTGAGTGAATATTTTAAATCTCTGAAAGGCTTTAATGATACTAAAAAAAAAAAAGAGTTAAAATGAAGTACACAAAATAATAAATTATATTTCTGGGGCATTCCCCACCTACGCTCTCACCAAGTATTCCTTCTAAACATGTACAATGTTCAACCACAAAGGTGTCTGCTTTAGGGTTTGTTTTTTCTTCCTGATCACATTTCCAGTGATAGTTTGGTTCCTTGGATACATTTCAACATGTCTTATAGAAAGGCTGCCCAGACAACTGTCTTGCTGGCTTTCTCTTCCATTGTGCTCTGCTTTTCAAATCATATTTTACTTTAATAAATATCATTAATGAAACTTAAATTAGGCCACCACTATAAAACTTGCTCCTTAAACTTACATGTGACAACTGCGAATCACTACCTACATCATCACAGAAGATGAAACACAAAAATGCCCCTCACCTTCATCATTTCCATGGTATAGCTTACAAAACACTTTTACATGCATTATAGGATCTGACTTTGCAACAATCTGGAAAAGGGATTAGAAATGGTAGTCTAATTATCCCTATATATAGCTAAGTAAAATAAGAATCAAAGAGTTTCAACACTAAATTTTGGGATGTTATATAACTAAGGAATGTTAGAGCAGAAATTTCAATTTAGGTATGTTGGTGCCAAGCCCTGTTTCCACTATACAAATGCAAAATACTAAGTGATTTTCCAACAAAGGCTTTTTTTTTTAAGTTTGTGAGGGTCCCGGAATTGAAAAAAAAAAAAAAAAAAAAAAAAAAGGATTCCTCAATGCTGGAACCATTGCCAGCATGGTTCCCTAAATACCAACCTATTACCAAATTACTGAGACCTTGAATTTATCCATTTATCTTTCTGTGATTGCCTCTACTAGCCTATCACATGAGTGCACCTGATTACACGGATATGAATATTTCATCCAGCTCTAAAATAAATGCTGTCCTTTAGAGTAGTTTGTGCACCAGGCCAGTGGTTGGTTCTCAATGTCATTCATTCTCTGATTCCATCTAGATCAATGATGAGACTGATGAAATGCGTTCTCTATAAAATGAGGGCTGTTGTGGATCTTCAGACATTTCAATAGGCCCTAAAATATGAGCATATCTTACTTAATAAGGGCTCTCTCCTTCCTTTCACCTCTGTTGGCTACCGCCACAGAACTCTTATCTCTGTGCTAATCCCTGCCCCTATGTCTGGAAGTAGTTTTTGTCAGCAGGGGTTTATGGAACCTTAGGTCAACGTTGTGGAATTTTGTATATAAATGTAAGTCATGTTTTATAGTCATGTAGATATAGGACTTTTCTCATGCCGAGCTCACATTCTATCAGGCTGGCTCTGCTTTCAGCCACAGCTTACTAGACACATCCACCTGAGTTTCTACTCTCTGATGACCTCCTAGTGACATCTGAACCCTCTTTTTGCCGCTTGACTTTTCCAGTGTACAGAAATTGGTCAGGGAGTTACCGTCAAGCAGACACGCAAACCTGAAATGTTGAAATCTTGAAGTTGATGGACGTGGTAGGGGAAGCAAAACTAGGAAATGGATCCAAGGTAGAAAATGCTTTTCCTGGTCCATCTTTGGAGAAACAATTCTAAGAGGCTCATTGTATGTTCTTCAAAAAATCCCAGAGGGGATCATGCCCCAATTGCCTTAGTACTTCTAAAAAGGTACCTTATATTGACTTTTCTTCTTTTCATACTCTCACATGTCCTATGCTCCTTTTTCCTTGAACTGTTCTAAATGAAGATGACTTTATACATATCCTAGACTCAGCCTCTCATTTTGGGGATACCTCAGGCTAAGTCAGTCTGGCCTTGACTTCATAGGCTAGTTGTAAAAACTTGGGTTTTGGTCCTGTACTAAGACCACACTTACTATAACATGATGAAATATAATTCCCCATCTTACTCCCTATAACCAATCTCATGAATTAATAAATTCTTTATATTCTAGTTTCCCTAAGATTGGTTTTGCTCTAATTATCCATCTTCCAAAGGTTAGATTCCTTACTGTCAACTCCAGCCTTTGGACTGAAGTCCTGCTGGTCTATGTTGTTTTTTAATTTAATCTATTTTTGGATCCCCTTTTACTGTGTCAGTTTAGGACACATCTACCACTTCAAAGTAGGCTATTTGTTTCTCACTGCTGTTTAGGTCAAATTATTGCTGTAGGTCAAGTGGCTACCCAACTTGAAATTTCTCTTAGTACCTTTAACTAAGTTTCTTGTGCCTTCTCTGCCATAATTAGTATGTGTAGTTCCAAGTTCTGGCCTTTCCTTATACATTCCATCCCAGTGGAGCTTCAGGGAAAACACCACCCCACCTGGTTGGATCCCACATTTGGTTATAGACAGAGGCAAATGATTCCTTAAACAACTATAAAACTGCTCCTCCCAAATTCCATCCTTGGGGACAAGGACATTCTTTGAGGTTCTTTAGACACAAAAATACAGGATATGTGTTCTTTAGTATTAGAAAATCCTTTCTGGGCCATTGCTTTTATTGACTTTTAGGACTGTTGGCATTTTTCCAAGTATCACACCTTCACTGGACAAGTTGTGTTTCAAAAACTTTAAGATACTTCTTAGGGTTGACTTGAGAAAATATACCTTCAGAAAGCCTGTAGTTTCTTAGATTTGGGGGCATTGCTGATGTTGGGTCTGGAACATAAATAGATAATATCAGAGTCTACTCCATTTCTTTATCCAGAAGTCTAAATAAGATAGCATTTTAAAGCATGGAAATGAATCCTGCCCACTGTACTGACCAAAGGACATTTATAGCCACCAGTGATCTCAGGTGATATTCCTCACCTTATCTGCTTATGGGGAATAATAGCTTCTCCTTCTCTTAGGAATGCCTCGCCTCACAAGGATTACCCACACCTGGCACCATAAGGTTACTAGGCTTCCAGGAAATGTAGTGCTAGATTTCTCCCCTGTGATTTAGAAGAAAATGAAACTGAGGGACAGGAGTGACACGGAGTTGAAAACAAACAATCTAGCATGCATGAATTTTCCTTTAGGTATACCTGAATCAGTCCCATCTCCCCTACACAGAAACATCGACCTTCCCCTACTAATTTGGTCATGTTGTGATTTCATTTTTTCTTTTATTCTGGTGGGCTTGACTGAAAATATTACATACAGCTTCTCTCCTAAAAAAATTTTTGTTCATCTTTAATACATCACTGATTTTCCCTTATTTATCCAAAAGATACTTTCACTGTCTTTTAGTTATCGAACTGCTTCTTGGTTTTCTAATTTTCTCTGCAGTGTATAAAACAGACTTGTATGTTTAATAAGACATGATCATATAAAACACATTACAGTAACACTCTCACAAACTAAATGCTTTTCAAACTTACTTTGAACATATATCACCAACTTTATGAGAAATACTCTAATACAAATGATTCATTCTCTGATAAATCCAACTAACAGATGATTCCTGTGGAATTAAATTCTTTACAGGAGGAATAATTAAGAATTCAATAGTACGTAGCCCATATTTATACAGTTTCTTTGTGTGTACAATGAGCGTGAGGTACTAAATAACACCCAAGGTAACTGTCTACAATTCAAAGCCTTATTAGTCCAATAAACACAACACCATTATTCTTTTTTCTTATGTTTACAATCAAAATAAAGGATATTGGCTCATGTCCACCTACAATTTTTATGTACTTACTCTTTGCTAGCCACTGAGCTGTTTTTTTCACATTCTGACAGTTATATATTATCATTTAAATTTTATACATGAGGTGTTTAAGGCTAAGGGAACCTAAGAAAATTCTGTGCCCACATATAGCAAATTGCTATAAATTCAAACCTAGGTCTCTGTCTACATCCACGCTTTCTGCTACACTAATTTTTGCCTCTAGGGGGAGTCAAAGTATTCTCTCATGTCCCATATTTACCTTCATTTTGCTCTCAAAGCTGGGACAGAGCCAGTTCAAACATAAGTAATGGATATTTGCGTATGATTTCCTTTTCATTATGTGCCCACAAAGTGGTATGGCAACGATGGTTGAAGGGCCCCCATCTACTTGGGTACCACTTTATCAAAGGAAGACTGAGTGGGTGCTTCAGTCCACTTGTGCTCCCAGCTTTGTGAGGGATTTTTTTTTCACTTGTTGCTTCTAGATTTGCCTTTTCTTATTATCAATGACAACAGCCAGAACTCCAACCTGATGTGTCCTTTAAGTATAAGATGTACACCATATTTCAACAACTTAGTAAACAAACAAATAAGCATATAAGCTATTTCCTTAATTTTCTATGAAATATATTGAATGCCTTGGGTTATACAAAATATAATTTCAACTGTTACTTTTTACCTTCTTTTAGTGTGACTGAAAGAAGAATTTAAATTATATATGATGTTAGCATTGTATTTATATCATACGGGTCTAATCTAGAGACCTGATATTAAGGTACAATCCTAAGAGAAAAGAGGCAGGGTACTGTTAGACTGCTATTCCTTTTGGCATTAGTCCCCCTAATAACCTATAAAATGAATTGACATTCTATAGTATACCAGCTTATCTAAACAAGAGACTAACAGGGTTGTGGAGTCAAATCTTAGGACAATAAAAGCTTACATGGTCTTGGAGAACCCCTCAATAAGCAATAGAACACCCAAACAGATTTGATAATTTTTTCAGGGAAGTAAAGTCCTGTGTAGATTGTAAGAAAACTCTGGTACTTTCTTCTTAAACTTCTGCTCTACTGAAATATATATATTTATGGAGAGAATATTAGAAACCAATGTCAGGAAAAGATATAGGTTCATTTCAGTGACCTGGGACACTTTGTAGGAAACCACAAACTGCTGGTGGGGCAGCAAATCTTCACAGGAAGTATCAAGAGCTGAAGGTGTAGCTTTTCTCTGGATCAGAGCCTTGGGAAGGGTGTCCATCAGGGCAGGCAAGATGCCAAAGTATTGGATATTTTGGCCCTTCGTATGAATTCTCTACATCTCTTTACTTTGCATTGTATATAAGGCTGAAAGATTGGCAAAAGTCTGCATATTTATAATAGTCATGAATTTGGAAAATTTAGAACTTTTGTTTATTAAAAAATGTTTTTAATATTTATTTATTCTTGAGAGAGAGAGAGAGCAAGAGGGAGAGAGAGAGCATGAGCAGGGGAGGGGCAGAGAGAGAGGGAAACAAGAATCTGAAGCAAGCTCTACGTTCAGAGCTGTCATGCACAGAGAGCAAGGTGGGGCTGGAACTCAAGAACTGGGAGATCCTGATGTGAGCTGAAGTCAGACGTTTAACCAACTGAGCCACCCAGGCATTCCAGCCATTATTTTAACTAAAGTGGGTTTGGGAACAGAAATATAAAAAGAAACAAGAGCATTTCATTCTTGTCGAGGGGGTTAGGGGCTGGGTAAGAGGTGTTTTCTCTTCTTGGATTCTTTAGGAAAGAAATCTCAATGGAAGAGCAGCAATCCAAGACTAGGAAACATTTAAACATTTAGGGGAACCTGTGGCTCAGTCGGTTGAGCGTCCAACTTCGGCTCAGGTCATGATCTCACAGCTTGTGAGTTCAAGCCCCGAGTCGGGCTCTGTGCTGGCAGCACAGAGCCTGGAGCCTGCTTCTGATTCTGTGTCTCCCTCTCTCTCTGCCCCTCCCCCACTCATGTTCTGTCTCTGTCTCAGAAATAAATAAACATAAAAAAAAATTTATAAAAAAAAGAAACATTTAAACATTTGGAAACATTCAGGTTTTAGAAATTTGGGACACTCTTGATAACAGAAAACAATTACAATAAAAAGTTAAGAGGGCTTCACAATTAGGCATGTTAGTACAATATTTTTCTTTGGCTTTGAACATCAGAAACCCAGAGATAAATAGGGTCGTATGAAAATGGATTCTGATGCTGAAATTCAAAGAAGACTTATGAGAAACAGAAAGGGAAAGTGAGGAAACAATTAGATTGGGCAAAGTGAATACCTACATATGGTAGAAAAGGAATGGGATCAATTTGAAGTAGGTTGAAAAGAATTAGGAAGCATTCAAGAGAAATGGAAATGGGCCCCAGAGAAATGAGAGAGAGAAAGAAGGGGACTTGTATGGTCTCTGGAATTTAAAAGTCAAAAGTGTAGTTTGGGAAAAGAGCGCACATGATGCAGTATTTTTTAATGGCTCCTCAAGGATGGAACCTCCAGTACTACCAACACTTCCTGTCTGGTTATCTATCGAGAGAAATTTTCTAACGCGAATTATTAAGGGAATAGGGCAACAATATGCCTAGGAGCAGGATTCCCAGGAATACCAAAGTAGAAAGCAGACACAGTAATATTCCAGGCAGAAACATGGCAGCACAGAGCTCAGAAAGCCTTAGGATATTTCTAGGGCTTGAAAACATCAAGATAAGGGCAGAAAACAGAGACGGCAGGACATTTACTATCATGACATTTGCTTGGAGAATTGCCTGGGATTAGCATGGGGAACCCTGTATGCATAGAGATTGGATGTTCTCTCTCTAATCAAGGCTCATTATTAATCATTAAGTTATAAGAAACATAGGAGTCATTGAAAATTTAAAAGGAAATGGAAGTTTTAAATGTTTGCACACATACTCAAAGGAAGAGGTAATGTCCATAAAGATTTAGAAGAAGGGCAAGAAAACCATTTTAATTTCTAAATTTTGCAAATTTTTTTAAAGCAGGTGTGTTTGATGTGCTCTCTTAAAGAGAAAAGACATTTTAAGTTGTTTATTTTTTTTCCCTTTAGGATTTTGAAAGCATAGTGTCCAATTAGTCTTTCGATTGAAGACTTCTCCCAGTTGAGTGCAAAGTTCACAAGTGTCAATTTCTGGCTAAACCAGCAGGGATTGATTTACCATTTGTCAAGGTAAAATTTTTTGAAAAAAAAAAAAAAGCTTTTTTTTTTCCTTTGTGTTTTCTCAGTCTACCATTTTTGTCCTCAACACTATCTGCTCTAATCTAGTAATGAAGGTGTACTTCTTGGCTCCATGGGATTGGATGTTGGGAGCATAAAGTTGGCAAGGGAAATGGTGTTTAAGAGCTGGATGCTTTGAATGTTTCCTATTATTACTCTGGAATTTTAGAAAACTGAAGTGGTTCTTAAAGATATACATCAGTTGCTGAAGAAGGCATCCCTGGAGAGCAATCCACATCCCCTCTGTGATTTGCATGAGATCTTAAAGTGGGACTAAGTCTAATTAGAAAACGATGAAGGAGATGGGATGCTTTTTCGATATTGTATTCCTAAATTTACCTCTGGGGAGAAAAGAAAGTAATTAATTTTGTTTTAGACTTAACATATCTGCAGGAAGTGAGTGGATTTGCTGATGGGAAAGCTGACATATCAGAACTTTATAGGGTGCAGGAAAATTGGGAGCACTGTATACTTTCAGCACTTTAGTTACAATCAAGATTTTCACTTTCATCTGGTACACTTGACTGGACATCAGGACTGTCATAATTTGGACAGGGGATCTCTCTGGAGTAGGCTATGTGCTTTGGGGTACACTTAATAACTTGTCTGGATAAATAGGTAGGTTTGGGCACAAAAGGAAAAGATATTCATGAAAGACCTTGAAGGATCTGAGGGTTTGTACCCTTTTTCCTGGATTCTCAGTGCAACTGAAAATGGCCACAATGATTTAGCAGAACTTTTTTTATTCTTTGCCAATGTTCTCCCTTGATGGGAAGATACACCACTGAGCGGCCAATAGAGTCTATACTTCCACTTCTCTGTTTCCAAGGGGAGCCAAACGTTTCCTTCCCTCATCCATCATCCCTACAGGTAAGTCTGGTTAGAGAATGAGAATGTGTATTTGGCCAAAATGCTAGGGAGTGATTTTTTGGCACTCATTTCCTTTTTGTTTATTTTCCCTTATTCTTCTTGGAAGCTGGTGTCTTCATATGTGCCCATACTTGCTTCTTACTTGGAAGGTGAGGCCTAGAATGATTAGCTTCACCTGGCTTTGCCCTATAGATTTGACAGACTTAACTAATACAAATACAGGACACAGATGGTGTGGATATACTTTTCCTCATTCCTCCACTAAGGATAACTAAAAATCCTGGAAATCATGTATTAAAAAAACAAGAATGTTCTGAAAGGTGGAAAAATGAAACGATCTGGGAAACCAAGGAATGGGATGGTGTTGAATTCCATGATTTTTTTTTTTTTTTTTTTTTGGTCTCATATATCTCAGATTTAGACCTGAAGAAACTTGCAATCTGAAAGTGCCAATGAGTGCAAAACACACTACACATGTACACACACATGCACCCCAGCCCCAACAAAGCCTGTTACCTCTAGCCAAAAGACCAGGAAAAAGACAACGTAACAAAACATAAAATTTTTAGATTATAATCACTGTACTCCAGTCAAAAACCACAGAAGAAACTGTGCCTCACACAGGAAACACTGAGTGGGGAATCTAGACTTCCATCTTCATGCAGTTGCAAAAAAGCACCCTGATATTTCTGCTAGGGTGTCAGAGAAGGCCACATAAGGAGTCAGAATTTTGCTTCCTGCCAGTCCCTAAGAAAGCACTTCAAGCATGTGGTTTCAGTGAAAATCATGTGGCGACCCTAGACTTCAAACCCCATATGATGGTAATCAGGTGTCCTTTCTCTCTGTTAGTGTGGATTATATGGCAGTTTTATTTCTTAATTATTGAGGAACCTCCACCCTCTTTTCCATAGTGGCTGCACCTATTTCCCACCAACAGTTCACAAGCGTTCCCTCTTCTGCATATCTTCGCCAGCATTTGTTATCTCTTGTTTTTTGATAATACACAGCAGGTGTGAGATACCATTCCATTGTGGTTTTGATTTGCATCTCCCTGATAATTAGTGATTTTGAACATCTTTTCATGTACCTATTGCACATTTGAATATCTTCTTTGGAGAAAACGTATCTATTCAAATCCTTTGCCCATTTTTAAATTAGATTATTTGTGTATTTTTTACTATTGCTATCAAGTTGTATAAGCTCTTTATATACCTATATACATTAATCCTTTATCAGATGTATGATTTGCAAATATTTTCTCCCATTCCATAGATTTTTTTCATTTTGTTGATTGTTTCTTTTGCTGTGCTGAAGTTTTTACCATATGATCCATAAATTTCACTTCTGGGCATATATATGAAGGAAACAGCATTACTATGCTGAAGAGATATCATCACGCCCATTTTCATTTCAACATTACTTACAATAGTCAAGACAAGAAAACAACCTCAGTGTCCATCAACAGATGAATAGATAAATAAAATGTGGCATGTGTGTGTGTGTGTGTGTGTATGGCATGTGTGTGTATGTGTGTTTGTGTATTCCATATATAGGTGGAATTATCTGAAAAGCAAACTCATAGAAAAAGAGATCAGATTTGTGGTTACCAGAGGTGGGGCTGGAGGCTGGAGGGTAGAGGAATTGAATGAATGTGGTCAAAAGGTAAAAACTTCTAGTTATAAATAAGTCCTGGGGATGTAATATACAGCATGATAATTATAGTTAACACTGCTGTATGGTATATCTGAAAGTTGTGAAGAGAATAAATCCTAACACTCCTCATCACAAGAAAAAAACTTTTTTTTTGTATCTATATGAGGTAAAGGACACTAACTAAAAGTACATGGTAATTATTTCGCACTATATGTATATTGTCATTATGCCATACACCTTAAACTTATACAGTGCTATATGTCAATGATATCTCAATAAAAGGAAAAAAGAGAGGGAAATAAATACTTAGGTGTAAGTTTATCAAAACATTTAGAGGGTTTGTATGCTGAAAACTACAAAATGTTGATAAAAGTGTTTAAAGATCTATATAAATGGAGAGACATATTCTGTCCATGGATTGGAAGACCTAACATAGTAAAGATAGCAATTCTTCCAAGATCAATATCCACATGCAGTGCAATTCATAATCTCATAACATGCCAAGCAAACGTTTTTTGTAGATATAAACAAGATTATTCTAAAATTTATATGTGAGGGTAAATAAACTGCAGTTGAGGAGGGATAGACACATACAACCATGGAATAGAATAGAGAACCCATAAATAGACCCACAAAAATAAGCCCAAGTGCTTTTTTGACAAAGGTACACAAAAAATTCAATGGAAGAAAAATAGTTTTTTCAAAACTTGGTGCTGGAGTAATTGAACATCCAGAAAGAAAGAAAGAAAGAAAGAAAGAAAGAAAGAAAGAAAGAAAGAAAGAAAGGGAGGGAAGGAGGGAGGGAGGGAGAGAGGAAAAAAGAAAGAAAGAAGAAAGAAAAAGTATAGAAAGAAGGAAAAAAAAAAGAAAAAGAACCTCAACCTAAGTTTCACAACCTAGGTAAAAATTATTTCAAAATGGATCATGAACTTAAATGTAAAATGCAAAGTTCTAAAAGTGTTAAAAAAATAAGATAATTTCCAGGATAAGAAAAGATTCCTTACAATCGACACCAAAAGTGCATTCATAAAAGGAAAATTGATAAATTGGCTTTTATCAAAGTTAAAACCTTTTGCTCTGTGAATGACCCTGTTAAAACAATGGAAACATAATGAGTGGAAGAAAATATTTACAACCATATATCTGACAAATAATTAGTATCCAGAATGAGTAAAGAACTATTGGGGCACCTGGGTGGCTTAGTTGGTTGAGCGTCTGACTCTTGATATCATGATCTTGATATCATGACTCAGGTCTTGATCCCAGGGTGGTGATCCCAGGTTTGGGGGATCGAGCCCCATGTAGAGCTCCATGTCAGGCTCTGCGTTGAGCATGGATACTGCTTCAGACTCTCTCTCTCTCTCTCTCTCTCTCTCTCTCAGTCTCCCTCTGCTCCCTCCTCCACTCCCCACTTTCTCTCTCTCTCTCTCTCTCTCTCTCTCTCTCAAAAAAAAGAAAAAGGAACTATCAAAATTGAAGAATGGACAAAATAAATTAAGAGATACATTTCACTGTTCTAATTAGATTTTTTTTTAAGTTGTGGAGTTCTTATTCTAAAAGTTTTATAATTTTTTTTTCATGTTTGGTCCTAGTATGCTTTGTGGATGGAAAATATTCCCCAGGTAGTAAGTGATTACTCAGGCTTCCCTGTGCCCTCCCCAACTCTGGAGTGTGAGACATCATCCTTTGCTAATGATTATAAAAATCTATTGTGCATGTGTTTGTATGTATGTTGGAAGTTGGGGAGAGCTGAATGTATAGGTATGCATGTGTCTAAATTGTGTGGGTTGGTAAAACACTCCAAGTTTATCCTGGGAAATGTGTTACCTTTTGAATTAGAGAAAAATTAATCTGGAAGGAAATATTTACAGAGTAGCCTTTGGTAAAAGATTTAAGCTGGCCACGTTGCCTGATTTCATTCTAGGTCTTTATGGTCTAGTTTAGATAATCAGAAAACAATTTTGTGGCTATAGCATATATTCTCAATGGGAGTGATATCACCTCCAAGGGACAAAACTTGGTTCTTTAGGGCAAAAAAAATCTTATTTGTTTTATGTATAAAGTGCAATTATATATTTAGTACATAAGCAGATATTCAATATATCTGTGGTAAAAAATGTAATGGAGATGCCATCAGGGGGAAAACAGCTTTTTGATGGGTGTGATACAAGTAGTGAGAATGTTTTTCTATACTAATAAACAAAATGAATTGATTCCTTTGCATATCTTCCTTTGAATTTGTTTTGGCAATAGATGGTTGCTTAAGGATTTGTGACTGTAACATGCAAGTCTAATAAAATTTCGTGTAATCTTACCTCACAACTGGCTTAATATTTTGGAAAATTTTGCAATGAATGATGGCTAACCTAAGCCCAAATAACGTTTACAAAATCCACGATAATAGTGATTAATCTCCTGATTAAAATGGGGGGTCTTAAGTTTTAAATGAGAGGTGGGAAGGGAAAGAAGAAAGATAATGAGAGAAAGGGGACAGGGAGGGAAGGAGGGGGGAAGGAGGGGAGGAGAGAAGAGGAAAAAATCTCTATCATTTTTCTAGATTTAGAAATTTAGTATTTGGGTAGATAACAAAACTGTAAAGGAAATCTTTAGTGTGTAATAACACCCAATCAATCATCCAAAAGACTATCCTGCTATTCTTCTTAATGTACATATACAGAAACTAGAAAGCAAAGATATTTGGTTTCTATACCAGACTGTAGAAAGTCAGAAAACCAGTACAATACATTATTTGGGAGGTGGGTGAGGGAGGAAATTATATCATGTAATTTTCCTTAATGTTCTATGTTTTCCCTCCACCACACATTTGATGTTAGTCCTTTCCCAGAAAGCACTGTTGTTTTTGTTTCCTTTCCTTGCTCTCATTCTGTTATCACAATTCTCTCTTAATGGAGAATTCCAAGCAGATAAGAGAAGTATGAGTTAATAATTCTGTGGCAAGCTCAGTAGAATGGCACACTCTTTAATGACAGGAGCAAGCTAACAATATGAGGTCGATGTGAGCACTGTGCTTTATGTAGGTAAGGTATCTGGCTCACAGTGGACATCTTTCCTTAATGACTGATGTTATGGGATTCTGCTACCTTTTGCTTCTTGGCAAGCCCATAAGGAATACTATATGTAACTCATTAACTTAGAATAATAACTTCACAGAATTTAATTACTTTAAATACTCATAAAAAAGAAGGTGAAAAAGGGCTAGTCTCAATACAAATGGGCAGTAATGTTCTAGAATGCAAATGATTGCCTTCTCACGTAAGTAACACTAGGTATGCCATCTAAGTGATCTGTAACTCATTGCAAATGGCAGCATATTTCACAGAGAAGGTATTTATACACCAGGCTAATAGGCAATCAAGGCTTTGAGAGAAATAGATATCAATATGCGGTGGGACAAATTCACGGAAACCTAATTACATTTACATTAAACAATCAAGTAAAGCAAATCCCAGCAGAGATGCAAAAACACAGGGACAGCCTTACATGCACACTAGATGATCAGTAAAATTATTTCAGAATGTAAGGAAGACTCTTCTTCTTCACAATAATCTCTGATAGTATTTATGATATTGTAATTTATCTAAGAAATATATATTTGGTCTTTGTCCTCTTCCTGGCACAGAACTCCTGAAGCACTTGGAATTTCCTAAATAATAAAACCAATAAAGGTGTCATTTGTTATTCATTACAAGCCTTAATCAACCACATCTGAGTGTATGTTAATGGAGTGATTTTTAGAAAGGTCCTGGATAGTCGCAGTTTGGGGGCTGGTTGTAGGGACCAAAGATATAACTAGAATGTTAGAACTTTCAGCCCTAACTCTTAGGGGCTAGAGGTTGATTTAATCACCAATGACCAATGATTTAATCAATTAAGCCTATATAATGAAGCTCCATCAAAATCCCTAAAGCACAAGGTTTAGAAGAGCTTCCTAGTTGGTCAACATGTAGAGGTGCTGGAAGGGTGGCAGAAAGGGCCTGGGGCTCCACATGCATTCTTCCAAATCTTGGGCTATACATATCTTCCATCTGACTGTTTCTGAGTGATAACCTTTAAATAAATCAGTATTCTAGTCAGTAAACTTGTCCTGAGTTTTGTGAGCCACTCTAGTAAATGATGGAACCCAAAGGGAGGTCATGGAACCTTGGGTTTATAGCCAATCAATCAGAAGTCTAGGTGACAATGTAGACTTGTGATTGATGTCTGAAATGGACAGTCTTATGGTACCGAACCCTTACCTTCTGGGATCTGACCCTCTCCCCCGCTGGATAGTATTCCAGTTGAATTAAATTGTAGGACACTCAGCTGGTATCAGAGAATTGCTTGATGTGGAAAACCCTTCCACAGATCTGCTATCAAAAGTGAAGAATTGAGAGTAGAAGAGAACAGAGAGGTTTTTCCTTTCAATGTTGAACTTTAAAAGATTGTAAATTGTTTAGGCTTTTTAGAAGGCAATATCCAGATATCAAAACATGGCATACTAGTCATAGAGAATAATCATAACCTAGGTTTCAGAAGTGGAATGAAAGGTCACTAGATCAGCAGAAGAGATACCGTGATGTAAAATCAGTGAATGTTCATCCAGAGTTTAGTTTAACAAACTTTTGTGGCTGCTAGACTCTACAAACTTACTCTGAAACTTACTCTAGACAATAAAAAAAGGTTATATAGCCCAGTGCTTTGTGGTCTAAGGTAGGGTGGACAAACTTTTACTATAACAGACTAGAAAGTAAATATTTTAGGCTTTGTGATCACGTATGGTCTCTGACACAAATTGTGTGTGTGTGTGTGTGTGTGTGTGTGTGTGTGTACTATCCTTTAAATTTCATTGACTACATAAAAATAGATTGTGTGGTATATTGGGCCTGTGAGCCATAGTTTGCCAATCCCTGGTCAAGAACAAGTTACTTATCCTTAGTGTGCTTCCGTTTCCTCATCTTATAATGGGTATAATACTTCTCTTGCAAAACTGCATTCAATATTAAATAAGATAATGCTTACAAAGCATTTAAAGTATGGTATCTGTTCAATAAATGGTAGTAGCTGGAGTCATTATGGTACTTGTCATAGTTGAGTAGTTTAGTATTTATATAGTTATTGTTATTATAAGATTACTATCATTTTTACTTTATTAAAAAATTTATTATAAAATTGCTATCATTTTATTCTCCAGAGTGTTGTGGTCATTTCACAGGGAGGAGAAAGCCTTTGAGAAGAGAATGGGTCAGCTATGTCTAGTAGTTGTCATACCTAGGCACACAAAGAGAAATAACAGATGGAAGAGCAAGAGCGAAAGTATCAGGTCATTTAATGGAGGGCTAAAGATACCAAGCAGTGTAGCATTTCATAGCATATACATCCAGTGTGGGATTATATGTAATGTGGCATTTTAAGTGCATACATTCAGAGTCTTTTCTTGATCAAATTTTAGTCAGGTTCCTTTCAATTCTATTGACAACTTAGGCCTTGCTTTTTGTACTTCCATGTCATACTTTACATAGCTTAATTTTAGCAAGAATCCTAAGTTGATTTAGGCAGACTTTCCCCACCCTTCATGTCTAATCATCATTGATGACATCTAAGCAGGTTCCTCATCCTCTACCATCCCTTAGGTGATGTCTTGTCACTTTGTCTACCTTCAGCAAGAATCCTATTAGGTCAGTCTAGCCAGAATCCCTCCTTAACCCCCATGTTTCCTCTTAGTTATTTTTCATCCACTCAGCCCCCAACCCCCCCATCCCACAGACTGCTCCTTGGTTATAAATTCCCACATTTCCTTGTATTCAGAGTTGGGCTTAAATCTCTCTACCCTGCTGCAAAACCCCAATGTAGTTGTCCCCCTGAATAAAGTCTGGCTTCCTGTGGTCTAACAAGTGTCATGGATACTTTTTTCTTTAACTAGTATTATATGTAGGGTTAAGTAGGGCTAGATCACAGAGCACTTTTTCAATACAATAGAGCAGTGGGTGTTATCCTTTAGGAAAGGATTAAATAAGATTGAACAAAGGATTTGAAGATTGGGAGTCACATGGGCCTGACCATTTTGATATTGGGCAAATAATGGACCAATCACTTGATCAAGAAAAAAAAAAAGTCACTCTGTATGGAAAGTAGAGAATAGGATAAACAAGAACTAGACTGAAAGTAGCAAAAACAGGAACTATTCATATCAGAGATTACAAGTGTCTAAAATAGAAGGAGGAATGGAGGAGATAGCATCGTGCATAGGATCTTAAAATATTTTCAAGGAATAGTGCTGGGTTTTATCTAGTGCATCCTAGAGAGATATACAGGATGGGTCTTGAGTTTCTAGCTCAGATGGTACTGGGATACAAGCGCATTAGTAGGGTTTATGATGACAGATTGGGCAGAGAAGATACACTTAATTTGGGACATGTTGAGTTTAATGTCTACCATGGTCACTTAACCACATGTCTAGCAGATGGTTACATATACAGGATCGTATTACACACACATATATATATATACTTTACATATATATACTTTATATATATATATAATTTATATATACTTTATATATACATATACTTTTGTATATGTATACATATACTTTATATATATATGTACATACATATATATACATATGTATATATTATACATATATAAAGTATGTGTGTGTGTGTATATATATATATATATATATATATATGAAGCTATTTTACCTAATTGAGTTTTTAAACCATGAAAGTGAGTGAATTTGACCAGGAGAATAGGTGGAGCAAAAGGAAATATGGGTAGAAAAAATATGCCTGGGCCTACTGATAAAGTTTTCTGTGAAAATCTAAAGGAAGGACTATTTTTTTTTATTTTATTTGAGAAACACAGAGAGAGAGAGAGAGAGAGCCAGGGAGAGGAGAGGAGCGGAGTGGAGAGGAGAGAAGGGGAGGGGAGGGGAGGGGAGGGGAGGGGAGGGGAGAGGAGAGGAGAGGAGAGGAGAGGAGAGGAGAGGAGAGAGAAAATCTTAAGCGGACTCCACACTCAGCACACAGCCCACCATGGGGCTTGATCCCACAACCCTGGGATCATGACCTTGGCCAAAATCAAGAGTTGGAGGCTCAACTGACTGAACCACCCAGGCACCCCAGGAAGGACTATTTTTGCAGTTGTCCTTAACAAACCATGCTAGGGGGAAAGAATGATGCAAAGATAAGGAATCATGCAAACTTGGCAGATTAACCAGTCCCTGAAAATATTACAAGTTTTATGAATCAGTATCCTGCATAATTTCCCAAAATGCAACTTCTGCAGGCAGTTAAGGTAATTCAGTACGAGTCTTGCAATTATAACCCACATCAAAACATGACCCAAGAAGAAATTAGGCAGGTTGGTATGGCAGGTGCAATTTCTATTTTCTGTAGAGCTGAGTAAGGCTATCCTTTCTTTATCTACTCATTATCTCACATTGTTTAAAAACAATTATGGAAATTAAGTTCAGACCTTTCTGCTAAAGGAAACAAGAAAAAAAAGCACTGTCCTTTTTGGTGATCACCTGGTCTTATTGGTCTTTGAACTGGCATGGAAAAAAAGAGGCAGTTGGATCTGTTTGCCAACATCAACATCATTTGTGTCAAAATTAGGAGGATTTTATTTACCATCAGAAATTGATCCTTTTTAAATAATTCTACATAGCAGGACAATACTCTCAACATTAATGATGTCCTGTTAACTAAAGGCAGATTTTTCAATATATACAGCAGGCTGCTGGAATCTTTCTTAAATATTTTGCAGACCAGAAATACTCATATGACATGAATACTTGGGGTCACATGTATGAAATATTGAGATGAAACTGGCAAAGATAATATGCTTCTTTTTTGTCTGACATGTTCTAAATTATAATAGTCAGGCAATACTAGGTGGGATGCCAGCTACTTCAAAATAGTACCTGCATACCTACCCTGATGCTTGGTGTCTTTCATTCCATTTGGTATAATTGAACCTGGCTAAGAAAAGCATCCTCATCATTACTATAAGCACTTATTAAAAATTTAATTATGGCAAATAGTTTTCTCCAAGCTGTATATGCAGTTAATCATTAATTCTCACAACACCCTTAAGTTTAGATGAGATTATTATCACCCTTTCTGAAGATGAAGATATACAGAAAGTGTAAGCAATTTGCCCAAGTATTTGCTCAATATTAAATGTCTAGTAAATAGCAAAGGTGAGTTTTATACAAAAGTGACATGTTTCCACAGTCTGTGTCTTTAACCACTGCATCTCACCTCACTCTAAAGATTTCCCAAAGATATAAAGTCAAGGACGGGATACACCAGAATTCAGATGTGCCAGAAGCAGAAGAATTTGTTAGATCTGTGAGGATTGGGTTAGAATATTGCAAGATTTATATCTACTCAAGGAAAGGAATTAGTTTCTTTTTCCTTTTTGGGAACATCCATTGTTCAGGAAAATGGAGATAGTTCATTTAATCCTTGCCTTTTTTTTTTTTTTTTTTTTTTATTATTATTTTTTTTTTTTCAACGTTTATTTATTTTTGGGACAGAGAGAGACAGAGCATGAACGGGGGAGGGGCAGAGAGAGAGGGAGACACAGAATCGGAAACAGGCTCCAGGCTCTGAGCCATCAGCCCAGAGCCTGACGCGGGGCTCGAACTCACGGACCGCAAGATCGTGACCTGGCTGAAGTCGGACGCTTAACCGACTGCGCCACCCAGGCGCCCCTAATCCTTGCCTTTAATGAGGAGGCAAAATTCAGTGGAATAATGGCATTTCAACTATGGCCATTTCAAAAGTCTGTGAATAATGTTAATGGGCACTTTGGGGCAATGTAAGCTTAGCAATTAGATGTCTCAGAACCGTAAGTAAGAGCATGTAGTCTTCAAGTGATGATACTTCCAGTTTTCCATGACTCTTCTAGAGTAGAAACAAGTACTATACCTCTTCCATTTACCATAGACATGGGACATAGTGATTGTTTATGCAAATGTGGAAAAAATGAAGTCCATCTTAAAGAATGCAAACAGAGATTATTCGGAGCTTTCCATAACAAAAGAGTTAGCCACCAACACTTGCATTTAGCAGAGACTCAAAGGCAGACAGAGGAGTGGGAAAGCTTCATGGTGGAAAAAAAGGAAAGCCATGATAGGTTATGGTTATATTCTTTCGGCAATTGTTGGCACAGGGAAATTGGAGTCAGGCTAACTAGAAGTAGCATTTCATATAATTCATTTGGAGAACATGTTTGTCTTTCTCTGGTTGGTCCTGAGTTGGGAGCAGGCGTGAAAAGTGAGGAAGATGGCAGTTATTAACTTAGTTCTGACTGTTCTGGGCTGACTACTAATGTATTTGGTGTGGCCATCGTTTCTCTGTATATTGAGACTCACAGATAAATTTTAAGCAGAAGATAGGACAGTCTTCACATCTGTGAAGAAAAATTCTTCACAGGTAAGAATGGCTACAATGAAGGTGCAACAAGGAAAAGGTCAAGAGCTAATTATTTAGGAGTATAGGGCTGGCAGTCACAAGGTCCATTCTAAATCTTTGTGAGTGTACAAAAAACCAAGGTATGGAGGTCAAGCCCTGCATGGAGCTGCTGTGTCAGTGGTTGCCGCCACCAAATCTCCCATCACAGGACAGTGATGATGTAGCCTCAGGTGCTGATTATTCTGAGGGATATTATCTTATCCCCTTTCTGTATTAGGTGAATCATGGATATGAGTCTATTCTGGGATGGGATATCAAGGATGATAATCAAGGACAATGGTAAGAGTGGTTCTTACCAGAATTTTCATGAAGCCAAAGATTAAATAAAGGTTGACAAATTTGAAGGCACAGTGATTAGTATGAAAGAAGGATGTTAAGCAAACAAAATGGAGTCTGGTAGGTTTGTGTGGGGTGGTAGTGGACTTGAGAGTTAGGGTGTCCAAGAGCTAAGATGAGCCAAGGAGATGGTAGATAGAAAGAAAATCTGAAGGAACTGGCTAGTGCTCTCATTAGCTCTTTAAGAATTAATAGATTCCTCTTGTATATAAATGAAGAAGACAAAGGGTGGAAAACAACATAAACAGTCATATTGGAGAGCACATCATATGTTTAAAATTTCAAAGGTGTTGCTGCAATTGTTTCTGATAGACAGTAAACACCCAAACAAAGCCACATAGGCACAATCTCTCTCTTCTGAGAAGCTGGGGAGCTGAACATTAGCTTTTAAGGAAGGAACAATAGAAGAACACTGATCATTCACTCCATCATTTGCTATTCTTCTGCAAAGTAGGATACTAATAACTCCTACCTTATAGGGTTGTTGTTGCCACTCAATGAATTAATAATGTAAATTTCTGAGGATAGTGCCTAACACAGAGAAAATGTTATGCAGTAGCTATTAGTATTATTGTTACTACTATTACTCTTTAGTAAGTTTTGAGAACTGTACAAAAGACCAAAGAAACAAAGACCAATAAGACAGAGGGCTAACCAAAGAAATTCATGTTTGAGAAAAGAAATGGGGGTGTATCAAATAATTACAATTTAAGTGCCATGATTAGGGTTATACACATACAGCATGGAAACACAGAGGAGAAAGTCACGACTGGAATACTAACCCTGGAGCTGGAAATACCCGATTGGTGCAATTCCATTATCATAAAAATCACAAGGTTGCTTTCTGTTATAAACATCCCAGATGGCCACTGATTAAACTTGACCTGAGTGAACTTTCAAAAGGATTAATTCTGATATAAGAGATGAGTGAAGAGTTTGCTTTTTAAATTTCTAATTTAGAAGATCTTTAATTTCACACTAATTCAAGTCAAACTACTTTAAATTGAGACATGTCTCAGTAGGGCTGGTTTGTATTAATTGAGTATTTGCATATGCAGTTCTTATTTGCTGCCAAGATTTTAAAGTTATTTATCTCAGTTATTGCTCTTGGAGATGAAGTTAAAGAAAGACAAAAGGTTAATACTGTTTATTAAACAGAAATATATCATCTTAGCTTCAAAATATTTTTATCATAAAGGTATCACTAAGTCCATTTAATACAAGAAGAAATTTTATATAAAGAGGTTGAGGAACTCTCCCAAAATTATTTGTCAATAATTCATTTTAGCCTGGATATATTTAACTCTGAGGACAAAAATGTGGCATTATTTTTTGAATCCATGCTATTTCCAATAACGTAACCAATAATATTACATCATTGATCTAGAAAAAAATATTATATGGCCTTAAATGGATTAAAGTTATTTTCTTGCAAGCATCTCTGACTTTTTTTTTTTTTTTTTTTTTTTTTACTTTCACTACTGAGATTTATAGTCTCATGGTTCTGGAGGCTAGAAGTCTGAGGTCAAGGTGTCAGGGCCCTCCACTTGAGGGCCATGCGGGAAGGATCTGTTTCATGCCTCTCTTCTTGGCTTGTAGATGGCAGTCATCTCCCTGTGTCTTCACATTATCTTCCTTTGTACCTGTGCATGCCCAAATTTCTTTTCCTCCTTTGGTTTTGTTTTGGTTTACAGTTGAAAACCATTTTATAGTTAAAGAGATGGGAAGTGGAACATTAATGAGAGGCAAGTACACGTGTATCAAATTGAAAAAAGTAAAAACATTTCCTATATGCTTACAAACATTGGGAATTATTTTTCTTTTTCACTTTTGACATATTGATATACAAAACTAGTCCCTCGGTATTGCTTTACTTTACGTTTTTTTGGTTATTAGTGAAATGAAACTCTTTTTCATGTTTATTAGCTGTCTTTGCTATGAATTATTCATTCATGCCCCTTATCCATTTTTCTACTGATTTTTTTCCTCGTTGATCATAAAAGATACATCTCTTCTCTGACATTTTTTTAAGCAAACTATTGACAAAGCAAATATACTATTGGATTAAAAATACAATATATCATGACTACATTGAGTAAATGCAAGGGTGGGGAATGTTATCAGAAATCCTCATATCAAAGAAGAAAAACCAAATCAATCATGTTAATGATATAGAAAAAATGTTTTTTCATAAAACAAAATACCACATCTTGATAGAAATATAAATACTTAAGAATATATGGGATGCCTGGGTGGCTCAGTCGGTTAAGCGTCCGACTTCGGCTCAGGTCATGACCTCACAGTCCGTGAGTTCGAGCCCCGCGTTGGGCTCTGTGCTGACAGCTCAGAGCCTGGAGCCTGTTTCAGATTCTGTGTCTCCCTCTCTCTGACCCTCCCCCGTTCATGCTCTGTCTCTCTCTGTCTCAAAAATAAATAAACGTTAAAAGAAAATTAAAAAAAAAAAGAATATAACAGAACTTCCTTTATCTGATAAAATATATTTATCAAAATCTATAGCATAAGTATATTTAACAAAAATAGTAGAAGCATTCTCTTTGAAATAAAAAAATAAAACAAGAATACTATTATTATTGTGCCTAACAAACACTTAACTGGAGATCTAGGAGTTAACTTACTATTTATTGTGACAAAATTAAAAAAAAATTAAATTATGATAAGGAATAAGATGTTGCCTCTATTGTAATTGTATTGGCTTTTCTCAAATTAAAATATTGAATCAATGTAATTCCTATCAAAATTCCAACAAAAAGTTTCATGGAACTTGACAAGCTGTTTCTCAATTAATATTAATGAACATATATATGAATTTTTATGGAGGAAATATAGACCTCTGTAGACTAGGGAAGCATAATCAAGAGCCCAGAAACTTATCAATGCATATTTGGCGCAGGTCTTAAAACCCCAGCACTTCCTTTCTAAGAATGCAGCTCAGAGAAAGCCTATCATCTATGTACTAAGAAGCATACATGAGTGAAAACCGGAGCAATGCTGGAGTAGCAAAACACTGGAAATATACATCAACCAGGAGAATGGATAAACAAATTGTATTTTTCCATAGAATACTGTGCAATAGGCCAAGTAATGAAATAACACCACCTTCAAAAACTTTCATGAACCTCAGTAATATGATGATATAAAAGAAGGAAGTCACAGAAGAATATGTACGTTATAATCTCATTTATATAAAGGTCAAAAACATCAGTGTAGTTTTAAGGATGATGCATACACAGTAGAGCCATGCAAAAAAGCCAAAAAATATAAACATAAAATTTAGGAGTTCTCCTTCTGGGGAGAGGTGTATGCATTGTGAAATATGGAACCAGAGAGGAAGACTCAGAGGATATCAATTTTACTGGTAATGTTCAATTTCTTTTTTAAATTTATTTTTGAGAAAGCATAAGTTGGGGAGGGGCAGAGAGAGTGGGGGACAGAATATTCAAAATGGGCTCCATGCTAACAGCAGCAAGCCCGATGTGGGGTTTAAACTCATGAACTGCAAGATCATAACCTGAGCCGAAGTCGGAAGTTCAGCCAAGTGAGTCACCCAGGTGCCCCAATAATATTCAATTTCTTAAGCTGTGTGGTAAGTCTTAAGTATTTATTTTATTAAGCTTTGTACTTTATATATGTCATATTGTTTTTCTTTTTATGTATTAAATATAGTATAAAAATGAAAAAGCTCTTCAATAATTGTAAGAAATGATCTCTGAGATATATTGTTAAATGCAAAAATAAGAGAAAAAAAAGTTCAGGTCTGGATATATAAAATGCAACATTTTTATGGCATGTGAAAAAATATTACATGGCATATTTCCTTACATATTCAAACAAATTAGCTCCAGAAGTAATAGGCCAAAACGTATTCCTATGTGTCTCAAGATCAGCCAGCAGATGAATGAGAGATTTAGAACGAGAGAGGTTAAAAAAGCTTTCTCAAAGTCACAAAATAGCAGCAGAGCCAGAACCAAACTGGCCCTTCCCTTTAGCAAATATTTGTTGAGTACCAACTATGTCCCAGGAACTGGTCAGGCATTTTAGATATGTCAGAGAACAAAGTGAAGAACTCTGCCCTCATATAATTCAATTCTAGCTGGAAGAGATGAGAATAAAAAATAAACACATTAATATATCATGTTGGAATGTGATAAACGCCCAGGATATGACGATAGGCTAGAACAGGGTTAGAGGGTAGTGAGGCCTGAGATGGGGGGAGGGTTAGGGTGCAGTTATGTTACATAGAGCAGTCAGGCAGGCCTCATTAAGACGGTGAGGATTGAGAAGAGTCATGAGGAAGGTGAATGAGCCATGCATATGTTTAGAGAAAGAACATTCTAGGAAACTAAAGCAGACCCTGAAAAGCAGGCACAGCATCCAGGCAGGCAAAGTGAAATCTGAAGCTTCATTACTGCCATCATTATGCTCCACTGATTACCCTGAGAGTTCTGCTATTTCTCACTCTGGAATGGACTGTTAGACACAAATTGTGTGAATAGAAATGAATGTTTCCTTTTAGAAATATCAGTTAATTTATAACTTAATATTTTATATCAGTTGTATACATATATGCTAAAATGGGAATACGTTGGGTTCACACTGTCAACCAACAGAAATATCTTGCAAGACATGAGCAATTATGATGTGCAGGATCTTGAAGACTTTCTCATCTTTCCTAACATCCGCATCGTGAATGTTGCCCAGGTTCATGGAGCACATGTGAGACTCACTTGTTTTTAAAGATTGAATACATTTATTTCAGAATAAAGGAAATAGGAAAAGCAATAACGCCTAAGCCCAGCACATTCCCTGCCTCCCCCCACCCCCGGCCCATTTTAAAAAAAATTTTTTTTTAACATGTATTTATTTTTGAGACAGAGAGAGACAGAGCATGAATGGGGGGAGGGCCAGAGAGAGGGAGACACAGAATCTGAAGCAGGCAACAGGCTCTGAGCTGTCGGCACAGAGCCTGATGCGGGGCTCGAACTCACGGACCGTGAGAACGTGACCTGAGCGAAGTCGGACGCTCAACCGACTGAGCCACCCAGGTGACCCCCCCCGTCCCATTTTTAAAACAATAGTGGGAGGCATTCTCTAAAACCCTATCTTTCCCAAAAAAAGTTGCTCAAAGAAAGACATGTTTTCTGGTTAAAAAAAAAAAAAAAGCAAAATATCAGGGTGCCTGGCTGACTCAGTCAGTAGAGTCTGTGACTCTTGATCTTACGGTTGTAAGTTTGAGCCCTGTGCTGGTTGTTGAGATTACTTAAAAATAAAAATCTTTTTTTTTTAAAGTATCAGCATATAAGGAGGAAATAAAACCGTTGATATTAAAAATGTAAGTTGGTATTAAAGGAGAGGAAAAATCAGCCCACAGTCTACCTGGGGGATTTGCAGAGGAAAAAAGGAAAGAGAACAAAGGTTGTAACTTTTATCCTCACAAAATATGCTGCTGTAAGGACTTAAGTTGTTTTAATCTTCTCTCTACATACCACTGGTTTTCTTGACCTTGCAAAAGTCATTTGGTATCTGTTCATATATCTGTGAAAACAAGGGCAATGATCTCTTTTCTCTGTGGATCCTTCAGGATAATTTAGTAACTTTAATATCTAATACCAATGACTATTATGTCCATTGCCTTTGTTCTCAAAACTCACACCACTGACCTAATAATGGACAAAATGACAGCCATGTCTATAGCCACTTGCAACAAAAGACTCTCCATAGTCTCATATTGCAGTATAATGAAGAGAAATTACAAGTGGGTAGAGAGCAGCTACCCAGAGAGAATCCGAGGATGGAATGAAAGGAACAGTCTCAATGATGTCCTTATAAATGTGCCACCAGCCTAACGGGAGAGAAAGCATGCTTCCTAGTTAATTTTCCATATTAGTATAATGAGAAGGAATAGACAAATTGCCAGCGGGTTCATTTGGCTAATGTTTCAGCCAGCAGACACAGCACAGCTCCCACTAAAAGGGGTTAAAGGTGGACAAAAATATATATTATTCGAAGCTGTTTCTTTTGGCCTTACAAAATACAGAGTAGAGCCACTATGGAGAGTGGTTTAGGGATGCCACCAATCATTTATAGTTCATTTCTCCTACCATATTCTGAATTTTGCAAAATATTTCATTTTAATAAACCTCTGCTGGCTGAATTATACCTAGAGCATCAAGCCTAGCCTTGTACTTCCCATTGCTATGAACAGCCCCCCGAGAAGTCGAATAAATATCATTTTTGTGGATGCTTATTCTGCCTGTTTTCAAAATGTAATAGTCAGTATTCATTATTCAAACTAAATAGCAACTATTCAACCTAAAGCCCAGCTTCCCTTAGAATTCTGACAAGGAACAAATGAACATAATAAAAATATGTAGTAAATACTTGTCTTTGCATATAGACTGGAAAAACTGCTGACTTCTAGCACAAATATCCCATATTGTAGCTGTAGAATGACTGGTTAAAGGATTGTACTTATTAGGTCTCAACTTTATGGATCCATTGACAATACAAGATTGTCTGTAAAGTAGTTACATGGCATATTTTTCTAAAATGCTCTATAATCATTAGTTGTTCCTGACAGCAGCTCTATGCGAATTCTGAAGTGGGTTCCTATCAGTTCAGTGCTACTTTGAGGAGTCAGGTATGGATAATATCTGTCTGAAAATTATCCAGGGTGATCATTCATGACAAGAGTTGGGCTGAGATAAAGACATACTGTTACTAAATTCACAACCAATTCATTGAGCAAGTTCCTCTTGGTCATTTATTGCTCCTTGCTCCCTTTCTTTCTTTAAACCACTGAAATCCCATGACTATTTCAGGCAACTCTCTTTTCATAATAATTATAAGAATTCAAAGGTATTGATTATCTATAAAAGAATTACCTTTTACTGATTATCCACCATGACCATGAGTGATAATCCTGGCATAGTGGAAAAAAGACATGATTTGGAATCAAGCCTGGCTCTGCCATTAATAAAGAGATTTGGGCAAGTGACTTCACTTCTTTTTGTTCATCTGAAAGAAAAGAGATTTTGAACAACTGATTTCTAAGGTCCTTTCCAGCATTAAAAGCCACTAATTTTATATCCTCCATGTTCATGTAATGGTAAAGTCAATAATTACATCCCTTTTCCCCCGATTATCTTCTGGGGAAAAAAAAAATCTGAGACTATCTAATACTTATATCTACAGTTCAGTGACTGCTTTTTGGCAAATGATTGTGTGGGCTGACAAAGTCCCTGGTATTCGTTGACACTGGGTTAATGTGAAAAATTCATATCAATTGGAGAGAATGTGATGGAGATACAGGTAGCTAACAAGAACTGTGTGTGAATACATGACCCGTTGTGCATGTTAATAAAATCTATCAAATTTATCCTCGGTGGAGGATAACTGGAGAAATATTCATATGCTATTATATTTCAAAATCATATGTAAATAGTCCAAAATTGTTTTTAGCTCCCTTCATTTAGCATAAACAATTGGACTATGGGCACACTTAAACATCACATTTTCTTAAATGTCTAACAATGCTGAAGTAATTCACTCTAATTTGAGGCTCTGGGCCATTGCTAACATTTCAGCTATGTAGGGTAAAATGCCAGCATCCTTTGAGCAAGGTATTAGAAGTTTTTCATTGGTCAGTAACGCTTGACTGAAAATTAATTTCTGTGCTTTACTAATATGAATGTAAAGAAATGGGACATACACATGTGGCGGTGTGGTGGACAATACAGTAAAAGGTTTACAACTAAGAGTCTCATTTAAGGAGTGCAGGAATAGATAACAAGCAAGAGTGGGTGTTGCTGTTGGAGAAGTGATTCCAGAATCCTAGGATTGATGCCAACAGAATAAAGGCACATAGAACGATAGAATAACTTCCAATACCCTTGTGTGTTTTTCTATATGCCTCTGGTTGATCTTGTCTTCATCAAACGTTATATGAGAAATTCAAGTATTGGTACCAGTTCTTCACTCTCCTATTTGAAAATTGGGCATCCACACCCTTGCCATGTCATCATGGTGAAATTTCCCGTACTTTTACTTTGGGCTTGGCTATGTGACTTGTTTGGTCAAAGGGATGTTAGTGGATGTGATGCTAACAGAAGCTTGAATTATAATTGCTCATTCTGACTTGTGTTTTACGCTTGACAATTTGTCACAAAAAATATATATACACCACATAGCCACTGACCAAAGGAGAATTAGAGGCATATAGCCCGAGCTTACAACTTGCAGCCAAGCCCAGTTGACCTATCGCCTGAAGCGGTGCCGTAAAGCAGCACAGCTGAAGCCAGACTATATTAGCAGGCTGCAGTTGGCCTGTAAACCCACAGGCAAAATGCTTACTGTTGCAAAACACTGAATTTGGGCGTCTTTTGTGACATAGCATTACTATATTGAACAACATAGTAAACCATGCTTTAGTAGTGCCTTCTCACTTTTTCAGAAAAATTTTTTTTTTTGGCTTGTCTTTTGAGAAGAAAAATAATATGTATTTATTGCAAAAAATTTAGAAAGTAATTTTGTATATTCTTTTTTACTCAATCTATGAACATATTTAAGCTTATAGCTTAAGTTTTAACTTGAACGTAAACAGACAGCAAATGAGATGGACATTTATGTCTCTAAAAATAAGGCCATATTAAATAATTTTACTGTCAGAAACAACTGCATTTGAATTGTGGAGATCTGCAGAGGGATATCAGAGTTGAAGGCAGGCTTGAGCAGGAAGAAAAATTCCTTGAATGCGGATTAATTTCAAACAAGTTATGTACTTATTTGTTTTAGAGTTTTTAATTAAAGTAAATAATCAAGTTCCTTAAGGAAGATTGAACTAAATATTGCATGGATCTGTATATATCTGGAAATATAAGCTGGTGGAAAAAATCTGGGCGATAGATTTGTTAAAAACTCTCAAAAGTAGGGGCGCCTGGGTGGCGCAGTCAGTTAAAGCGTTCGACTTCAGCCAGGTCACGATCTCGCGGTCCGTGAGTTCGAGCCCCGCGTCGGGCTCTGGGCTGATGGCTCAGAGCCTGGAGCCTGCTTCTGATTCTGTGTCTCCCTCTCTCTCTGCCCCTTCCCCGTTCATGCTCTGTCTCTCTGTGTCCCAAAAATAAATAAATAAATAAATAAATAAATAAATAAAAAACCTCTCAAAAGTAGACCCAGTAGCTATACCTAATTTTCTTAGTAATGATATTTAAAATTGCAATTCTAATTAATTCTTTGCTCCATTTTAATTCTGCTTTAGGTACAAGGATACTTTATTTTAAATTACTGAATTTAATCTGAGCTATTATTTGTGGTATATTTGTGTTGACTTTTTTACATGCTTTGAGTTTGCCAGACCATATAAAATCAAACTATCTCACTTCAGGTGGTCAGTGAATGAAGTGTGAAGAATATGCCATACAATATCTAGAAACAAAATTACGTGCTTCAAAACCTCCAAGTTATACTTAATGGTCATAGTATTAATTGTAAAAAGCACCATTTGTTGAAGTGCTATTTTATGCCAAACACTGTGATAAGCATCCTGCGTGGATTATTTTGTTTAACTATTATGGCAACACTCTGAGTACGCCCTTGAATATCTTCGCTTCATCACTAAAGAAATTGAGGGAAAATTCTCCCATTTTTCGTAAATTCATAAATCCATACTGAAGCAAAAATCGTCTGGTGTCTGTTATCAAAATAAGGACAATATACTTATTGAAAATGACGGCTGCTTCGTATTAGAACCCCATGGAATAGGGTAGGCATTTGGTGCGACCCCATCTCCCACCCCTGCCACCATTGATATATGTCAAAGATTTTCCAAATATCTGCCAACCCATCTAATAAGGAGAGACTCAGCCACGTTTTCTCTTATTTGTTAATGATTGATGGTGTTAAATGGAACAGCATTGAAAAATCTTGTTAACATCAAGATATATTTAATCTATTACTTCTTCTTGATCTCCTAAGTCACTCTGACATATAAGGAAATTAGATTAATCTGACATGATTCATTCTTTATACAGCCTTGTTTATTACTCCCTAGTACAAGGTAGCTGGTGTTCATCTAGCTGTTTCCAATTGATTTTTAATGATAAATTCTTTTTTTTTTTTTTGCATTGAAATTTAGCTAAAACATGTCACTACTTTGTGATCCCTATTGTGAGTTGGGAAAAGCATATAAGTATATTTAATTGCACTGGTCTGTTTTATTAAGAAATCTTCAAATTTAATTTCTAGATTCTCTAAGTTTAGAAATTAATTTAGAAATATAAGTTTAAAAACACATATCGTGACTCCATTAATGTCTTCGTTATCAGAGGTTGTGGACACTAGGAACGAAAGAAAATTCAGTTGTAGTTTTAAACACATTTAAATTTACTTCTTCTCCTTCTAGCTCAAGTGTAACATTGCTTCTCTTTTTTCTTTCTTTTTTTCCCCAGATTACCACAGTTGGAATTTTAAAATAAAATTGAAGACAAAAATAATACAAAAAGTTTTGCTGTTTGAATGTTCTGTGTGTAGATATTTCAATTTTGATAATTTAACCCAATCGCTATTTAAGAATTATCTCTGAGAATCCCCTGCACTATTCTGTGTTCTGTAGGAACTGTGATAGAAGCAAGACAATATATGATGCATTATCTCTGACTGCAAAGAGCTTGAAAAATTATTAGTCAAAATAAACCAAGCAATAAAGAATAGATTAATATATAATAAAACAGCATTAGGTCATTAAAGGTGCATACATCTGAAGACTTGATAGAAAGCTCAGTCCCCTTGATGCCCCACACTCTTGTTTTCTTATCTGAATGACAGGGAAAAGGACACTGCTGTTCTAAGAAGAGGTGGAACAGCTGTTGAATTCTTGCCATCATTTTAAAGGTTGCTCATTCAAAAAATCCAAATAACACAAAGAATGTTGCTGCTTAGGGTAGAGCCCCGGCATTCATTCCCTGGTCCTATTATCCATTTAATTGACCCGGTTTTTGGCACTTGGTCAACAATGTATACCACCCTTTCCATGAAGCTACTTTCTGGGTATCACTTACGTTTCGTGAGGAGGTCTCCTAACTAGCCCTTCTGAATGCCAAAAGATCAAAGTCAGCACTAGTAGGAAGAAGAAAAATTACCTAAGATAATAGTAAATAATGTTTAAATATTCAAAAACAAGAAAGCAGAAGAGAGGAGAGCAATTGAGTTTCAGAAAAAGTAGGGAGTATGGGTGTGGGGACAAGGTTATGAGGATGAACAAAGAATAATGTAAAATCTCTGCCATCATTCTTGCTTCCTTTCAGAAGCATGCACACAGGATCTTGTTTTAATCTACTCTGGCAGCTTCATCCTGTCTGTCAGTACTCTCCCAATTTGGGAGCACATAAAAAAAGGATTAAATCATACGAAATAATGTAAGCTCAAAGTGTTTGGCACAATATTTGTGGAATATAAACATAGCATTCTTTACAATATTTCTAAAAATTCTCTCTTATTCCTTGTTTATCATTTCTGATTGCATACTAATGTAGCATTTTTTTCCTCTTCTTTCATCTTTTTAGGAAAAAGACATTTTATGTGTGTTTAGTTTTATACTTCCTACCTTCCTTCCTAGCTTGGTGGAGGGCTGGAATGTTTTCTCATACAGCTATCAATAGCTTTTAAATGGTTGTCCCGGAATCTTTTGACACTTACACTACATTTGCATGGGTCATCTCCTGCGATCCCCATTGAGGCCTCTGAAATTCACTTTCTACCACAGCATACGGAAAATTTCTAATAGTCTGAAAAGTGCACAGAATGACATCAAGGTGGAGCAGCAGAGAGAGAAGCGCAACAACAAAAAAATCCTGCTCTGAGAGTTCAAAGCCCTTTTATGCATTCAGCTGACTATTCATAGAGATCTTTTCTTCTACTAGGGTTTGGAAGCAGCTTCTGAAGAATGTGCAGAGGTAGTCTCATTATATCTAGCAAAAAGAGCTGGACACATTGAAAACACACACAAAACTGGTTTCATTATTACACACTACATTTTGTGCCCAATATTAACCATGGAAGAAAACACACCACATACCAAACTCTTTGAGGTCAGTGAGATCTTGGTGGTTAAACAGATAAGATAAATAAAAATACACATGTTTCGTGAATATTACCTTTTCATTGTCTCTACAAAATAGCTTAGAAGTATTAGATTTATTTTCTAATGCCAAAAAAAGGGAACACTTAAAAAAATACCACTGGTCAGGACACTGTTTAAGAAATTAAGAGAGAAAACACTGATTTTTATCCTATTCATTTTTCTAGATCCTATAACTTTAATATTTGTTATTTAAACTTGTTTCTTATACTTTAGTAAGGTTCCTTGGGTTATTAATTTATATTTTCTCTTTATTGCAATGATTACAATTTTAACCAATTTTGTTTTATTTCCCTGGATTTCTTAGTGATAAACGAGGAATTGAAAGTGCTTGAAATTTCAAGATGGAGCCCAGTTAAGGTCTAACGAACCTAGTATCAAATTTTATCACATCTTATCTTAACCAGTTAGTGTTTTAAAGCATGGTATTTAATAGGATTTAAATGTGGCAAAGAATAATAATATAAATAGATGGGGCAATGGCTTCTTAATCAGTCGATAGATATAAGAATAGTCAAGAATGTGAAAGGTGACTGTAAACCACAAATAAGAATTATTAACATTTGTTCAACAGCATTCCAGATATTTCTACGAATAGATAGTAAGACAGTAGACATATGGGTAAATAGGTGAAATATTTGCTACCATTTTTGGTATTTTTAATTGAATGTATTAACTTTTACACGAATACAAGAGGAGATAACAGACGTGAAATGATAAGAGAAATGTGGTGGAATTCACCTTCACAGAGTTTCTACCAGATACTAGTTGCTTAAACTTTAATCCCTCTGAAGCTAATGGGGGCAAGGCAGTCCTGAAATATCTCAAAGATTGGAATCTTCCTCGTGTACCTTTTAAACAAACATACTCAGTGGGGAGACTGGGTGGTTCATTCAGCAGAGTTCCACTCAGGCTCAGGTCATGATCTACGGGTTTGTGAATTCGATTCCCACATCAGGCTCCCTGCTGTCAGTGCAGAGCCTGTTTTAGATCCTCTGTCCCCCTTCTTTCTCTGCCCCTCCCCTGCTTGTCTTCTCTCTCTCTCTAAAAAAAATAAAAAATATTTTAAAAATTTAAACAAACATACTCAATATTTCCGGTATTTTCAACATTTTAAATATTTTCAGTATTAACTTCCTATCACACAAAAAATAGGAAACTGGTATGTCGATACTTTGACTTCCCTTTCTTCAAAACTATAGTTTTATATGTGTATTATTTTTTACACATTTAAGGTTCTTTAAGCATAACTTCCACAGTTATAGGGATCTACTTGGTCATTTAAATGATTCATTTTCACTCCTTCTTTCTTCCACTGCAGCCTTCATAATTTTGATATTCGTGAATCTGTCACACACATAAATGCTCCAGAAGTATTTCTTTTCCCTTTTCCTTTGCACCAGTAATATAAAGGGATTTGCTCCATTACAGTTCAGCTTTCGTTCCTTTTTTTTTAAATTTAAAATTTTAAGCTTACCTTTATTCTTCCAGTGATTTCTCTGAGTCAATAGTATAGATTAGAAAGACTTGTAGGCATGGAGGGCCTACAGTCGGTTGAGCATCTGACTTCAGCCCAGGTCATGATCTCACGGGTTGGTGGGTTCAAGCCTGGCATTGGGCTCTGTGCTGACAGTTCAGAAGCTGGAGCCCTTTTCAGATTCTGTGTCTCCCTCTCTGTCTCTGCCCCTTCTCAATTTGCGCTCTGTCTCTCTCTCAAAAATAAATAAACATTAAAAAAATAAAAAAAAAAAAAAAGAAAGACTGTAGGCATTTGTATCTTTCTGAATATGTGGTGGTGAATTGTTAGAATTCTTTCTTGTGTGTGTCACATATAAGATTTGCATGCACAACAAAAGCACAAATCATTACTATTTATTTGTTGCTCATATAAAATGCATTCCAAAGGGAGGGGGGAGAATATCTAAATTGAAATGATTTAAAAGAGAGTTCACTTCCCAGGCAACATACCAAGAAGATTATTTCCCTGTAGCATAAAAATGACTGATGGCCTTACAGGAATATATGATCTAAACTATTTTCATCTTTGCAAGGTCCATATTAATATGATTAGTAAACATTTGGAATTTATATTATGCTAGATAAACTAAAGCATCGTAAAAATAAAACACATAGCTGATCTTCATTTTAGAAATGAATAAAAGTAATAAAATCATGAAATAGAAGAGTCCAGATGACATATTTTTGCATAGTTTAGAATAATTTTATTTTAGAGCAATACATTTGCAGGAAGAATTTCATCCTCACTGAAGTGACATGTCTTTTGATAATTATTATGCCTCTCAATCACAATTTTAGTAACATTGATAATAAGATAGAGCAGCAACATGTATTTCTATTGTTTTTGTCTTCCAGAAACACACAGACTTTTAATAATTGTGACTTTTACCAAGTGTGTTGTTCATCTTTGCAGTAACCAGACAACGCAAATAAGTGGTAGAAATTAAAATTGAAATAAGCACATTTTAAAACATTTTTAAAAGGCAAATAAGAAGTTCTGGAATCATTTGTCACATAATATAAGATTTTTATTTCTAGTTAGATATGTAGATGCCTAAGGAAGAGGCAAGGTAGAAACAAAATCCATAGGAAAAGGGGATACACACACACATACACATCCAAGGATATTTTTAAGTTTTCATCTAGAACTAAAAAATAGAATTTATACATTTTTCTAACATTTATTATATTAAATATCTCCAATATGATAATTTTAATAACAAACCAAGAAAATCACCATGCATTCTATACATTAAAAGTATCATAAGGTCTTAGACATATAGATATCATTATAATAGCATTACTCTTATAAAATTTCTTAGCTGCTCATTCTTGGAAATTTTTAATTATATTTGATGCTCTCAAAATTGTTGGAAGTCTGTATTTTTACTATTATTCCTATGAATGTCCTTTTCTGAACTTCCCTTTGTGAAAAATTATGCTATTTTACCTAGTCACACAATGGTGGCCACCATTTGCTTTATTAAATACTTAACATTTATTGTGCATTCATGAAATGGAAAATACATCATATACATTTCAAAAATAATTTATAACTAAATATTAATCCATATCAAAGAAGTCAATGAAAAATATTTTTTTTAAGTTCTGATTGTGATTATCTTTCTTTGATTTGAAATCTGAAAGCCTTTATTCTAGATAGTTTTTAAACAAATATGACTTTTCTGCCTTTCAAAACAAAATAAAATAATATAATGACATGTTTGCAGTTCACATGTTAAAGTACTATAAAATATAATCTTGTCAAAGGAAATTTCCTGTTGGTTAGCGGAATCTACCTATTAAAAACTTTGAATTTCTCATACAGCCAAAACTTGCCTCCCTAAATTTAAGCCATTGAGCCAAGCCCCTCTCTGCTCTGCTGGATATTAGGAGGAAATAAGCTATCAAAGAAAAGAACTCTACTTTTAATGTGATGGCCTTGAGTCAAAATCACCCGGAGAGCTACCCTGCTCTGAAGGACAGCAGTGTTGGGACTCCGGTGAAGCCACTATCCATCAAGGGCTGGTGTTGCCGGAATGCACAACTCCTTCTGTCCAAGATGGTTTAAGAGGCATCAAGAATCCGTGTCCTTTTCCCCATAAAAATGAAGCAAGTAACAAACATTGAAAGCCCAGCATAGCCAAGGCCCACGGAGGGATCACTAGTATTTGTGCCTGAGAAAAAACATCCAGTCTATGAGACTCTTCTACTGTGGGGCTTAGTGTGAGGATTACAAGAAGTAGTAATTAGTGCCGTTTGCCTTACTTCTTTTTCCCTTACTTCCATGAAAATGCCTGGTATTTGAAAAATAATGTTAACTAGATTGAACTATGGGGTGAATGTGTATAAATTAAGCTTATCTGGAAAGCACTTGGTGATCAAGATCGGATTAGGATTTATCAATACAAATACAATATACATCATTTTAACTGAGGCAGCCATATTTCACATGTGTGAAATGCAAATGCACCCAGAAAACTTCAAAAGCACTTTTATCAACCAATGCATTTGTATGCACCAACAACAGAGTTAACCTTGGTATTACAATTATAAGCAGTTTGATATTACTTGCTGCAAACGTAAACTCACATTTTATCTTTGGCCATCAAATATAGACTTAACAGTAAATGGGTTCTAAATGTTTACATGTTGAGAAAGGTATTAAAGACGGTTTATCTTATTTCATACCGTTTTACTTTTCTTATCCGGACACCCCTGATTTTGCTTCATTTTACTTGAAAGCAGGCTAATCTGACAGGTGGAAAACCTGGTGTGGCCCATGGGGTTTTAGTCTCTGGCCCCATGTTTCCACAACACTTATAAGACACTACAGTTTTCATTTCTCATAGTCCAGCCGTTTGTTCTAATGCCTGATTTGACATCATTGGTCCCGCTCCTGGAGTTCTGGTTTTCCTTGTTTTGTTTTTGTTTTGTTTTGTTTTTTTCTTATTCATTGTCACATGAATCCTAGAAGCCAGCTCAATATATAGCTAATATTGGCTCTCGAATGTATTTGAAGAATAGATACATGAATTAATCTAGCAACATCCTGAAATATCTAACTCATACTCAAGGCACATTCTCAGCATCATTGACAAGCAAAGAAACTAATTAATTAATGAAGTATGGGCGCAGGCCTAATTTATGTACCTCCAGTGATTTTTTTCAGCAGTAGTTATAAAAATCATTCTCTATGTCATTTTTCTGAGATTCCATCAAATATAAATCTCTAAAACGGAAGAACAGGCGTAGAGATGCAACACGCATATGAACATTTGTTAGAGCTGCAGACGAGTAAACATGCCTGATCATAACTAATGCATCCATTATTTTGTCTCACTGGTCTCTCCAAAACCCACACGTCCAATTTTTGTTTTGCCTCTTTCTGAGTATCTTCTAAAGGGAGGGGATCATATCCTATTTTTGCATTTTTTCTCTTCACTTAATAAAGTTACATCTTTAGTATTGACATTTCACTTTCCCCAGGGTGAATACTTGAAAATGGTAAAAGCATGTATGATCAGGAAGCAGGTGAATTTCTTACAGTGTTCTGCACTGTTCTTTCCATCTGTCCGAGTTTTTGAGTTCGGACTGACAGGAATTAAATATGCTTTATTTCCTGTAAGGAATAAAGTTCTCCTGACAATCACTTCCAACCAGAGGAGGAAACATGGTGTAAGAATGGAAGTCAGGATTTTACTTTCATTTCCTCTAGAAATCTTGTCTCCTCAAGGGCAAAAACACATTTCTGAGGAAACATTAGGAAAAATGATGTTTTATTTGGTGCCATGAACTCAAGGTAGATGAATGTTGATCTTCAGTATATGTTTACACATACTGTCTTTAAATATAATCAGAAGTATAAAATCTCTCTATTCTAAAATATTTCACTGTGTGCCAAGAAATTTACTCAGATTTTTCACCACAGAAAGAAAGTTGAATATTTTCAAAAGGTTGTTATTTTGATTTGGCATCTGACTTTCCCTATCTGTGAAATGGGTAAATAATACCTTCTTTATAAAACGTTTGTGGTAACTTTGTGAGAAAATAAATATCAATCGAATGTGATATGTAGATTAAAAAAGCCTAGAAGGTCTTCAAAATGAGATATTGCCTCACATATTTTATTTTCATCATTCCAGGATTTTCATTTTGAATTTAGCTCATTTTTATTTTCATTTTTAATTTCTACTTCATTTTTAACTTTTTGGTTTTTCCTCTAGTCCCTGCGAAACTGAAAAAAGCATTTAGAGATGGTGCCAACTGTAAATCTGAAAGACAGAGAAAAGAACCCCCTACCAATATTGAGCTGCCAGGTGATAAAGTGGTCAGTTAGGACAATGAGCCAAACTGACAGTAACAATCAAGCCTTTCTTCACTTACTGTGATAGTATAATTGAGAGGCGAAAATAGGCACCAGCTCCCTTGTGTTTCATTTTCCTGATGGAACCACACTGGTAGAGGGTCAGATGACATGCAGTGTAGGAGCAAAAAATTGTCCCACTGCCCAAATGCACTAAACAAAAGCCTGCTTTTGTTTTTCCTTTCTATTCTTTTTCTTTCTTTCTTTCTCTTTCTTTCTTTCTTTCTTTCTTTCTTTCTTTCTTTCTTTCTTTTTTTTCTTCTTCTTCTTCTTCTTCTTCTTCTTTTCTTTCTTCTCCTTCTTCTCTTTCTCTTTCTTCTTCTTCTTCTTCTTCTTCTTCTTCTTCTTCTTCTTCTTCTAATGGACCCAGGGCAAGAGTTCAGGGAGCAGGGAAGGAAAAACAGGGCTATGGGGTAGGAGTGGAAAAGAAATCAGAGTATACTACAGGGGGTGGGTACTGAGTCCTTAACTGAGTCCAGAAGGCATTAATACACTGGCTGTGCACCAAGTTTGGCGTGGGGAGAACAGCTTTCCCCAATGAGATCTGCCAGGCAACACTTTATAATTGCCTACAGTCAGGCCTGAAAAATCACACAAGGGATTTTTGCCTGAAGTCAGACTCCTCAGTTACTTTTTGTGAATACAAAATTAGAAAGCAACTCACTAATATTAGAGAGAAAATTATATACTAGAGAAAAGGTCCTTGCAATTCTAAATCACAAAGTAACTATAAATGACCTCAAAAAAAACGTAAACATGCCAAGTATTGGGGCAATACCTAAGTGGATTCTGATATATCTGCATGATGATATATTAAGTAGCAGCAATAAATAGTGTCTTCAAGAAATATTTAATGGTATGAGGAAATATTTGCAGTGTAACATGAAGTAAAGAACATAGAGTACCACATTTGATATAGAACAAGATTCTCCAACTTGTAGATATATCTTTGTGCATGTGTGTGCATGTGTGTGTGCATGTGTATGTAACCTTGAGAAAGCATATCTAATGTTAAGAATAGTTTTTCTAGTTGTGCCTGGGTGGCTCAGTTGGTTAAGTGTCTGACTTTGGCACAGGTCACGATCTCATCATTTGTGGGTTCGAGCCCTCTGTGGGGCTCTGTGCTGACAACTCAGAGCCTGGAGCCTGCTTCAGATTCTGTCTCTCTCTCTCTCTCTGCCCTTCCCCCACTTGCTTGAGTGTGCACTCTCTCTCTCTCAAAAATAACTAAACGTTATAAAAAAATAGTGTTTCTGGGCAACTTGATTATGAAACAAATTTTGTAACTTTACAGGATTGGACAAATAGTGAGCATGTATAACTCAATAGTGAGCATGTATAACTATTACAATTATTAAATATACAATTATGCAGACAAAAAATATTTTAAAGATATGGATCTGAGCAAAAGAAAACATTGCTCTGAGGGACCTGCCTCAGTTGCACTAGTCACTACCCTCAGCACAGGCAGACGGTGCAGAGAAAAGAAGACATTAAACGGTGGAAAGGAAAAGTCATTGGAGCCTCCCTCCCTGTGCTTTTTTGTTCAGCTTTTAGATTGCCCTTTTTTTTCAGTGAAAATATTATACATACAAATAATACTTTAGTAAGTCTAATGTTAATTATTTGATACTAAATGCACAGTGATGTTTGTAAGGACCTGGGTGGAGGGGGGACACTTTTGTGCGAAGAAGTAGGATTATAACCATTCGTGATGAACCTACCACTTCCTTACTCCTTCCTCACTTTCTCCTGGACCTTTCATTGCTTCCGTTTTTTGTCACATTTGCCCCACTGAGTAGCCTCCTGTGTCTCTGGGTGCACAGCTAAAAGACTTGCCCACACTGTCTCCCTGCAAATGTCACCTCTGTCATTTCAATTGTGATACATGCTATTGACAAGCAAGGGGATTGGAGAACGTCATGGCACTTTTTCTATTTTACATCATCTTGACAACTTAAAACCTCCCCAAACAGCACAATCCTTTCAGAATTCTACGTTACTTTTTGATTTCATAGGGATTTGTTTTAGAGGATTAAGGATGCTTCACCTTGGCCTCACCTCTTCCTAATCACTGGTCTTGATCCTGACATTCAAACTTTATTTTCCTCAAGAAATTCAAAGGCTGAATTGCTGCCATTTAGCAAAGCAAGAGGAGCAGATCCTGAAATAATGGAGGAGGACAAAGCAGATTTTTCCTAAAATATTGATGTAGAAACAATACCATTAATTCTTGTGTTTCTTTCCAAAATGATGCTTTGTTTACAGGGTTGTTTCCTTCCTATTCAAAATAAACCAAAGCAGAAGTAAGTAAGTTTGAGATTTACTGCAAAGCTCAGCCTATAATTACTGAGCAAGTTAATCAAGAGAACACATTTATAACAATATGAATATAAATTTTTAACAAATTCCATGTATAATGAATATAGACAACCAGGTACTCATTGACAAAGGCCAGAAGGTTGGATAGTTTCTTTTCTTTCTTTCTTTTTTTAATTGCCTTTAACCTTACTAGCCACTGTTTTTTCATCCTGATCAATACACAATAATGGAACTTTTAATATTTTAATAGCTTTGATTACATATTTCATTTCAGTCAACCACAGGGAGAAACTGGTGCTTACCTCCATGGTATTTTAAAGGAAAAGTCCATCACATAAGTATAAAGACAAAATAGACTCCTAGGCTATAAAGACAGGTGGGGTGTAATATATTCAGTGAAAGAAATAAAAGACTTATATACATAAATAAAGTAAGCAACCTGTGTCCTTTGGTTTCTCTCTTTAATTTATTTCAAACCCCATTATCTCGTATAGAGATAATGCTTTTTTTTAAAAACTGCTTTTTTTTTGCTTTTGTTTTTTTTATTTCAAGTTTTTAATTTAAATGTTAATTAAAATATAATGTAATATTGGTTTCAGGAGTAGAATGGAGTGATTCATCACTTACATATAACACCCATGCATATCACAAGTACCTTCCCTAATACCCATCTGCCATTTTTATCCCATCCCTCCACCCACCTCCCCTCCAGCACGATAGGTCATATTTGGGGCAAATTTCTACTGTGGTTAAAGCAGCTCTGCTTTTGGAAAGTCACACGGGACCAAGGATGGAGACTGACAGAAGTAAGAATCTGCCTGCCCATCTGCCCTGACTCCACCCTAAGCCAAGAGGGAAGAATATTTCTTAGATCTTTGGTGTGTGACCAAGCCAATTTTGGAGGTAGTAGTTGTTGTTGTTGTTTTGTGTTTGTTTATTTGTGGTGTGTGTGTGTGTGTGTGTGTTTGAGAGAGTTAGTGGGGGTGGGGGTGCCAGAGGGAAAAGGAGAGAGAGAATCTTAAGCAGGCTCCACACCCAGCTCCAAACCTGACTCGGGGGTCAATCTCAAGACCGTGAGATCAGGACCTGAGCTGAAATCAAGAGTTGGGTGCTTACCTACTGAGATACCCAGGCACCCCCAAGCCAGTTTTCTTATAGAGAAGATGAGCTAGAACTTAGAAGGCAAAATCCACCCATCAATTGATCAATTTCTTACCTTTCTACTTTGTTTTAGCTGAAAGATAAGTGAGTTCAAATCCTTTCTCTGCCACTTGTTAGTAGTGTGATGTGGGCAAGCTTTTAACAATTCTGGTCATCAAGTGTTTCATCTATAAAATTAAGCTACTACTTAGTACTTCTCACATATTGTTGTTGAGATATTAAATGGGTCAACACATGCAAAGCTGACCCTGACACATACTGAGCACTGGATATATGTTTATCTTCTATCATTCCCTTTCTCTTTTTAGCTGTTTGAATAATCTGTTGAATGGTCCTGACCATTTCTTGACTTGGAGAAGTAATAAACAGTTTTAAAATATCAAGCAAATTGTCTCTTCTAAGTCACTGCTAATTTGCATTCAACTTGGGTCTTGTCTTTAGCTGATAGAAATGACATAGCCCCATAGACATACTGTGGAGTTATCAAAATGCAGAACAGTTGGCTCTCTGATCTCCCACAGATAAAATTTAAAACAATTAAGTGAGCGTGATAGCACATTGGCTGATTTGAAATCTTTTACTATATGAGGTTTCAGTCCACAAGTGTTATTTTTTATCATTTTTAATAAAGCTATTGTTTTGTTATAGCTTATCTCAGACACACAAAGTTGTTCAAGGTGTACCGATAGCCTTGGTCTGCATAAGGCTTAGCCCTCATTTTATTATTAATCATTTCAGCCTCCATTTCCTATCTTCTTTGTTTCCCTCTTCTGTAAAGGCCCTAGATTAGTCTCAGATCCAACAGATCTGCTTTTCCCCTTGCCCTTCCCCTGGCCTGCTCTATAACACAAGGAAATCATCTTCTGTGAAATACACGTACAGGCTCCCTTCACCTGACATCGAGTTAGTCTGGATCAATAGGAGGCACTGATGGAAGGACACAAGAAAGGAGGGTGGGGAAGGACAGGTGATGTTACTCCTGTTTCTCTGCTCTCAGTAGTATTGGCTGTGACCCCAGATTGTGCTGAGCATCTGCCCTTGCATGGTTTTAGTTCCTACCAGGTACCCTGCCTCTCCCAGAGGCCCAGCTAGGGCCATCTTCATGGGCATGAGACCCACGCAGTTGCAAGGGCCTTGCACACAGAAGGACCCCACCCATAGTTGAATGCTCTGCTGTCACCATCTTGGAATTCTTAAATTTTGAACAAGGGGTCACATGTTTCCATTTTACCCTCAGCTCTGCAAATTACATAGCTGGTCTTTTCCAGCATCACTGGGGGAACTCCCTTTACATTTGCAGCTGCCATCTCCTTAGGCTCCATGAGAATACCTTTGAGTGCCTTTTCTTCTAAAGTTCCAGCTCCCCTATGTGGCCTGGCTCCTTGGCTCTGTACCTCCATCATGTCTGACATCCTAGGAGTAGCGGGAGCTTTTGCAGTTATTCCATTTTCTACAGCTTTCACTCCCTCCTACTGACAACTATGCTGCAGTTCACTGAATTATATTTACTGTATTACATCATCTGACATAGATTCCATTTGCTTGACTGGAGTCTGGCTTTATAGACACCAAAGCTACAGTATCTAAAATACATTCAAAGTTATGCAAGCATTTTTGACAAATATATTCGAATATTTGTGGGCTTTCAAAATCTATACTAATAGTCTTGTGGGGGCGCCTGGGTGGCTCAGTCAGTTAAGCATCCAACTCTTGATCTCGGCTCAGGTAATGATCTCACCAGTTCCTGAGTTCGAGCCTGCATTAGGCTATGCACTCTCAGTGTGGAGCCTGCTTGGGATTCTCTCTCTCTCTCTCTGTTCCTCTCCTGCTAGTGCTGTCTCTCCCAGAATAAATAAATAAGGTGAAAAAAATAGTGTTGTGCCGTAGGTCTTTGTCAGCTGCTGACATTAAACTTATTACTGTTCTTAAACTTTACTCATGGTGCTGAATAAATTTTACTTCTTTACTGTTGCCGGCTTTCTAGCATTCCATCTTTTCCCGAGACAGAATTCCTATTGTCTTTTTCCCCTAATAAGCGACATCTAAGCTTTCTTCAGCTCCCCACTACATACTGTGATTGCAGGAAATTCCCCATCTCATCCTAAGGTAATGCATCAAAAGTCTTGGTACTCTAAGTCAGGGTAGGCTTTTGCTTTTTCAAAATGAGGATGCTCCTTCTGCTCCTTATTTTCTGGTGTTTTATATCAGAGATTAGGATCAAACCTTATCAAATACCTTTTCAGTGAGGATTGGAATGATCATGCCATTCTTCTCCTTTAGTCCACTAATAGAATGATTTACATAGATTGATTTTCTGTTTCAACTACCTTTCCATCCCAGAGATAAAACCTACATAATGATGTAATATGTGCTTTGTGTCTTATTATGTACTTTTAGAGGCGATTAATAAAAGTACTCTTTACTGGGTAAATCTATTCTGCTCCCAAATTTAGATAGATAAAATTCCACGTATATCATGATTTTCTACTCTTACCCTTGTTAGTCACTCCTTATTATTTCTATCCTTCTTGTTTCTTGGCATTTACTTTGTTGTTTTTTTCATAGCTCTGAAGTTGCACAAATAGTTTTTTCAAAGTTTTAGCCAAATGCCACATTTGATAAGTTACTTCATTTATTCATTATTTCATTAAGTATGTCTTCCTCAATGAAGTACTATTTAATATAACTTTTCCAATGTGTGAAATTTTTATCTGTATTTGTATTTATATTTGTTGATTTCTATTATTACTGCATTATAATAATGGGTGTGTGTGAGTGTGTGTGTGTGTGTGTGTGTGTGTGACTATATGTGGTATATTTTGTGATCCTGAGCAGATTCAGTTTTGACAACTTTCCATCTTGGTTTTATATACTATACAGTTTGCTCAATATCTATATTTTTGATACATTAGCTTCCAAGTACCGATAGTATTAAAATTCTCTGAATTTGAACAGATATTGATTTATTTATGACTTTATTAATAGGTTTATATACATTCAGTTGTTTCTGATAACCTCTTTTTCATTATTCCTTTAACCAGTGTAGCACTCACCTTATTTTCTCTTTTTATGTTTTTTACCTAAAATTTTCTTTTTTTAATTTTTTTTAATGTTTGTATTTATATTTGAGACAGAGACAGACAGAGCATGAGCAGGGTAGGGGCAGAGAGAGAGAGAGACAAGAATCTGAAGCAGGCTGTAAGCTCTGAGCTGTTAGCACAGAGCCTGATGTAGGGCTTGAAGCCACGAACCATGAGATCATGACCTGAGCCAATGTCAGAGGCTAAACCAGCTGAACCACCCCAGTACCTCTAAAATTATATTTTTTCTAATATTAAAATTGCTGTCATGGCTGACCTGCATATGGTTTATATAATCATAGAGACTTTAACTTCTTATTTTATAGTCTAGCCCTTTTACATTTATTATAATTATTGCTACATTAGGATTTCTGCCTCTGTATATTGGGTGTTCTGTATAACATATATATTTCTGACTCTCTAGTTACTATGTGTTCATTCTTTCCAAACTGCATTGAATAATGCAAATTTTCTTTCTCTGATTTGAAAGTTTGTTCCGTTGATTTTTACTCTTGGGGACTTACACACATGTATAGCTTTATGTAAATGTATATGCATTTCTTCCCATGTCTTTTTTAAGGACACCAATATCCATTTCTTTCTTCTCTTTTTTCTCTATCTACTAAACCCTCAACCTTACCAACTCTTTTCTGCTCTTTTCTTAATTTGAGGACACTGTTTATTTAGACCACTATAAAGTTTTGTTGACCTACTTATTCAATGTTATCTCCTAAACCTTGTTTCTCTCTGAGTCCATTTCTATTTCGGTTTGAATACTTCCTCCAAGAGTGTTTTCAAGAAAAATTTTGTAAAGTAAATTTTACGAAGTCTCATATGCCTCAGAATAATATTTTGCCCTCACATTTAAATTATAGCTTTACTGGATAAAAATATATGTTCACATTTTTCTTTCATCAACACATAAGTATTATTTCATTACCTTCTGACATGCGGTGTAGCCACTGAGAAATCTGAATTTAATCTGAAACTTGTACTTTTGTAAGCTATCTGCATTTTTCTCTCAAGGGGCTTTTAAAATGTTGTCTGTACTAGACTTTCTCAATTATTATAACAATATATATACAGTATGGGCTTTTAACTTTCTGTTTAATACTATATATGAACTTTTCATAATTTAAATTGAATACTTTTGGGGGGCACCAGGGTGTCTCAGTTGGTTAAGTGTCCCTCTTGACTTCAGCTCAGATCATGATCTCACGGTTCATGGGTTCAAGCCCTGCATTGGGCTTTGCAGTGGCAGTGAGGGGCCTGCCTAGGATTCTCTCTCCCCCTCTCTCTCTTTCCCTCCCCCCTCAAAGTAAATAAATAAATAAAGATTGCCTTTTAAATTGAGGACTTTTTAAATTAATGTTTTAAATATTTCTTTCTTCTTATTTATTTCTTTTCTCTTCTGGTATATGTCTGCTACTCTGGGTGATGACACTTCTATTTTTATACTCCTTATCTCTAGACTTATTTTACCTTTCTTTCAATCTTTATGGGTGCCTTCTTTAAAGTATTATTGACCTTATCATCCAGTTATTAATTTTTTCTTTATTCTAGTTTAAGTTCTTTATTTCATATTTTATATTATTGATACCAGCATCCCCAAAGGGTTCTTTATACAACTTCTGTGTCTGCCACCAGTTTTATGCTTTATCTGTAAGAATATATATTCTGTGCTTAGTTTAAGTTCAAAATTTGCATGGTTCATTATTATTTCCATTTCCTTTTTTTTTTCCATAAGTTGTTTGTCCTCTTCTATCTTTCCCAGATCTTGAGTTCCCAAATTTCTTATTTTCTCTTGTGATTTCTTATTCTCTTGAGGTGCCAACCCCGTTGGATTTATTATAAATCCGGAGAAAGGGTGGAAGCTTCAGTCCTACATTATACCTGTCGAAGTCAGTTTAAAAGAGTCTTTGGGACAAGAATTCAGGCCCAAGACTTCTGGTGTTGCCAATGGGTCTCAACTCCACTTCTGACAGGTGGCCTTGCCCCTCAGAGAACAGCATTACCTGTGCTCCTATTTCCCCAGTCTCCTTCCTAAGGTTGACATTATGTGCTCCTGGGGTTGGGCTTGGGGAGGCAGGACAGCTCAAAGCTATCCGCCTGTTGTCCCTCCCTAGCTGGACCGCATTGGTGAATCCTGCCACCTGCTCTTTGTGTTCACTTGCCATTGATGTGTTCCTGCTGCAGGGGCCACAAGAAAATGGCTAGCTCCGCTCTGGAAAGCAGTGTGGAGGTTCCTCAGAAAATTAAAAATAGACCTACCCTATGACCCAGCAATAGCACTGCTAGGAATTTACCCAAGGGATACAGGAGTACTGATGCATAGGGGCACTTGTACCCCAATGTTCATAGCAGAACTCTCAACAATAGCCAAATTATGGAAAGAGCCTAAATGTCCATCAACTGATGAATGGATAAAGAAATTGTGGTTTATATACACAATGGAATACTACATGGCAATGAGAAAAAATGAAATATGGCCTTTTGTAGCAACGTGGATGGAACTGGAGAGTGTGATGCTAAGTGAAATAAGCCATACAGAGAAAGACAGATACCATATGTTTTCACTCTTATGTGGATCCTGAGAAACTCAACAGGAACCCATGGGGGAGGGGAAGGAAAAAAAAGAAAAAAGAGGTTAGAGTGGGAGAGAGCCAAAGCATAAGAGACTGTTAAAAACTGAGAACAAACTGAGGGTTGAGGGGGGTTGGGAGGGAGGGGAGGGTGGGTGATGGGTATTGAGGAGGGCACCTTTTGGGATGAGCACTGGGTGTTGTATGGAAACCAATTTGTCAATAAATTTCATATATATATATATATAAAAAATAAATGGAATCATAAGGCAAAAAAAAAAAAGAAAAGTTAGAAATTATGCTAGCATGCTTTTAATTAGCGTTTGTCTTATTCTTGTTGGGATTAAACATATTTTCATATAAAAAAAAAAAAGAAAATGGCTAGCTCACATGCAGAAAGAGTTGAGCACACCAGAAAGCTCTTCTACAGACTGTTCTCTCATTTGGCTCCTGGCCTTGCTCCACCTTGGGTCCCCATTTCCTTCCTTCATAATGACCCCACCAACTTCCAGTTCCCCAAAGGTCTTTCACAATTTTTGTCTTAAGTTCTGGGTTCCCTCAACCTCCTTCTAACTTCTGTCATATATTTAAAGTTAGATTCTGTAGCCACTTAAACAAAGCCATGATTTTGTTTCCTATTTTATTTACCAGTCAAGAAATTGTGTCTCTGGTGTATATATTTTAATTTATATATATATACAGTTATTTTATATATATATAAAATTCTCTGCACTGTCAACACAGTACAAGTTGGGGCTCGAACTCACGAAACCATGAGCTCATGACCTGAGCTGAAACCAAGTCAGACGCTTAACTGACTGAGCCACCCAGGCGCCTTGTCTCTGGTATATATTGATAATATTTAGTAATGTGCTGTAATCACTCCCTAGCAAGCTGGACATACATTACTGTAGACCAGAGCCCTGAAATTGAAGTAATTTGTTTCTATGAGGTACAGATTTATATCTAAAGTTGAGTGATTCTGTGGTATCATTCAATATTTTCATTCCCCCCCCCTTTTTTTTTACATTTTGAGTGTTTTATAATTTGGAAGTTATTCAGGTGAAACTTCAGAGCCATGTTGAATTGTTGTTGGTAATTTATTGATAATAGCTCACTGGTTGTTCCCAGTAGCAGAGGAGAGTATACTAAGATACTCTGACAGTCTGAAAATAACTAATATTTGTTTAGCATTTTGCAAAGCATTATCTTAGTGGCTAATAAAACAAAACTGTAAAACAAGCTTTATTAGCATTCTCATTTTATGGATGAGGAAAGCAGGGTTTAAGGCTCTTTGACTTTTTCAATATCACTCAGCCAAGAATGAAGGTCAGGTAACCGGCATAAAGAAAATCACAACCTGGGATGCCCCAAATGCAGAAATATGTAGGCACAAATACCAAGTATACCAGCAATATGTTAAGCCAGCAAAAGGGAGCAAACATGAGGAATAGATATCTACTTTTGGATGAAAAACCTGAAAAGAAGTAGGGTGGTTTGGCTGCCAGATTAGTCCCAGCTATACCCAGCTATACCTCTGCTAAAGGAAAGAAAAAGAAAAAGAACTAAATGAAAGAAAAAGACAAGGACAAAGAACATAAGCCTGACTTAAAACGTGGGAAAGCAGCGGGTGGGAGGGGGTAGGCAGAGAGAGGGGATCTACTCAGGTGTTTTCTTTACAACTTTCCAGAGAGGAAGAAGTTTTGGTTACTACACTTATTTAAAAATTATGTCAAAATAATAGCAGTTCCCTTCTCTCCATGCTGCCCTGTTTTCTGTTTCTCTGTCTCTCTCTGTATTTCTTCCCTTCTACCCCTTCACTTCTTCATCCCAGACATTTCTTTGTAGAGATGTCTCTCCTTTTTGCCTGGATCCTGTCTCTCATCACTTTCCTATTTGCCCCCCTTCTCCCTCCTTTTTTCTCCCTAATTCTGTCTGTGTCTCCATCATATTTATTATGCAATGATATATCAAGATCACCAACCCCATGTCTTTTATTTCTCGAAAAGGGAAGCTTCACAGTGTTTGGATATTCAAGTAAATTGGATATTTTTGTGTTATTCTTCCCAGGACTTAGTTATTTTATTACTTTCTAAATAATATGGCATTATCTGAGAGATTCTGAATGAAAGTCATGAAAAGGGACATCCTTATCTTCCCCTTCAGTTTGGCAAAAATGGCATATATTGATTGTTCTGGGTTTGTCATAAATACCTAAAATTAGAAATTGTCTCCTACCCTCAGCTTAATAAGTCTTGTGAATTTTATTTAGCTTGTAAATTGGAAACAGGTAGTTTTTTAATTCTTTTTTAATCATCTATTAAGATAATCATCTTTTTAAAATATTTAATCTTGAGCATTGTAACTCATGTAAATAATTGTTTCACTCTTGAAGAAAAGCCTACTTGGTACTATTTGTAAATATCATATTTAGAAGTTCAGCTTCAGGGCTCCTGGGTGGCTAAGTTGATTAATCGTCTGACTTTGATTCAGGTCTGATCTTGCAGCTCATGGATTCCAGCCTGACATCAGGCTTTCTGCTGTCAGGGCCTATCCTGCTTCAGATCCTCTCTCTGTCCCCCTCTCTCTCTGCCCCACCCCTGCTCACACTCTTTCTCGCTCTCAAAAATAAATAAACATATAGAAAAAAATAAAAATAAAATTTCAGCTTCTATGTTTATCATTTAGATTGATCTGTGGATTTTCCTTTCAGTGCTGCTCAGATTTTATTTCAGGTTTGCTTTAGCTTTGTGGAGTAAGTTGAGTAATTTTTTTTTTTTTTAATTTCTGTTTTTCTACATTGTTTCTAACATTGATGCTCTTTGTTGAAGTTCTGGTAAAACTCATTTGCAAATTTTCTAAAACAGATATCCATGTTAGAGGTAAGCTGTTCTGTTGTAATTTTTTTTTTCAAAATCTATGGGGATTGGTTTATTTAGGTATATTCATTCTCGTTGCATGTATTATGTGTCACTTAGAGTATATTGCATCAAAAATATTCATTTAATTGATATTTAGTGGCATTAATTTGCCTGTAGCATTCTCTTATTTTTCATTACTATTCCATATTTGTACTTATGCTTTTTTCCTCATTTCCAGTTTTGTTGTTGTTTGTTTGCTTTGATCTCCTTCCATTTTTCTTTATCAGATATCTTCACGGCTTTTGTTAATCTCATAAAATAAGTTTCTTTATATTAACCAAATCTACATTTTTCTATTATATTTTTCATTATTTATAATTATTTTGTTATAATAATAAATATTATAATTATTATGTTATTTCCATTTTAACATTTATTTTGTTTTTTCTAACCTCTTAAATTAAAGTCTTAGCTGCTGTATTTTTGATCTTTCTTGTTTTCTATTACATATATTGAAAGCTATACATTCTCTGAGTGCCATCCTGGATGCTGCCAGGTTTAAATATGTAGTGATCTCACTGCCATTCAGTTTAAAGTACTTTCTGATTTTCATTTCATTTCTTCTTTGGTCCAAGAAAAATTTAGTAGCGTGTGTCTTATGCGTAAACATAGTAGCATAGTAGCATGTTTCCATATGCATAAAGTTGAGGGGAGGGACAAGAAAGAAATACTATTCTTTTGTGCAAATTTCCAACTTTTCCTCATAACGTTCAGGAAAATGGCCTACATGTTTTTTGCTTTGAGAAAATTTCTCAAATTTTCTTTAATATCCAATTTCTTTAATATCCAATATGTGATCTGGTTTATTGAGTGGTCTAAATTTACTTGAATACAAATTTATTTCTAGCATATTGGATACCCAATTATATGTATATATGACCATAATCTGGTTAATTGCTTTATTAACATCCACTCTATAATTTCTTTTAAAATGTATTTTCTCTCAGTCTCAGAGGGAGATGAATTAAAAGGATCTTATTATAATAATGAATGGTCAATTAATTTTTGAACTATCAAAAAACGTTTAATGTGTTGCACCACTAGTTTGTTAGGCCCAGAGAGACTTTGTCATTACTACGTGTCTTGATTAATTAAAACTTTGATGGATACTGAATGATATCTGACATTTATTGAGCTTCCTAAACAGGAGGCAGTGTTTGAGTACTTTGCAGCTCTAGTTAGTCAATAGTGTTATTGGTGGCATTATTATTTGACTTTTATGCGGGAAATACAATGTTGTAAAGAGTGAATATCCAGTTACTCTAAGCAAGCAAGCAAACGAGCTGCCCTGGACCCAGACCCACAGGGACTGGCTCTAGAGCCATATACATTAAGGACCACTCCATGTGGCTCATTATCAACACCACTCATAATTTTGTCTTTTTCTTCAATCCTATTGTCTTTCTTTTATACAGTGTTTGTCTGGCTTCTATTTTCTCATTCTTTTGTTCTCAATTGCTCACTGCCATGTTTCTTTTAGGCTCAATACTTGTTAACATCATATAGCTGGTTTTATAAAACCTACTTTATAGGCTTTATCAAGGTCCTTCCTTAAATCAACAACATAATTCCCCCCTCCACACATACAAATGCATTTTAATTATGGTTATTTGTGTTTGTATTTATATTATTTTCTTATTTATCATATTCTCATTAATTCCTTATATTTTTTTCTCCAAGTTTTCTTTACTAATCCTCTATTCTTTCACTTACCTTAATTTTCTTCTGCCTTTATTTACTTGGGAGTCATCCACTCTTTCCCCAGTTGTCTAATGTTTAGCTTTAACATTTGATTACGTGTTTCTCTGAAAAGTCTAGAAGAAAATCACCTTTCATTTCTTCCTCTGGAGTAAGACAAGAAATTTAAAATGACTATCCCTATCATCATGCACTAGGGGAAATTCATGCCAGGGTTATAACTTTTTTTTAAAAAAAGGTATTGGGGCGCCTGGGTGGCGCAGTCGGTTAAGCGTCCGACTTCAGCCAGGTCACGATCTTGCGGTCCGTGAGTTCGAGCCCCGCGTCGGGCTCTGGGCTGATGGCTCAGAGCCTGGAGCCTGTTTCCGATTCTGTGTCTCCCTCTCTCTCTGCCCCTCCCCCGTTCATGCTCTGTCTCCCTCTGTCCCAAAAATAAATAAACGTTGAAAAAAAAATTAAAAAAAAAAAAGGTATTGAGTATTATCAATAATTTGGACATAATTAAAAATATTTCTTCTCATCCAGGTTTCTCATTCAATTTTATTTTCTGAGCTTTGTTTCTGTAGTGCTAGTTAAAAACTTTGAATGATTTCTGTGCAGCAAACTTTCTCACTTTTAACTATGAAGTTCACTTATTTTACTGCCCATATAATTGTTAGATAATATTTTCACTTTAAAGTTTCAAGCTTTCAAAAGCTTATGTGATATTATATCTCCTTGAAAATATAAAACTAGAATATTCAATACAATAACCAAAATAACATTTTAATTTTTCTTTTCCTTGATTACTGCTTTTCTTCTATCTGCCTTGTGTTACTCTGGGATTACTAGTATATAATACTAGATTTCTTATGTTAGTTCTTCAGGTCTGTCATATTAAGGCCAGCGAGTTTTACATCTTTCTTGAATTCTTTTTTAATTTCATGTAACTGATCATGTAATATCTACATTTCCAAATTGTTGCTCAGTTTCTCCATGGCATTTTAAAATGTTGTTTTTAATCTCCAAGCATTTCACTGGTTCTTTCATGACTTCTGGCTGTAGATCATAGATAAATCTTTTTTATGTTTTAGAGACTTTCTAAATTTTTATTTGTTCTTTTTTTTATTTGTATTTTTGAGGTAAGTCTTATTTATAAGGGAATCATTCTTCCCATTGACCTCCTCTGACTTAGTATATCTTTGTATATGTCCAGTGTGTGTGTGTGTGTGTGTGTGTGTGTTTTCTTTCATTTTATATCATATGTATAATATATATATGATTTATATATATATATACACATATATATATACATGTATATACATGTATATGTGTGTGTGTGTATATATATATATATATATATATATATGATTTTACTATTAAGAAGATTAAGCTGACTCTTCACCTAGATAGTGTGAACATTTGAGTCTTTCACGTCCAGATCACACATTAGTTCTGAAAAAGTGAGATCTTTGTTAATGAATGGGGATATGAATTGGAGAATGTGATAGGGAAGAGAGAGAAAAGAGGTCTGCAGTACTCTGCATGTCATAAGGAGGGGCTATTTTGCATTTCTGGGCAATTGTGTAATGGACATTTGCACAAAAATGGACATTTTGCTTGTCACCACTGTAGTGAGCTACCATTTTCTAGTGGATAGAGGCCAAGGATGCTGTGAATCCACCTACAATCCAATCAACAGTTCTCCACAACAAAGATTTAGCCAGTTAACGATGTCAATAGTTTTGAATGTGTGAAATTCTGGTTCTAGAAATGCAAAGGAACTCATGGTTTAGGAAAATCAAACAACAAAGTGGTCAAAGAAGGGTCAGTAAGAGAGAATAGAGTTAAAATTATTGTCACAACAAGAGTAAATATTGGAAATGACATGCACATGTCATTTTAAAGTTCTCCAACAGAGAGTAAAAGACGATCCTCTTTTCATCTCCCCAAGAACATTTAGCAAAAATCTATATTGCTCAGCTTACTCTAAGTGTTGCATTTCTGATATTTATTTGGCTTTTCAACAATATGCTAAGAATGTCTCCCCAACAGGTGAAGCAGAAATTACCAAGGAGTAGCTATAACGTTGTTACATCTGGAACTGTAGTTTTATTTAGCCATATCCAAAGTTTCCTTGCCTATGAGAAATAGCTGGGAAGCAATAGCTAGATGATATGGTAAGTAAACTAAATTGCCATGTCTCAATACAAAATAAGTGAATTTCTAATTAGAACCAGTACAGGTCAGCAAGAGGCTTTCTTTCCATGACAACTTAAAAACTTGGGATCCGTTTATTTTTGGATGGACCATACCAGAGTCTTCTGCATCTAACCAGCAGATAGAAGAGTGAAAAGTAAAGAGGAAACATATCCTTCTCAAATACCTAGACCCAGTGTTGAGATACGTTATATTTTTTCACAGTTCACTGGAGAGAACCAGTCACATGCCCCCCCCCCCCGATACAATAAAAAATGTGGGTAGTATAATTCTTAGCTGAGCACAATAATTCTATATATTAAATAGGGAGCATGCATTTTGGTGAACAGTTGGTTGTTCTTAATACACATCACAAGAAAATTTTTCATGTCTTTGAATTTATTTTTTTATATTAGCTGATAACTGGACGGTTAATTAGAAAAATCAGTTATTCTTTTATTGACATACTTCTGGCCTTATTAGGAGCAAAAGTCTCAATATTTTTTCTTTATTTCACATGCTCTTTTTGTGTCAATAAGAGCATGGTCTAGATGCTGAGAAGGATCGTCTTTTTTATCAGGCCTATATTGACAAATTCCTATCCAGGTGGAGGAAGTCTGAGAATTTTTACTTCTTTTTTTTAAAAAAATTTTTTTTTTCAACGTTTATTTATTTTTGGGACAGAGAGAGACAGAGCATGAACGGGGGAGGGGCAGAGAGAGAGGGAGACACAGAATCGGAAACAGGCTCCAGGCTCGGAGCCGTCAGCCCAGAGCCTGACGCGGGGCTCGAACTCCCGGACCGCGAGATCGTGACCTGGCTGAAGTCGGACGCTTAACCGACTGCGCCACCCAGGCGCCCCTGAGAATTTTTACTTCTAAAGAGATTTTTTGTTTAACTGACTGTGCAAGTATGCAATAATATGTATGAGTTGTGGGATTTTTGGTCTTGGTATCAGTCTTATCTTACATTATAATCTGCAGAACCTCAAACGTATTTGGAATATATTGGTTATAACTTTCTCTAGTTTCCGTGAAATGTAAACTTAAAAAAATTCTTATATACATTATTTCAGTAACATTTTGGAGGAAAATGGCATAAATGAAACTACTCAAAATATGTTATGATCACTGAAAACACTACTTCCTCCAACATCTGACTTTTATTAGCCCCAAATATGAAATCAAAGTGTCAGCATTATTACATGTGTTAATATAAGGATTCTGAAATAAAACCTGGAAAGTTCCTGATCACATTAAGATATTCGTTGATTTCCTCACAATTTCTACTAGAAATGAAATGAATTTAGTTACAATATTTATGAAAGGACACACTCTCATTAAGTTGTGAGAAGACCACCAGCAGTGGTTTGTGATGAGCAGGATATTTAATGCAGCCTGGTTTTTTGTTTTTTGTTTTTTGTAATTTCTGTTGTATGTATTCCAATAAAAGTGTTTTGATAGAAGGTGTATGGAAAAAATAAGCATGCCCATGACACTATCATAAGGAGGAAATGTCTGAAGCAAATAGCTATTGCTTGCCTTTTTAGAAATGTAGAACTTTCCTTTGAATTAAAACCACATTATTTAAAGATCATAGGATCATACAAAAAAAAGAGCATAAGAAAAGTACTTCAAATTTCCTCACTGAAGACACAGAAAGTATTTGCACATTTACCAGAATACCATATCAACTCATGAAGCATAAAGGGCATAGGGCTGGCCTGGCATAGAAGTCCAGCTAAACACAATTCAAGGATTTTACTGGTCTTAGCAAATACGTGTTAAGTTTAAGTAAGTAACAGAAACAAAGGAATAGGCAGAAGTATAATCTTAGAGAGAAATTTGGAGGGCAGAGTCTTAGAGATCATAAAATTAGAAAATGGCTTTATCAAGCAGAGTTAATCCATTTTCATACAGTAAAGTTTCCTCTGGGTTATATTCTCTTTGGCATTTGACTTCCTTGTGCTTGGAGTTAATAATTGCAACCAAACAGAATTTAGAGTAATCCTACTCATGATTGACTAAGGGAAAGAAAGATATGCCAATTAGATTTCACATGAATGAACCTTAATGAGGCCATAAGATTCACTGACAAGCGTTAGATCTAAATTCCATGCATAGAAAATATGTTTATTCAGCACCTATCGTGGTCAGGACTACCGAAAGGAAACAACAATCTGCAAGCATTTTTAAACTTTGAGAAACATACAGACTGGAGCAGAATAGATACGGCATCTTTAAGGTGGAAATTAATAATTGCCGTAAGATATGTGGAGATGAAGTGATTTCAGAAATTCAGAAAACAGAAACACCGTTTGCATAGGGTGAAAGCATCCAACGTATCATGGAAAAGGGTGTATTTGAAGAGAGCTTAAGATAACGGTAGGATTTGGATGTGTAGTGATTGTGTAAGAACATTTAGGTAGATTTTCCTTTTTTTTTGTATGACAATTGGAAAGTATGTGCATCTACTTGTATGTCGAGGAAGTGAAGGAGAAACAAGTTTGAAGAACTATACTCAAGGTGTATTAGCAGAGACCTTCAGATGCTGGATTGACGTTCTGACACTCTAGTGCCCAACTGACAACCATTGCTGAGATTCTGAGAAGAGGGGAGAGGGTGGTCCACTTTAGGGAGGTGCATTTAGTTGCATATAGTTGTCATTAGAGAAAAGAAGATCAAATTGGGAAGGGCTGTTCGTAGATTATTGCAGAATTATGGTGGTGAATGTCTGACTGTAGTGGCTGTAGTAAAATGGATAAGAAAAGTGAGTAGTAATAATGTAACTGGGCTCTTGGCAGAAGGTGATCATCACTGTGGGTGATTACCAGAGAATGGTAGCACTACTATTTCAAATCTGGACATCTGGAAGGACCAGGAATATTCTTAGTTTGAATAAGGAATATACAAAGAAAATACAGGTAGAAGTAGAAGTAAGTTTAAGTACGAAATAAGCACTGAATATATAAAGCAATTATTTTGATATTTTAATACATAAAAAATAAATGTTTAACACAACTTTCTAAAGATTAAAATAATATAGCAATGACGAAAGTAATATTTTTAAAGGAAAGTGAAGACTGATTGATAGAACTTCCAGTTCCATCCATTAGTATTTCGCACCTGATAATGTTTGAATTAATCATTTCATTGCTATATTCTGCATTTTACTTGATTGAGAAGATTTATCCTTAAGGAGGCCAAAGGACTCTAGTTAATGTGAATATTAATGGCTAAGTTGGCTTGTTAAATTATTTTTGCGAAGTTACCTTTGGCTTTTAATAACCATTAACAGTAAAAACAATGATCATGCACTTTGCAGATATCCAGAGTTTTCTGTGACCTTCTCCTGGGGAATAGGAATAAAACAGACTGAGGGGAAACTAGCATATGTGATTAGAAGAACTTTTGAATGCAAAGGAAAACATGCTGTCTACATCAGTTTGAGAGCAAACTTTTCAGCCAAAGAATCCTCAGTGCCAGAAAAGAGTTAAACACAGACTGGAGGAACTAAAAAGCGAAAGCTAATAGGAGACTGTTCCAAGCAATTGTATTTTCTTGTAAAAGTAATACAGAGAACCTGAAGTAAAACTTCAAATACAAAAAACACACATGTACCAATAACCTCTCCACAATTAGCATTTCAGCATATATCATGCCAAACTTTTCTAGGCACATATATGCAGATATTTAAGTCATTCATTCATTATAAAGATCTAACTGTCCACTTTACTGATCGAGATCAGTAGCTCTCAAGTGGAGGCAATTTTGCTCCCCAGAAGACATGTGGCATCATCTGGAAATATTTTTGGTCATCATAATTTAAGGTATAAATGCTACTGGAATCTAGTCAGTAGAGGTCAGGGATGTTGCTGAGCATCCTGTAATGCACCGAACAGCTTCCCACATCAAAGAATTATGGAGCCCCCAATTTCAGTAGTGCTGAGGTTGAAAAACCCTAATCTAGATTCTAAGGATTCAGTAATTAATGAAACAAAACACTAGCTTTCATAGATATTTCTTCTATTTGTTAGAGTAACACAACCAAAGAAATACATTAGATGTAAATAAAATAACTCATGAAAGGCATTAGGGAGTAATGGTAAGTGGTGTCATTTTTTTATAGAGTGGTCATGGAAATTTCCCTAAAATAGGTTATCATCTGAACAGACATACATGATGTGCGGGAACTAATCATTTAGGTATCTTGACAAAGAGTCTACTGGGCAGAGGGTCAATAGGCACAAATATCCTGAGAATAAAATGAGTGTAGTGTGTTCAAAAGGAGAGCAAAGAGGCTGTGTGCCTAGATCATAGTGAAAAGGCAGGAAATGGTCAATGGTTATTAATGGTTGCTGATACTTTAGTGCCTTGTTAAACATGACAAAGATTTTGGGCTTTTACTCAGGATAACAGTGATTTGCATTTTTAAAAATCACTAACTATCTGCCATGTGGGTACAGGAGAAGGGAAACTGTGTAGGTCATTGAGATTGTCCAGCCAAGAAAATATTGTGGTCTGGGCCACAGTCATAGTAATGGAGATAGTAAGAGATTATTGGGTTCTGGATATATTTTGAAAGTAGAGCTAAAGCATTTTGTCTTCAGAACCTAAGAAGTCCAAATTAGTAGAGTTCAAGTTTGCAGGTTGAGAGCAAAAATTCTGCAAGTGGGTTCATTTCTTCTGGGGTCTATGTATTCTCTGTAAGGAAAAGTGCCATATAATGTATCTGACTCAAAACATATACATTACATTATGTAAACCCATCTTTTCAGGGTGTTGTCTCCCATCTGGAGCTATAATTGAGTCATTGATAAACCATTCCACCTTTCATTAGCTTAGCTCCTTCCTGGAGGTAGGGAAGGTGGCAATTCAGATAATTTTATGGGCATGAACCCAGTGTTGCACTTCCTTTGTTGTAAAATGAGTTCTTGTTAGAAGCTAGATGGGAAATGTTCTGGGGATGCATGGATTGTGGTGTTGGCAGGAGCATAGGAGCAATGAAAACAAATACCTTCCTAGACTGTATGTCTATTGCAGTGAGGTTTCATCTCTGCTTCATTGCAATCAAACTACTAACAGATAGCTGGCTAGAATGGCCCAGGAAATTGTGCCATATCAGGAGCAGCTGATCTCTGCTGTTGACAGATTAGTCTCTTAGAAGTAGTGACAGCTAGGTCATCCTTGGTGAGGAGAAGACCATGTTATTGAGTCTAATCCCTAGCTTCTAACCTTGTCACTGTGGCCACAAGGTGTATATGTAATATGCTATTTTGTCCGCCTGAGTAGTAAGAGTCACCGTTGTGGTGGATGCCCTTTGAAGATTCACATGGGACACAAATATCTTCACAATCTATGCCCATTCTAAGAGGTCCATCCATATATTTCTTCACCAGACTTCAATGGGACAGAGTGGCATTTGGGGCCATTTGATGGGTCTGAGCATCAAATCAAAATCAGAAATCTCTGAAAAGTCTGGACATTTCTTTTTCTCCAACATACAGTCATTCCAGTAAATGGGCTTTTTTGGAAAAGAAGTAGAGGAAGATTTATTATGGTGGCTACTTTTGGCAATAGTGCAAGAACCTTCCTCAAAGAGACCTAGCCTTTAATTAGGGGTCTCTGAATTGACATAGAACCGGAAACTGGATGAGAAGCTGGGACTCTCCATGGTAATTATTAAGTCAGATTTTTGTCTACCAGACTTAGTTTCCTGTCATGTTGATCAAATAATACTGCAGTGGGTTGCCCAACTATTACATTACTAGAGACTTCATGATCAAATCTCCATTGCCAAATAACTCTATGGGCCAAGGCTTTCTGATTACTGGTATAGCCCAGCTGCCTTTGTCAGTAGATGTGCTCCTCCTATCTCTGGTTAAGTGCTGCCAGGCTGCTTCTGCTACCTGTCCTTTGAAATGAGGAAGCCCATCTTAATGGTGGGACCTATGATAATACCTGATCTGCTGGAAATCCACACTTTGAGGTACCTGCTTGCAAGCTGTTGGCCACTGTGTACTGCTAGCTACAGTGAGTTGCAAGAGCCTGGCTAGAGAAGCGAACTGGAATCAGAAATCTCTTCCTCCTTGACAGCCCATCTAGTGCTCTCTATTGACTAAATTAACATTGTATTGGCTGACAAAGGAGAAATATTTACAAGGTCCAAATCTTTTATCATAGAAGAGTGATTTGAATCTGAGGGGGAATCTGTTTATAATCAATACAACCTCTATTTTAAAAATCCATGCATACTAATTTGGAGGCTTATCTGGAAGCTCCACAGCATTGAGAAACCAGAATCCATCTATCTTTTTGTTCTTCCCTTCACCTGGTTGAAGGTGTTGTAAGACCACATCCAAATACCAGTAAGCAAGATGGAAGAAGAGAAGCATGCCTCCTTCCTTTAAAGCAGTGACTTGGGATTTGCACTTACCACTTCCACATGCATACCATATGTTACAGGGGCACATCTACTTAGAAGGAAGGCTGGATTATGCAGTCTTTACCTGGGCAGCCTGTGGCCAGCTAAGATTTAGAAGTTCAATCGCTGTAGGAAAAAAAGAGAATGGATATTGGGAGCCAATTCATTTACTGCCTCAGTTACATTAACTTTGGAATGGCAATTAAATATTCAAATATCTGTCTCATGTCCCATCCTTAAACTGAAATTACACAATACCTGTTTCATAATCTAATTTTTATACTTAAAGTGTGTTTCCATAGCATGTTTTAGCAAAATTTGAGATTTAGTGTTGCATCATGCTTTGTGTTACTAAAAATCCTATAAAAGATTTGATCTGTCTCTTATTTTTTTTGCTGTTTTCAATTCTCAGTACTAAAAATAAAGCTCCATGTAGATATGACTCTGCCCACATGCTTGATTTTTTAAATTTAAAATACATTCTGAAAAACTGTATTATCCAGTAAATAAGTACATGATTTTTTTCAATATTATGTGTTGACAAATTACTCTTCAGAATGATATAAACAATTTAAAATAGTGTGTGAGAGTGCCCATTTCATCACACCCTCACCACACAATTTTCATTTTGTGTTTATCACTTGTCCATTTGAATGATTTGCAATTCTTCTTATCTATATCTTCTTAAAGTACTAAATAAAATATACTATAATTATCTTGATCAAAGATTTAGACATATAAGTATGGTATGACTCCATTATATTTTTGAATGGGCTATGTTTAGTAGGTGGGAAATATTGATTTTATATATTCACTTATTTTTTCTGGACAAATTACTTGCCCCTTTATGATCCTCCTTGGTTTTCCAGTTATAAACTTGTATCATCTAAAATAATAATCAGATTGCCATCACTTTAATACTTCAAATTTCTTTTTCTCTTCTATTTCATCAGCTAAAACTTTTAAAACAATATTAAATAAAAGTGGTGATACCTATTGGCCTTGTCTAGTTTCCCAATATAATTAGAATGCCCATACTATTTCACCACTAAACACAATAATGCCATTGATTAAAATTGTTACTGTTTCATAGTTGTTGAGAAGCATATCTCTATTACAAGCCTGTCATGATTTCACTGACCAAACTCTCATGTAGTTTCTCCTAATCAGGGCATTCCACACCAGCTGTGCTCCAGCTAAGACCAGGCTGTATACATAGTAAGGTCTTATAAAGTTATGGTGATGGTGGGGTGGGTTGGTAAAGCTTACTGGTGAGTGAAGGAATTACAGGTAACTCATTACCAGGTTATGTGGGCTTTTAAATTTGAAAGCACTGACTTGACACAGATATACCTAAACTGATAGAGGCTTTGAGGAGAATGAAGGTCATGTCAAGTCAAAAGAAAGCCAATCTCAACCACATGAGCAATTCAGGAAATTTTACTTTCTGTTGCCCTTATGTATGTCTTACACAGCTTTTTAAACTCTTATTATCTAACTGAGCACTTTACACTTAGTAACATAGCTGACTGAATGTGGAGATTATATATTTAAATGTTTATTTACTGATTTTGAGAGAGAAAGAGAGAGCTTGAGCAGAGAGGGTCATAGAGAGAGGCAGAGAGAGAATCCCAAGCAGGCTCTGTGCCTTCGGCATGGAACCCAATGAGGCCTCAGTCCCACTACCGTGAGATTATGACCTGAGCCAAAATCAAGAGTGAGATGCTTAACTGGCTGAGCCACCCAGGCACTCCTGGAAATTGTATTTTTAAGAATGCTTTATAATGTACAGCACAAAATTCATTTGTAACATTTCTTAGAAAGAAAATTGAGGCAAAGAGCTGTTCTTAGATTAAGCATGGTTAGAAAAGAAAATTAGGCTTTCCTGTCTTCAAAACTAACACACAATAGAAGAAAACAATAAAATACTCAAAAGAAGATGAAGACTCAAGGGAACACTTTAGAGCCCATACATTTTTGTTTTTATTTTTTTCTTTCTGTACCCAGAGCCAGACTATGTTCCAAATATGACTTATGACCTGGTAGTTTGACCCTTTAATTAATATTTAGTATGATGATTATATCTTTTTTGAATGATCTTTTATACCATAATTTAATGTTTTAATGTATTAGAATGTTTTCAGCAATTTTGGAGAAAGTAAAATCCATAACTCTTTATAAATGTCTCTGAAACATGAGTGCTGTTTTCTCTTACAAAGCCTTAAGTGCTCACCCATACAACCAAATGACCTGTCCCACTTCAGGGCAGTAATTCAGATATAATGTCAAAGAAATATATGGTCCACCTTGAAGCTTTAGCAGTCACCCTGCCTGCCAAAGCAAGGCTCCTTTGAGAGACAGCTTTTTTGAGCATAAAGTCAAAAAGTTCGACACATCACAGGCATTTTGCTATCCCCACCATCTGTGACTAGAGATAAAGCCCATGCCCTTATCCCCTAATAATCTTCTGACATTGATAACTATAGTTAAAGAGAAACAGACTTCACATGCAAGCCCCATCTTAATAGAGCTTAAATTAGCTAAGCTAAATTTAGACACTTTAACATATACCTGATGGTCAGAGTAAGAGATAATAAGTGGTTTCTGTGGTGCTAGGTGGGTAGATAAACCTTGATGTCTGAACTGCACTTGTATAAGTTCCAGATACTATAAAGTGTAAATGATTTCAACTGTGATCACGGCTCAAACCACAGCATGGGAGCAATCCAGAGGATATTAGCACTGATATAAATATAATATTCAGCAAGAGACCCATTTCTGGTGTATTTGTGAACTATTTCTTTTATAAAAAATAGGTATATAAAATGTACTTGTGTTATTACTACTAGTCCCAAATTTAAATAATTTATAATTATATTTTACTTGAATAGTGAGTTTCAGTATGAATGGTAAAAGAAACATATAATAAGCCAGGAAAATTATTAATAATATTTGTGGAAGATAGCAAATTAATATTCTTGCTATGCAAAATAAATTCTCAAATCAAAAATTAAAAAATGAGCATCCAAATAAAAAGATAACACAAGTTTGGCATATTGACACACAAAAAAGGAAATAGTAGAAGAAACAGAAGATATACATTTTTTTAAAGATACCATTTTTCTCAACTTTCATAACATCAGAGTTTTATTTATTTTTTAGAAGTTTTTATTTATTTTGAGAGAGAGAGCCCGCACAAGTGGGGGAGGGGCACAGAGAGAGGGAGAGAGAGAATCCCAAGTACAGAGCACCATGCAAGGCTCAAACTCATGACCTGTGAGATCATGACCTGAGCTGGAATCAATAACCAACAGAGCCACCTAAGCACCCCATTATCAGAATTTTAAAAGATAACCATCTATAATAAACTAAGAACTCTCATACCATGCAGATAACTGAAATAACATTATGGGATACAATTAAGGTACATATTAATTGAGGGGTGCCTGGGTGACTCAGTCGGTTCAGCATCCAGCTCTGGATTTCGGCTGGGTCATGATCTCGTAGTTCATGAGATTGTGATATCTGTGTAGTCAGCTTGGAGGCTGCTAAGGATTCTCTCTCTCCCTCTCCTTCTCTGCCTCTCTCCCACTCTGTCTGCCTCTCTTCCTCGAAAAGGAATAAACCTAAAAAAAAAATTTAAGTAACTTGTCCAGAAATTTATAAGTACATGAAGAATCTGAAAATGAGTCTAAAAGCTCAACTACATATATTTCAGCAACAGGCTTTCATAATAACAAATTTACTCTACACTTGCTATATGCCAACAATCATTTCATTTATGGTGATAGCTCCATAAGATAATACTATTATATGCAAGTTTCTCAGGTGAGGAAATCATGGTATAGAGTAATGAAATAATTCACCAAAGTTCTTCATCTAGAAGGTTTAATCCAAGATTAAAAATGGGTAGTCTGATTCTGAAGAATAAATTCTTAACTTTGAAGTACAGGGGAAATGCTTCATTAAAATTCCATTATTGGGATGCCTGACTGGCTCAGATGGTGGAGCATGTGACTCTTGATCTGTGGGGTTGTGAGCCCCCATTGGGTATAGACATTACTTTAAAATAAGTTATCAAAAATTCCCATTATTGAAAATTATTTAAAGCTCTATTCAATTATTTCTCATTGATGAATTATATTACTCAAAATATATCATTGATAATATAATATAGCTCTTGTTTTTCACCAAATCACAGACCACCTAATAATTGTACAAACTATTTTAAAAATACAGAAATTTACAAAACTGAAATCTAGCAAATACAAAGAAATAATAAAATAAATTCATCAGAAGAAAACTTTCTTGGAAAGATGCCTGTTTTCAACTTAAAACTGCTCTTCAAATACCCATTAAAATGAATTAAAGGATACACTGACCTCCATGAAATGTAATTATATTTCTAAACTTCAAAAATAAAGATAAAAATATTTAAATTTATTCAGATAGATAAAATACAAGTGACATACAAATATAGAAAATGTGCACTTAATTAAGTCTAACTTTCCCAAATACTAAATGTTGAAAGACAATAGAACAGCATCTTAAAATTTAGTGTAAATTTATACCCAGCCAACCTGTAGTTCATGTGTGAACTTTACAGAAAGATAGTATGGGCTAATTGTTGAATCGAACAGTTGACCACAAAATGTGCTTCGTTTTGTAGAAAGTAAATTCTTGACAAAATACCCCACCCAATCAAGAAATTAAAATACAAACACACACACATCAAAAATAAGGAACACGTGATATGAAATTAAAAACAGAAACTAAGGGGTGCCTGGGGGGCTCAGTGGGTTGGGCGACTGACTTGAACTCAGGTCATGATCTCGCGGTTTGTGAGTTTGAGCCCTGTGTTGCACTCTGTGCTGACAGCTCAGAGCCTGGAACCTGCTTCAGATTCTGTGTCTCCTCTCTCTGCCTCCCATGCTCATGCTCTGTCTCTCTCTGTCTCTCAATAATAAATAAACATTAAAAAAAAAGTGGAAACTAAACTTAAACAACATTGAAAGAATCACTGATAACATTTTACTAAATAATAAAATATACAGTGAAATTTTTGAAAGAGAAAATACATCATGCTGTATAAAACAATTAATTAATAAGGTGGGCCAAAAAAAGTAAGTTGGGTCTAAAATCACAGATTATTTCGATAGATTTAGAGCTCAAGATTGCTGAGAAAAATTGAAGACTGGCTAAATTTCTTAACCTAGTCAGAGATATCTTTTAGAACTTTTACATTTTTCATATTAATGTAGAATCAATAGAAGAAATAAATTATAATCAATAGAAGAAAATAAAATAAATTCATAGAGATAAAAAGCAGAAATATTTTAAAAGAAAAGATCAAGAACTTGTAACATATATTATGTATAGCACAGAGAAATTAAAAACAAACGGATAGTGAGACACATTATATACATAAACAGTAGGAAATATGGAGGAAGTGAAGATAATGTTAGACAAAATGTACTTTAAAAAAAGAATATGTACTTAAGAATAAAAGCCTTTATCATTCTGTATATGTTATATAAGCTGTATATGTTATATAACATGTTTATGTGCCATGTTTATATTTATGGTCATATATGTGTAGTCATATATTCATGTATTTATAAATATTTATAAAGATATTCTATGTTAAGTTATAATATTTATAGACAAATATATTTATATCATAAAATATAAAATTCAGTTATAAAACTTCTGCATATATATACATGCACAGAGAAGAGCATTAAAATTAAACAAAATGACTACAATGCAAAAGATCATTTGATATACAATAACATCAGTGGGGGACATGAACATATGGTTAGGGCTTTGACCACCTATGTGAACAACACGCACACACACACAGATTCAGATTGGTTAGATAGATATATAATTGATTGATGGAAAATGTGTTTCAGCAATTCAAAATATTTAATGACATTCACATATAATATACATTTATATATGCCTATATCACAAATAAACTTATGACTAGTCGACATTTCTCATATAAAAATGAATAACCTTTTGCTTTACATATATCCTTAGAAGAAGATAAACTTTGATTATGTATTAGGCACTAGAAGAATTGCAGGGTATTCTCAATTTAGAAATTCTATCAAGCATATTCTTTAACTTTAATCAATAGTATACCTTAACTGTGATAATTATTTATTGAGCATATAGTATCTTCAAAGCAATGCAATTACTCAGAAACCGATAGACTTTTTGAATAAACAATAATGAAGAGAATATAACCACTTTGAAGATAATAAAATATGTCTCCTTGGATCAAAGAATTAGTCAAAACTGCAAGTTGCATTTCAAAGAAATTACGAGTTATTATCAATGAGAATAACATTTACAAAACTAAAAAGATATTGGCAAAGCTGTACTGACAAGAATATCTAATAGGCTTTTTTTTTTAACAAGAAAAAAATAAGAAGCAAGTAAAATACGATAAACAGAATAAATGTAGTAGGAAGCAATTAATGATGATAAAGATTAATCAGCATGTAATTTATTCAATAACATAAAAAAATGAATTGACAGTGTGAAGGCCTAGTTTTATTAAATAATATCAATAGAATAGACAAACTCAGATAAAATCCTTTGTGACACAGAATGACAACAAGATCTCAATATAGTTTGTGTGAGAAAAGGAATATATTAGTATTGATATGGTAGTGATTTTTAACATATAATTCTAAAATGTTAATTTTAAAATTATGATAAAACAGAATTTTTGGAAGAATTTATAATTTTAAAATATTGTTCAAGAGTAGGTAGAATAACTTAGTAGCCAATAGTAATAGCTGATAATAATGTGAGAAACCAAAACAGTTCTCAAAAAACTAAGCAGAAAGTTTATATCTCATGCAAATGGTTTTAATGCTAGGTTTCTTAAAGATTCACTTATATTCTAACTGCTCTGGGCATTTAAAAACCTTTATGAAAACATATACACATTCACAAAATAATGTGTGGATGATGTCAGTTATGCATATGGATTTCAAAATTGTAAATATATTAGCAAACAAAACAAACTATATAATGAACCAAGATTTATTCTTGGAATGGAAAGATGGTTGAATATTAGGAAATATGTAATAGAAATTCTTATATAAATTATATAGGAGAAGAGAGACCTTGTCTGTTTTTATAATCTACTTAATCCCCAGTTATTACAACAATGCCTGTTTTATTTTAATTGCTCAATAATTATTATCTGAATGACTCTTCATCATCAATAAGCAAAGGAAAAAAATAAATGTATTAAATACAACAGCTAGTATTATATTGATGAATTACTTTTTACCAGATATTGTTCTAAGTGTTTTATTTACTCAGCCTAGTTAATTTTCACACCTACGTGTGAAATGTGTGCAGAAAATACAAGAGCAGAGGAAGATAAAGAACAAGTTACAAATTTACTGCTGGAGCTGGGATTCAATGAAGATAGTCTACCTCTAGAGTCCCCAAAACTACACTGCATGGCTTTTATAGTTAACATACCAGAAAGACTTTTGATGGAGTTCGATATTCATTACTGACATAAAAAAAAAAATCTTTAAAAACCCATCGGTTTATATAATACTATAAGAAGGATTTTTCTTAAAAGAATATAGATGATAGATAGATAATAGATGATTAGCATTATACTGAACTTTCACACTGACCATGAAACATCAGAAGCATTATTTTTAAAATTAGGAAATAATACAAAATTAACTGCAACATTACTTAGGACTATATAGTAATTTTCAGAGTATCAATAATGAAGAAATCAAACATGGTAAAACAGTCAATATTGTTGCTACTTGCAAATAATTTTATTTTGGTTTTTATTTTAAAATTTTATTTACAAAATATTTAAAACATACAGATAACATGACATCATCATATCCACTGCCAAAGTAAAATAGATATGAAAATTGAATGGAATGGAATATTACAAATAAAATTAAGTCTCTACTCCTGAAATACACTGGACACAGCCTGTGCCCCATTTCTAAGTTTACTACTACCATTGTGAAATTGCTATAAACATTTCCCACACATGCTTTTATTATTTTCCTACTTAAATGTGTATCTTATCAACAATACATGATATGATTCAAATGTGTTATAACTTACATAAGTGGGTTTGTTGTTTTTTTATGTAAAGTCCCTTTCATAGCAATATATTTTTGAGAATTTAGGGGCCTAATTCATTAATTTATTTTTTTAATTTTTTTAACGTTTATTTTTGAAGGAGAGAGAGACAGAGCATGAGCAGGGGAGGGGCAAAGAAAGAGGGAGACAGAATCTGAAGCAGGCTGTAAACACTGAGCTGTCAGCACAGAGCCCAAAGTGGGGCTTGAACTCACGAGCTGAAGTCAGATGCTTAACTGACTGAGCCACCAAGGCCCCCCAAATTCATTAATTTTAAGTACCAAAACTATATTTTACCATGTGATTACACCACAAATGATTTACGATTCTTCTACAATGGGACAATGAACAATAATCATCTTTGCATGGGTCTCCCTAATGCAGATAAACGAGAATTTGTCTAGAGTTGCCTCTTGGATATGAAATGTCAGACTTTGATAACATGTACAGCTAGAGCAAATTTTATAGAGCATTAGACAAGACAATGTCGATTGGCTAGAAGTTAGGGGATTTCCTCATAATGCTAGAAGGTCCTATTTTCTAGGGTGAGATGAACTAGCTAAGCTGAGTTGCAAGATTGTGATTGATGTATGTTATTTCCTTGAGGGGTGTTTCTCCTAAACTCAGACTGACTTAGGTTTGGATCTGTGATGTGGGCTGGGCCACTGGGGCAGTCTCCATTTTGTGGGTCTCCTAGACAAATTAACTTTCCGTATCTAAATTGTCTTCTCTAATCACTTTTAACATCTAATATAACTCACAGACAGCAAAATCTACTCATTTTGAACATACCATTTAATGATTTTTGACAATCAAGGTACACAAATGTCCATCATGCCATAAAATTTCCTGTTTTCCCTTTCCACTGAATGTCTCCCCTCTCAACTCCAAGCTTTCTGTCACTAGAGGTTAGATTTATATCCACAAACTTTTTGGTCTTTGTACGTAATTCCTTTTCTCTCTAGTTGCCTTTACAAATGTGCTTTGTTCTGTAGGTTCACTGTTATGTATCTAAGTTTGGATATATTTTAAATTATTCTGCCTAAGAATTATTTTTCTTGAAACTTTCACCATCTTTGAGAATTCTCAGCTATCGTCAATTCTATTGTTTTCTTTTCCCCAATTTCTTTATTATCTCTTTCTCTAAATCCTAATACTCACATGTAGTATTTTCTTACTTTATCCTTAAATCTCATGTTTTATTGCATTTTTATTGCTTTATTCTTTGTAATCTCCTCAGCTCTAACTTGAAATTGATAAGTTCTGTCCCTATACTTGTCCAGCCTATTATACAACCCATCCACGGGGTTTTAAAATTCATTTATATATTTAAATTTTTAGACATTTTGTTTAACTCTTTTTCAAGTCCAGCTCCTTTTAAGTTGTGATTCAATAATTTGTGTCCTTAATCAATTACTATAAAAGGAAATTCATATTCTCTTTGTGATATTTTCCCCATTATCTGAAATTCATGTTTTCTATTATTGCTATTTCTTATCACTGTTAATGTTTACTGTGTTTACTCTTGCCTTGTGTATTTTGTAATTTCTGATGCTTAGTTCATATTTGCCTTCTGTTTTTTTCTTTTTGAATTCCTTGTGCCTTAGGTCATCAAAGTTTCTTTCCAGAGCGATTTTGATTGGTTTCTGCCAGGAACAAAATACATATAAATGGTTCACTACCACTGTCCATATTAATTTCTCAGGTTGAAAGTTCAATAACATATACTGAAAGACTAAACTTAGGTAAATTGTATACCACTAGTTTTAAATTCTCAGGGCAGACTTTTCCATATTCAGGGTTCAAGCAAAAAGACACAACCTTTTTAATCATCTGTGATAACTTTTTAAAATTTTTTTTGAAATTTAATTTTATTTATTTTGAGAGACAGAGAATTAACAGGGAGGTTGGCAGAGAGAGGGGGAGAGAGAATCCCAAGCATGGTCCCAACTGTTAGCACAGAGCCTGACCCAGGGTTTGATCTCACTAACACACTAATGGTGAGATCATGACCAGAGCCTCAATCAGGTCAGATGCTAAACCAATTGAGCCACCCAGGCACTCCAATTTTTAATATTTATGTTTATTTATAAAATGAATGGAATTTCTGGATGGAGGCAGATTACCATTATCACAGATGACATCCGTTCCCCTTTTCCCCAACTCTGGTCTCTTTTGAAGTTACACAGATAGAAACAGGAACTTGAAACAGGAATTTGGGAGCATTTATAAAACAGCCAGCACAAGAGCCTCCTCCCCTCCAGGAGAGGGAAAGAAAACTTGTTTTTAGTGTAAACAAATCCTTTGTAATGTTAATGAAAGCTCCAGATATAATCTCCCTTTGAAATGTAAACAAATACCTCAAGGGGGGTAAATCTCTACTCCAGAGAAATCTAAATCATCTTTTAATTTCCAAGGCCTGTCTTTTAATCCAGGTTTCAGTTTTCTTTGTTTAGAAACCCCTAACCATGCAGAAACATCAAAATATTTTCTCTACAGTCCCACTGTCTCCCACAGTGGGTAAGTGAATTTTTTGTATATTGCCTTTTCAGGAAGGGTATATTCAGGCTTTTGAATAGTCCCAACCAAATACTGAGCCTTCTTGCCAAACTCACAACTCACTCAGTGTGAAGGCTCATTTGTTTGACCTGCATGGGTAGTAAAAGTCAGGCCTTATACTGCCACAAAGGATACTTGGCTAATGTAATTCCACTTTAATGCAATTATAGTAATTTTCAGTTCTTTTTATTTCTGGCACCTGCAGAGTTTCCTTTGTTTCTCACAAGTTCTTCTATGCTTTATTTATTTATTTATTTATTTATTTTTAAGAATCTCCTAAAGTCTCTTCAAGTGTTTGTATCTGAAAGATATTCAAGTTGCGTTTGTCACATCGTCAGAAACAAGCAACTGATGGTTGGATTTGTAATTGTAGTAACAGGTCAGTCAGGTGACTGGATAAAACATAAATTCAACAGTTCTATATGCCAGGGATCATCAGATAAACAGTAGTGATGAAATCTCAAACAAAATAGTAGCAAACACATACCCAAGGTTATTCAGTGTTTTATAGAGAAAAGTTGGGAAAGAGGCATTCCTGACTGGAAAGCAAATTTGGCACTGCTATGTAGCAATTTGCTGACGGTCACTAAATATCCTGGCAAGATTTATGCTTTCTACCCTCTTAATTCATACTCTAGAAATTTATTCAAAGAAAATTATGAAGGATATGGGCAAAGATGTTTATAAAAAGATGTTCATAAAAGTGTTTTGTAGAGATAAGATAAATAGATCTGATTGAGCAAATGGAAAAAATTTAAAATGCTCTACAAGAGGTAAATTTTGGCATGAAGAATTAAGTAGCATGCAGAATTTAAAATTCTATTCTGAAAGGACAGTAACATGAGAAATAGTCACATTACAACAATTCATGAAAAAGCCAGGCACTGAAGTATATATACAGTTCAACATGATTTTTGATAAAATACATAAGAATGATGAGAAAACTTAGTGAAAAGATATACAAAAACTTGAAAGAGGATTTCTCTCTGAGTGATGGATTTCTCTTGAATATTTTACATGTGTAAATATTATTGTTTCTTCTGTTCAGTATCAGAAGTTGGTGATTTTTAGAGTTAAAATATTTCTTTTGCTGGCTTAATAATTCCACTCTAAAGAAAACATCAAAACATATTTGTAAGAGTTAGTCACCAGCAACTACCTAAATGTCCAGCTTTATAATATGATTAAATAAATTATCATCTCTCCATGTAAAGAAATAATATGTAAATATTGATAACATCTTTTTAAAGAATATGTAAGGGCTTGAGAAAAATCAAACAGTATAAAGTTATGTTTAAAAAAATACGATGGAAGATCATAACATAATCTTGATTTGTGTTCATTTTCTTGGATAAAACTTTATAAGTAGTCTTCAAGATATTAAATAATAGCTTGGGTTATCATGAAGTATGCTCCTTTTTGTGTAACTTATCTATGTTCTGTGAGATGTCATGGGACTCTAATATGCTAGAAGCAGTCAGTAATCTCCTTTAGTTATTTGGAAGATATTTTGTCTGCTTGATAGAGTATATTCTTGTAAGTCTTTGAAATTTAATCACTTAGTCAACTGCATGCCTGGTGCTATGTACCATATTGTTGCCACTAGCTACATGTGGCTACTTAAATTTAAAATAATTAAAATGAAATCAAATTAAAATTTGAGTTCCTTACTCACACTAGCCACATTTCAAGTGGTCAGTAGTCACATGTGACTATTGGTTATTTACCATAACAGCAGTTTGCATAATAGCATATGTGAAGTTCAGAATATTTCTATTATCACAGAAAGTTTGATTGGAGAGTGCTACATAGACTTTTCAAAATAATTCCCCAGTTTCTAAGGAAATGTAAAATTAAAGAAAAAACAGTTCTTCACATTTAAGAGAACTAAATTGTATTTTTTTTATAATACTAGTTATATGCTGACTCAGAGACTAGTAAGGAAAACATAAACCACCCTGGACATTTCAACAAGAGGAGATTTTATACAGAAAATTAGTACATAGGGGCGCCTGGGTGGCGCAGTCGGTTAAGCGTCCGACTTCAGCCAGGTCACGATCTCGCGGTCCGGGAGTTCCAGCCCCACGTCAGGCTCTGGGCTGATGGCTCAGAGCCTGGAGCCTGTTTCCGATTCTGTGTCTCCCTCTCTCTGCCCCTCCCCCGTTCATGCTCTGTCTCTCTCTGTCCCAAAAATAAATAAACGTTGAGAAAATTAGTACATAGATGTTAAAAGTTTGAATGAAGACTACCCTATGAACCAGCAATTGCACTACTGGGCATTTACCCAAAGGATACAAAAACACTAATTTGAAGGCATGTATGCACTCCTATGTTTGTTGCAGCATTATTTACAATAGCCAAATTATGGAAGCAGCCTAAGTATCCATGGATAGATGAATGGATAAGGAAGATGTGTCATCTGTATGCAATGGAATATTATTCAGGCATAAAAAAGAATGAAATCTTGCCATTTGCAACAGTATGAATGGATCTAGAGAGTATAATGCTAAGCAAAATAAGTCAGAGAAAGACTAGGGCCAGAAATACCCAAAGGACATGGAAGAAAACATTGTTAACTGTCATCTGAAGCCAAAGTGATACTTACATGAATTATAAACTGAAGGGAATGTCTGTTCTCCCCTCATCCTTTCCAGTCTTTCTCTAATAGAGCTAAAAGGACATTAGTTGGTAAATTATACTTTATAGATTTCTGTAAGCATCCCAGAGCCAAGTGTTGAAAGAGGATATGAACCTAAGATATAATAGGTGACTCACCTGTATATATTTACACACACACACACACACACACACACACACACAAAACCCTAAAATTAAATCATTAGCTATGTTTCTCCAAAGGGAATAATCACATTTAAATAAAACACATATTTATCTGCATGTATTTATATAAATATATATACATGTATTTATATAAATATATATACATGTATTTATACAAAATATATAAATTTATATAAATATATATACATGTACTTATATAAAATATATATAAATGTATACACACACACATATATATATACTATTTAATTAAAGCATATTTCATGTAGTAGTTTAAAGCATATTTCATGTAGTACTTTTATTATTATTTCTATTGGTAATAGTTATGATTTTATATTTAATATCAATGTTAAAACATCAATTATTTATTAATTATTAATAACACTACCTATGTGTCAGGTATTCTCTACATGTTTTATCTTATTTACTTGTAACAAAAATCCAAAGAGTGTTATTTTATGCATTTAATGCATGTGAAAACTAGAGGTTGGTAACACATCCAATGATTCATACTCAGGAAGAGGAAGGCTGATACAAGAATTGGAAATTAGCCTCCATGGCCATGTGACCATAAGGGAACTATTTGTGGTTCTATGTTCCTATCACTCTTTTAATATTTGATATTTTGAGTAATTATTGCTTAAGAAATGAGACAAACCAAAAATATAGTAACAGAGTAGCAGATCCTTACCAAAGATTCATGTAACTGCATATTGATTTTGACTTTTCTTAAAGCCTTGGAATATTTTAGGGCACTCTGTAGTCAATCTATGAATATTTCATTTAAAGCAGTTTCCCCTGTTATTTTTATTTCCCATAATTTATCCATTTACCTATAATGTTAGAATCATTCTCCCATGAACCATCCAGGGAAATCATTGTTTGGGGAAGATAATTGCAACTGGTTTTGTTATTATTTTTATTCTGACTAGACTTTGTGTGTGTGTGTGTCAATAATGACAAAGGATAATGTTACTGAAAGGTAAACAAGTTCCCAAGTACCATGCTATTGCATCTAGGACCATGAGTTTTTGTATAGAACTGAAGCTGAGAATCTGGAAGGGAGGAGAATAGGAAAATGAAAGGGAATTATATTTTATTGCATTATTATTTACTGGAAAGTGTTCTGAATATGTGCTTTCAATTAATCATCAAAGTTAGTCTTGGAGGGGTGCCTGGGTGGCTCAGTAGGTTAAGTGACCAACTCTTGATCTCGGCTCAGGTCATGATCTCATGGTTTGCGAGACTGAGCCCCACATCGGGCTCTACGCTGACAGTTCAGAGCTTGCTTGGGATTCTCTTTCTCTCTCTCTGTCCCTCCCCTCATAATCTCTCTCTCCCTCTCTCTCTCTCTCTCTAAAAAATAAATAAACATTAAAAAAAAGTAAGTCTTTGAGGAAAACATTATTTTATCTTTGACAGGTGAAAAAACTAAGATTCAGAGGGTGGGGTGGGTCCCTCTGGCAAAGCCAGAGCGGGAATGCAGACCAGTTTGACCTCATGAGCAGTATACTCTCCTCCAAACTAAGTAGAATTCTGGCTATTTATTTGGTTCAGGGTTCATTCCCCGTTCACCAATTGATCATAGTTTTAAGAATCTAATATATTTGCTAGGCACTCTCTTGGTAATGAGAAATGCTGAAAACAGTAAGACAGTGTCACCAACAAAAAAAAAGCTGTGAGCCAATGTGCAGAGACCAGACATGTAATCAGACAATTGCATCCCGGTGAGATCATTACTCATGAAGGTATTTCAAATCCTGAAGAGGAGATAGAGGAAGTCCAACTTTGCTTTGTGTTTGAGAAAGCTTTCTTAAGGACATGGTAGAGATTTAAAGCATAGCAGAGAGTTGTGTATTAATAGATGTGGAAGGCTTCCTGCCTAGTAGGCTCCTGAATGGTAGCTGCACGTTCTGACCACACTCCTTTGCATTGGGTCCTTTTTTTTTTTTTTTTTTTTTTTTTTTAAATTTTTTTGTTTTCAATGTTTATTTATTTTTGGGACAGAGAGAGACAGAGCATGAACGGGGGAGGGGCAGAGAGAGAGGGAGACACAGAATCGGAAACAGGCTCCAGGCTCTGAGCCATCAGCCCAGAGCCTGACGCGGGGCTCGAACTCACGGACCGCGAGATCGTGACCTGGCTGAAGTCGGACGCTTAACCGACTGCGCCACCCAGGCGCCCCTGCACTGGGTCCTTTTAAAGCATGCAGGAAATCTCACATGGGGATAATGCAAATTTAAAGTAATGTATGCATTTGATTTTCAGAATATCATATCTCTCTTGGAGATTTCTCAATTATCATTATCCCTGGTAATATCAAAGATTTGAAGAAATATAAAATACATCTTATGTTTCCTCTCTCACTCCTGATCTGATACAAAACCCTATTAATAAAACTCTCTTTTTGCCCTGATTCTTTTTCAACACTCAAAAAATTAAAACCTAGGTAAGTCCTGATATAAAAATATATATAATACAGTTTCCAATTAGATGATGAATAAGTAAATAGAAAACTTTACAAATATCTTTTTAAATGTTATCCCAGAGTAAGCTAGTGTATAGCATAGTCAACTTTATGTTATTTAACCTCAAATATGTTTCCAAAAACCTATTTTTTTACATCCAAATTTACATGTGAATGAAACCAAATTCAACATAATTTCTCCTTTTGGTACTCTAAAACCTGGCTTTTTTGCATCAAGAGTTACTGAAGGCATAAGAATGGAGGGATGTTAGACATTTTCTTCAGTTAGACATCTTGCACCCAATGGGTCACCTTGTCCACTCAATTATATTTCTTCCTCTACATTTCCATAACAATTACCATTGATTGAATCCTCATCATTTATTTTATGTTTGCTCACTAAAGGGTCAATAAGATAGATTAATCCTACATATAAGTACCTTAGCTCAAATCCTCATCATTTCCTGTCTGAATTTTTATAATCATTCCCATATTCGACTCTATATTTAGACCCACCTTGTTACCAATGCAAGTCTAGTCATATGATTCATCTACTAAAACAGTCCTATATACAGTCCTTATTTACAAAATTAGTTTTATATGAGAGCGCAACATGCAAAGTTCTTTATTATCTATCTCATTTGTAATCTTTCCCATTACTTTTCCCATCACCCTCATGCTTCCAAAATCTAACCCATATTGAAATTTCTGTATATCACCCACATGCTTCCAAATCTAACCCATACTGAAATTTCTGTACTTCTGAATGAGCCCTCCTCTCTTGCGTCTCTATATCATTTCCTTTGCACCCTACTATTTCTCTGCTTGTTATTCCCTTCCCATGCCTCAACTCTTCAGCACTTCAGATATTACCTTCAGTGATTTCTTCTCTGGTTAAGCTCTTTTATGTCCTCAAATGAAGCCAGGTATTTCTTGTTCTTTGTGTGAGTGTTCTAGGCTGTATGTTTGTGTGAGTCCTGCTTATTTATTTATTTATTTATTTATTTTCCCTAACAGCTCAGCATTTTAAACAGGGCTGCATTAAGAACAATGCCTACTATTTTTTTTTATTTCCAACTTCTATTTTCCAAACTCCATCCTATTGCTGACCTCTTATGACTCTGTTTGTCCTCAGTTATATCACATCTGCCTTGACAAATAAGGCTGTTCAGCTAAAATACATTTAAAAATAAGAAACTCCTATGACCTGTGTGATTTATTAAGGTTGATAGCACAGGCAAAACTATTGTCAGTCCTCCTTCTACCTTTACACAGCTGGGCCCTGATGTTTTTCATTCCAACTTAGTACCACTTCAGTTTCCAAGCAAATCTTTACTCAAGTAGCCAGCATAAAAACACATACAAGATAGCTTAAAAATAAGCTCTCCAACCAGATGGAGATTTAGGTTTCCTAGCATGAATGTCAAGCTCATTCATTGCTCCCAAGAATTTCTTTGCTTTGTAGTTCAACTTTGGACACTGTGTACCTAGGAAAATCTTTATGCCCATGCTCATTAAACAACATCTTTGCACACCAACTATGTTCACAGGTTGTAGTCTCCTTTTCCTGATTTGAATTTTGATATACAAGTATAAGCCAGATAACTGTTAAAAGACAAATTATGGATATATCAATCAGTTTGGAATGAACAGTGCTATTTTACATCAGTAAGATTAGCCTTATTTTCTGATATCTCATTCATGGCCAACTTGGCTGATTCTCAGATTTGATCCTCCCCTATCTCTTATTCCCAGCTTTCTCTTTACCCATATTCATGCCATCTCCCATTAACTTTGGGATAATTCAACTTTGGGGACTATTCAACTTCTTTTTCCAGTATCACAAACTGAGCCCATCATCATCTTGTTATTAGCTGGTACTGACCATTAACTATCTTCCTTTAATTTTTACTCTCAGCCTTCTGTCTGTGTTCCAAATTACAATAAACTTGGAGACAGGAAAGTACTGCAAAGGAAGTCCTACGCAAACTATTTTATTAGTGGCAGACATAGTTTTCCATTATAAAATAATAATTTATAGATCATCTGCCCCAATCTTAACTCATTACAACCAAAATTCTTCAACTCTCCAGTTTCGGAAACTGTCTAGATGTTAATCAGAGTCATTAAGAAAACACACACACACACACACACACACACACAACATATCATAAAAATTAACTCTTAACTTTTTATTAGCTTATTTAGTTTATATTACAAAACCAAATTTTACATGTTCATTTAATTTAAAGAATCCTTAGATGCCCTGTATAATTAAGAACACTGTAAGTCTAAATCCAGTTTCGAAATTATCTCTCTACTACTTCCTAGTAGAGTCTAGTAGAGTTTGGGTTATAATGAGTTAAGATCGGGACAGATGATCTATAAGCTATCAATGGCGACCTATGTCTGCCACTAATAAAATAATCTATTTCAGACTTCATTTGCAGTACTTTTCTGTCTCCAAGTTTATTGTAATTTGGAACATAGGCAGCTGAGAGTTAAAATTGAAGGAAGATAGTTAATGGTCAGTATCAGTCAATAAAAAGATGATGATGGGCTCAGTTTGTGATGCTTGAAATAGGGGTTGAATCGTCCCCAAAGTTGGATTATCCCAAAGTTCATGCAAATGCCATGAATGTGGGAATAGAATTTTATATATTACCATATATAATGTTTCATGGTTGCAGTTATGAAAATTAACACTAGATCCAAAATACATATGGAGATTGAACTCTACATGCAGAGAAATATCTTAAATTTGATCACCCATCATACTCCCAGATCACTTCCCTTCTAAGCCATCAAGTTGACCTTCAGATCCTGGGATATCTCCAATGGCCTCAGGAGAATTTGAAATTCCACTGAGGACACTAGTTTACCTTTTAGAACACAGCATGGTTGGAGCTGTTTTCTTTTCTTTAGAAGACCTATAGATATAAATTGCCAAGAAAAGGCAAACCATTTTACCTAATACAAAATATTCCCTTTAGCACAGGTTTCTTTCTTTCTTGAACTAGTCTCCAGAAAGAGATTTTTACTTAACAGTGAACTACAGCATCTAAACCAGAGCCAGAAAAATACTTCACATAGTTATTGCCATCGCTACTTGGCCTTCTTGTCAGCTTCTCATTTTAAAGTATAGAGATTATATTAGCCAACTTCCCAGTCATTCTCTGTTTATCAAGCTGTGCTTGGTAAGATGTGGGAGAAGCTTGCTAGTTTTTAGGACTTTTATGACACATTCCATGCCTAATAGTTACATTAAATTAAAAATAACTATTGGATAGCTTAGGAAACATCTGATAAGGGACAAATAGGTTAATTTTATTTTACTAACATGTGATCTTTAATCCAATTTCTGCGATTACTTGTATAATAGCACATATTTTATATTTTCTAGAGATCTGCAAAATTCATGTCAAATTTTGACTCTTAGGCATCAAGTCCAGGCTATTTGGATTCTCATACTGCGTTGCGTTACATTTTATGGGACACGGAAACATGACCATATCAAAAGGTTACAATTTAATTGTTTTCCAGACCCAATGAAGGCTCAATGATTGCCTTTCAGTGTTATTAGAGCAGAGAATGCAGAAAAGAGTATCTTCATTTGCTTATTTTTCCCTTTACTTTCAAGTGGAAACTTGTCACATAAGGCACACTAATCAATCAACTGGTTACTTATTTAGGGTTTATTTCAAAATTATTGCTCAGGATTGTTGACCAAGAAAAAGTGTAAGGCATATTCTCAGTGAGTTCAAAACCAAAACAGAGATAAAAACTAGGTCTGAAAAAATTAATACATAGTTGAAGCTAGGGACTAAATTAGGTGAAAGGATATTGGTAAGCAAAGCATTCTTGGAAAAGTTAGAAATTATGGAGAGCTATGAAGACCAAACGAAAAAGAGAGCATAGTAGATGATTCTTATTCTCAAAGTCAAGGGCTCTTAGAACCCCTCAAAACCTTATGTTATTATTATATCAGTTCAATGCACTGTATTAGATATTCAGCTGAGAGAAAATTGAAATTCTTATTATTGCTTGAATATATACCTTTAGTAGTTTTAATAGTGTAAATAAAAGTATTTGTATTTTTTATAGATTTCTTTCTTACACACACATATTTAGTTTTTAAATATATATATATATACACTTCCCCCTGCTTTGTTTTCTGTCATTTGCTGTTCAGATTTTATTTCTTTTGTTATTCTCTCAAGTTATTTGATTAGGGAGACCCCAGGAGTAATCTGGTTACAGATGTGTTTTCTTGGTCCATTGATGTTTTTAAATATTGGATTTAATCCGTTTATATAGAACATCCTCTCTCCAGCTATTGAAATCCCCAATAGATCTTATAGTTTTATCACAGCCACTCTGCCTACTGAAGGAGTCTTTCTTTATTCTCCTGCTCTGTGTCTTTAAATTCTAACAGGAATTAATTTTAAGAGTTTGAAAATATTATAGGTCTTATATTTTCCTAACTTTAAGATTAAAGATGAAATATCATGTAGCAGATAACTCCTCTGATAAATGACTAAACAAAATTTCTTCATTTCATTACCCCAATCTCTCTGTAGCCTTTTTTTTAAATAGCCTGCGATCTTTAGCCTAAATTATTATTATTTTTTGACATAAATATATTGTCATGCAAGAACTACTTACACATTCTTTTATATCCATATTTGGAAATGGTTTTGTGTATTTATGTAATTTAATGTAATTTAGTGCCTGATGTTTCCATTCATGTATTAGTTATTTTTTATTTATCATCAGTCCGTGGATATACTTAAGCATTTGTGCAGTCATTTGCTTCTGTTTCTATTGCCCTTGTCTCTTCTCAAGAATGCCAGCATCAATATATTTGATGTCCATTGTCTCCCCTCATTGTCTACTGTATTTTGATGGTCTTTCCCCCCTTTTCCTTCTTTTCCTGTGTCTTCTTGTATAACGTCAGTTATTTGTACTCTCTATCCTTGATTATATTATTTTCTTTGTTAATTTCTGTTCACTGCTTCAAATAAAATGTTTGTTTTTGTTAGCTTCAGTTCATTGAAGCCTTTCTTTATTCCACACAGTTCTTGTATATCTCTCTCTTTCTGCTTTCTTCTCATTATGTTTTTTGCCTGCTTTATCCCATGTTTTACCTTTTGTTTCATAGACTATATATTGCATTGAATTTTACTGTGAGTGAAAACTATGCTATTTTTTTCCCTTGCAGGCTTTATAGTTATCTCTTTCTTTTGGGTGGCAAAATATTTGGTAGGCATGTCTTGGTTTTATTTTTACGTTCCAAAGACTTTATTCTTCCTTTGAGAGAGATCTACTGTGGATTGTTTTGTGCTACAAAAGAGTACAGTGCATTTTCTTTGATTTCTCCAGATGACAATTGCCCTCTTCTTATATATACTAAAGCAAACGGTGGTTGATAGATCAATTAAGGATAAGAAAAATAAAATATATTACTTGACCTTCTGTTATTCCTTTTCTAATGCTCTCCTTTTCTTTATGCAGATCCAAGTTTCTGACCTATGTCATTTTCCTTCTTTTTAGAATAATTTATCTTAATATTTCTTGCAAGCAGGTCCACTGGTGACAAGTTCCTTCAGTTTCTGTTTTTCTGAGGAAGTTTTTATTTTCCTTTTCTATTGCAGGGTAATTTCACTAGATACAGAATTTTAGATTGTTGGATCTTTTCTTTGCAATACTATAAATATTTCAACCCATTCTCTTTTTGCTTGCATAGTTTCTGAAGAGAATTTTGATATAATTCTTATCTATGCTCCATTATAGGTAATCTTTTTTCCTCTAGCGTCTTTCAAAGTTTTGTTTGAAAGTTTTCTTTGAAATTTTCTGTGTCTTTTATTTTCTGCAGTTTGTATATAATATACCCAGCTATAGACTTTCTTTCTTTCTTTCTTTCTTTCTTTCTTTCTTTCTTTCTTTCTTCTTTCTAGCAATTATACTATTTAGTGTTTTTTGAGCTCCTGAATTTGTGGTTTGGTGTCTATCATTAGTTTTGGCAAATTCTCACTCATTGCTTCAAATATTTCTTCTCCTTTCTCTCTTTCTTCTCCTTGTTAGCCTCCCATTACTCATATGTTACATGTTTTGTAGTTTTCCTACTCTTTGGATATTCTGGGTTTTTTAAAAGCCTTTTTTCTCTTTTTTAGTTTTTTTTTTTAATATTTATTTATTTATTTTGAGATGGGGAAAGAGAGAGAGAGAGACAGAGAGACAGAGAGCACAAGCGGGTGGGGGGTGGGCAGAGATAGAGGGAGAGAGAGAAAATCCGAAGCAGGCTCTGCACTGTAAGCACAGAGCCCTATGTGGGGCTTGAACCCACTGTGAGATCATGACCTGAGCCAAAACCAAGAGTCAGATATTTAACCAACTGACCCACCCAGGTGCCTCCTCTTTTTTAGTTTTTGACGTTTCTATTGACGTATCCTCAAGCTCACTGATTTTTTATTAGCTGTGTCTAGTCTTTGAATGAGCCCTGCAAAGGCATTCTTTGTTCTTGTTATAGTAATTTTGGTTTCTTGTATTTCCTTTTGATTAATTCTTAGAGTTTCCATCTGTCTGCTTACATTACCCATCTGTTCTTGCATGTTATGCATTTTTTCCATTAGAACCCTTAGCATATTAATCCTATTTGCTTGAAATATGTCATCTGGTAATTCCAACATTTTTGCCATATTTGTGCCAGTCTGATGCTTGCTCTGGCTCTTCAAACTGAATTCTATTGTCTTTCAATATGTCTTGACATTTCTTGGAGAAAGCTGGGCATGAGGTACTGAGTAAAAGGATTGGAGGTAAAAAGGCCTTTACCATGAGGTTTTATGTTTATCTGGCTAAGAGTTTGGCTGTGTTTACTGTTGCTGTGGCTGTAGGTGTCAGAGGCTAAAATTTTAGCTGGTATCCTTGCTTTTATATACCCCGTTGTCTTTGGAATTCCCTAGAGACCTTGTTAAATAAAGTTAGATATGCAATTCTTTCAGTTGTAATTCCTTATTATTACACAGGAGTCCTATTGATGCAGTGGCAAGAGGAGGAGAGGAAAACATTATGTAGTCCTATGATTCATTTCAGTCTTTTAGTGAGCCTGTATCCTTGGCTGTGACCTTGACACGTGATGTGAGTCTTCCCCTCTCCCTTAGTGGTGGTAGGAGAGCTGGAGGGGACTAGAGGTGATATTTTCTTTCCTCCACATGGAAGGCTAGTGAGAATTGGAGAGAATATTTTTCATCCTCCACATATAAAGCTAATGCAACCTGCAGGTGGGCATTCCCTTTCTCCCAGATTGGGCAAAATCCTAGTGTATTTCATCAAAAACTATTTCATCAGTTTCTTTTGAGAGCAAGTCTTGGTAAGAACAGAATTCTCTGGTTTTATTTCAAGTTGGTAATCTTTCCCCTCCCCACAATGGAATCAGGATGGAATTTTGCTCTGATCTTCACTGTGAGAACCTGGTAGGACTTCTGAAGGTAAAACTCATAAAAGTATAAGGGCCCCACTAAGACTGGGCATGTCCCCTGGAGTTGTAAGTTCTCAAACTTATCCACATGCAGTCTCCAGTAATTTGTACAGTTTAAATTTTTCTACCCTGGTACTGGTTCCCATGGAGGTGTTCTTTCTTGTTAATTATGATTCTCCATATCGGCCTATGTCTCCAATTTTTGAGGTAGCAATTTGACCTGTGACTTCAATTAAAAAAAAATACTTTAAGGAAAACCATCCCACTGGAGCCACTTTTGTTTATTGGTATTCTTTTGCATGCCTTTTAGAATCCTAGGTCACCTGTTTCTGAATAATATTTAATCTCAGCCAACGTGATATAAGCTTGGTACTCCCTCTGTGTCCCATTGGGCAATATTCCAAATTACAGTGTATGAGTGGTATTCTTCCAGGATTTCCTCTAATTATTTTTCATAATTCTGTACAGCTTTTTTGATTAGGGAATTGTAAGTTAACCTTCATATTTCCTCAATATCACTACACTGGATCCCATCAAAGCTATTCTGTTTTTTGCCATTCAATTAGTACCCTGTCTGAGTTTTCATGCTTAGGAGACCCATCCTGTCAACACACAGACCCTATCATCTATCTAATCTAATCTAATCTATCTATCATCTTTCTAAACATATATAGATATACAAATAAACATATATAGCTATACACACATATGCCTAAATATTTCCATGAATTTCAACTGTGTAATGTAGGGTGTATGGCAAGGTAAACACCTGTGGAAAGTAGGATTTATGGCAAAGTAGACACCTGTGCTCAAGTTAGCATCTTTTCTAGGTAACCTCAAGTCTTTTCCACACCATTAAGTAGGTGACTGGGAGTTTCCAGAATACCTTGAAAAAATTAGTCATACAGAACAGGAACTCCCAGTATGGTAGCATTTACTAGAGGACAGCCTTGTCCCAATGGGCCATGCCTTCAGGAAAATCAAGGAGTGATGCACATTTTGAATCATGACACTTCTGCCAAAATATAGGACAAAGACACCGTCAAGTAGATTTACTCATGGAGTCACCTAAGGGTACTCATGCATAGCACAACATGGCACACTTATTTGATAAAAGTTATTGTGATTAATTCTGGCATGGGGGAGGGTTTTTCCAGATGAGGTTTTTTTTGTTGTTGTTGTTTTTTTTTTGTTGTTTTGTTTTTGTTTTTTTTTTACCGATAGGGAGGAAATAGTGCACAGAGCCACGTAGGTTTAAATAATAACTTTTGCATGTAAAAGAAGAAAAGATAATTCTTTCTCGGGATGTGATGGTAACCATTATGCTCAAACCCAAGAATAAAAGAATTGCACAGGCTCTGGAGGTAGGCCTGCAATTGCACTTATTACCATAATCTCCCAAGAGGCTCAAAACTAACATAACAGGTTGCAAGCAGATTCTTGTCATCTGGTGTGAACACAGGCCATAATCATAAATGGTGTAACATGTTTTCAAACAGGTTGGAGTAATACTTAACAGACATTCGTTAGCAGCTCAAGTTCCTAAACACTGAAAAAAGAGAATTATGGGCAAAGACTGGCAGTTGAACACTTGAGTCCATGTTATGATATTTACTAGGCTGCTCTTGGAGGCGTCAGCTGTGCACATTTGGCTGGTTACATAAATAGTTGCTGCTATTCTCACTACAACCAGATTTGATGTTTATAAGACTTTATTAAATATTATAGTCAATTGGTCTGGCTGGGCAATAGGTGGTAGCATATGGTTCCAATACTTACTGACCCACCAGAATGAAAGAACTTATAGGCTGGGTTTTACAATGAGATATACATTCTTACTAAGTATTTGAATCAAGTAATTAAGACAAGGAATTGGCTAAAAATTTTAAAAAAGCCACATTGGTCTGAGAGAGATGTTCTATACTCCACTTCTACCTCTAACTATCAGACTCTTCTTAGTTGGGTCTCATGTTACCATTCACAAGTAAGAAGTTATATTATATAATCTCTTTTAAAAATTTCAATCTTTTCAAAAATATTTGGTAAGCTTTTCATAAAACTAGGGATATGTAGTTCCTGTCTAGACCAATGGGAATGGACTATTCATGTAGAAATTCATTCATTCATGTACATATCTCTTTGAGGTTTTTTTCTCTGTCTTTCTTTTTCCTTTTTTTATTCTGCAAGTTATTTCCTGCCTAACCAACATTGAGAACTCCTTCTATAAATGTCTTTTAAGTCTTAAATGGATTTTGACTAACAAGGCATTAGTATCCACCAGAATTTCCTAGCCATATGGTACACCTCAAGAGAACAAGGACTAAACCTACATAGAACCTAAAGCAACTACCCAGGGCAAAGATGATGACAAAGGGAAACAGTGAAAGCCTAAGTAGAAAAAAGGGTATGGAACATTTAAGGCACTCTCAGACATTTTAAATGCCCCAAAGCAATTCTGATTTGAGAAACCAGGATTGGGGTGCATTTCAGAGTACTGATTTAGGAGTATTCACAGTGTGATGCAGTCCAGGTGATTGATCAAGATGACCAATTTATGCAAGATAAGTGAAGTCAGTGGAAAGTGTACAACCCTGGGACAGAGCTGTAAAATCCTAAGACAATAGGACAGGTTCTAATTAGATGGCTGGTGGACAGAGCTTGACATCCCTGGAGGGCAGGTAGGAAGTCTCCATTAGAGTTTCCCCACACTGAAACCACAGTAGTCAGGAAACTGTGTGGGGGTGAGGAGGAGGAAGTGTTAGATTTAGGAAAACATTTTCTAAATCAGTTCTAAAGCGCCAGAGGGAAGACCTTAATTAGGTTTTGGTGTTACAGCCCTAGAGTAAGAAAGTTTCTAAACTCTATTATTTAACACAACAACAATTTATTTCTTTCCAACCTCTCACATCATGAAATCTAGATAAATATTTTTCAATTATCTCTCCTCATCTAAATCCTCACTTGCTTGTCCTAGTTCAGATCCTTATTATTTCCAGACTGAATTAGTGCCCCAGCTTTCTTGTTGGGTCTGCTCTGTACACTCTCTCCCTCTTGCAACCCAGTTCATCCTCTGTATTCACTAGGGTATTTTTTATGCAAATATGAAATATGGCTTAAAATTTTAAGCTGTTGCCTATCCCTGGCAGGACAAATATTCTTTGCAATGTGTGGCTGTCCTTTACCATCTGCCTGCTTCTCAAGATTCTCTTTTTGCTTGAACCCTCCATAAGTGCTCAGTTCCAATCAGGTACATCAACTTGACCATTTCCTTTTTAGTAATCCATGTTGACATGGGAAATGGAGGCTGAAAAAGATGATTCCCCAAACTAGAATGGAGAATCCAAAGCTTTTAGGGATTAGGAATACAGACAGATTCCAGGTGTAACTGGGTCAGCCCTTTCCCTGTGTTATATAGCACAAGGCCTTCCTTAGTCATCCACAACTCCCTTAGATGCCCTTATGGCTCCTGTTTGGTTGGGTTTTAGTGACTAATTATAGCACCTCTGACTCAGTCTGTCTCCTCTAAAGGATAAGAAGAGGGGATATTGTTGAGTTCACCAAATCTAGTAGGGATGAGCCTACCTGCCTTCCAGGACCAATCCCCACGTTCTCTCCTGAAGAGAAGACTCTTTTTCCAAAACTTCACTTCATAAAAGATTGATTATTTGCATTGAATCAATAGGAAAGGTAGGATTCTATGAATTACTGATGTGGTCGATCTCTATTCATCTTAACTCATAAATACAGCACAAAGAATTCTGCTCCCTTACAGGAGGAGGCATTAAGTGTCAGCCATGCTGCATCAGTACAAAGTGATGATCCCAGATGCAGAGACATGGAGTTGTGAGGTGGAAAGATATGGGAAATAGTCAACGAAAAAGAATTTTATATTAATGCCTACTTTATTTATGTGTGTAGTTTTCTTTTTCCTCATGGTCTTATTAGGCAAATAAAAATTGACAAATATGTCAGTCACCTTCTTTTCCCCTTGATGTACTGCTCTATGATGTCTGTATCACCATCTATTTGACTTCATTCAATATTTCTTATTGAATCAAAACTCAGAAGTGGGGACAGAGTTACAATTTATTGGTTTTCCAAATTCAGACATCTGAGGAAAACCTATAAAGTGTATCAGAATTTGTACACTGACTTATATTTTGTTTCTAAATGGAAAAAAGAAAATTCCCATCTGATTATGTCACCTTTCCTTTCATCATCTATGGAAATAAAACACTGACAGGGAGACCCTTTATGTATTATTCAGTAGTTTTTTAAATAGGAAATTAACAAACTGGCACTCTGGTTGTACACATTATTTTATGCATTAATCTGATTATACCCAATCTCTACTGCAATCATCTTTCAGACTGCCCCTCAGATTTACATGTATTTTGAATAGTTTTAAGAGAATTTAATAGTTTAATAAAGATGAAAACTAAATCAATATGCATTATTCATTTTAAGAGCTGCATTTGCTTAAACGCTCTAATCCTTCTATTATTTAGATATGAAAGTACAAGATTTATTTTACTTCCCAGTGATAATTGTTTACATATATGTAGCACTCTTGCATGTATTCCTAATTTTGATCCTCAAAAGGATGTTATGAAAGTAGCAAAGTAGATGTCAGTCCCATTTTACAGATGAGCAAACTAAAATGTAAATGGGTTTGAAGATTTTCCTGAAGTCACTGTAAATGGTAAAAGCCAGTGAAAAACAAGTCTTACAAAGCTGAGGTGAGGCCATCAGAGTACCTGGGTGTATTAATTAGGACTTTTGGTTTGCAAGTTCGTTAAGAGGGTTTTTGTGGCAATTGACATGACTTACACATTTACCATGAATGAACAGGGGATGTGTCACAGGTCTTTGATGGGAGAACTTACAGGGATTTTTCATTTTGAAAGGACCATTCTGGTTGCTTTTCTGAGAATAGACCATAGAGGGTGAAAGTTGGAAGCAAGGATACCTGTTACATCGCCATTGCAACAACCCAGGGATGGATAGCAGGAGCTTGGATCAGGAAAGTAAGGAGTAAAGATGGTGAAAAGTGATCTGACTCCAGATGAATTTTAAAGAGTCAGTAGGATTTGCTGATAATCATGGAACATGAGATAAAAGAGGAATAAAATATAACTCAGTTTTGTGTGTGAGATGCACAAAGTGTGCATGGGATAATGGGATTAACTGGAATGGGATAATGCAGGTAGAGAAACTTTGAAAGGAAAGATTAGAATTCCAGGGTTAGAAATGTTGTTAGAAACGTTTTTGGACCTCTTAAGCCAGGGTGTTAGGTAATCAGTTTTCTATGTAAACCTGGAGCTTGGGGAAGAGGTTAAAGTGGAAATACAAGTTTAGGAGTCATATCTGCTTTGTTCTTCTCTCTTTGCAGAACTTTCTCTGCTCTTCAGTTCACAGAAGGAACAATGCACCTTAAGAGGTGGCATAGACAGAGTAAAGTTATTTGGTCCCAATTTCAATTTATTGAAGAGAAAACCTGATTGGTTCATCATTACTCAGGGGTCTACATCTTGACCAATTAACTACAGCCAGGAAGAGGGGTTGTGAGGCAGACACATGGTCCAGCCTTGTAGGAGTGGTGAGTGGTTCCTGGACCAGAGTTAAACAGACAAACCTGTGGTTAACCACAGTACACAACCCAGAGTTGTTGTTGTTGTTGTTTAATGTTTATTTATTTATTTTGAGAGAGAAAGAGAGAGAAGGGGAGGTGCAGAGAGAGAGGGAGAGAGAGAATCCCAAGTAGGCTGTGTGCTGTCAGTGCAGAGCTCAACCTGGGGCTCAAACCCATGAACCGTGAGATCATGACCTGAGTCGATATCATGAGTTGGATGCTTAACCGACTGAGCCACCCAGGTGCCCTCACGACTCAGAGCTTTTAATAGGTGAGAGAGCTTAATACATTTGTGAGTTATAATAAAACCATATGCAACCAACCTTGAGAGGATAGAGGGAAATATCTATTAAAGGACTGTAACAGAATACAGACAGGTATATTAACCCTTGACTTGAAACATATCAAGTAATTCAAGAAAAATTGCAGAGAGAAAAATCCAATCACCCATCATGAATATCAGAACAGACAGAACAGTATCCTGATAGAAGATCTTTGTTATATTCAAATTTGAGAGTCAAACTCAAATTCACATTTGATCTCATGATAATTCTGAGAGTCATTAATGGCTGCTGTATTCCAATTTGATATTTAAATAATTAAACTCAACATTTCAGCAGATCACTAAGTTTTTCATTACATTTTCCATAAAATCAACTTCTAGAATCCTTATTATAATAAATTACAAAATTTATTTCTTTTTTCTCCTATACCTTATACCTCTTTTGTCTTGATTTTATTTGTGATTTATGTAAAAGATGCCTTTAACATTTGTAAAAACTAAAATAAAATTATACTTTACTATGTACACAGAATTAATGTATTAAAACTTTATTTCCTTTTGTTAAAGGCCTTAATACTTATTCCATATTAGTGATGGATGACCAAAGCTTATTATTATCACTGACATGAACCCCAAAACTATCTTGTAGGGCAAATGATCAGAAAGGTGGTGCCATAATTGATTAATAAAGCCACCTGATGGTGTTGGGAATCATCAAAGATCTAGTTGGCATAATGATAAGTTTTGTGTTAAAGTTGCTGTAAAAAGAGAGAGTGCATTTTATTAGAACAAACATTACAATGTGTTGTTACTACCCTCTGTTCCTTTCCAAGAGTAAACGTAAAGATTTCTTAATAACATCTCTTCTTACAGTATCTGACAATGCACTTGTGCTGAAAGTGCACAGATCTCCGATGTAAGACCTGGTGGGAAATTTGTGTTTTTAACAAGCTCCCCAAAGTAATGCTTCTATGTACTATAGTTTAAAATAACATATGCTGAGAGTCAACAGAACCAAATTTATTTATAAATTTGATATCAGCAAGAAAAGAAACGAAGAAAAGGGAAGAAAAGGGAAGGGGAGGGAAGGGAAGGGGAAGGGAAAGGAAAGGATAGGAAAGAAAAAGGCAAACAGAGAATCAGATACAGGATGTATTTCACAACCTTAAATTTTAAAAGGGAAAGAAGGGCATGCGTTCTGATTGAAGTGGGCAAAAAGCCAAGGTCATTAAAATTCTGACTGACTCCCTGCCTGATTTCTTAGTGACCTGGTCATATTTTAAGCAATTCATCAATCAAGAATAAATATTTAGTGAAAATGTACGGCATGCTCAAGGTGTGGTGTGATTTCTCCTGGTCCCTGGACATATGGACATATGTTATATTTGTGTGATTGATTGTGCATGATACCTCAGTATTTCTGCACTCCATTGGCAGGATGTAACCACTACTACACCCAAATTGCCCTCAATAGGCTACTTATGAAGGAGATGGGAAACAAACCCAAATTAAATAAATGAGTCAGATTTAGATACTAGGCAAATCCAATAGGACCATGCTGAATGTGGTTGAGGTTTCAAATCCATTCTGTGATGAACACAGACAGCCTGAGCTTTAACAGCATTCTCTGAGGTTGTATCACATTGACTAAACCATATATTTCAAATTACATTGATTTTTAAAAAGTATTTACTTTATAGACTAATTGAAGTTTAAAAAGCAAAGGATTTAGAATCCAATAATCTGTGTCCAGGTTTGACTGAGCTTCTTTTACATGTCCTATTTAAAATATGGATGATTATGGGTTCCTTACAGGACTCTTTGGGCAATGAGAAGCAAATGCATTATTATATCAGAGATCATCTGGATGCTATAAAGGGCTATACAAATATTGTTTGAAACAATCAACTGTTCATTTCAGGTAGACCCATGACAGAACTAAAGTTCAAAGCTTGTCACTTGCACTAGGATTTTGATAACATGCCTTGTAAAAACCATAGGAAGCTAGAAATTGGCAGGATTTTTGGCTCAATGTGTAAGGATTTTCTGAGGAGAGACATAGGGCTAAGATCCAATTAGGCTAGAAAATACCCAGCAAACAACAGGCGAGTGCTATGCTAGAAATATCATGGTGTTTCACCTCCCTTAGCTGCCATATGTCCATGATCATTAATTATAGTGACTTCATCCATTGTTCTTGGGGTGGTATCTTGAATTCTCTATATTTCTTTATTGGGTGCTCCCAGGTACTGTGCCGAGCAATTCACCTGCATTAGCTTAGTTATTCTTCACAATATCAATCTGAGAAACACATGACACTGGCCCCATTTTATGATGAAAGTAACTTCCATAACAAGAAGAAGCTTGTCTGTGGTTATACAGAAAGGAAGAGATGAAATCTGAATTTAAAACAAGACCATTTTTACTCCAGAACTCTCACTGGGAAGTGCCTCATTATAATTCCTCCTAGGGTTTTTAATTATTTTGAATGACATATTAAAAGATGTGTTAATTATGTTCTTTGTTGTCATTTTCATAAGTTTCATGTATTTTAATTTTTTCTATTGAAATATTTTTAACAATCTTAATTGGATTCCTTACACATTAGGTTCTAAGCTCTAGAATTGGTTCTCAGAAATAATTCATCCTGCCTTTAATGTAGAATAAATGCATGATACATTTTACATTTTAGAATATTGATATTTTCAACACTTAAAACATTTTCAGTAATACATCTGCACCTGCTTTCAGGGCTAAAGACTCTAGAGATTAACCTTCCATCTGAGTCTTAACCTGTCCCCCAAAATAGCCATATGCAGCATAGGGAATATAATCAATGGTATTTTAATAGTGTTGTGTGGTGACAGATGGTATTGTGGTGAGTACAGCATTAATGTATAAAGTTGAATCACTATGTCGTATACCTGGAACTAATGTAACATGGAGTGTCAACTATACTGAAATTTAAAAAAAATAGAAAAGAAAGAGCCATATAAAGAGGAAAAAATTGTGAGAAGTTTGCTTATCTGACAAGTCAAGGGAAACTAGTGATCCAAGAGGGATGAAGGGCCAGGCAAAGAGGAACAAGGAAACAATTGGGGATGGGCTCTGCTTGTCACAACGTTATAGACTCCAAGGATTAGTGGACCACAGGTAGCCCTGGCCTCTTAAAATTAAGGATGTATGCCCAGCCTGCAGGATCTCAACCACTTCCTTACAGCCAGTGGGCAGAATGGACAAATGTGATCCAGTGTACTGGGAAAGAAATGATATATCTAAATACATCACAGTGTATATTCTAAATATTCCTTTTACAATATGACTGTTGACTTGAATCCTGGTTCTGTCATTTACTCATTGAATGATCTTAAGAAACATACTTATTATCTATACCTAAGTTTTCTCATGAGTAAAATGGGGGATCATAATAATGCCTACTTCATTAGGTTATTGAGAAGAACGCATGAGTTAATGCATGCCAAATATATAAGTAAACAGAAAGATGCCTGTCCCACAATAAGCACTCAGTAAGTAATTGCTAACTATTGATTTTATTACCTATTTTTGTCTATTGTGGTTCAGACCATACTGCATGGAAAGATAAACATAATACTTGGCACAAAGATGGCACTCGGTAAATATCATTGAATTAAATAATACATTTAAACTTTCCTCCATGAAATTACTTAACTATTCATGAAATAGTAAATTCTCTATATTGTAAGACATTGTATGCAGTTAAAGAAGAATTCATGTGTAATCCTATTCTTATTGGGTACTGCTGGAAATGTTTCCTTTGTTAAAGTCAAAGCTAACACTGACCATTATATATTTTCAGGAAAAGACCACATCTGATGGTCTTCCAAGATATATGAATCTTTAGATTTCCAATAAAAGAGCTCTGATGAGAAGGAGAGATTTGGCTTTGGACTGCTCTCTTCTAAGAGAATTCTGAGCTCCTTGCCTGACAAATCATTACTAACAGAAGTGCCTGGTTAAGACACGATTTGTTGTCAGTAATAGGACAGTCTTTCAAAGCAGGTCTTGTAGATTTTAAGCCACCAAATCATGCTCAAGAAAAGCTTTGTGTTTAATTGCATTCTTCCCCCCTTCCCCAAACCACACTCTCTCACATAAATTGTATCCTACATTGCTATGCTAGAGGGATACAAAATAAAATCTCTAAAGACTAAGAGGACAGCAAGCTTGGTCTCATAATATCCAGTCCAATTTTCCAGAAGTTTAGGCAAAAGTGATAATTTGGAGTAATCCTTACCTCATACTCCAAACCTTGAGAAATGCACCCAGCACTGCTCTTTGTTATGTAAATATCATCCCCCTCTACCTGAAAGACACAGCTTGAGTTTACTTTAATCCACCAGCTCTCCTCTAAGTGATAAGGAACAGTGCAAGGCTTGCATATGTTCAGTACCATTCACTGGAGCTGTGAACACTGACAGGCTGGCAGCCCCCTCCTTCCCCCTGGTTACCAGCAGAATTGCTGCCGCCAGTGTCTGTTGCTGTTTCACACGCCTTCCTTACACTCCTTCTTTTTCCAGAAAGGCATTGTATTTCATGAAAGAAGCCTGGTCTGGCAGCCAGGGACAAGAAAGTAGGAGAAAATAACAGTGCTCCAGCTTATCAGAAATAAACTAATAAGAACAGAAGTACAGTAGTGGTAGTGGAAAGCATCCTCTAGCCCAGGACTGAGCTATGCAACTTCCTCTGCTATCAAATTTCCAGTCCCTCGTGCCAAGGCAAGATCTCATCTATTAAGTTAAGATGAGACTCCTTAAGTCTTTTCTCACTCAAAGATAACACTAATATGGAAATTAAATCAAACATTGGAGTTTTCAGTGAGGAAAGAGTTGGATATGTCCAGAGTCCTACATGGAATTTACTACATAGACCAACATATGAAAATTTAGTTAAATAACTTCATTTTACAAAGAATAAAACTGAAATCCAAAAACATTAAGTGGGATGGATTCAGGATTCGAACTTCAATCACCTAACTTCCAATCCAGTGTTCTTTCCATATAACTTCATCAACATTCCATGGAATATGTCCAGGCATCATCTGGTAGCTTGTGGAGGGGGTAATTTAAGATTAAAAAAATAATAATAATAAAATGAGAGAGAGAGAGAGTGAGAGACCTTTCAGAGGTCACAGAAATCAGCTCCCATTACTTGTGTAACTCATCCTGTATTTAGATCTTAAAACCTGTAAGTGCAGACTTTTGTAGGACTTTCACTCATGGGAATGCTTGTGTCAGAGGGGACAGAATGGAGATGTCCAATTCCACAGGTAAGAAGTATAATACAGGCCTCTTAAGATAAAGTCTGGATAAATTTTATCTCTGGACAGTATTTTAAGTAAAGCTGATGATTATAATTTGAAACAGATTTCCTGTATTTTTGCCTCCAAATTTTAAGAATCTATTTAAGATATTTATTCTACATGATTTTATCCCACAGTATATTCACTTTTACATTTTGAATCTCAGAGATTTTTCTCTAGTGCTTCAAATTTAGGAAATCTAGAATGACAGCTTTCCTCCAAACTTCCATCTTTGGCCATCTGGACTGAACTAAAATCTCTGATTTGAATGGAGCCACTGGAGATAATAATTGTGGCCTTCCACAAGACATCCTTCTCCAAGTTTTCTCATGTGTCATCAAACCCAGGCAAGGAGCTGGTCTTTATAAATTGTACTCAGTTTACAGCTGGAGATCTTTAATGGGTAGGGCATTTTATCTTTAGCTGTGCATATATAAAGAATGAATATGGGATAAATACATAATTGAAATGGATTTGGTCAAAAGTAATGAGGTATCAGGTAAAAAGGAGACAAGACCAAATAAATGAAGTTATCAAAAAAAAGAATAATACTCAAATTTATTTTTATTCTCTCAGCAAGGGGTAAACCATTTCCTGAATAGATGAACTTTATCCGTCAGTTTAAGCTAAATTATGATGCTGTAACAGTCAACACTAAAATCTCAGGGACTCACAACAAAGTTGTATTTCTCTTGGAAGTTATATGTCTATCACAAACTGGCTCAGACTCTGTTTCATGTTGTCTTACTCCAGTATTCAGGCTTACAGAGGAGACCTAATTTAGGACATTACCAATCTCATGTCGAAAAATGTAGGTCAGAGCTAACACAGGAAGAATTTATGGAAAATAAGTGTTGACATTTTCTCTTAAACCTCACTAATAATTGATTGGCCAGAGTAAGTTATGTGTTCAGGCTTGAGACGAAGAGATGTGAGATGATACTCCAAAGGGAGGGCCACTGCAAAGAAGGATCCTCACAAATGAGCAACAAGAACATGAACAACACGAACATGAGCAACATGAACATGAAATGAGCATGGTTCATGTTGAACCATGATGCAACTCACTACATTGTCCTGTATGTCAGAAGAGGGATGCCTTACAGTTGAATATGTCATGTAGCCTCATATCACCTCCCAATAAAAATAATTATGAAAGTATACACCTCTCCTTCAAAAAAAAAAAAAAATGGAGACTGGCCACCAACCAAATGCCAGACTCTTGTTTAGTCTGAAGAGTAAACAGATAATCAAATGTGTGTAGTATGACCATGTGTCCCAGTTTTCCAGACATAATCTCCTTTCACTTTCAAAAATGTCCTGAGGTTGCATGTTTAAAAATTTTTATAATGAAATATTGACCTAAAAATTGTTGTAGATTGATGGTCAGCTATATCGTCACTCCTAGGGATAGGTAATACCTCTCTCTATGTGTTATTGTCTCAGAAATACTGGCCCTAAAACCATCAGGAAGTAGAAAAACACAAGCTTATTCTGAGATGTTGTCAATAACAGTCTGGAAGGGCTCTTTCCCCACATATCCATGCTCTCGTAACTTTCTGCATTTGGGTAGGAACAACTAAACAGAAATGAATTGTCACTATTAAACCAAGCAAAAGTAAGAGAGAAGTAAAGAAGTAAAGAAGTAAAGAAGTAGAGAAGTAGAGAAGTAAAATGGCACTGTAAGTCCAAGTGAATACAGAAGGAATCTATGGAAATTGTGATTTTTTTTTTTATATCCTTCCTCAAGTGTGAGTACAACAGAGCCAGGTGGTGGGCTGGTAAAAGAGCAAAAAATAAGATCTTTGCACAGAAGATGAGTAAAGTGGCACAACCACTTTCAAAGCACAATTTGTTGATATTAATTCAAATCCTAAATAATGTACATGTTACTTATTGCAGCAATTTTTCTTCTAGAAACTCATGCTAAGGAAATAATCATAGCTATAAGCAAAGAAGTGTGAAAGCAATTATTTTCACTACCATTTTTAGAACACTTACAATGCACTAAGCACAGAACTAAGCACTTTGTATACCTTTTTTAGTTAATACTGACAAAAATGGAATGAAGTCTGAATGATCATCCCCCTTTATCCAGGAAAAAAGACGGTAGTCTAAACACTTCAAAAAACAAACAAACAAACAAAAAAAGCCCTTAAACAGAATGAAAGAGTAAATTTTTGAATCCAGATATGTTAATCTGGATAGGTTAGAAGAGCTTCCCCATGCTGTTTTCAAAAAATTAGAAACTACCTAAATAAGGAGAAATTAACCACCTATTACTTACACCGTAGTCCAAATATCCATTGGAGAGATAATTGCAGTTATCAAAAAGAATATTTTAGATGAGGACATCAGCAAAACTGGCACAATAGGTAACTCCAAGAGTCCGTCCACCCACAGGAACATTGAAAAATCAAGCAAAAATTATCAGAATCAACTGTGTCAAAACTGTGGAAAATAGTCAAAGGCTTACAGCAATCAAATCAACACTAAACCAAGAAGAGTATAACTTAAAAACCATAAAAAGTTGTGGCGCTTTTGCTCGCATTTGTACCATTCCCTCCTTGGCAGTGGCAGTCCCGAACATGGCAGCCTACGTCCTGCGTGGAATCCTCTGTGGTTCCACGGTGGGCAGGCGTACCTTATTCTCAAAGAACTGTGTCTACGTGTTCTAACCTGTCTGGGGGCTACCTGAAGACTGACACAAAATGTATGACTTAATTTTGCCTCACATAGAACTCACACAATCTGGAAAAGTGGTAGACATTCCACAAAGACATTGTGATAGAAGTGAACAACTTGCTGTGGCCTGTAGCTAAAGATTATAGTTACAGCAAACAATGAAACATATAAATCCTAGGAGTAAAAGTTGGGGAGAGAGGTGTTTTGTTTTGTTTTTTAATTCCAAAGTACGCATGTATACTATAGAATTTTAAAGTTACGTATATTCCAGGTCAAGATACATGCTCAATGAAAGACCTGAGAAAACCCTAAATTTTCACTATAAAACACTGATGAAAGAAATTAAAGAAGACATCTATGAACATCTCATGTTCACAGATTGGAAGATTAATATTGTTAAAATGTTGATACTGCACAAAGAGATTTACAGAATCAATGCAATTCCTGTCTAAATCCCAATGATATATTTTGTTTGTTTGTTTGGTTTTGTTTTGTTTTGTTTTGCAGAAATAGAAAAACTCATCCTAAAATTTATATGAAACCTCAATAGACCCTGAATAACCAAAACAATCTTGAAAAGAAAAAAACAAAGCTGGAGGACTCGTATTTCCTGATTTCAACACCTACTACAAAGCTAAGGTGATAAAAACAGTGTGGCATTGGCATAAAGACAGGTATACTGGGAAATTTAATAGAATGGAAAGCCTAGAAATAAACTCATGCATATATGGTCAAATGGTATTTGATAAGGGCATCAAGACCATTCAATGGGAGAAAGCAGTCTTTTTAACAAATGGAAGTAAGAAAACTGGATATCCATAAGCAAAAGATGAAGTTGGACCCTTATCTAATATTATATACAAAAATTAATTTAAAATAAATCAAAGGTCTAAATCTAAGAACTAAAACTATAAAACTTTTAGAAGGAAACATAGGGCAAAAGCTTCACAACATTAGATTTAGCAACACTTTTTGGATATGGCATGAAAGACCCAGGCCACAACAGGAAAATAGACAATTTGGAATTCATGAAACCTTTAAAATTTTGTGCATCAAAAGACAGTTTGAACAGAGCAAAAAGGCAACCCTCAGAATGTGAGAAAATATTTACAAATCTTGTATCTGATAAGGGATTAATATCCATGATATACAGAAAACTCCTAAAAGTCAACAATAAAACAAACCACCCAATTAAAAAATGATCAAAGGACTTGAATATACATTTCTCCAAAAAAGATAGACACATGTCCAATAAGCACATGAAAAGATGCTCAACATCACTAATCATTAGGACAATGCAAATCAGACATGCAATGAAGTATTACCTCATACCCATTGTGATGGCTACTATAAAAAATTTAAATAAATAAAATAAGATAAGATAAAATAACAAATGTTGGCAAGGATGTACAGAAATAGAAATCATTGGCACTGTTGGCAGAAATGTAAAACAGTATAGCCACTGTAGAAAACACTATGACAGTTATTTCAAATATTAAAAATAGAACTGCCATAAGATCTAAAAATTACCTTCTGGCTATATACCCAAAAGAATTAAAATCAGGGTCTTGAGTAGATATTTGTACAAACATTTCCATAGCAACATTCATAGTTGCTAAAATATGGAAGCAATTCATATACCCATTGATGGATGAATGGATAAGCAAAATGTGGTATATACATACAATAAACTATTATTCAGCCAGAAAAAGGAAGAAAATTCTGACAAGCTACACCACGGGTGAAACTTGAAGACATTATGCTAACTGAAATAAGCTAATCACAAAAAGAAACGCATAAGTGTGATTACACTTATACTTGGAGTACCCACAATCATAGAGATAACTAATGGAATGAGGAGATCATGGGAGTTATTTTTTAATGGATATAGAATTTCAGTTTGATAAGATGGAAGAATGACTTAGATGGCTGGTGGTGATTATTGTACAACATTATGAATGCACTTAATACCACTGAACTGTACACTTCAAAATGGTTAAGATGGTTAATGTTATGTTATATGTATTGTACTACAATAAAACATTTTTTAAAAAGGAACCAAACAAATTCTGGAAGTGAAAGCTATAATAATGGAAGTGAGCAACTCACTAGGTGGTTTTAATAGCAGATTTGAGCAAGCAAAAGAAAGAGTCAGCAAACTTGAAAATAAGTCAATTGAAAATATCTAGTCTGAGTAACAGATAAAAAAAAAAGAAAGAAAAATGAACAGAGCCTAAGACCTGTGGAACATAATCAGTCATCCTAACATATATGTAATGGCAGTCCCAGAAAGAGAGGGGAGAGAAAGAGGCAGAGAGAATATTTGAAGAAATAATGACTGAAAACTCCCCATATTGGATAACTCTCACATCATGGAAGCTCAACAAATTCCAACAAGAATAAACTAAAAAAGATCCACACCAAAACACATCAAAATCAGATTGCCAAAACCAAAGACAAAATGAGAATCCTAAAAGCAGCAGGAGAGAAGTGACTCATCATAGCCAAGTGGTCCTCTGTAAGATTAACAGAAGAAAGTGAGCCGGCAGTCTTAAACTGCTGAAAGAATACACTGTCAGCCAAGATTTCTATACTCAGCAAAACTCCCCTTCAAAAACTGAAGGGAATAGTAAGAGTTTCCAAGATAAATAAGAATGAAGTTGGATTCCTACTTTACAGCATATACAAAAAATTCTCTCAAAATGGATTAAATAACCTAAATGTAAGGGATAAAACTATAAAACTCTTAGAAGAAAACATAGGGGTAAACCTTCATGTCCCTGGATTTGGCAATGGATTCTTAGATATGACACCAAAGCCTGGGCAAAAAAACAAAAAAACAAAAAAAATGGACTTAATCAAAATTAAAAATTTTTATGCATCAAACAACTTTATTAAGAAAGTCAAAGACAACCTACAGAATAAGAGGAAATATTTGCAAATCAGGTATCTGATAAAGGTCTAGTATCTGGAGTACAAAAAAAACGCTTATAACTCAACAACAAAAAAGACAATCAGCTCAAAAATGGGCAAAGGACTTACATAGACATTTCTCCAAAGAAGATATGCAATAGCCAGTAACACATGAAAAAATGTTCAATATTAGTCATCATAGGGGAATGCAAATCAAATCACAATGAGATATTGCTACACTCACTAGGATAAGTATAATTTTTAAAATTGAAAATAGCAAGTGTTCACAAGGATAGAGAGAGATCAAAAGTTTTGCACATTGCTGACGTGTATATAAAATAGTGCAGCCACTAACAAAACAGTTTGGCAGTTCCTCAAAAAGGTACATAGAGATTTACTATATGACCCAGCAATTCTCCTCCTAGATATATATCCTTAAAAATAAAATAGGTACGCAAATATTTACTTGCATATAAATGTTCATAGCAGCATTATTTATAGTAACTGAAAAGTGGAAACAACCTAAATACCCATTATCTATTGAATACACACACACACACACACACACACACACACAATGGAATGTTTTCAGCACAAAAAGAATGAAGTAATGATATGTGTTAATACTTGGATGTATACCTCAAAAGCATTATGTTGTTTGGAAGAAAAAGAAGTCAGAGACAGACGTCACATATTGTATAATTCCATTGAAGTATTAAGAGTGTTCAGAAATATCAAGTCAGAAATTAGGTAAGTTGTTTTCCAGTGGTGAATAGGAAACGGCTGCTTGATTGATAGTCGGGTTTTCTTTTGAGGTGATAAAAACGCTTTGGAACAAGACAGAGATGGTGTTTGCACAATACTGTGAAAGGATCAAGTACCACTGAATCATACGCTCTTCAATGGTTGATTTTCCAGGTGCTTGTATTTCACTTCAATTTTAAAAACATGTTTTAAATATTTCATGAATTGAAAAATGCTGATCATGCATGATGTTAACAGAATATGTGTTAAGAGGTTGTGTGTGTGTTTGTGTATTTGTGTATCTGTTTCTCAAATACATTATCCTGTAAAGGACAGAGTTGTTTTTTTAAAAAAAAAATTTAACGTTTATTTATTATTGAGAGACAGAGAGAGAGACAGAATTCACTCCAAACATTTGTCGAATGAATGAATAAGTCTATGATTAGGTGAAGGATAGAGAGAAACCAAAATATTACTTCTTGCTATCACTCAGAGAATTGTGGATGATTTTATTTTCTTCAATTTGTTTATTTCCATTTTTCTGATTTAGTTCTTTTAAATAAATATGTGTCATTTTGTAATAAAAACTAATGACAACAAAAGGAGATGGCTTTTAAATTAGGTATTCTTACAATTGACCCCCTTCTTATTCCAGTTTAAAAAAAAAGACATATTCCAGGTAAATATTTCATCAGAGCATGGTACAAGCCAGCCACTAAATCCTTGGGGAAAGACATTGAAAATAATTTTCTTAGGGCACTACTAAAAATGTCTTAGTGCTCCAAATAAGAAGCTGGCATTTCTTTTAAGAAAAATGAAAAAAAAAATCAAGTGATGAATAGCAAACATTTTTCCAGTAAAGAGATCTCTGATATAAAAACAATAACAGAATGCGATGACCATGTCATCATTGTGGGTGCAAATTGCTGAAAATATACAACAGGAAAAGCAAGGTCAACAGATATTAACACACTATTTTTCAGAGCCCCAAGCAAGCAGATTAATATGCTACTTAATAAAGTGCAAGCTTTTCAGAGGTGGCTGTTTAATGAACAATTATAGAACTCCAGATGTTAAAGAAGGAATTGAAGACATCATTGTATTTTGGAACTCATAATGAGTCTGGATATAATGAAATCTACTTCAGTAATGAGACGACAATAGACCTAAAACATGGATCCCTGAAGCAGTGATGAGTTAACCTTTAAAAATCATTGTGAAATCTAGTTAAGAGAAAGAGGTGAAAGCTCAGATTCCTTAATCTCATTAATTGGAAACTTCTGCACACTGCACACACTGAAAATCAGTTTCATTATAACAGAAAGCCTCAACTATATAAGAATAAAAATTGTTTTCACCAGGATATTATTTGAAACTAAACTAGGGAATTTAAATTAAGGGGGAAAGAGCCTTAAACATTTATGGTCACTGAGAAAAATAGAATAAAGCAACAGTCTGACTGGTTTCATTTGATCAGAATTGACTTTTCAACTTTAGCTGGAGGCTGTCATATTTCTCTAGAGAATTCATTAATGATGTATTTGGAATTCCAATAAAAATTCAAAGTTAGAAAATAACAGGAGCTCCCTGTCCATGATGAAAATCAGAGTCTATGTGCCGAATATGACATCATCTTGCCGCATCTGTACTGAAATGACCAGCTACAATAGGGAAATCTGACAAATCATCTACAGTTTTTAATTGCAAGCAATAGAAAAACCTGGAGTTTATGGAAAGGATATTAAGTCACACGCACAGAATGACTAGGCATCCTTGAGATCACACTTGGGAAACAGTTGGAATCAAGGGCAACTATACACTATGATGTCTATCCGTCCCCATTGTTACTGAATGCAGGATGTTCTAGTTTGCTACCTTGAAGCCGATGTACAAAATATAGAATACCATATGTACTGGAAAACTGATATTGCTGCCAACACCACCAAAACTGAGTCTACAGTGTTCCCACTTCTGTGTATTACTAACTCCCATTTCAAGGTCAGAGTGTGTGAGCTTAAATGTTAGGGCTTAAATCCTTATCTGTCCTTTTGTTGCAAGGGAGGCTGACTTCTCAGTTCCTATAGGAAACAGAGGATTCGGTTCCTATGAAGACAAACACAGAGGAAGTTCCCAAGTATGCGATGATATTTCAATAATGGACTGGTAAAAATTATTAATATTACCTATGATCTAAAATTTTGGTTGTGCACCTCAATATATATGTTTCTTGCATTTTGAAACAATGGTCTTGCCTATCATAATGCAACTATCACATATCACAAGCAAAACCTCTCACCTCATAACCCTGTAAGAAGACGTCCAAAGTCATGTTATGTACTATGTCAACAAGATCTATTGATAATAGTGTTTCTTTACTTCTTCCTGAATAGCATCTATATATAGGCAAACTACTAAGTCATAAAAGTAGCCAAACCTATTATATTCAACAATATAGGGGGAAAAAAAGAAATATTCTCTCTGTCTCCCAACACACACACACACACACACACACCCATACATGTCCATGCGAAGGAAGAAAACACATATATATGATACATTAATTCTTTGACTTAATTCTGCAAGTAGCTATGAAATGGATTTACTATTTCCCTTCTCTAGTAATAGCTAAAGGTTACTTTTATTCTCATCCAACTCTTCAAATGGTCAGCAGTCTGCCCACAGTGGGATGGTACACACGCGCCATTTCTAACAGATCCAAACCCTGTGATTCAACGTTTTGGAGGCCTGTGCAAGGTTTCAGTGTTCTTGGAACTTGTTACTCTTTTTTTTTAAATTTATCTTTCTAAAGTGTTTATTTACTTAGTGGGGGAGGGACAAAGAGAGGGAGACAGAGAATCCTAAGCAGGATGCACACTGTCAGCGTGGAGCCTGACACGGGACTCAAACTCACAAACTGTGAGATCATGACCTGAGCTGAAATCAAGAGTCAAAGGCCTAAACAGCTGAGCCCACCCAGGTGCCCCATTATTCGTTACTCTTGAACCTAGTAGTAAAAACATGTACCTTAGGGAATCCCAAGGGTATCATTTGTACTCCTCCTTGACCCCAGCATGGTAGCCTAACAGAAATCCAATTAACCCTTGATATTTCAGATCTATCACCTGGACATCATAACACTTTTTTTGGGGGGGGGGTGGTAATATTGATCAACTGACATGAAAAGAACAAAATGACCGGGTGACAGTCTTACTCAGCTTTTAATTCAGGGGAAATGTTATTGTTTCCTTAGTGGCAATATTTCTTCAGTAAGCATTAAAATCTCTAAATAGAGCTCCAAATGGAAGTAAGTATTTTGCCAACAGACCTTGAGGGCTAATCATGAAGTGTTATGCTCTGCAGATATCAGCCTTCCCCAGAAAATCCCTCCCAAATCCAGTAGATTTCAGGCTGGTAAAAATATTTGGATTTTTCCTTTAATCTCAGATGAAAAAGGATATATGCATGCAACGCAAGTACCCACAGAACTTCCAGTTCAAGAGAGACACAGGACTATGTTGATAATGCAAGAGCTCAAATCAGACAGTCCTGGGTTAATTTTAGCCAAGCTAGTACCGGCAATATGTTCTTGGGGAAGCCACTTAATATCCTTTAAGCTTTAGTTTTCCCATCTGTAAAATGGAGATAACACCAACTACACAGGGATGTTGATTTTTTTTTTCTCCTAATAAGATAATATACAGTTAAAGTGCATAGCACATTGCTTACTAATGTGAATGCTTAATTCATAGAAGCAGGGGTAATATTTAAAGTATTTTGTAATCAACACATCATAGGCACCAGTCATTCAGAACAGATTCAGACTTTGATGATAGTGCAGGATCTTGGGGGCCTGGCATTGGCCTTTGCGATGGTGGAGATTGAGGCATTTCAAGAGAGAGGCTGGGGCATCAGAAGCCATGTGTTGAGTTTCAGGGAAGCTGTGTTTTAGCAAACCAGGTAAGAGTATTTCAGTGGTATAACAGTTGGCACAGCTAATGTGTAAGAACTGCTTACCAGCCTGCCATAGAAACAAGTAGGAGCCATGGATGTGGTGAGGGTTATGACGGTAGTTGTGATAAAAACATTCCCTTAGTAAGGATAAGCAGAAAGAGATAAAGTGTCCAATGCATGAGAAGACTCAGACTGAGAAGGAAAGAAGAGAAAAAAAAAACACCCCATTCATATGAGAGTAGGGTGAAAAAAGTCATAAATTGAATACAAATGATGTTCTTGAAATTTCAAAACACTACAGTTGTTCGGTAGTTTTTAACAGAATAAAAATGTGACTCATTATTCTTGGAAATAAGAACACTCCATAATGTTTAGGTTTTTCTTTATGAAACAATTAATTTTTAAAGGAAATTTAATTTTGTTTGTCAGTATTTTCTCCCAGCCAAATGGAAAACTCTTATCGAGAGTTAATTATATTTCATTTTCTAGAATTTGTGAGAAAAGAAAAGGGGAAAAACATCAGCTTCTGAAACATATATTTTGCTGCACAGAAGAAAACAACACTCATAACTGACTTTCAGTTTTCCTTTATCTATGTTTATATTTTAGAACAATAGCTATAATTAAAGATATGGTCTCCTTTTGAGAAACTATATTTATTTGAAGTCATATTTATTGGGCATCTACCATTTACTAGGTAGGCAACAGGATACTGTGATTGATAGAGCATGGTATTTGTGAGGGAAACCAACATTTACGTTCAGTTCTGTCCTACACAATAGACAAGTCTCCAGGCTAGCTTCCGTGAGCTCTTGTCAGTTTCCCCCTGTTCCTTGTGCTCTAGATAGACAAGCTTCTATTCCAGTCCCTAGAGGAGGTCAACCTTAGATGTGACTTCAGTTTTTTGCATTACTCTATCCTCTGTCTGGAACACTCTTGGCACGCCTGCCTTCCTTTCAACATTTACCCTAAGTTCCACCTTCTCAGAAACAATCTTAGCTCCTCATCTTATCCTATGCCAATCTTAGCTAAAGTAGCAACACTCCACCACTGATCACTCTTTAAAACTAATTGCCCGTTTTATTAGTGTAGAGATACTCATGATCCAAATATGTATGTATTTATGTACTTATGATCTACCCTCCAAGTACAACTGAACCAGGCCAATATTTTGGTGTGGTCATCACGATATCTTTAGTGATAAAAACAATTCTTGGCATAAAGAGAGGACTCAAAAATAATTATTTAATAAAAGTGGTAACACAAGGTAAAACCAAATCACTTGATTTTCAAAAAGTAAGAATACAAAGCAAAACTGAATCACTTGATTTCCAACTATATAGATTCTGGAATTGCTAGAACTCTACACTGCATTTGAAAAAGGCTGTCATTACATATATCACATATTTGAGGAAATAAACATAAAGCTATTTGGAAATGGTATATAAGTCTATTCCATGTGGGTTCTTTGGCTATACTACTATATCTCAATAGTAGATGGGGTTGGGGCTTGTATTAAAACAATTAAATTTAAGCCTAAATAATGTGTCTTAAAATTTTCAATGTTTTGGAGACTGTTCTTAAGGCCCTGAACTAATTTGCACTTATCTATTAAATATGGAGCTTCTCATCCAGTCCCATGCTGTGAGGTTGTGCTAATAATGGTTATCTAATTTTTAAATCCAATGTTCAAAGGGGAAACAGAATTTTTTCTCGGATTCGTGTGGAGAGATAAATGGCTGTAGGAATGAAAGAACAATAGATCAAATATGAAACCACACATCTAAAGCTTGAGGAAAAGAGCAGAAAAGGAGATGGCCAGATACCAACTTTTAAGGGAAAAGATGTTCATATTGGAGAAAGATAAAAGAAAAAGAAGAAGGAGTAGAGGTTTTACTATAGAACTTTCCCATAGCTCAGAAAAATATGAAAAGTTCAGTCACTTCAAATTTAGCTGGCATATCATTGTCATCTAACTGCTGACAGATAACTTTAAAAGATTGTGCACCCAATAACAATAGATATTTATACAATAGATAGCTGATAGAAAACAATATAGATGCACAATTACAAGAAATGTAAAACACATGGGAAAATCATAATAGTAAACATGTGAGACATATATAGAAAGAATTATAATACTTCATTGATTTCAAGAAATAAGGATATTGCATGAATTTAGTGTTGAATAGAAAGATTGAATATACAAATATGACAGTAATTCCTAAATTAATTGAGCTTAAGTCAATTCAAGTCAAAATACTAATTATGCATTTTTAATAAAATTTTACAAAATTATTATATGTAAATTCAATGTCAAATTACATGGTAATTCTCTCTCAAATAATTTTTATAATTTATTTATTCCAGAAAAAAGTATTCATGTTTGAATTTGAAAAATAAATAATTGAAAAGAAATACAAACATTACATGGAGGTTAATATTAAAGAATATAAAATTATCTCTACAGTCAAAATAATTTGAATAGTATGATACTTACCACAGACTGGGCAAACAGATAAGTATATCAAACTGGAAGCCTTGAAATAAACCAGAGTATGCAATTATTTAGTCTATGAATAGGGCAGTATTTTAAGTTAGCTGTAAATACTAAAATTACTCCAAAAGTGGTGTCAAGATAATTGGCCAATTCTATGGAGGGGGAAAGAAGATTTTACTTTACTTTATGTATCACAATAAATTTCAAAATAATGAAAGAATTAATAGTAAAAATGTGGAAACAAAAATTTAAATAAAATACAAATATTAATAGAGACTTTCTATACATGACAGCCAAGGTAGAAATTATAAAGGAAAATATTGGTAAATTAAAATCTTTCATCATCAAAAACACAACTAAAAGACAAAGAACAAAAATTAGACAAAAAGTATTCAATTAAAAATTAACTAACATATATTATTTTGTAGAATTCATAAGGCTTCCAGTAAAATATTAGAAAGAACTCTTCAGCAAATCACAAAGAATAAAAGAAAAATAACTCCAAAGCTCTTCCACACAGATTACTACATAGCTAGCATTTTAGTGAATTTCCCTCCAAATATTATTTTCTCTGCACTGATACACATAGAATTGCAAGAATATAAATATATGTGTGTGTGTGTGTATGTATATATATATATATGTAATTTTATTTTTAGAGAGAGAGAGCACAAGTCAAGGAGAGGGGCAGAGGGAGAGAGAGAGAATCTTATTTTTTTTTAAGTTTAGAACGTGAGAGCAGGGAAGGAGCAAAGAGGGAGACAGAATCTCAAGCAGGCTCTGCCCTGTCAGCACAGAGCCTACTCCAGATTTGACACTGGGCTTGAAGGGGCTTGTCCCATGGCTGGAACTCACAAACCATGAGATCATGACCTGAGCCGAAATCAAGTCAGGTACTTAACTGACTGAGCCACCCAGGCACCCCAAGAGATAGGTGGAGAGAGAAAGAGAGAGACAACTCTTAGCAAGGTCCATGCTCAGTACAGAACCCAATGCAGGGCTCACTCCCACCATCCTGGGATCATGACCTGAGCCAAAATGAAGAATCAGACACTCAACCAACTGACCATCCAGGCACCCTGCAAGAATATATTTTTACTTTTTAATATATGTTAACCCGATTTTGTCCAAACAGTATGTTCTGGAAATACAGGTATATGTCCCCATGTTAAATAACTACATATTATTCCATTACTTACACTAAAGTTCAGTTAATCTCTGTTATTCCTTTTGTCCTTTGTATAATAATATGTGTAGTTGTTAACATTTTATCCTGTGCATTTTTATCCTTTATCACATAATGAGTTTCCTGACAGCAGAGATGGTCCCCACCATTTTTCCTGCTGTAATCCCAGGGCCCATGCAGGATCCAGTTAATGCTGGGTTCTCTAAAAGTGGCTATTGGGTAAAAACTAAAGGTACAAAGGTGTACTAGATACTTAAGGATACCTAATTTTGAAAACAAAATAGATTATAAATGGCCTGGGGGGCCAGCAGTGGGATTTGAAACCCAGATTGTTTAAGAATATGAGTGGTAAAGATAATGGGTGATACAGAAACTATGGGGCCTGATTCTCATTAAAACCATGTGACCATGAGCTTGACATCATTTTACCTTGATGACACGGAGGGTCAAAGTAAGTTTTGTGAATTAAATTATATCATTATTCATAAGAGAAATTACATATTAGTTCTTCAACTGGGGTCAACCATGTAGGTAAGGGAACTTATATATAAGAACTCCACATTTTCTACAAAATAATCTGGTTTGAGTTCTCCAGAATGGATCTAAGTAAGAAGTGGCTGACATTGGAGTCACTGACTGACCCATTAACATTTCTCTACAGAAATTTCAAAGTATCCAAACATTACTGTACAAAGATTGTAGAACAGAGTTTCTAATAATAGAAAAAATGATGGATAAAACCTGCATGAACAGTGATAAAGGAATGATTAGATCAAGTCTGTGACTTCTAATTATGAGAAGATGAGGAAGTGTGACTATTTTGCCATCTCTAGGTGCTCTTCAAACTATCTGTGGTATCAAGATTTTGTTTTTCAATTTCCAATCTAATGCAGACTGACATTTTACAAAATACAAAGACATTTTTCAGCAATATCAAATTGTTGTAAATTTTCTAAGCACTTACCCTGATTTTCTGTACTTATCTGTTTGTGGACCAATTAAAAACAGTTCAGAAACTGGCATCAGCCCATGGACCATACTTTGTGTAGCACAGTTTTACAAAACTTTGGTAAACATGCTCATTAATTCAAAATTGAAATGTTTTTTTTTTTAAATTTGAATCCCAAATATGCCAAATATATAAATGGGCTTACTTGGAGCATTTTTCACTATGATATTATTCATCTCAAAGTAAAATGTCCATGTGTAATACTGACTACACTTCAGAATATGGGAATCATTTGTCACCAACTGGTTTTTTGCCACAATTATCAAAGCTGGGGACTCCTGTTGTTCTAGCTTTTGTACAGCAAACATTAAGTTGATATTTAGAATACTTTAGAATATACTAGCTACTCTACTACAAACAAAATATATGGAGTTTTACCTTTATCTGTCTATTTTCCCTATATAAATAAAACTACCAGTCAAGTCCATTCTTGGGAAAATATTAGCTAAAGTTCATTAACATCAGGAAACAAATAACTAATATAATCTCAGCCAGGAATCCTTTCCAAAGAGCTAATTAACTTCAAGTATTTGAAGCCAACAGGATTGCCCACCCTCACCCCAAGAGAGGGCAAATAGGCCTTATTTCCCTGTAATACACTCACAGGCTCTGTTAATAGTTAAAGTCTGGCAGTCGAAACCCAGAGGTTGAGTTTTTAGTGCTGTTAGATTATCCCAGGGCAGCATCAATTTCTGGCAGTGATAATGCATGCAATGGCTTTCCGGCAGGACACGGCCACAGGGTTCCTGGCAAAGCCACTGAGCAAGGTTTTTGTAAGCAGATCCATATCATTTTTGACAGGACTAACATATGGCTTCGAATTTCTGGCCAAAGCCTCCTTCATGGTTCCTATCAGAAGAGACCCTACACGCTCTCTGGCAACACTGCCATGCAATGTAAAGGATTTAATTCCTGGAAGTATATTGCCACAATGATTTGCTACAGAACAAATTTCAAAGTTGGTTTCCTGCCAACACAAAATTCTATAGGTCATGTCAAGGCCAACACCACAGTGAGTTTTCAGCAAGAAGATATTGAGCTGATCTTGTAATAGCCCTCATACTCACACTTTGCCATATTCTTAAGTGTTTCTGTGCACATTGAGCATAAATGAAATGTTTTCTACATGAAAGAATAGTGCAATCATGTAATGTGTTTTGTGCATGTACGTAGATAAGCATTCTCCAGCACCTCTCACTAGTCCACCTAATAGAGTAAATTGCAATTATTTCAAAATTTCACTCTGATTTCCAAAAGCCAATGCATGTTCCTGCTAACAGTGAGGATGGAAAGAACAATAGTGTCCCACAGTTCAAAATATAACTTAATTCTTTCATCTTTTTATTCTGACTACAAGCTAATTCAGCAGCTTAACTGACTGCAAATATCTGAGGGGAAGAAGCCCTGGCCTTTGAAAGGTGATCAAAGTTCAAGATGTAGGACAGGAAGTAGCAATATATCCTTCACTGGGGGGGGGGGGTGATGCATTATTGTATTTTCCTAAAATAGCACTATGCACAATGCATATATTTAAAACGCTATTCTAATACTGCTATCATGGCATTTGGATTGACAATATCATATCACATTTTCCTAATACTTTCATCACACTTGGGGTCACCCTGCTCAGGGTTAACTTGGCAAGTACGGATTCAGGTAAGAGCTTTCTCAAAGAAAAGGTTGTAGAATCACTACATTTTATTTGATTTATGTGAAATATTAAACAAACTGACAAGAGAAAAGCAAGGCTCCTCAGCTCAAAATAAACAAAATGCTTTTTTTTAAGTGATTATTATTCAACAAAGCAAATAAAAAATTTTTCTAGGTCACTTCCTTTCTGTTTCATGTTGCCTCTGGGGTCTTATGATAACAATTAATTCACTGTAGCTCTTAAAATCTGTTTATTTTCATCCTTAGAAAAACACTGTCCCCAAACCGAAGCTTATTCACACTTGAGTAACCCTTGAGATACACGCAGATTAACTCTAATGTGCAAACTGATGTGATGTGGGGGAAAATGTCTAGGTGAAACTCAAAGGTATAAAACTTACTGGCAAATGAAGATTGTAGGTGTGAGACTTTTTTCTTTGTTGTTCATTTTGGTATGCCTGACAGAGAGAAAAGTAAAAGTTAGAAAAAATTCAGAAAAAACATTTTCTCAGTGCCCTTTGGGACCAGAGCATTGTATTGATGAATGAACTATAGTTGTAATTCCAAATCAGCTCTTACCTTGTCCCTTCACCAAAGCTTGTAAAAGAGCCCCGAAGCTGATTTCTGTCCTTTTAACTGAACAGCTGCAAAGGCATCCTGGAGTAGGTTGAACTCTGGTTGTTCTTCCATAATCATCCTAATAATTTTGGAATTGTCTTACTACATCTGATGCAAAGTTTAAGACATGATTGTCACGGACTTTCAGTATTTCATTCATTTATTTGTTCGATCAGTAAATAGTAATTGAGGAAAAAGTATGTGCCAGGTACTTAAGTGTAGCCTTTGGGTGTGGAGTGTCCTTACAGGGTTCAAAAATCTGAATCTTATCCTAGGACCATAATAAAGGAAGCCTTGTCAATTGTAATTAATTTCTGCCTTTCCAAAAGAAATAGGTCAAAGAAGAATGGAAAGATAAGACTTACAGTGCAATGAAGTTAAAAGGTCTCCAAAATTTCCAGCAAACAATGGTTTAATTTGGAAAACAGCACATCATACTACTCTATTAAATACAAACATAACATAATATAGCAAAGAAGATATAGGAATGTGGCACCAGGAAAAAACAATAACTTACAAATATGACCAACCAACACTTTGTTTTGCAATGTTGTGTTAATGCAGGACCATTTCACACGAACTCACTAAGTGCCAATGTTTCCAGCCAAGGAGTTTAAAGATCATTGATTTGGCTGGTTTAGAAAACCAATGGCTGAAACCCAAGAGACAGCTGAAACACAGAAGAGAAATAAATCTGGCTTGAAGAACCACTGAGAATGACACTAACTCTCAGATGATAGGAAAAGACTCTTGGTCTTTGACCTTTCTTTGACTTTCTATGCGGTAACTTGGGAGGCCTAGGTTTCTTGGTTGCTAATTATAGCTGAAGTAGGTCAATAAGGTGCAGGTTTCTCCTGAGATATCAATAAAGGAGTCAGACTCTGTCCCATCTTTGAAAGGGCAACAGGAAGGGAACACCAGGTAAAAAGACCACAGTTAAGTGAACTGCTCTGAAAGCGATGGGTATGTTTGTATGCAGAAATAATGACAGAACTTTTTGGGTCTCAAATGAAGATATGCCCCCTTTTCCCCTGAGAAAGGGCAGTTACTACAGAGTACTTATTAGGCACCAAAGAAAGTTTTTGGATAATATTGTTATGCTATTTTAAGGATGAGGAAAGGATTCTTAGGAGTTAAATAAATAACCCAAAAATGCAGAGCCAGCACCTGGCCAAGGCAAAGCTGGCATACTGTCTGGGGTCCCCTACCATCAGCCACCCAGCCCCCCACCCCCAGTGGCCTCTCCCTAAGCCTGTGGTTCCTTCTTACCAGTGGGGAGAAATGACAAAAGCATCATTTTTCCAGTTATTTTAGAGCACAGATTTTGCTAACTACATTTCTCATGTCTATCTTCACAAAATACCCACAGTGCCCTTATATGGGGACACGAATATTAGATTTCTATATGAAACTCTAAAATCTTAAGCCTATGATGTTTTTTCTTCCTTTTTTTCATAATTAAAAAAAAATAGTCAAAAATCCTAACCAATTCATTTTTCCCCCCAAGGAAAATAATTTTAGATCGACTGTTCAGTCTTCCTTAAAGCCATTACCTACGATTCTATGGAACACAAAATATGTTTCAGCTTCCTACTGCTGTGTTTACAGCTGGATTGTCTTCTATTCCACATTTTATCAAACTGTGGTATAATCAAGGTACAGGTTAAGGTAACACATTATTAGGCTTCCTAAGAGAAGTGTAAATGAACTCTGACTTCTATATTGGCTAATTATTTTGTGTGCTACATCATTAGCTATCGAAAGTCTTTACATTTAAATGTATTAATGATAGAAAAATTCAAGCCTATCATTTTTAATGGGCACAATCACATTATCCAAAGACATGTTTCAGCTGAGGCATGAAAGGTAGATTTCTTCAAGTCTTCTCATTTTATAACTATTTCCTGATTACGAATATAATAACTGTTCATTGTAGAAAATGTAAGAAGATACTGAAAACCAGAAAGAAAAAGATAAAAACTGCTTGAATCTCACAACCCAGAGATAACTACCATTAACATATTCAATCTGTAAACATTTATGCATATACATATATATATAATATGCAAATATACTTATATATTCACAAAATTGGGACAGTAGCATACCACTTGTTTATAGCTTAATATTTTTCATTTAATAAAACAGGAACAGATCTCTAGTTATTAACACATTATTTTAAATTTTATTTTTTATTTTTTTTTAAATTTACATCCAAATTAGTATATACTGCAACAATGATTTCAGGAGTATATTCCTTAGTGTCTCTTACCCATTTAGCCCATACCCCCTCCAGTAATGCTCAGTTTGTTCTCCATATTTATGAGTCTCTTATGTTTTGTCCCTCTCCCTGTTTCTATATTATTTTTGTTTCCCTTCCCTTATGTTCATCTGTTTTGTCTCCTAAAGTCCTCATATGAGTGAAGTCATATGATTTTTATCTTTCTCTGACTGACTAATTTCACTTAGCATAATACCCTCTAGTTCCATCCACATAGTTGCAAAATGGCAAGATTTCATTCTTTTTGATTGCCATTGTATATATATACCACTTCTTTATCCATTCATCCATCCATGGACATTTGGGCTCTTTCCATACTTTGGCTATTGTTGATAGTGCTACTATAAAATTGGGGTGCATGTGTCCATTTGAAACAGCACAACTATATCCCTTGGATAAATGCCTAGTAGGGCAATTGTTGCACTACTGGGTCATAGTATTTGCTATGGTGGTAGGGTAGTTCTATTTTTAGTTTTTTGAGGAACCTCCATACTGTTTTCCAGAGTGGCTGCACCAGCTTGCATTCCCACCAACAATGTAAAAGAGATCCTCTTTCTCCACATCCTTGCCACATCCGTTGTTGGCTAAGTTGTTAACGTTAGCCATTCTGACAGGTGTGCAGTGGTATCTCATTGTGGTTTTGATTTGTATTTCCCTGATGATGAGTAAAATTGAGCATTTTTTCATGTGTCGGTTGGCCATCTGGATGTCTTCTTTGGAGAAGTGTCTATTCATGTCTTTTCCCATTTCTTCACTGGATTATTTGTTTTTTGGGTGTTGAGTTTGATAAGTGCTTTATAGATTTTGGATACTGACCCTTTATCTGATATGTCACTTGTGAATATCTTCTCCCATTCTGTCAGTTGCATTTTGGTTTTGCTGATTGTTTCCTTTGCTGTGCAGAAGCTGTTTATTTTTATGAGGTCCCAGTAGTTCATTTTTGCTTTTGTTTCCCTTGCCTCCAGAACCGTGTTGAGTAAGAAATTGCTGAGGCCAAGATCAAAGTTTTTGCCTGCTTTCTCCTCGAGGATTTTGATGGCTTCTTGTCTTACATTCAGGTCTTTCATCCCTTTTGAGTTTATTTTTGTGTATGGTGTAAAAAGTGGTCCAGGTTCATTCTTCTGCATGTCGTTGTCCAGTTTTCTCAGCACCACTTGCTGAAGAGACTGTCTTTATTCCATTGGATATTCTTTCCTGCTTTGTCAAAGACTAGTTGGCCATACGTTTGTGGGTCCATTTCTGGGCTCTCTATTCTGTTCCATTAATCTGAGTGTCTGTTCTTGCGCCAGTACCATACTGTCTTGATGATTACAGCTTTGTAGTATAGCTTGAAGTCTGAGATTGTGATGCCTCCTGCTTTGGTTTTCTTTTTCAAGATCGCTTTGGCTATTTGGGGTCTTTTCTGGTTCCATACAAATTTTATGATTATTTGTTCTAGCTCTGTGAAGAATGCTGGTGTTATTTTGATAGGTAGCGCATTGAATATGTAGATTGCATTCGGTAGTGTTGACATTTTAGTGATATTTGTTCTTGCTATCCAGGAGCATAGAATCTGTTTCCATTTTTTTGTGTGTCTTCTTCAATTTCTTTCATAAGCTTTCTATAGTTTTCAGTGTATAGATTTTCACCTCTTTGGTTAGATTTATTCCTAGGTATTTTATGGTTTTTTGTGCAACTGTAAATGGGATTGATTCTTTGATTTCTCTTTCTGTCACTTCATTGTTGGTGTATAGGAATGCAACCGATTTCTGTGTGTTGGTGTTATATCCTGCAACTTTTCTGAATTCATGAATCAATTCTAGAAGTTTTTGGTGGAATCTTTTGGGTTTTCCATATAGAGTATCATGTCATCTGTGAAGAGGGAAAGTTTGACCTCCTCCTGGCCAATTTAGATGCCTTTTATTTCTTTGTGTTGTCTGATTGCAGAGGCTAAGACTTCCAATACTATGTTGAATAACAGTGGCAAGAGTGGACATCCCTGTCTTGTTCCTCTCCTTATGGGGAAAGCTGTCAGTTTTTCCCCATTGAGGATGATATTAGCATTGGGTCATTCATATATGGCTTTTATGATCTTGAGGTATGCTCCTTCTGAACCCCACTTTCTTGTGTTTTTAATCAAGAAAGGATGCTGTATTTTGTCAAATGCTTTCTCTGCATCTATTTAGAGGATCATATGGTTCTTGTTCTTTCTTCTATTGATGTGATGAATCACATTGATTGTTTTGCTGATATTGAACCAGCCTTGCATCCCAGGTAGAAATCCCACTTGGTCGTGGTGAATAATTTTTTAAATGTATTCTTGGATCCGGTTGGGTCATATCTTTTTGAGGATTTTTGCATCCATGTTCATCAGGGAAATTGGTCTATAGTTCTCCTTTTTAGTGAGTCTCTGTCTGGTTTTGGAATCAAGGTAATGCTGGCTTCATAGAGAGAGTTTGGAAGTTTTCCTTCCATTTCTACTTTTTGGAAGAGTTTCAAGAGAATAGGTGTTAACTCTTCCTTAAATGTTTGGTAGAATTCCCCTGGAAAGCCATCTGGCCCTGGATTCTTGTTTTTTGGCAGATTTTTTATTACTAATTCAATTTCCTTACAGGCTATGGGTCTGTTCAAATTTTATATTTCTTCCTGTTTCAGTTTTGGTAGTGTATACGTTTTTAGGAATTTGTCCACTTCTTCCAGATTGCCTATTTTATTGCCATATAATTGTTCATTACATTCTCTTATTATTGTTTTTATTTCTGCTGTGTTGGTTGTGATCTCTCCTCTTTCATTCTTGATTTTATTTATTTGGGTCATTCCCTTTTTCTTATTGATCATACTGGCTAGTGGTTTATCAATTTTGTTAATTCTTTCAAAGAACCAGCTTCTGGTCATTGATCTGTTCTACTGTTTTTTTTTTTTTTTTTTTTTTGGTTTTGATAGCATTAATTTCTGCTCTAATCTTTATTATTTCCTGTCTTCTGCTGATTTGGGGTTTTATTTGCTGTTCTTTTTCCAGCTCCTTAAGGCATAAGGTTAGGTTGTGTATCTGAGATCTTTCTTCCATCTCTAGGAAGGCCTGGATCGCTATACTTTCCTCTTATGACCACCTTTGCTGCATTCCAGAGGTTTTAGGTTGTGGTGTTATCATTTTCATTGACTTCCATCTACTTTTTAATTTCCTCTTTAACTGCTTGGTTAGCCCATTCATTCTTTAGTAGGATGTTCTTCAGTCTCCAAGTATTTGTTACCTTTCCAAATTTTTTCTTGTGGTTGATTTCAAGTTTCATAGGGTTGTGGTCTGAAAATATGCACAGTATGATCTTGATCTTTTTGTACTTACTTAGGGCTGATTTGTGTCCCAGTATATGGTCTATTCTGGAGAATGTTCCATGTCCACTGGAGAAGAATGTAGAATCTGCTGCTTTAGGATGAAATGATCTGAATATATCTGTTAAGTCCATCTAGTCCAGTGTGTCATTCAAAGCCATTGTTTCCTTGTTGATTTTTTGATTAGATGATCTGTCAATTGCTGTGAGTGGGGTGTTGAAGTCTCCTACTATTATGGGATTACTATCAATGAGTTTCTTTATGTTTGTGATTAATTGATGTATATATTTGGGTACTTCCACATTTGGTGCATAAAGTTTACAATTTTTAGGTCTTTTTGGTGGATAGACCCCTTAATTATGATATAATGCCCTTCTGCATCTCTTGATACAGTCTTTATTTTAAAGTCTAGGTTGTCTGATATAAGTATGGATACTCCGGTTTTCTTTTGTTGAACATTAGCATGATAGATGGTTCTCCATCCCCTTATTTTCAATCTGAAGGTGTCTTTAGGTCTCAAGTGGGTTTCTTGTAAACAGCATATAGATGGATCTTGTTTTCTTATCCATTCTGTTACCCTATGTTTTTTGATTGGAGCATTGAGCCAATTGACATTTAGAGTGAGTACCGAAAGATATTAATTTATTGTCATTATGTTTCTTGCAGAGTTGGAGTTTCTGGTGGTGTTCTCTGGTCCTTTCTAGTCTTTGTTGCTTTTGGTCTTTTTTTTTCATCTTTTATCCTCTCATTGAGTCCCCCTTAAATTTTCTTGCAGGGCTGGTTTTGTGGTTACAAACTCCTTTAATTTTTGTTTGTCTGGGAAAGTTTTTATCTCTCCTTCTATTTTGAATGACAGCTTTGCTGGATAAAGAATCTTGGCTGCATATTTTTCTGATTCAGCACACTGAATATATCCTGCCATTCCTTTCTGGCCTGCCAGGTTTCTGTGGATAGGTCTGCTGCAAACATAATCTGTCTTCCCTTGTAGGTTAGGGACTTTTTTTCCCTTGATGCTTTCATGATTCTCTCCTTGCCTGAGTATTTTGTAAATTTGATTATGATATGCTGTGTTGATGGTCGTCTTTTGTTGAATCTAATGGGGGTCCTCTGTGCTTCCTGGATTTTTATGTCTGAGTCTTTCTTCAGGTTAGGAAAGTTTTCCACTATGATTTGCTCACATAACCCTTCTACCTCTATTTCTCTCTCTTCCTCTTCCAGGACCCCTATGATTCTGATGTTATTCCTTTTTAATGAGTCACTGATTTCTGTAATTCTTAAATCGTGCTCTTTTGCCTTAATTTCCCTCTTTTTTCCTGCTTCATTATTCTCTGTAACTTTGTCCTCTATATTGCTCATTCTGTTCTGCCTCACCCATCCTTGCTGCTGCAGCATCCATCCGTGATTGCAGCTCAGTTATAGCATTTTTTATTTCATTGTGACTAGTTTTCACTTTTACTTCTTTTATCTCTGCAGAAAGGGATTCCAATCTATTTTCAACTCCAGGTAGTATTCTTAATTATTGTGATTCTAAATTCTGATACAGACATCTTGCTTGTATCTGTGTTGGTTAAATCCCTGGCTATCATTTCTTCATGCTCTTTCTTTTGGGGTGAATTCCTTCGTTTTATCATTTTGAAGGGAGAAAAGGAATTAATGAGGTAGAAAAACTAAAATTAAAAAAAATTAAAATTAAAAAAATTAAAATTAAAAAATTACACACACACACAAATCAAATAGATGATGCTATATCCTAGGTGTGTTTTGGTCTGGGTGTTGAAAGTGGTTTGACAGATTAGAGAAAAAAAGGGGGGGGTGAGGAAGGAAATCTTTTGAGAATTTGAAAAATTGAATACACTGAAGTAGACTAAAATGAGATGATGGGAGTAAAATTGAACTGGAAAAAAATTACACAAAAGCAAAGAATATAGTAGAAAAAATTAAAGAAAAATATTTTTAATAAAAATTAAAAATAAAAATGAAGTTTTTCTCTTTCTGTATTCAAGAAAAAGAAGAGAAACTAAAAAGAAAAAAAGAGAAAAAAAGGAAATCATTTGAAAATTTGAAAAAGTGAATACAATGTAGTAGACTAAAAGAAAATGATGGAAGTAAAATAGAATTTGAAAAAAAATACATAAAAATAAAAAATATAGTAAAGAAACTAAAGAAAAATATTTTTAATAGAAATTGAAAGTAAAAATGAAGTTTTTCTCTTTCTGAATTCAAGAAAAAGAAAAGAAACGAAAAAGAGAAAAAAGAAGAAGAAAATAAAGGAAATCATTTGAAAATTTGAAAAAGTGAATACACTGAAGTAGACTAAAATAAAACGATGGAAGTAAAATAGAATTTGAAAATAATTACACAAAAGTAAAAAAATAATGAAAAATTAAAGAAAAATATTTTTTAATAAAAATTGAAAATAAAAATGAATTTTTTCTCTTTCTGTATTCAAGAAAAAGAAAATAAGTGAAAAAGAGAAAAAATAAAGAAAGAAAATTGAATAGATGAACCTACTAACGGATTGAAGTAAGACTGAAATTATTCCGTTTTCCCCTAGAAGTCAGACTGTGAAGTGCTTTATAGTCCATAAACTAAGCAGGCGGTGAGACTTGTGTTCTTGAGCGAGGTTGGCCCAGTTGGGCGGGACTCAGTGTAATGGCTCAGTTCTCCACTAGATAGTGCTGCTCGCCTACTGGGGTGGAGTGTTGTGGAGCTCTTGGGTGTGTATGTGCATGCATGGGAGCGGTGAAAATGGCATCACCCATCTACCCAGTCTCTAGTATCGGAACTCTGTTCTCCCCAGTCAGCAATCATGCACCCATCCTCTGTCTTCAGCTTTCGTCCACTCGCAACTTTTTCACTCTAATGACCAAAACCCAGGCAGTACCTCTCTCCCGAGTTTTGTCTCAGATCCAGCTGTTTTCCCCAGCCCCTTACTTCTCAAGGACTGCGGCTTTGACCCATTCTGCCCCTTTGCAGGAGGGTCTCACAGAGCAATGGCCAAATGTCAGCTGCACTCAGGAATGCTTGCTGGACCGTGCTGCTGCCAGTGCCACGAGACTGGCCAGGTGCCAGCCTGCCCCAGAAAAAGTTCTCGAGACAGTGTAGCAGCAGCATTTCAGGGATTATGGAAAATCACAACACACATCTGGCACCAGGCTTTACCCTTAATGACCTTGTTCTAGCACCAGTGAATGTGGCCATTTTCTGGGGTCTGCTGGGCCACAGTCTCTACCAAATGTCCTTCCAGCAGTGGAACCGCTTTTCCCCATGTGGCCCAAGAACCTCCTGGACCCCACTCTGTTCCTGGGGATTCACCCTTCACACCAGAGCACTGCCAGGTATCCAGCGGCGGAGTTGCAGACTCTGTGCTCCTCTTGTTTACAGTCTTCATGGAATTTAAACCCTGTCCTTTCTCCTTTCTCCCTTTAGTTTAGTACCTGTGGTCGTTTCCAATTTTCCACTTTCTCTCCAGCTGCTTTTGGGAAGGGGTGCTTTTCCCATATTCTCCCCCCCCCCCGTCCTCTCTCTGCCCACAAAAGCACTTCCCTGCCTGCTGTGGCTTCTCACTCCCCAAGTTCACCTCTGCATGCTGCATACCTGCTGAATTCTGTGATTCAGGTTGTGCAGAGTGTTGTGTTAATCCTCCAATTAGTTTTCTAGGTGTGCAGGATGGTTTATTATTGGTCTGGCTGTATTTCATGGAAGCAAGACTCACAAAAACTTCTATTCTGCCATCTTGGCTCCTCCTTAAAATATTTTATATAAGGTTACATTTATGCATATGAAATTCATAATGTATCAACATTTATTTTGTCAATACTCTATTATCATTTATTTTATTTGTTTCAAGTCTTTAAACTATTATAAATAATCCCAGCAGGAATATACTTATAAGTAAAAAATGATATCAATCTCTATGACGGTTTCCTAAGAATAAATCAATGGAAAGAGGCAAAGAATATGTATTGTTAGATTCTTTTTTCTAAAATGTTATACCAATTTCATACCTAGCAGCTGTGAGAAAACATTGTTTATGTTTGCTGAGAGTGGCTTTTATCAAGACATTTAAATACTTATCAATTTAATAGATTAAATTTTTGTCTCATTTTTATTTAACTGAAGGTCTTTTGATTATTACTAATTATTAAACCGGAAAATTTTTCAATATAGTGAGTGATTGGTCATTTGTAATAAGTTATATTTTACTTTTATTGTATTCATTTCATTCATTCATTCTTTCTTTCACTCATCCTTTTATTTATTCATTTGATAAATACCTACTGTGCTGTAGGCAGCATAAGGTGCTGGAAACAAGTGATGAACATGATGAACTCCCACTCTCAAAGGTACACATGCTCCTGAAGGGAGACAGATACACAGAATTCAAAAATAAACAAATTAATTTCAGCTCATGTGTAATAGTTTCCTAGGACTGCTGTAACAAAATACCACAAATTGTGTGGCTCAAGCAGAAATTTATTCACAGTTCTGAAGGCTAGATGTTTGAAATCAAGGTGTCAGCTGGGCCTTGCTTTCATAACCTTCTTCCAGCATCTAGTGGCTCCAGGTATTTCTTGATTTGTGTCCTCATCCAATCCAATCTCTGTATCTGTCTTTCCTCTGTGTTTGCTCATGTCTCTTTGTCCAGTATTTCTCTCCTTTCTCTTATAAAGAGATGAGTCCTTGTAATGAGACCCCCCCCAGTCAGTATGATGTCATTTTAACTTGATGATATCTGCAAACACTATATTTCCAAATAAGGTTACATTCACAAATACTGGGCTTAGGACTTGAACAGAGCTTTTAGGGGGTCACAGTTCAACCCACCACACTGTGACAAATACGAGGAGCAGCAAAGAAAGTGCACATTTCAACTTCCAAGACAGAGAGTGGTCAGGGATATGCTGGGAGGCTTACTTTACATGTAGAGGCCAGTGAAGACCTCTCTGGAAAGTTACCACTGAGCTGAGACCTAGGTGATGAGTAGGTGCCAACCATACAGAGATCTCCAAGCAGCACACAACAGCTTGTATAGCATCCCTAAGAGGTGGACTGTTGTGAGACAGGGGCTGGATCATATAAGACTTTATGGACCACAGTAAAGAGACTATAGTTAATCAGGGAATAAAACAATCTTTTTAAATAACTATTTTTTGATGGTTACTATGTGCCAGACAATATTGAAACAAGTTTTATATACCTTAACTTACCTCTACCTTATACATACAGAAAAAATTAGTTTTATTGCCTCCTAAAAATAAGAAAATAAAGTCCTAGAAATTCTAAATAATTTTTTTAAGGTTATAAGGATAATCAGGAGCATTTCCAATTGTTTTGTTAATGTTTTTTATATTAAGTATGTTAACTTATAATTTTTCCAATGTGTACTTTCTTTTTAAATTAACATTTGGGCTTCTTAACCAACAGGTACTATTTATTAATATGCTTAATTATCTATTTATCTATGTACCTAGGTATCTATTATTTTATTTTATGAATTCTGTCTTGACTTGTGTGATTAGAAATGAAAATAATAATAAAAGGAAACTTCAGGGATTAAAATAAATGATGGCCTATATTTTAATAATCTTTTGCTTTCTTTTCTTTCTTGATTTGTGTGTGTGTGTGTGTGTGTGTGTGTGTGTGTATTCATTTATTTTACATGTACTTTTTTCATCCATGTTGAAGATATTTTTCGAGCTAGAACTCCTTTTGGTTCTTCTGACCACTACAGCAGAAAAAAAATGGTGTCATGGTGAAGGTCTTCTCTCTGGTCTATTTGCTCTAAAGCCCTATAAATAATGGCAACCCCAAACTTAAATCCATGGTGGCAAAAATCATTCTCTATGCTAGGACATAGTATGATTTTGTCTTAGTTCAGCCTGCTAGTACAAAAATACCATAAACTGGGTGACTTAACAAACATTTCTCACAGTTCTAGATGTTGGGAAATCCAAGTTAAGGTGCCAGGATAGCTGCTGTGTGTTGATAGTCTCTTCCTGGTTTGAGGATAGCCATCTTTTCTTTGTACCTCATACAGCAGAAACTAGAGGCAGGGCCTCTGGTGTCCCTTCTTATAAAAACGCACATCTAAAACTAATTACTTCCCGAAGTCTGTATCTCTAAATGTCATCATATTAGGAATTAGTGTTGTAACATAGGAATTGTGGAAGTTGGAGGGGAGGGGGCACAAACATTCAGACCATAGCAAATCTCTAGCTCTTGGCTTTTCAAATTACAGAGCATTAATGCGGCTTTGTAATAGTCTTCTCTACCAGCTTCCCGCAATGCCACATTTCTTTCACAGGGGGGAAGTTCCTGTGAGTCTGTTTTGGGTATTCTCTTTTGTTTTTATTCGGTCCCAAGGCTACCCTATATATCAGATTTACTCTAAAAATAATTAATTTTTACCTTGATTACAAAAGTGATTCAGGTCCTTCCCCTCTTTTCCTTTGGCCATTTCAGGAAGGTTCAAGGACAGGATGGAAGAAGTCGTGTTCCGCTGATTTTATTAGATATTTAAAATTAGAACTATTTTTATATATGGACATCTATAAAAACATAGTAACTAGTGAATTTCTGATTTCTCCTCAAAATTAATATTTCACATAAGTTTTACTTAATTTATAGAGTTAATCTTTTATCATGGATGCCACTGGCTTCCATAGAGTGTCTTGTTTGTTTTCCAAGTTAATCATTTATTCACTACATTTCTAAGAGTGTCAGATCTCCTAGTTAGTTCTTGGTCAGATGGCTAGTCTCACAGAGTCTAATATCAGATATTATCAGAAAGAAGGGCTAATGATACTGAAGTGGTTTAATTGGTTTAGTGACTGATTTGGCAAAAAAAAAAAAAAAAAGAAAAAAAGAAAAAATGTTGAAATCTGAATGTTAGAAATTATTTAAAAATATCTGACAATACGTAAACTGTTCACATAAAGCAGTTAAACACATGAGAGTGGGTCAATAAGAACATTAAGAAGCACAGACCTTTAAAACTGAAAATGGCATGTTCTCTTGAGATACTGATTCTTAGTCACTTATATGTGACAAAAGTTATGTCTCAGTTTGGTAGATTTCAAGCACTCTATCAACTCCAGCCCCAAAAGAAAAAAGGATGATTATTGGTATGAAACTCAATACAGAAATCATACAGAGAAACAAGAAAATCCTACCAATTTTCTCACATAGAAGTAACTGTTTAAGCAGATACATCGGATCCATTTATATAATTGTAAAATATGGATGGTTCACTTTAAGTTAGAGATTCTGAAAACCGTGCTCTGAATTTTATGGGAGCTCGGTTATTTATTTTGTGCTGCTTTGATTCTGTTTTTTTTCCCCTTAAATAGTAACTTTACACACAAATTCCTCAGAAGATGATAAGTAAAATTAAAATCACCCTATTACATGCACCAACGAAAACAAAGAGGTGAAATGATTTGTTTTTGTATGGGTTATCCTTATTCTTTTCCTTGATTAAAACGGTTTAGGAGCTGGAGCCATTTTTTTTTTCTTCTTTTCTTTTTCCCCCCTTCTCTTTCTATGCCATCTGGGTAGGCAAACCCAATTAGCACATGTTGAAAGCTAGCAACACCTTTTCCAACATTTCAAAGTTTTGGCAAGCGTTAAAAGTTACTGTGTCACATAAAAGCTCATTTGGCACATTACAGGGTTTGCAGTATGAATTTATCATATGGAATGATCATTTTCCAAGTGCATTGAGAACATACAGCACAATTGGATTTGGAAAGATCAGTTGAAATAAACTTCATCATTGTGGTTCTAGGATCAATCCACTCAATCTCTTTAATGGAGTTCTTCACCTTCTTTACTTATACAAAAGAGAAAAGAGTTATGGTCCAGAAAAGCCCTGGCCTTGGTCTGAGGCAGTCTTATTTCTGGCACTCTCTCAGCTTACTAAAGGAATCTTGGAAAGGATGGAGATGAAGGCTCCAAGTTTACACTACAGGTTTTATAAAATTCCCTGATTCTTATGTCTTTCTCATTATGCTAATGGTCTCCAAGGCTGCTCAGAGCTCAGCAATCATTGCTCTCCTCAGTGATTATATACCTGGAGCTGGCTGCCAATTGCCCACTAGTTTCTCCCTTCTACTTCAGTAACATGCATTAGGGGAATTCTCTGGTGTATTATGCTTGTCTGTTGCAGTGAATATGCTATATTGCCTTGTTTGCCATCTGTTCCACCTCCTTTAAGGGTGCCTTCCTTTACTGAAGAGGCTGGACAACAAAATATTACATTTCCCAGACTCCCTTGCACCGGAGGTCCAGATGTTATTTAGGACCCACATTTAGCTACACTTGCCTGAGCGTTGAATCTGTAATTACGTTAAGTAGGGAGACGGGCAATAACCCTTGAAACATCCATTTCTCTGTTGCATATCAAGCAGCCATGATAGGGCTCTGGGGTCAACAGTTCTGACAGCAGCTGCCTATCCCTAGATCAGTACTCAACCAGCTGAGTCAGCAGCTACCCCCCTTTTCAAGATTCTGGATTGTGACTGAATCAGTACTTCTTTTGGTGGGCTGGTCCTATGGATTTTTCTATGCTGGGTCCTTCTATGAGTCTCAGCCCAGACCCCGCACTGACAACCCTTCCAATGATATGTGTGAGCCTCTACTACCCAGGATTAAATAAGTTCAGGTTTAAAAAACTAATTTTCATCTCTACTGAATTCTAACTCATACAGCCATACTGTCCTACAATGAGATTACTATATCCTTGATCTCAAACTACGTTTATGAAATTATTTAAGCTGTGCCACATACTGTCTTTTATCTCCTTCTTGCTCACACAGAGATGAGAACATGAGGAATTATTTTGGAATTAAAAATATCACAGTAGTTCACGAAGACAGCCTATTCTAAAACTCTTGGCATCAGTGAAGATCAATCTATTTTTTGTGTGTGTTCCTATCAGTATAAAGAGCTACACTGGAGAGCATGCAATGCATACCTCCATGCACACATACCCACATTTTAACTGCTCAATGCATACATCTGTATGGATGCTCCCTTGTAAGCCAGCCTCCTCCCCAGAATCTAAATCCAAAAGCATGCTAAAAACAAAAACAAAACAGACACTGGAACTAATATTACCATTTCTATATTTATGGCCATATGTTATTCTTGCTTTTAAATCATCCCTAACATCGAAACAGACTCTATGTCTTATTTACTCTTCTATCTCAACCACGCTTCATCAAGGGAAATGTTAGAGTGGGGCCAAATAGGCCCTACTCTGCCACATTCTAGCTCTCTGTGAGTAACATCTTCTCATTATCCTCAGTCAGAACTATGGGCACACTAATTCTACTCTGTAATGTTGGGAGGCAATTAAATTGGAACATTCATGCATCAGTGATGCCTGGCGTAGTAGGTGAGCGATAAGGAGTTGCTTGCTGTTTGCTGTCACCAGACTCATGCCAGTCATATCATACCTGCATTTTTTTAATGATCTCTGAATGCTTCTGGCTGGGGCAGAAGGTATTTAGATAGAGAGACCATCACATAAGAGACTTTAGGTAAAAAGAGCAAGTCGTGTAATCCTAGGTTATCACCATAAACTTTTCCGATGATGCCATCAAAGCAGTTGTAAGCCTTTACCAATAACACAAATTTATCAGTAACATTTCAAATGTTTGTAATCTTCACCTCTTAAGTAATTTCTACAGTTTTTACATATTTATATTTTCCTAATTATATTATAAACTGGGTTCAGGGCTTATGCTTTGTCCCTTGCTGCATATCACACTACAGGTATTTAAAAAGGTTTGATTGACCTAACCTGACATGTAGTTTTAGAATAAGCCACATTCTTGAATCACTGTAATATTTTAAAATTCCAAAATAATTCCTCATGCCCATATCTCTGTCTGTCTTTTTATTTATCTTATTATTTGGTGTACTCTTAACATACAACTTTTATTATTTTGTTGTTGTTTTTGTTTTTTTTTTTTCAATGTTTATTTTTGAGAAAGAGAGACTGAGCACGAGCAGCGGAGGAGCAGAGAGAGGGAGACACAGAATCACAGAATCCGAAGCAGGCTCCAGTCTCCAAGCTGTCAGCACAGAGACTGACGCGGGGCGTGAACTCACAAACCGTGAGATCATGACCTGGCGGCTCAAACAACTGAGCCACCCAGGCGCCCCATTGTTGTTGTTTTTACAAATAGATAACTTGTTAGACTTTCTGCTGCAAGAATTAAAATCTGTCCAGTCTTACAACAATAGCTATTTCTGAAATTATGCTCAATCTCTCAAATTCTGATTTACTAGTTCTAAAAAGCCACTCTTCAAATTATCACCCTGTCACTGGTGACTAAAGGAAATACTGAATGGAATCAACTTATGATCACACATCAGACTACCCTGAAGTAATCTTTTAAGTGGGTGACACATCTCTGGTGTCTTTATAAACTTATTTTTAATAAATGAGATGAAGATCCTTAAAAGCATAGTGCTTGCAACAGAGAAGATTTTGTATTGTTCTTTGAAAATAGATTAGAATCGGGGCACCTGGGTGGCTCAGTTGGTTAGGTGTCTGACTTCGGCTCAGGTCATGATCTCACAGTTTGTGAGTTTGATCCCCGCGTGGGGCTCTGTGTTGACAGCTCGGAGCCTGGAGCCTAACTTCAGATTCTGTATCTCCCCCTCTCTCTACCCCTCTACTGCTCATACTCTGTGTCTCTCTGTCTTTCAATAATAAATAAATGTTTAAAAAAAAGAGAATCAATGATTGTTCAATATTTTTTTTCTTTCTTTTTTTTTTTAAATTTACATCCACGATAGTTAGCATATAGTGCAACAATGATTTCAGGACTAGATTCCTTAATTCCCCTTACCCATTTAGCCCATCCCCCTCCCACAACCTTTCTAGCAACCCTCTGTTTGTTCTCCATATTTAAGAGTCTCTTATGTTTTGTCCCCCTCCCTGGTTTTATATTACTTTTGCTTCCCTTCCCTTATGTTCATCTGTTCTGTGTCTTAAAGTCCTCATATGAGTGAAGTCATATGATATTTGTCTTTCTCTGACTGACTAATTTCACTTAGCATAATACTCTCTAGTTCCATCCACATAGTTGCAAATGGCAAGATTCCATTCTTTGTGATTGGCGAGTAATACTCCATTGTATATATATACCACATCTTCTTTATCCATTCATCCACCAATGGACATCTGGGCTCTTTCCATACTTTGGCTATTGTTGATAGTGCTGCTATAAACATTGGGGTGCATATGTCCCTTCAAAACAGCATACTTGTATCCCTTGGATAATTACCGAGTAGTGTAATTGCTGGGTCGTAGGGTAGTTTTATTTTTAATTTCTTGAAGAACCACCATACTGTTCTCCAGAGTGGCTGCACCAGCTTGCATTCCCACCAGCAATGCGAAAGATATCCTCTTTCTCCACATCCTTGCCAACATCTGTTGTTGGCTGAGTTGTTAATGTTAGCCATTCTGACAGATGTGTGGTGATATCTCATTGTGGTTTTGATTTGTATTTCCCTGATGATGAGTGATGTTGAGCATTTTTTCACATGTTGGTTGGCCATCTGGATGTGTTTTTTAGAGAAGTGTCTATTTATGTCTTTTGCTCATTTCTACACTGGATTATTTGTTTTTTGGGTGTTGAGTTTGATAAGTGCTTTATAGAGTTTGGATACTAACCCTTTATCTGATATGTCATTTGCAAATATCTTCTCCCATTCTGTTGGTTGCCTTTTAGTTTTGCTTATTGTTTCCTCCACTGTGCAGAAGCTTTTTGTTTTGATGAGGTCCCGGTAGTTCATTTTTGCTTTTGTTTCCCTTGCCTCTGGAGACATGTTGAGTAAGAAGTTGCTGTAGCCAAGATCAAAGAGGTTTTTGCCTGTTTTCTCCTCGAGGATTTTGATGGCTTCCTGTCTTACATTGAGGTCTTTCATCCATTTTGAGTTTATTTTTGTGTATGGTGTAAGAAAGTGGTGGAGGTTCATTCTTCTGCACATCGCTGTCCAGTTTTCCCAGCACCACTTGCTGAAGAGACTGTCTTTATTCCACTAGATATTCTTTCCTGCTTTGTCAAAGATCAGGTGGCCATACGTTTGTGGGTCCATTTCTGGGCTCTCTATTCTGTTCCATTGATCTGAATATCTGTTTTTGTTCCAGATGGTTCAATATTTTTAAAGTAAATATCATTTCTTATACTATTTAGTGTATTATTTTATAAGGTTATTTATAAGTATTATTTACTATAAGAGCTGAACAAAAACTTCAGTGTCAAATATCGTCTGCATTGCTGTGAAGAGGCACAACTGTGATGTGGAGCCTAAATGTTTGGCTGGAATTAGGCAGTTGTCGGATGAAATGACGATTTACCAATTCCATTAGTGGCTTAAGTGGTTAAATGTGTCAACAGGGCTATTGCCTTGCAAGAGTCCCTGCTTTCTTACACATCTTGAAAATACTTATGTAATGTGGAGCCTGTTCAAAAGGCTCATTCCTACAAGAAAAGAGGAAAGCCAAAATTTGAGTTCCCAAAATGAATGAAAATGTGTTCATTCCTCCCACTTCAAGGAGGTGTCAAAAAAGACTGTCAGTTTCATAATTATGCCTCTTGAGCAGATGGGCGGTAAGACATTCTATGACATTTGAGAAGAAAATAATTTTAAAGCCCTAAAAATAATAATAAAGGAACTTCTAAATAAAGTGCATGCTCCAACACAGAAGTACAATATCTTAAAGTAGAAATGGGTTTTTTAGAACAACTAGAGACCCATTTGTTAGCTAGACCTTTCTATGTTTACAGTACACACACCATCAGGTTTTACAACAGGTCATAACAAAAGACAACCCTGCAGAATGTTCTGGAATAGCTACATAAGTTTGGAGCCGATGAATTTATGTAGTATGAATCTACAGTTTGCTCCTGCTTTGAATCAACCACAGGCAATAGCTGATGCAGAAAACAAGGCTAAAATTACAATATGAAGTGGGGGTTGGGGGAGAGGTGGTTAATTTTCAGCTTTTGTTCCATTCGCTCAAAAAGAACAAGTGAAACATAATACAAGGAGAAAACACACTATTCAAATTTCTGTCACAACCTGAAGTCTACCTAGCTCTCTGAACTGCCAAATCTATTGATAGACGATAAAGATTTCCATTCCCTGAATCATCACACCCTTTTCAGAACACTATATTTTCCTGTCAGTGTTTCTTTGGGTCCACTGGGTAGATAAACACTGAAGCTTTAGGTGTGAAGTCTATCTGAAGAGGCATAAAAAAGATATTGACAAGCCATTTGTTCCTTCTGTCTTTTGTGTCAGATTCAGAAAACTAAGGAAGAGCAAAAGAAAAACCAAAAAGATATCAAAACTTACATCAAATTTTGGGTGATTTAGCCACCTGACTTCTGCAACTACCAAGACTGTTCTAATAAGCAAATGACCCTCACTTTTTAGATATAATACATTTTTAAATTACATAAGTTATATAAGGTTATTATAGAACAAACTAGAAAATAAGGATAAGCAAAAAAAAAAAAAAAAAAAGAAAGAAAAGAAAAATTGTCCACAATTCTACCACCTAGCAATTAGGACTATAAATATTTGGTACTAGTTCTTCCCGGTATTTTTCTATACACACATAACTATATTTGCAAAAATAAGATCATTTTATAGTTACTCTTTTGCGGGCTACTCTCTTGTGTACATTTCATTGTCATTAGACTCTTACAATTTTAATGGCTGTATACTGCTGATATGCACATGAAGTATAGTAATGTAATATTAGGTATATAGTTCCTAATACATTATATATGCTGTTAAGAGATAAACTGAGGCATCTTATAAATTTTAGGAGTTTATTTGACCATGAATCTACTTGAATAGGGCAGCACCAAACTGGAAGCGGTTGGCAGCACTTCGCTGACAGGAGCTAGGGGAAAGACTTACATAGAAAAAGTGTGGAAACAAAGAAAGGAAATTATTTTACTGACTATGGCTTAAAACCTAGTTGGCTGTGATTGGTAATCCTTGGTGTTTTGATTTTGTACCCTTCATGGATTTATAGGCTTAAATTTTGGTTTGCTTACATAGGTCACCATGGCACGAGAGCCGCCTCAGACTAATGGTCTCCTTGTTTAATTAAATTAACAATGCCTATAATGTATATCCCTACTATAATCTGAGCAGTATTAGTATTTCTCTTGGGTTATTTCTAATGTTTTGATTTAAATACTGTGTGATGGATTTTCTCATATACATCGAGTTTCAAATAAGTTTTCTAAGTTACTGAAATAGTTTCCTTAAAAGTCTTAAGAAGTACTGCTGCTTGCTCAAAGGGAATATACATGTACACTTTAAAAAATTTTAAATACCTATTACCAAATTTTCTTCCAGAAAAGTTTCCTCTAATTTATATTATTTGGTTACTAGTGAGACCAAACACCTATTAATAATTTTGTTGGCAATTATGGAAAGAGTCTAAATGTCAATCAACCGATGAATGGGTAAAGAAATTGTGGTTTATATACACAATGGAATACTACGTGGCAATGAGAAAAAATGAAATATGGCCTTTTGTAGCAACGTGGATGGAACTGGAGAGTGTGATGCTAAGTGAAATAAGCCATACAGAGAAAGACAGATACCATATGGTTTCACTCTTATGTGGATCCTGAGAAACTTAACAGAAGACCATGGAGGAGGTGAAGGGGAAACAATAAAAGGTTAGAGAGGGAGGGAGCCAAAACATAAGAAACTCTTAAAAACTGAGAACAAACTGAGGATTGATGGGGGATGGGTGGTGGCTTTTGAGGAGGGCACCTGTTGGGATGGATGAGCACTGGGTGTTGTTTGGAAACCAATTTGATCATAAATTTCATATTAAAAAATATGAATAATTTTTCTGTTGGCAATTTCTATTTTTTATTCCATAAATCCTTGTTTGTGAATTTATTAGGATTTAACTGCACATAATAGAAACCATTCCAGCTCCTTCAAGTAATTGAAATATAATACAGGGTGTTATATGCTTATAAAATAAGTGGAAGTCTTGGACGCCAACCGTAGGCTGAACATGCACAGTAGAGTGGGTGCTCCTGGTGACCCACCAGATTCCCCTTAGTAGTCAGGGCTCTATGCCCAAGCAGCTCTGAGAATTGGCTCATAGCTCTCCACTTTTCCCCAGAATTTTCTTTGGCTGAATGGAAATTGTGTCTCCTGGAGGTTAAGTTACTCTCCTCCCCAAAAGAAGCTAGCAGCCGATAACTCACTAACACGAGGTACAAAAGGATAGATCCTTTCCCTCAAGGTGTTACAATTGATACCCCAAAGTTCCCTTCAAAGGTACAGCTCCCCTCACATACAGTCTACTTTCTTGTTTAGTCTCTACATACTCCCTTCTTCTTCCTTAACTCCCTGTCCCGAAGAGCATTCCATCAACAAATCACTCACAAAAAAATCCCCATCTTGGCTCTGCTTCTAAGAACCCTGACTGAACACAATAACCATAAGAACAATCATGCAAAAGTGGACAACCATGAAGGCTGGTGGGCCAACTGAAAATCCTGGGAGTCAGGAAGGCTGCTTTCCCAGTGCTGCTCGATACATATGAGCAAAGCAGATACCCTGGATGTTACATCTTAATGTCTATAATGCTATGGAGTGTCTGTCTATTGCTACTGTTGCTGTCACAAAACTAATCACTTGCACAAATGAAATTGCCTGCAGAAGCAACAAGAACAGCAAAAGCCTATCTTCCATCTCACAGGTCTCTTTCACATTTTTGTACTATTCCATCTTCTTCAGAGAAGCCTAGACCCCAAGCACTAAGGGAATCTGATGAACATTGTCTTCAGCTTCCCAGCCTCTATCAAGCTTTTAAGATTTTAAATCTAGTTGTAAGGTTTGGAAGGATTTGAGTGGCTAGTGTGCCATATTTACCACAAGGACTTTTGCTTCTTTTCCATGATGGATTCCTTCCCCCTCTTCCTCCCTCCTCATAATTCTCAGATCATCATTTGTGTCTTAATATTATTCATGATGATTTTTGACATTCAGAATACATTTTTGAATGCATTTTAAATACATTTTATTTAAAATGTATTTTTTAAATGTCCTTTTCCTTTACCCTTAGAATGGCTTCCCCTATGAAGGTTATAAACAAAAATATTTTCTATCTTCTATTCTAATCCTTTCATGGTTCTATTATATACATTTAACTACTTTAAATTAGATTGGCATATGCAGTGAGGTAAAGACTCAAATATTCTTTTTTCCAAGGTAGGCAGCTAAATATATGAGCAAAGATTATTGAATAATCAATTCTTTAAATTCTAACTTGAATGTAATTCCTTTTGATATTTTAAGATTTGTGCTCACCTTCATTGCTTGTCTGTCTATGGGGCACCAGCCATTGCTGTAGAACACATTGGAATAGCAGGTGGAATAAAGCAAACTTCGTCACTATTTTTCAAAGTTTACTATGATATATCTCAAGATGAACTCAAGAACTACTTTGTCGAGTCCTAGAAGAAATCTGTTTAGCATTTTAAGTGCAATTGCATTAAATTTATGTTAAAAAAAAAGGTAGCACTTATGATGTTGGATTGTATTATTTAAGATGATTGGATTTGTTTTATTATGGTGGTTAACTCTTAATGTTTTCTTTACATAGGTATCAAAATTATTTTGTTGCTATAAATTACTTTTCTGTGAGTCTTTAGATTGGAATATTGATTTCTCCATTTATTTTAGTAAATATATATTCTAGGAATAGAGAAGAACTTTCAATTTTTACATAACTATGTCTTCGTCATATTTTTTTGTCCTGTCAAGGATGTAGAGCTGTTTAGTCCTTCTACCTTCTGTCCATTTTTTCTGTGTGGTTCTTAAAAACTTTGTTTCATTTTATAAACTTAATGAAAGTTCTAGCTGTCATATGCTGATTTAAACCTCATAAAAGAATTTGGGTTTTTGTTTCAAATACTGATTTTAAATTTAAATTTAATTTTTTGTTTTAATATTGTGCCTACTGCTTTGACTTTGCTTGCACATGCCTTTCATATTTTATTTTGAAGTTTTCTTTTTTATTTTTATTTTTTTTTTATTTTATTTTTAAATTTTTTTTAACCTTTTATTTTTGAGACAGAGAGAGACAGAGCATGAATGGGGGAGGGGCAGAGAGAGAGGGAGACACAGAATCTGAAGCAGGCTCCAGGCTCTGAGCCATCAGCCCAGAGCCCGACGCGGGGCTCGAACCCACAGACCGCGAGATCGTGACCTGAGCTGAAGTCGGACGCTTAACCGACTGAGCCACCCAGGCGCCCCGAAGTTTTCTTTTTTAAAATCATTTTATTAAAAACAATTTTTTTGAGAGAGAGAGAGAGAGAGCATGAGCAGGGAAGGGGCAGAGAGAGAGAGAGAGAAAATCTTAAGTAGACTCCGCATCCAGATCAGAGCCCAGTGTGGGTTTCAGTCTCACAACTGTGAGATCATGACCAGAGCCGAAATCAAGAGTCAGTTGCTCAACCGACTGGGCCACCGAGGCATCCCTAAAATCATTTTATTTAAGTATGATTGACATACAAAAAGTTGCATATACTTAACATATACAACTTAATGAGTTTGCAGATAAGTTTACATCAATGAAATCATCACAACAATCTGTGCCATAAAGATACCCATCACCTCCAAAAGTTCTGTATTTTTGTACAAACTCTCATTCCTTGATTAAAAAAAATAATGTTTATTTATTTTTTGAGAGAAAGAGAGACAAAATGTGAGCAGGGAAGGGGCAGAGAGAGAGGGAGACACAGAATCCAAAGCAGGCTCCAGCCACCCAGTTGTCAGCTCAGAGTCTGACTTGGGCCACCCAGGCACCCCCACATTTCTTTCATAATAAAGATGTTGTATATTTTTAATTTTTTGAAAAAGAAAATACAGGAAATATTTTTAAATAGGAACAAAGGAATTTTGTTAAACTAGAGCAAATAAGCTAGAGAGTTATACCTCACTTTTTGTTGCAGACATATGACTAAAATTTGTGCATGAGTAGAATTACTTTAAACGAATTAAGAGATCTGAATACTAATTTAAAAAAACTTCTGTAGTAGGGTATCTGGGTGGCTCAGTCAGTAAAGCATCTGGCTTTGGCTCAGGTCATGATCTCATGGTTTGTGGGTTCAAGCCCTGAGTGGAGCTCGGTGCTAACAGCTCAGAGACTGAAGCCTGCTTCAGATTCTATGGCTCCCCCTCTCTCTGCCCTTCCTTGCTCACATGTTATCTCTCTCTCTCTTTCTCGAAAATAAATAAACATAAAATTTTTTTAAAAAACCTCCTATGGTAAAACCAAACAGGAAATACATTATCTCCTTATATGTGTGTTACATTGCAACTAAAAATTATAAATAAAAATATAAATAATAGGTGCAGTAGCCTCATATATATACTTCTCTCTTTATATATCTATATCTATATCTATCTATCTATCTATCTATATAGACAGATGTAAATCTTACCTTAATTCTAGTTAGAACATTATTTCTCTATCTTTGGGATCTTGGGATTTTTCTCCTATAGTGATGTCTAGTTTAGCTACTATGCTTCTTCAAATAATGTAGTAAGAAGGTCACATAGTGGAAAATATCCTGATGGTGTGTGTATTTGAAAAGGGTTTTGTTACCTTATACTCATGTAAAAGTTCAGGCTTCAGAAACTGTCCCCTCAGTACTCTCCTGGGAGGAAGGGAAGTGAAGATGGGGCTGGTTTCTAGTTGCCAGATCTGTTAGTCCTTTGGGAATGGTGGAGAGAGGAGAAGGTCATCTCAGCAAGCCCACCTCATTGCTGAGAGGTTTAGTTTCTGTATTTACAATAGTCATTCTGACTGTCATCTTTTCTGGTGCTACCACAGACCTACATTCTCAGGAGCCACCTCTGTACTTCCCACTTCCCACCTATTTTTTTAAGCTATAAATCCAAGAATTACAAGAATTCCAGCTACCTCAACTTCCTCATGCTTAATGGGCAAAGGCCCTCCAAATGGAATGTTGACCATGAGTCTCCCTCAACATGGTCACTCTTCTTGTCTCCAGTCTTTGATTCTCTAAAGTAGGAGCTTGGGGAAAAAATTGATCCCTTGTATTCTGTATTGAATTCTGCTACATCATGATTCATTTTGGCAATGATAATAATTCATGTTGACTAGGAGTTCTCTTCATATCTTGTCCCATCTCTACTGCATTTGGCAGTAAATTGTTAGTGTTTGGCATGTAGATTAAACTAATTCAAACAGCAATGCAGTGTTTTTACCCTCTATTTTTTTAACGATTTATGTTAAAATTAATAGAATTAAGTCTTTCCAGAAATGCCCCAGAAATATTTCACACATTTGACACATCTGTGAGGAAATTTCTCCTGCAATCTCATAAGTCAGAAGGAAATTTATTATATTTCACTGATTAGCTAGGTAAGCAGTCTTTTTCATTTGTTAGTTACTAGATTATTTTACTGTCCTCAGGAAGTTTTACTTAATAGAAGGACAAAACTTTCATATAGGAAGTGTAGATGTACTTATGAGATCGTTGAAAAAGGACTCCTAAATGTGTTCATTGTGCATCTGAATATGTTACCTAAATAATTGTCTAGAATGTTGTATTATGGGGTTGCTGCTATAACAAATTACCACAGACATAACATCTTAAATGACACAAATTTAATATCTTATAATTCTGTAGGTCAGAGGTCAAACACAAGTCTCACCGGGTTAAAATCAAGGTGTTGTCAAGGTTTAGTTTTAGTTTCCTTTTTGGAAACTCTAGGCAAGATTCTGTTTCTTTGCCTATTCCAGAGGCTGCCCCCATTCTCTAGCTCAGGGACCCTCTGTCCAGCTTCAAAGCCAGTAACAGTAGCTTCTCACTGGTCCTGCTTTCATCCTCGCATCTTCTCTGGGCATTGCTGGGAAGGATTCTTTAATTTTGAGAACCAACATGGCAAGATGGAACCCACCTAGATAATCCAGAGTACTCTCCCTGTTGCCAGGTCCTTAAGTTAATCACATCTGCAAAGTCCCTTTTTGTCATGTAACACATGTAACATACACACAGATTCCAGGGATTGGAATGTTGACAAGTATGAATTTTTACAAAAAGTAGTATAAAAAAACTCTTACAAGTAACTTGATCAATCTGTCTTTTAGACCATTATAAATGCATTTCAGATCATTTTCTGAGACAAAGTGTTAACTTGGAGTTTATGGAATGTTATGGTCTCCTCAGTAGAAGAAGGTAGGGCCTTTTGTCACAGATAACATCTGCCCAGGAAACCCATAGTAGTATTCTAGGGTCATTTGTAGATAATTCTGTTTCTTGGTAGGGCCCTCCAAAGTTGTTGATATCTAAAATGATGCATTTCTCAGTAGGAAAAACCCTGGTGTTTAATATTCCATATAAATCTTTGTTCTACCAGGCAACATAAGACCTCAGAGGTGTCGGGTGGACTCTGATGGGGTTGAGCATGTCATGGTCCTTCAGACAGACTTAGTCCTTTAGGCAAAAGAAACCCTGGGAGCTTCTTTGGCTCCCCTGTTGGATACAGTGGTTTCTGGACATTTAATGATCAATGATCAACAGACTCTGTAGCCTACCTCATGTTTTGTTTCCTATGATTACATTTTGCACACAGGCACCTTTTAATTTGGTAGCCAGATTGGGAGGAATGTCTCCTTATCTTAAAGTCTCTCTGCAGGATTAACCCTTCTTCAATGCTTCCCTCCAAAGCTCAGGACCTGAGGACCCCCAAACCTGAAGGACACACATGCCTGCCAAGCCCTTTCTTACCATGCCACGTCTTCACTGCTTTCTCCCCACATCCTCACTGCACATACCCACTGTCAGGCACATGTTCATCTTCTGCCTCCTGCTTATTTTCTCAAAGTGGCTTACACAGCAGATGTTCCAGTAAATGTTTTCAACTTTGTCTCTTCACAATTCTGCTACAAAATAGGAACTGTACACATGCTATTGCCCTTCAGATTTTCAAAGAGAAAACTCTTCACAGCTCCCTTTCCACCTCATTGGAAACTGCCCCCCCCCTTCCTGGACACAGGTGTAATTTATTAGAAGAGTGTGTCCCATTATGCTTCTCTCATCAGCAACTTTCTCCACTTCTAGGTGCCTTTCTCTGCAGCCTGATTACTGCATAATTCTTTTCTAATTTCAGATATTTCTGCCTCTTCTGATCCAACAGCATGACTAACAGCACAGTTTGCATACCTGTCCTTTTCATCCCAGAATTATTCTTAGTCCTGAAAACTTATCACCCAGCTTGGGAAAATGGCATTACAAGGTCAGATATCATGAAAAAAAGAAAAGCTCATTACATTAAGTGAGCATCTCTATTGATTTTATTATAATAATATCTGCGATAATGATCATCTGATCATACACATGCATTTTATAAACCTAATATAATATTTTAATAATACCCAATCCAGTAAGTGTTAAGTTATTGAAATGCATTCACTTGTTCATTCTACCAATATTTCTTGAGCACCTAGTACATGCCAACTTTGTACTAGGCACAGAAGGCAGATGCCACCAAGTCATTTTCATCTTGTGTTTCCAGAGCCTAATACCCTGCTCAGCATACAAACAACATCCATTCCGTGTGTGTACAATATCCTTGGAGAACCAAAGAAGCAGCTAAATAAAGGAGCTCTTCTGTTTGTCATCGAAGGGCAATATACTACAGCAGTATACATTACAACTTTCAAATTCAGACAAACCTGAGATCACATTCAGATTTTGGCATGCAGTGGCTGCATGCCCATGAAGCAGACGATCATCTCTAAGTCTCAGTTTTTTCATCTATCCATATTTTTGCAAGATCAAATGAGGCAAATCTGTAAAATCATTCCACTAGTGCTGGGCATCGAGTGTGCATGGCATACGTTTTAGTTCTTGAGCTCCTAGTTTTGTTATCACTCCTGTGACAGGCACAGGGTTAAGTGCCAAAGGCCAGCGGAGGCACAGAGAGGGAATAACTGCACAAGCTTCCCAATGTGAAAATTCAGAAAGTGACCCCCAGAAAATTCAGGAAACATCCTTCTATACAAAGAGTGGGTGAAGTTCTAAAATAAGACGGCTGAGGACATAATGTTCATGACAAGTATGGCTCATGTTAGGCAGAGAGGTGTTAGGTAAGGCACTGAGGGTAAACCAACCAATTATTTAGAACCTTTGCTCATGTGGCTGTTCTGTGCAGTGAAACCTGGCCTTTGCTGAGATGGTTTACCGAGAAGCCATCTGTAACTGTGGCTGGGTCACCAGGTTCAGGGTCAGAGCCAGTATGGATGCTGGGTTTCATCTGCACAAGCTTTTGACTCATAAAGTACTAGGCAGATCAAATCAGTAACTACTTTTACCCTGATGCTAATGGCAGCCGCCTTACTCAACTGACATATCAGACCCTCTTCCTCAAATGTTCTCTTTTCATACATTGAGGGTGGGATTGTCAGACAAAATATGAAATTCCCAGGCAAATTTGAATTTCATCAGAACAGTGGCAAATATTTTCGTAGTCTCAAATTCATCTCAAATTTTGCATTGGAGATACTTATATGTATCCAAAGTTAAAATTTAACAGGGCATACAATTTTTTGTTTTTGCTTTGTTTTTGTTAAATCTGGCAATCCTAAGTGAGGGAGATTCTCCTTGGGCCGTTTGCTTCTTACCATTGCAAAAGGCATTAATGATACCCCTTTCAAGCCATTCTCACTAGAAGAAAACAAGGATAAGTGTGGCCACAAAAATGCCTCATGGAAACCATTTAATTCATCTGAAGTTTTAAAAAGAAAGCTCCAGAGTGATTCTTGTGCACAAAAACTTTGGAAAACTCTCTAGCGTGTGATTAAATGAGTTAATGTTTTAAGGTGTATTATTTCTAATAACTTTCATAAGAACCCTTATGATAACTACAATTGTTATTTCCACTTTACAGACAACAACATTGAGGCTGAGATATTTTAAATCAGTTGATTTCCCTAAAGTTGGGATTCAAGCCCAGGTTTTAAGGATTGGAGTATGCACTCATAAGCACCATACTATTTTGTCTTCAATTAATGTAACTTATGATATAATATCTCAAATTATATTCAAAAATAAGAAATCACACCTCTTTCTCCTATCTCAAAAAATGCTTGGCTCAATTATCTAAGTTCATCAACCAATAAAAGTCAGATGACACCATGTCCCAAATATTAGAATATGTACACTAGAAAATGCTCCAAATTGGCTTCTCCTTTATCAAGCACATCTTCTCTTATTTTCACAAGTAATTTAAAACTGTAATAATGCCCCAATTAACCCTCCACTCTCATTTGTTCTTATATTGACAATTCTCCTACCTATGCTTAGTCCTGTTTGGACGGTGCCCAGTGGACCACTGTTGCCATCACGCAGTAGTGAGTAATCATTCTAATACCAAATTGCTCACATCTCCCACATTTCTGATGTTCCAGTGAATCAACATGACACGTATCACGTACAAATATAGACGCATCAGCCCTGTGCTCACAGAAATTCTAAAATATGATCAAATCTCAGACTAGTTTCCTAACAGCTCTCTTGAGGATATATCATTCATTATTCTGTTCATCTCTCTTATTTAAAAGCTTTTATTTCCCCTTTGGCTTCTGTCTTTCTGGCATTTCAGTGCTAGATTGATGTGGACTCTGTAGAAACGAAACAGTCTTAATTCTTTTATTGTCAGAGATCCCCATAATTTGAATAGGCAACCTCCCTGCTCTAATAGTCTTGAGAACTTGGAAAAGTCCCCAGACTTTTGTATCCTAGGGCTGTTTCTAATGGTTCTTCCTCTAGCTGTGACCTTGAATCAAGTGATCTTCTAAAAATTATGTTTATCCTTGGCTTTGGAAATTTACTACTCCAAAGACAGTACAACATATTATTCCAATTGCATTTTTCTCCCGTGGCATACCCTTCTATTTTTTCTCAGTTGCTGTGTCAGTTACTCATCCCAAGAGGAAAAGAAAACTTTGAATTCTAAACACAGTGCTGCCCACTGCTTGGACCCACCAAGTTAGATTATTCCACTAAAGTTTTGCAGGTCATGTTTCCCTGTTCCTGGAAATAAAGCCTTAGCTCTATCAAGGCTTTCTCTCTGAGTAGGAGTCTGCCTGAATGGGTTCGGCTGCCTTGTGATATGAGTCTGCCCCAAATTCCAAAATGAAACCTTTTTCCTGCCCAGCCAGATTCTATCTTCTAATTTCTCCATTCCTTATGTGAGATACTGTCTGCAAGAAATGCAGTTAGTGGCAATACCAGCTTGAATTCTAGGAGAAACTTTCCCAGCCTCAAAGCAAGTATCTCATCCTCACCAAAGGAAGATTCTTTTAGGGACATGTAGGCTATTCCTCAAGGGAAAATGCTATGTCAGCAGATTGAATGTTATTACCAGTTATTCAGGTAGGGCTTAGCCCCCCCAGGTCCCAGTTCATTGCATATTTTTTTTAATCTGCTGAGCTATGCAAGACTGTATTTGTTGAGGAAATAATTATATTCCAACTGAAGCTGAAAATATAATTAATGATAATATTATGACCTATTATATTTAACACTACTAACATTCCATTATGGAATTGGGTCTTTAGGAAACTTATTTCAGAATTACAAAAAAATTGTTTATACTTGTTTATAAAAATGATATATGGAAAACTCATATTAACTTTGAATTCCTCCTGAATCCCCATATGATATCACTAAAAGATTTTTAAGGCATAATATCATAAAGAAAAAGGAAAGGAATTAACAACAACATTTTAGAAGCTAAACACAGAACAATGAGTGGTACCTGATTTAGCTTAATAGCCAAAGTGCAAGAATCTAGAAATCACCAAAAAGCCTAAGAAATTGTCAGCAATAAGTCCTCTGGAAGTCAGAGTGAAGATGAGACTAAAAACAGAAGAATCCCAATCTGGAGCAGAACTGGAAGTTAAACAAGATATGAGGGCAGGTAATGGAAGTTGGCTATTGTCGATAGGGGATATTCTAAATAAAAGATAAATAAGATTGCCAGCCCAACTCTGTGCTGCTGCAGGCCTGTTCTTTCTCTTTCTGGTGGAAGAGGGGAAACTGGGCAAGAGTATAGAAGGCACAGTTGGCAGTAGGTATATGTACACAAAATAAAGGAATTTTGTGAATGTACATCAGATGGTGAGGCCAGCAGCCCTCTTCCCCCTCTCATATCCCCAATATCCTCAGCCAGGTGGGCAGCCTCCTGGCAGGATATTAGAAAGGTCCTCTTGAGGAATCTGATTAGCCCCAGAAGAAAGACGTAAGGAAACTGCTAGCAGATAGGCTTTAACAAAACTGTCCAGAGAGATGATCTCTTGGAGAAACTCCTATCATAGTCCATATTTACGGCACTTCAATGAGCTTTCTAGATAGAAACAAAACAACCAAGGATCAACAGCATATGGGGAAAACTTCTAACATGAAATTTGGAGGTTCAAAGAGGAAACCAAAAATTGGAGGAAACTTGAGTGCCTGAGTGGCTCAGTAGGTTGAGCGTCTGACTCTTGATTTCAGCTAGGGTCATGATCTCACACTTTGTGGAATTGAGCCTCACATTGGGCTCTGCAATGACAGTGCAGAGCCCGCTTGGAATCCTCTCTCTCCTTTCTCTCTGCCCCTCCCACATATGCATGCATGTTGTCTCTCTCTCTCAAATAAATATTTAAAAATTTATTCTAATATAAATGTAATATACATTTTAAATAAATATAAATACACTCATAATACATCTCTATGTCTACATATATCTAGCATAAATATATAAACCTAAACATACAGCATGTTTTTATATAAGAAAAAAGGACTGACAAATGAAAAATCACCATGAAAAATGGGTGTAGGGCACTCAAATTCAGAGTTAAAGAGTATTATCTGCCCTTTGAATACCCATTCAATTCAACTGCCTCCTTCCCTTAATTATTGTTTGATATTAAGAGGGTTAATTTCTTCCTCTGGGTCCCTCATTTATAGCATAAAGGTAATGGACTTTACTTGTTATCATTGTTCTGTGGATTAAACCAGAAATGAATGTAAAGTTTGAGTATGACCTTTGTCACATATGAGATACTCAGCACTTATAGCTATTATTATTATATTATTATTACTATTAGTTTGTAGTGTACAACAAAAGCAAATTTAATCAACATATCATTACCAATATGAAAATCTATGCTGCCTATACATATGGGTAAATTTCTGACCACAAGTGAGAGAAATCACAGATTCTCCCGGAAGAATGGAGGCGCGTGCATTCTGAGACCAGGAGAAGTCCTACTCACTGCCATCTCTCCGTTGCTCAACGAGTGGTGTTGCACTGAATTCATAAACCTTCAGAGCAGGAAGGACTGGAAAACATAGAAAATATATGTACAAGTTCTAAAGAACAGATGGAGCATGTAGGAGAACTCCACGGCACCGCAGGGAGCTTCGGTCTGTCCTCGCTGACTCTGCTTTCCCTCTCCACTCCTCTCGAGAGCGTAGCGCAAGTGTGTGTTCAAGGATATTCAGCTCCTCACTGGAGTCTTCTATTCCTCCAGGTCCTCCTCAGGTGCTCAGCAGCACAGTTGCAGGTAAACCGAATGAGATGATATGGATGAAGCACAACAGATCCGATCAGTATTAAGGAAAAACAAAACATACAAAAAAATAACTCAAAGGAAAGGTCCCAGTGCAGCAGAATCAGAAATTACTACCTAAAGCACAGCAATAGCTACAGCCAAATGAATTCTCCTTGAGTTGAGGTGATGTTTTTTCCCCTGCTGGCATTGTTACTGGGTTTGGCTGACCCTGTGCTTAGCCCATGCTGCTTAGGTGCATTAGCCTGCTGCTACTGTCTCCTGCTCTCCAGAGGTGGCAGTCTTGGAGAAGTAAAACCACTTGACACAATTTGATAAAACAAAGCACACTGTTCCCTTGCTCAACGTTTCAGGACCTGAAGCCAGGCACGTTTTAAACAGGTTGACCTGTTCTATTATGTGCTCTTTTTCCTAGTCTTTCTGTTTGTATTGTAAAAGATGGGTGTATACATTACACGTGACCATTTATGTAAGTATATTCATATCAAATATATATATATATATATATATATATATATATATATCTCCATTCAAGCACAGGAAAGCATCCCTGTTACAGAATACAGTTGAAATGGATGCAAATTTTGTTGCAAAGAAACAGAATTAACAGGTGGGTGTTTAACATTTCAAAGAAGTTCCCCCCCCCCCCCCCCCCGATAGATGTGTCCATGCTAGGACTTGCTCTTTTAATAAATAATAAGCTTTTCACCACTAAAGGTAAAGACAGACAGTGGTATTATGGGGGAAAATGATGCATTAGAAGAGAGTTTAGACTATATATATACATACATACATATATATATGTGTGTGTGTGTGTGTGTATTTCCATTCTAAGAGTTCCCTGTTGTGTCAGATACCAATTTGAGAAATAAAAGGTACATTGTAATTTCAAATGTGATTGATACTCAAGTAAGGACATTATCCACAGTACTTTATTATTTGTTTTCAAGGTGAATTATATTTTAAGCTTACACAGTTCCATCTTCCACTGCTTTGTGTAACAAACATAATGTTACATTTCCTGAATTCCAAAGAAGAAAAAAACCTCTATTCCCTCTAGATTGCCAGCTTATTCTTTTCAAGGAACTGATTTAATTCTTTTACTTCCCAAAATAAAAGCAATAGTCCTGAACTCCTTGGTCACAGGGACTTTTCACCATTCAGTTGTGTCTTCTTCTCCAGCCACACACGCCTACTGCCCTTAATTCCCCCTTCACTGCCTTTTTCCTTATTTTGCTTCTATGTGTTTTAGCCACCGAGCTAGATATTTTATACAGATTATCACAATACAAAATCTTCAAAATACAATTTTAACCTTAAATTTCACCTCAGATTTGTCCGATTTGTTTTGAGAGAGAGAGAGAGTATGTGCACTAGTGGAGGATGGGGCAGAGTAAGAGAGAGAGAGAGAGACAGAGAGACAGAGAGAGAGAGAGAGAGGAGAGAGAGAGAATCTTAAGCAGGCTCCACACTCAATGCAGAGCTCCATGCGGGGCTCAATCCCAAGACCCTGGCATCATGACCTAAGCTGAAATCAAGAGTCAGACGCTCAATGAACTGAGCCACCCAGACACTGCAGATTTGTCCAAATTTTTGTATGTACTATTGTGTGTCTCTCTTATACTTCATGATTTCTAAGATACCCTGGGAATTTTAGATTTTTCCACTTTGATGTTGTTAGCACATAGGGTGGGTATATGAAAAGTAAAGAAAGCATTATTTTAGAAAATCACAATTGTAGTTATTGGCAAGCATTTAATATAATAGATGCTCATTCAGAAATGAAGAAGAAAAGTCACAGAACATTTTAAAGGCTATTAGTAATCTGGCCCCAATGACATCACCTGCAGCCACATGGCAGCACCTAATGATAAAAACTTTTAAAAGCTCTCTGCTAGGCATTTCCATGCCACACAACATCCCAGAACTGAGACAGTCAAGGTTTTATATTAACAGACGAGTGCAATTCAGTGTTAAGATAAAGTTAGAACTGTTGAGGCTAATGGACTATTTTCAGGAATAAACCTGCAAAGGCCTTGGTCATACATCTTTGCATTGCTCCAGGGTCTACACAGAGAGAGAGAAAAACAACCAGGCTGCAGGCCCAGACGCATTTTACAGTTGTGCCCATTAACTCTTGGAGAGGATACAGACACACCACCTAATGATAGCAATTTCCAGTCAATCTAGCAAAAGACATGACCTGTTCTGGGTTTCCTGGAGGTTATAAGAACATTGACTAATTTATTGAGCCAATATAATAAGATAACCAGATGGAGAAGCTAATGGGCTGAGACACCGACAGTTAAGCATTATTTGCTAACACTGGTATAGAGGAGAGGAGAGTATATTATAGACCAGTACTTACCTTTTAATTAAAATAATACTGTTTTCAGCATTATTTTAACATAGCAGTCAGGCAGCATGGAATCAGACTACCAGACTTGTTTTTTTTTTTTTTTTCTTTTAGCCTCTTTTGGGATGACTGCTTGAGCAAAGTCAAGACAACCCGACTGATACAGGATATTTCATTGGTTCTTATTTGATTGCTCATTTGACCCTACCAAGCTAATATTTAAAAGAATAAGAAACAATATAGCAATTGTCACAAAAACAAGAAGACTGAAAACTGAAAATAAATCTTTAAGGATTATTCAGGACAATCTCAACATCCCATCTCTGATACCTTCTAACAGTTATTCTGTAAATCACTGAAATTGAAAATCTCCCCTTCAAGTTTCTGTTTTTAAGAACTTCTCACTTGTTGAAGTAACAAGACTGCCTTAAGCAAATCCATTTCAGTGGCCCAATACTCTTCTACATCCAATTCTATGGTGACTATTACAAGCAATCTAGAAAAAAGCATTCTTATCATCTTACACCCAGAATACGACTGACTACATGTGTCTTAGGGATTTCTCTTGTACCTCAAAGCCTTAAAGGTATCTTCGTATCTTCCTCCCTTTATTGAGATTTTCTTTCATCTTGATCTATGATCTTGCTGCAAATTTTTAATTTGGACAAATGAAACACATGTTAGCCCAGTTTGCCAACTTATTCCGTCCACCATTGTTTTTCCTTTGTGGGCTCCATTCAGTTATTTTTAACTCGTTCTGTCTCTCTGCCCCTACTTTTACTGCTTTCCTCTTTCCTGTCCCTCAGTTATCCCTTCATTTCTTCCTTGTGCCATCTTTGTCTCTCTTTTTCATCTTGTTTTTTTTTTTCTTTCACTCTTTTGAATTTACTGTTTGGTCACTCTCATTTCAATACTTCTGCATATTTTGCGTCATAGTGTTGATTTTAATTTTATTTTTCTGGATTTAAACTTTGAAAGACATAAACACACTAGTAAGATCAGTGACAACAAATACACACACACATACACAAAATTTAAAAAGCCTTCCTTCCTTCTTCCTTCCCTCCTTCTTCACAGAAGTAGACAGAAAGAAAGTGGCAATAGCCAGTCTGAGTTAACTAAAAGTTTGGCCCACTAAATGGTATCTGTAAGAATAAAATTATATTTGAGGAAAAGAGACTTTTAAAGACTTCTTTTAAATGGACTGTTTTCTTTCTTTACTCCTTCAGTGTGGGAGAAAATGTTCCACTACAGGTACTTTAAATAACAAAATCATATTACATTTTGTGTGTGGTCTATGCTGCCACTACTGTACTGATTTGCCCTCCACAAATTTTCTGTAAGAAATCTGTAAAATACACTCTTCCTGAAGTTCTGGATCATGAGGCATTAACTCTCCTTGAGGAAACTGATCTATCAGCCCCCCAAGTCACTTTGCACCCTCTGAAAATTTTTAAGCCTGATATGAAGTCTTCATCTCCACACTCAGTTTTGCTGGCCATCTGTTAACTCTGTCATAGGAGAAGATGCTAATCCCTTGCACAACTCAGTTTCTCCATGTGAAAATGGAGAAAATAAGATTACTTACTTCAGAGGCTTATTGAATAAGACAATGGCAGAATAAGTAATTTGGACCAAAATTTCTGATGAGGGCCACTATAAAGGCTATACAAAATATTTTAAAAATCTGCATGAGAGCATCAAAAAACTAACAAGTTGGGGAATTATTATTGAGCCAAGATCCAGGAGTGGTAGACAGAGACTTAGGGAATTGATCCCAGTAGGCCGGCTCTTCCCTTTGGAGACATTTGCTGATATCAGAGGAAACGGTTGAGAGTTGGCAGCTTATAAACACTTTAGAGATTGTCATGTGGCAAGGGAGACAGGAATTGGAATTTCAAGTTCACCTACGTGGGGATGTGGTCTTGGAGAACACCCCTTCATTTAGGTTGAGGATCAGCAGGGGCTCACACCAGGCGTAAGAAAGAACTGAAAATTAACATTCCATGCAGGGTACTCCAGTTCAAAATAATCTCTATCCGAACACATGAAATTGGATTAAGGTGATCACATCGTGATAATGCCTCCAGGTGTTTGGCAGAAGATGATCATATTAAAAAATATAGACAAACGTGTAGGTTTAAGTCACAGACATGATCTCAAAGAAGATCTTAAATGTGGGATTTTATGGGTAACAGCTGCCAGGATAATAACTAAATGGTGTCACAAGGAGATTAAGTCATTTTCCCTCTTTTTTTCCTTTTTTTATTTTTTTAAATGAGATTATAGAACAGTTGCAAAGGAGCTGCAGAGAGAGGCCAAACATGTGCTTTCTCTTTTCCCATGTCCCTGAGCTAGAGGGAAAAAGACGTTTTAGGAGAAGTTAGTGAGATCATACCAACCAAATGCCACTGATAGAAAGCTCAGGAAAAATCTGAGGTGAAGGAAATGTCTGTCTTCTTATCATGGCCAATACTTGGTTAATTTTAGAATGTATCATCTGCCACAGACGAATAGGTTATCTTCTCTAGCCTAGGAGTTGGCTCAAAGTCAGATTTCAGTGAATGCTTTTTACATAATGTTGATTATAGATATTTCATTTGTGTAATGAAACACTTATTAGCACAGTAAAGGAGATAATATCTATAAACATACCAGCACAGTGCTCAGTCCTTCAGATGACTTTGGTAATTTAGGCAAAATGTGAAGTTGAATGTCACTGAGCTTTCCGTTTTTAAAAATTTTATTGAACCTTGATACAGTTTGTTTTCAAAATTGAAAATCAAGTTAATTTTATTAATATTTGACTTACCCACTTTATCATCATAGTCATGTTTTATAAGCAACTTACTAAAATATCCCAGATTTGTCTTGTCTATTAATTGGCATGGTATTTGAACTGGAGAAGTGTCAAGGTTAAGTACCTTACCTAGATATAGAAATAGAATGACAAAGTATGACAGCAGGAATTGTATATGATATGCCCTTCCACTCAATCATGTGTAGCATGTCACTTCTCGTCCAACTTATCATGAAAGCCATTGAATGTATCTGACAGGACATATATTGACTGCTGAATGGGACGTCTCTGAATGTGTCCTGGCTTGATGGGAGAAGATTATGAATGTGTGGCATCGAGGGCAGGTTCCCAGCAGTGAAAACGGAATTTCTACCTGACGCTGCACGAGGGTTCTGGGATAGTTGCCCTGTATGATGGCTGACAGTTTGCATGTGTTTTAACTCTGGCAATCAGTCAACCTGCTCTTGATAGGTAATTGCCAGCAGGAACCTAATTTTTCCACATCAATTGTCACACATGTCTCTAATATTCTTATTCACTATTAACTAGATTGACGATGTTGTTCAGACAAGAATAGGAAAAGGAAGGAAAGGTTTCACTTTCTTCCTAGAAAGACCCAACAGTTCAGCTAAATTGTATAAGTAAAAAGCTAACAAATCTTTGGAGCATGTACTTAAGATGAAAAAATGACGACGTCCAATGTCTCATTCATGCATTGATCAGTATGAAATTGCTAATAATACATTATGTTGATGTGCGTGAAGTCACGTTATTTTAACTCCTGGAGCAGAGAGCCTGAATGCATTTTGAAAGTAGGAGCTTTTAGTAACTGCTTGATGTGGCTAGATTGTCTTTCTATTCTCTTTATCTTAAATATATTTAAGCTAAAATAAATTACTTATTTTCTAATTATAAAAATAATACATATGTAAGACAGCCTGGAAACAAGACAATAATTGATATAATGAAGAAAATACAAATTACTAATAATCTATCATAAAATAACTTCTGATATATGTATTTATATATATATATATATATAAACATATGTTATTAGACATTATTGCTCTAATGGATGTTTAATATTCATTTCACCAATTCTGTATTGCACTTTTGGATTTTTTGTAGTTTTAAATTTTTAAAAAATATTTATTTATTTGAGAGAGAGAGGGAGGAGGGAGGGAGGGGCAGAGAGAGAGAGGGAGACAGGAACCAAAGTGGGGGCTCTATCTCCCAGGAACCGTGAGATCATAACCTGAGCCAAAATCCAGAGTTAAACCCTTAACCAACTGAGGGACTACATTTTTATAAATTACACATTAACATATAGTCTTGAGATTATATACATGAAGATAAATTTATTATTTTTTATGAAAAATAACAAAAAGGAATTGCTGGAATAAAGGATATATAATTTTAGACTTTTTTATATCTAATTTCTCAGAATTTAAACTCCTAATAGTAGAATAAGAATTTCCACTTTCTCACACCAAAGGGTAATTTTTTTCTTTGACAAGTTAATAAGTTAAGAAACAAACAAGATTTCTTTGCTGTTTGTCTTAGACTGATTTGATTACTGATGGATAAAACATGTTTATGGGCATTTATTCTTGTGTTGCAGTGTGTGGAATGGTTGTAAAATGGCTGTTAAAAAACGTGACTATCTTTCTATTCTGACCAGCTTCATATTTTCTATGTAATGTACGTTTTAAAAGGTTATTTTGAGGTAAGTATGATCGAGCGACAATCATGAAGACTCTGATAGAGTTCGTGTAAACTTCACTTTGTGCCCACTATTCACCGTACATCATGATAACCAATAAAACCAGGAACTGACATTGGTACATGGTGGGGTTATAGTTATACTATGTGTGTGTATATATATATATATATATAATAGGTATATATATGATACACACATGCATATACATATATATTGCACATACATTATACACACTTACAGTATTCTGTTGGGTCTGTTTCTGGGATTTTCAAGTTTTAGTAACCTCTAGTACTTCTATTTTTATTGAAGTGTTTGTCTTGCAAGATATGCATAGACCAGTGTTCATGCAATGTTCATACATTTATCGTAAACTAAATTCCTAGGTATTTTATAAGCTGCATCCTCTCATTTCACCCTGATGGTCTCTTGGTAGGTAATATCACTGGAAGGACCTCTAATCACTTGCACCAAATCAAGGCTGAAGCAAAGGAGTGTTTCCCAGCTATCCCCAGTGGGAACAAAACAGCCTTCCCCAGGCAACAGGCATTAGAGGAGTTCAGCAGACTAGTCCTCTGCCTCCCTAGAGCTCCTGCCTCTCAAGGGGACTCTTACCAGGTACAGCTGGCAAAGACAATGGCCCAGTGGGGAGTCTGGCTCTTACTACACAGCACAGGGGTGCTGTCTCCTGTTTCTCTTGTCACTGCCCAGCAATTAGGTGGTGTTTCTCTAGAGAGCCCTCCATCCACACTCTTCACAGAAGCTATTTATAACCTCCACCTTTATTCTCAAACCTCCCATTCTGAACCGTCAGTCTCAGCAAAGAGAAACTCTTAACTCTTAACCCCCTTAACTTCTTACCATCTCATCTATCAGATGACCTGAATCTGTAATCGTCTACTTTTTCTTTTCCTTATAATAAAAGAGTTGTCCCTCCTCTTTATAGCTTATTTCTCAACCTATGCTCTTGTTTGCTTGGAGACCTTACCCTATTGATTCCCCTCGTTTCTTTCTTTCCTTTTTTTTTTTTTTTTAATGATTATTTATTTATTTTGAGAGAGAGAGAGAGACTATGCACACATGCAAGTCAGGGAGGGGCAGAGGAGGGTAGAGAGAGAGAAAAAATCCCAGTCTCCATGCTATCACAGAGCCCGAAGCCATGGGGACTGGATCTCCAGAACCATGAGATCATGACCTGAGATGAAATCAAGAGTTAGCACTCAGCTGAGCCCTCCAGGTGTCCCTCCACTCTTTCATTTCTTTAAAGTTTCTATCTTTTGCTTCTTTTCCCCCAAGTTTTTCCAGCTTCTTCCATCTTAAAAAAAGAAAAATCCAGTTCTGACATGTCACATCAAGTCGAAGTTCTCTGTGGTTATGTAACATTTCTAATTATTCATTCATTTATTGGTGTTTTCTGACTAGCTCTGTCAGGACACTGTCCATTATATTGATCTTTTCAAATAACCAGTTCCAGAATCTTAAATTTTTTTGTTTTCCAATGCATTCATTGTGTTTGTGTTACACTTTCTATTTTTAAAGCTTCCCCCCCCCCCATATTTTTAGTTATAGTCTTTTGGAATCTAAGTCTTGTTCTTTCTTATCGTTTATTTAATTGGAGATGGAATTTTTTAGTTACTGCTTCTTGTTTCATAATGAAAGTGTTTGTGGCTACTATTTTCATCTGATTTTACCTTGAGTTGCATTTCATATGGTTTGATATATGGCCTTGTCATCTTCTTTCTTTCTTTAAAGCCCGCAATTGCAGTTTTTATTTCTCTTTGAATCAAAAGTTATTAAGAATAGTGCTTTTGGTTTCCAAATAGTTTGCTTATTTCAGCTTATTTCATTATTACTTTCTGGAATCATCTAGTGGAAGTCAGATAATGTGATCGCCATAAGATATTCTTTGTTACCTCACTATTTAAAGACATTCACGGTCATTTGAAAACAGTATATATTCTCTGTAGGATATAGCATTTAATGGAACTATTAAAGCAACATTGTTATTAAAGATAATATTCCATCCTTGGTTTCTCTAATTTACTTTTTCCATTTTGAATTTGTCAAGGCTAACAGAGCTAAGTTAAAGTTTTCCACTAAAATTGGTATTGCGGCAATAACTTCTTGCTTCTGAATGCTATATATCTAATTGTATAAATGCCTATGACAAAACATCTTCACACTGGAGTGAAATTTTAATCAAAATAATATAATCCTCTTTATCTAATTTCTTCACCTGGATTACTAACTTGCCCATTAATATTGATTTGGTAATATGGTTTGCCTGATATGGTTTTGCTAATCCATTTACAGTTATTTTTTGACAGATTGTCTCATAATTACCATATAGATTCATTTTGTGTTTTGACCCCTTTTTTGAGAATTATATTTTAATAAAAATTTACTTACCCACATATTTATTAAATAGCTATCCTTTTTGGAATATTGCAAAATTCAAAAGGTACACATTGATATAGGTGAAAAAATAAATCTGTATCCCTCCCCTGTCTCCCAGGTACCCATTTACTGTTCTCAGAAATGACATTTTTACCATATATCATATCTGAAATGAATGGTCCACCAACTTACGTACACTTGCACATGTATTTTTTTTTATCAAACAAATGATAGCACATTTTTCAGGTTTCCCTGATATATTTTACTTAGCCCAACGACTATACATAATCTCTATCTATTCATATACAACTATGCTATTTTTTTTTTAGTGACTACAAAATATGTCACTGGTTTCCTGTATCATAATTTCTGCCAATCTTCTTTCTTTTACTTCACATGTCTAGCTTCCAGTAAGATTCTTCTTTTTTTAGTGAATATGAATTTTGGTCTGATTAATAAATCTGGAAATAATAATTAACATTGGTTAAAACTAACACATGCACAGGAATAATCTAAATGCATTTTGAAGTTTGTACTCTGTTGTACCGAGCTACATAATTACATAATCAAATTACTCTTATGTTATGTACATTGACGTATTGACTTATTGATGAATGGGCATGGAGATTTCTCACAGCAACACTTATTTCTTCAGGTTCTTTCATGACACAGGTGGGACCCTAGCCTTCATCAGGTCAAGATACACAAGAGATAAAACATAACACCACTTGCATACAAACACATGCATCTCCATTCTCAGACACACTCACTATTTGTGTTACTGCCACAGAATTGTGCTCTATAGATAAAATAATTGCAATCAATTTTATTTAGTTAATTCCCATATAAAATAAATAAGCGTGTATCTATAATTACAGATAATGCATTTTCAAGTATATTCTGGCAGAATCAAACTTCTTTTTAAATTAGGCTCCATGAGACCCAAATTCTGGGCAATACAGTTTTACAAATCTGATTATTAGAAGAATTTGCACAGATTAGCATCTAGCTCCATATCCCCTATCCTCACATTTCTAAGGCCAAGTGCTATAAGATGTATTCACTTTATGATTTGATTGCTGGCTCTATACCTTCATCTGTGAGTCAGCAGAAGGGTAGCAGGAGTATTCCTGGAAGCCATTCCTCCTCTGGGGCAAAAAGCTGTAATTTAATTATACACAGAGGTGACTGTTAAACACATAAATATATCCATCTAAACTCAAAGTATGTGTATTGACTAAAAATTTTCTTCTTTGCCCAAATACTCTTAATCTTTTTGGTACTACAGACCTCTTCGGCAATCTGAAGCCTATGGACTTTTCAGAATAAAAGCATCAAATAGTATGATAATATTATAAAGTAAATCAATTATATTGAAATATATAAACTAATAAAGTTGTAATATATTGACATATTGTGTATTATTGCATTAAATAAAAAGACCTACCACTGTGACTTAAAATAGTGATGAACAAATATACTGAGTTAGCTATTATAACTCTAAAATCATATAAAATATATGTAATTTCAGTTAGGGAAAAATAATCACAGATACTATCCATTTACTGTGGTTTAATGCTTCAATTCATAGGTAAGGGAAATGCTAAGTCAGTGAACATAAAAATGTACTTTTTCATCCTGATTCTCTTGTACATTCCGAGTTCAGTTTATTTATCTGTATGTTAAGACCTCATGACAGATCCAAATTGTCCATGGCCACTCCAAAGCCACTAGGAGAGGAAGGATAATGGACAGGAAGTTGTAATGAAACAATACAGTGATTAAATCAATTGCATCTAATCACTGCATTTACAGAATTCAGTGGTCATGAGGACACATTGTTAGAAGTCCTCTCTAGACAAGGCCCATGAAAATGTGGAAACGTGAAGCTTAAGGTCTGTTTTGTTTCTTGATAAATTTATCTCCATTTGGCTTCAGGGTAAATCCATCTGCGCATTATATTTATATTTTATTTCCCTAAATCTTAGTTTTTAACACTGTACTTTTACATTTCACAGTGGGAAAGGGCTTTAATTCTTTAAATTCTTCTATTTATTTTAACTTAATGGCAATTTCTGTATGCTCATTCTCACTGAGGTATGTATAGACCTGTCCAATAGGAAGCTGAAGTAAACCAAAAGATTTGTTAGTTAAATTTTGTGCCGTTTAGTCCTGAATAAGGAACATGAGAATGGTTCAGAATCTTTGCAATTTTATTTCACCAATGAAGAAATTAGCAGTGCATACAATCTTGATGGGAACTCCAAGTAGAAATTGTCAAGGAAAGGAGTGTACTTTTTCCATTAACTAAAAGCTTTCCCATCGTTGCTGGGTTAGCCAAAGAGAGATAGGGCTCAGCATCCTTTACTAACTCATACAACTGACAACATAAATGGCCCCTTGTGATAAACTGAATTACTGCTCATCCATAATTGGTGCCTCTCAATGCAATGCCCTTTCCAAGAGGAAGATTATATATACATCCTCACACTGTTGAAATCAGGTCTTGCCATGTGACTTGCATCAGGCCAGTGGTTGTCAAATAGAAGCAATTTTGCCACCAATGGACATTTATCAGCAGCTGGAGACAATTTTGGTTGTCATAACTAGGGGAGGGATTATTATTGGTATTGTGTGGCTAGAGGCCAAGAATGCTATTAATACATTCTACAGTGCACAGGACAACTCTCCACAACAGAGAATTATCTAGCCCAAGATGTCAATAGTGCCCACTTTAGGAAAACCTGCTTTAGGCAATAAAATGTGAAAATAAATGATGTTTCTCCTTCCAGGCAGAAGGCTTGAGAGTAATTAGTTATTATGTTCTCTGATAATATTCCTGAGAGAAGTTGTTCCATCAACCCGGTTTCTACAGTAAAAACAACATAGGACCATAAACATTTGTGAAGCATCTGATAGCTTGCCCTACTTGCAAGCTAATGATTTCAGTCTCTCGCTGTTTTAGAGTGGAAGACTCAAAACTCTTGAGTCAGAGGGAAAAAAAAATCATCACTCAGACTCCAGGCAAGCAGCATGAACATCCTTTTTCATGTCAGTTCATCTTGTCTCCCAATTCCTATGGGAGTGACATGGAGGCGTTCAGGTCGAAGAGCACATGGATGGGAACCCTGAGTTAGGGAACTCAAAATTTTTATAATGGATGGAAACAAACCCATGACCTTTGCCCTGGAGGGAAAAGTTAACTATTAAACTGAACCCTAGACAAGCGCTCCCTTTGCTTCAGAGGGAGAAACTATCTCTATCTTTCTAGGCTGTTCACCATAGAAACTACTTTGAAAAGATAGTCCAGAGCAAATTCCAGCAGTGCCTCTTCTCATAAGACATTCATAAATGTGAGAGAACCACAAGATTATTTTCCAAAACGAGGAGAGTACCAGTAAAGATACACTGAATCTACAACATGAGTTAAAAATAAACTTGTGATATAAGCCACTGTGATTTGGGCCACTCTTTTCTTTTCTTTTTTTATTGTTTATTTATTTTTAAGAAAGGGAGAGACAATGAGAGAGATAAAGAGACAGAGAGAAAGAGAGAGAGAGAGAGAGAGAGAGAGAGAACAAGTAGGGGAGGGTCAGAGAGAGAGATGGAGACACAGAATCCATCTGAAGCAGGCTCCAGGATCTGAGCTGTCAGCATAGAGCCCACGCAGGGCTCAAACTCACAAGCTGTGGGATCAGGGCCTGAGCCAAAGTTGGACGCTTAACCAACTGAGTCACACCCAGGTGCCCCGGGCCACTCACTCTCTTTACTGGAAATCATAGGACTTCTTACTCTTGATCCATTTACCAAACTCTTGATCCATTTCCAGCTAACTAATTCTCACATGTTAATGATCCTTTTACAGCCCAAATTTATAATAATTGTGCTCAGTCTGCAACAGGAAAATGAAGGAAGAAGATCTAGAAAGAGGATTCCCTAATACTCTCTTCAGATGTATTTGTGTCAAGTCATAAAGCTTCATCTGTCGGGCTAACAACTAATTTGTAAATCACTTACCAATTACTTGAAGTAATGAATAGAATTAATATGTGCAACTGATACACTGTAAATATTTTACAAGAGATTTATTTGTTACCCATCATAATTTTGTGTATTCTGTTACTTGATAAATTATTTCAAAAGGTTAGTGTGCCTTGTGAATAGTTTATAAATATTTGCAAATGATTTATCACGTATAATAGTCCATAAATAATTTGTGTTTTACACATTACCACATACTTATGAACTTTTGTTTACTATAAATATTTTAATTCCTGGAAATTCATTTAAAGCTACTGAGTTCCAAAGTGATCTATTGTAGTTTTCTGTGACTAGAAAGAATAGCAATAAGGCTTTGTAGAATTTTCTTTGTTTTTATTTCAGTCATTCAACATATATTTATTCCTCCAAGTATTTAGATAATGTGATTATTAATGGTGAAATTGCTACAGTTTTAACAATAATGAATAATTTATAAAATTAAGTGAACATGATTTTTCAAAATAATGTATTTGGAGACCCAAACAAATTATCAAGAAATATCAGTTTCAAATTTTTTTTTAACATTTATTTTTGAGAGACAGAGAGAGGCAGAGCATGAGCAGGTGAGGGGGAGAGAGAGAGATACAGAATCCGAAGCAAGCTCCAGGCTCTGAGCTGTTTTGTTAGCACAGAGCCTGACGTGGGGCTTGAACTCACGAACTGCAAGACCATGACCTGAGCTGAAGTCGGAAGCTCAACTGAGACACCCAGGCGCCCCAAAAAATGTCAGTTTCAAAATTCACTTCTGAAACCTTCTTTTGGAGTTGTCTTCTGAATTTAGCCTATGAACCTATAGAGTTCTTTTAAAATCAAAACCCCAAAATTTCTCTAGTTTTCCCCTCCATGTGCTATTTCCTTCACTTTCAACAACTTACTTTCTTATTACATGTACTCTTGAACCCACTAAGATGTGTGTTCCTCATCACTCTTCCGTAAGAAACAGCTTTCTTAAATGATAGCAAGATTTCTCATGTGGTATGTAAATGTGTGCGTGTTTTCTGATTAGAAGAATAACAAATTCATTATAGAACTTTTGAGCAGTGCAGAAAAATAAAAGTAAATGTTGCCATCAGAACTACTTACCATTGTTCTTTGGATGATATCCCACATTCTTGTAGTCTTTCTGTTTTTTCTAAATATATATATATTCTTACACAAATTTGCAGATGGCACCAAATGTTAATTTTACTTGCAGGCTATGAAGACCAGGTCTTTGAGGACAAATATTAAATTATAAACTGGGAATGCTAAGGAAACCAAGTCTCAAAAATTTTTACTCATTTTTAGCTGTGATCCATATTAAGAAATATGTTTTTCATTGTGATTAATTATACACACAGTTTTTTTTAAGTCTCATAAAACAATTCCCATCATAATGGCATCCCGTTTAATATCTTCTACTCTTTTTTCTCTTCTATTTCATTTTTTAAAATGTGACAAGTGGTTTCATTAGTGGGTCATGGACAGTGAGCTGCAGTTTGGAAAACAATGATCTATGAGTGCCTCTATTGCCAGATCTGGTAGCAAACCTCTAAGCACTAATTCAGTTATCTCTGGGAACTCAAGGCTTCCTTTTGCTTATTTGCTATAGGAGTCTCCAGACCTCTATGGCCACCTGGAATGAATCACCACTGATTCAATCTCTGTCCCAGAGCAGAGCTTCCCAGTATCAGCTTCAGTTTTAATTAGTTTATATACTGACTTCACTAATCCATAGGTGTTTGATCAAATCAAAGCACTATATATCAAAGTTTCTCAATATTGGCACCACTGACGTCTTGGGCTGAATAATTCTTTGTTATGAAGGGCTGTCTAGTTCATAGAATGTTTAACAGCATTGTTGACCTTTACCTACTGGATGCCAGTGACAACCCTCCACATACATCATTTATGGTATCAGAAACGTCCACAGACATTATCAAATGTCCCTTGGTGGAGTGGGGGGCAAAATCATTTCAAGTTGACAACCATGACTCTATAGGATCGTGTCTTTAATCAGGAAAAACTTAAGGGAGACAAAAAATGAAATTTCAAGTGAGTCCCATACTAGGTTATTCTGTCATCCCACCCCCGATAACCTCAGCCCCCTACCAATTTTTGCTCAGTTCACCAGTACCAGGAAACAATGTGTTCACCATGGGTCTGTACGATGTAATTCTGGTGTGGAACAGAATAATATTAGTAATACGCAGTTATTATAATAAGCATTTATTATGTAGTAGGCACTTCTCTAAGGGCTTTAGATAAGAACCCCACCGAGGGCTTTGAAAGGCAGTGGGCACTTAAATGTCTTGCCTCATAAAGCAATAAAGGTCCATTAAGGGATGGAGCCAAGATTTGAACCCAGGTAAAGTGGCTGCAGAGTTCACACATTTAGTTACTCTACCACCATTGATCTCAAAATCTCAGTACCTATCATTTGATTTATAACAGATTGGTTTCTAAGCATCCTATGTAGAAATCCTCTCAAAGCATTAATCTCTGCAGAAGAGAATTACTACAAAAGGGAGACACAATTCTTTCACTATCATCTTCTTAAACATCAGATTGTCCCTTTAGGACAATTCTTACCTAGAGCCATAGGAAATAATTAATTCAGTGCACTGTACCTATATTACTAAGACTTTGTCCTCAGTGGGTTTGTCCTCTAAAGGATATATGAAATATTAATTAAGTTTCTGGGATGGTGTAATATGCTGTGCTTGTCAGCCTTATTAATTAATGAGGAAACCAGTAAAAAATATGCCTTATTTAGTTGACCCTTGACCCCAGCATGTATAATCTCACAGTTCACACACAAATTGTTGTTGTCACCTTGAGAGAAATATCAGATGGATTCCTCACTAATAAGTGGACTTGTTGATCTTGGGGGTGGAAGGTGGAATGGTGTAAAAGGGTTCAAATAATCTTTGAGGCATCCCCTCCAGTGTCTCTGAACAAGGCATTTATTTTGAAAGAATTGGAGTCAATTGGAAAATTGTACATGTACGATTCATACATCCATCCCTTTGCCCCAGTGTCTGTACTTTCTGGGCTTCCTTCTGAATTACACTAAGATCTGATGTCTTGAATCTAAGAAAATTTTTATAGCCTTGGAGAAAATCATAGTTTGTCTTGAAGGCAAGAAACATCTTTGAGCATCTATGCTGGGATCCATTTCCTTACTCTAGGCCATGTTCACCTTTACAAGTGTATGTTTTACCTACTGGACTGAATCTTTTCTTCCTGAGTAGGAGGAGTATAGAACTGTATTTTAGAGTCTTCTGTTTTATGAGTCTTCCAAAAACAGGACAATTCTCAAGCATTAAGAATTTCATTTGTTTTAGAGTCACACATATTATTACAGTATATTTTTCAAAAACATAAATTGTGACTCCAAGATAAATATCAAATGAATACATGGAAACATTTTACTTAATCATTAACTAATGAGGAAGCCAGTAAATGATATGGCTGTTTCAAGGGCATTTAGGGAACAGGTTATTTACAGTCATTTTGACAAAGAAATGCCAGATTAACTTACAATAGTTCACTAAGTCTGTGCCCTTTAATCAATAATAAGTGACGAGATGCCTTGTCTTGAGTATGTTACTTGTCTCATCATTGTTTCCTCTATCTCAACCCCAGTCTCTGAAATACCATTTTTATTTAATATTTTGTCCAGACAAGAGACCCAAAAGATAATTGCATATGGCATTTGATGAACTTGGATCAGTTAACGCAGTGGACTATTTGGAGTATTTGTGACTGTGTGTGTGTGGTGTATGTATTTGGATTACTTAATCACTAGAAGGAAGTATCAAGTAATGCTCAAATTGTCATACACAATACTCATCACATCCTTTTATTCTGGATCAGAGAGTTCTATGTCATATTAGAAGCTGATGCCAAATGGATCTGAGACTGCTAAGGGTTCAATGGATGGCCAAGTCTTGGCCATTTTATCTAGATTGACAGGGATGGTATAAAAGCCACTAGTAACTAATTCTTCTAGTAGCATGTCTACAAATGTACATGCTGCAAAATTGAAAGTGTGGTTAAATGTAAATTTCACGGCCAAAAGCAGTAAATTTGTCATAACACTTCTTTTTGAGAGTCATGATGCCATGCTGATGAATCTGTGATAAACAAGACTTGGAAGCATAATACTACATTGGATTTCTGTAGACACTTATGCATGTTGAACAGAAGGTTGCTTTGAGCTATACTCCAAGAGGAAAGGCAGGCACATTATTTTCTCTGATAGCCCTACCCACATGTAGAGTTGCTGCTTTGGTGTTATGACTCCTGATTTCCTTCCCTTCTAGAGGGTTACTAAAGTTTTTGGTTTTTAGCTCTGCAAGACAACCAGCAACACCAGAGATGGTGGCTGCTCCATCATTCTGGGTCTCTTAATAGCTGATGATTAGCAAACCCTTCTGCCAGCCCATGAGCATGTAGCATGAACGAGAAAGAAACCTGTGCTAAATTAAGCCACTGAGATTTGAGGATTGTTTGTTAATGCAACATAACCTACACTCTCCTAAGATAATACAAAATGGCTTTATCATTAGCATAATGGTGAGTGAATAAACAACTAGAAGGTAGCCAAAATAAGCAGAAAAATAGCCTAGAACAGTGATTCTCATACCTAAGAGTACATCAGAATCACCTTGAAGATGTGCCAAAACACAGGTTGCTAGGCTTCATTCCCAGAATTTCTAATTCAGCAGGTTTGGTAGGTAGGACCCAAGAATTTGCAATTCCAACACATTTCCAGGTGCTGCTGCTGCTGCTGATATAGGTACTATACTTTGAGGAACTCTGGCCTGACATGCATTTCAGAAGAATATTAATGATGAGAACGCACACATTTATCATACAATAAAGCTACAATGATTCAAGTAGCTGGCTTTTTGATACCAATGAATACCATACTTTAATGAAATTGACTAGAAGGTCCAGGACCAGATATAACAATATATGTGTATGTTTTACTTTTGCAGTTTAAACATGCAATCATTTTATTTTCCCAAACTTCTAACTGAAAGCATCTTTCCTCTTGACCAATCGATCCATTAAAATGTCTTTTAATGATATTTTGCCCCAGTTGCATAATTATACCTATGGTAATTAAAAGAAAGTCCAGTCCATTAAAAAAATTCAATTACACATGTAAATAAAAGTACCCCCACCCCACTATTTTCTCATCCCAAACTTGAGGCTGAATATATGGAGGGGAAGCCAGAGGAGCAAAAGTGTCATCTCCACATCAGGCATCACCAACCTGCTTCCTAGTGTCTGTTTCTCCTAAGTTAGATGGGAGAGGAAACAGGGTACTTTTTTGTGACTGCCTCATGTGTCAGCTGAACCCTTCTCGTTTGTTTGTCATTGTGATAGGAGCAACCACACATCTCTGGTGGCAATGATCCTGATCAAGATGGTTATCTGGAAGGTATTATGTTTTGAGTATTAGTGGAGTAACACTGAGAGGTCATTATTGATGGAGAATTTAATTCCATGTTGCTCAACTGGCATTTGTGGCCCTTTGCAGGACTTAGCCATCTTCTATATAGTTTCATTGTACACAGTCAAGTTAAAATCTAAGTATTTGGTGAAAGATAAATTTCTAATCATTTCTGGGGAGGAAAACAGAAAGATCTTAGTAAGCAAAAAATGGGATTTCAAGGCCTTCTCTGTTACTTAGAAGGTAATCAATAAAATTTGTTTAAATCTCAAATATAAAAATGGGCGAAGCAGTCCTCTCTAAATGCTAATCAGTCAGTCAATTACTATGAACTTTGTAGCAGAGAAAGCACAATTTTGTCAGGGGTACCGTGGAAAATTATCTTTCTCTCATTAAGACATTTATCATTTCACCAGCCAACTGACAGCTGATGGACCATTGTAGGTTACTAAATCCCCCTTTTATTAGACTCTGTAAAGCAAACAATGTGAGATGAGAAAGCTGCTTCCCACTGTGGCCAGATCCTCTTGGATTAATTCCTATTTCTTAGCCATTCTGGCCTACTTTTTCATTGACAAAAATTTTTATGACTCATTCAATGCTTAAATATTTAGATATTCTTCACATCATTAAAAGGGAGTTTTAAATGCTGCCATCATTGCTTGCCTTGGTCCAACAAATTCTAAGATTTTAGCTAATATCCTTGGCATCACAACTTAGTCATAATCATTGTGTACATGGGCATGTGGGTATGCATATGCTGGGTTGTCCATACATTCTGGGTACAAGCATCTATAAGGTTTATAGAACTATGTAAAATGGGGTTTGGTTACTAGCTATATAGTTCATGAAACAATTTTTAGGGACATTCTGGTATGCAGTAGGCTTTATATGGTATAGAAATCCCGTTCTCTAAGGGTTTAAGCCTGGTAGAGAATCAAGAGTTATAAATAATTCTAAATAACAATACAGAATTAATAAAAATCTAGACAATAATAAAAGAAGTCTATAAACTTGTATCTGATTAAGCACCAAATAAATAGTACAAATAAATAGCAGGAGTTTAGAGGAAGAAGAGAGCATTCAATGTGAATCTATTTTAGTACTCAGAATCTCAATTTAAATAAAGTATAACCTTGATCAACAGAAAGACTATCACTGATTTGTGATTCAATCTAAAAAGGTATAGGAGAAGTCATAGCTTTAAAAATTACTTCTATATTTGCAATACCCAAATGTATGTGCTTCAGTAAACACCACAATTTATAAAGCATCCATAATTCTAGCTTTGGAAAGCAACTATTTAGAAACAAATTAAAGACAATTTAAATAGTTGCCACATATAACTAAACAGAGCATTATATTTTATTATTTGCTTGTCCACACCTTGAAGAAACCACATTACTGCCGGGGTTGATGTTTCCATTTTTTATGTGTTTGCACTGTTCTCTGCTAAAAACGGATTGAAACTGAAGGGTTATACAAGCCTGGCAACATATTTTCACAAAGAAAATGTACTTGAAAAGGAAAATTACTTCATCCATGTAGTAGCTAGTCAATAATTCCCAAATTTATACAGAAAGAGTAAGATAAAACCACACTTAGCCAGTAAGAGTACTTCAAATCCTGAGGGATCCAACAACACTGATTGTAAAGAAGTTATGATTTCAAATAGCTAGTTCATTAGCATACATGCAGGCAATTTACCTTGCTCTTTGAAATAAGTAATAAGATCTTGAGAATAGACATATACAAATTAAAGACATACTCCAGGCAAAGTAATTTATCTTACTTTCAAGGATACATTATTAAACAACTTCTGTGATCGCTCTGGGGACAATTTCTAATGCCATGGCAAAGGTACCTGTGTCCTTCTTTTGATGTACTCATATTAAGAAGGTAGATTCCAAAAGGCAAGGTATTCTTTGAAAAAGGTAACATAGTAGATACATTTAAAAAGACAAAGAGCTTTAAAAAAAAAACTGGAAAATTGAGAAAAGTAAGTGTGACCACAGGATGGGTGAGAACAATCAGAGAGTTTGAGGGTGGAAAAAAAAAAAAGAATTGTTATAAAAAAGAACATTTAAAAACACTGTAGCACTACATGCAAGTATTTAGTATGTGTCTCATTTGATGCTAAAGTAATTGGCTAAAGGCATTTCATTGGCTAGAGTAATAGAGAACCCCTCATATTTACTTGATAAAGTAACTGTTGTTCATGGTCATTCAGGTTTTGGTATTGGCCATAGTAAGTTAAGTTTTGCAATCGTCATAGAATCTTTGAAATTTCAGTGGCTTTGGACAAGATTTGAATTACCAGCATTGTTGGGTGTGTTTTGCTGACTCTACTTGAAACTTTTGCCTTAATATAACTCAGGAAGCCAGGATCTTTCCACCAACTACATGGGCAGGAAAGAGAAGGAGAATCCCCACCTTTTCTTAACCATCTCAGGCTGCAAATAGCAGATCACTTCCACACACTTTTATACTGGCAAGAACCCAATCATCTTATCAAATTTAACCATCTGGAGTACTGGCACTGTATTCTTTCAGTGCTCTACAAGAGAGGAAAATGATGTGGTGAACATATAATCTCCACCACAGTACTCTGGGGAACATATGAGAGGCCAGCTCGGTTACAAGGGTCTTTAAAAATATATCCTTGAAAAGGAAAATTACTTCACCCATGAAGCAGTTAGTCAACCATTTGATACATTTCTACATAGAAGTAGAATCTTTTATCGGTAAGGTTGATTAGAACATTGCAACTTTTCAAAGGTAGGCTTCTCTGGTCCATGTGTATGTCCATTAATTTGTTTACCTACCAGGAAAAAGATATAAACATATTAGTTCAGACATACAAATTTACCAGTGAGGAATAAAAGAGGGAGACAGAGGAGTATCATCCTTATGAAAGGAGAAAAATATTGATGATGTAATATGCTATGTAAAAAAGTATGACCATAACTAAGTCCTGTTGTTATAGGAATTTGTATTAAATATTTTATTTTATTTTTTTTTTAATTTTTTTTTCAACGTTTATTTATTTTGGGACAGAGAGAGACAGAGCATGAACGGGGGAGGGGCAGAAAGAGAGGGAGACACAGAATCGGAAACAGGCTCCAGGTTCTGAGCCATCAGCCCAGAACCTGACGCAGGGCTCGAACTCCCGGACCGCGAGATCGTGACCTGGCTGAAGTCGGACGCTTAACCGACTGCGCCACCCAGGCGCCCCTGTATTAAATATTTTAGATAATTTGTGGGCCCTAAGATGGATCCAGAAGTCTTGATAACCTACCGACAATGCTCATTCTGTTTGGGTTTTTGCTTTGGCATGGATGTTGAAACTGATGGTACCTCACAGGCTCCAAGAGAGTCTGAAAAGCTTTATTACTCATATAAATGAACCAGCCCAAGGGCAGACCCAGGTTGGTTCAAAAATGGTCTTGAGAGCAGAGAAAGGAGACTAACTTGGGATTTATGGTAGTAACATGGTGGAGCTGGGATGTGAGTTTCTGTGTATGAGTTGGGGCTTTGAACTTCTCATTGGCCCCAAGGGAGGAAGCACTCAGGATTTCGTTCAGCTTGCCCAGGTCTATGACTTAATAACTTAACCTCTCCATTCCTTATATCCTCCTCTGTAAAATGGATCTAACAACAGTAAGTGTAGTTAGTTCAAAAGATTGTTGTGGGTTATTAAGTATAAAATTTTTGAAACAGCACATGGTACATAATAACCACTTTATAAATATTAAACTATCCTTTTAATTATTTCTGCTCTTAATTATCATTGGTATTTCTTACATAAGCCTTACATTGTCTCTCAAGTGCTATATTGCAGTGGACTCCTAACCAGTCTCATATCAAAGCCAAAATGATATGTTTACTACTCTTACTAGCATCCATCTGTGACCCTCTTGTTGCTGATAGTAAAATTTTACGCTCTTTAAGTTAGAGCCCAAACTCCTTATGGTAGCTGCCTCCACATTGTGAGATCTGGCTTCTGATTACTTCTCCAACTCACTGTCTACTACCTCTTTCCTTGCTTACTGTAATCCGGTTTCTTGAAATGTTTGTGTTCTTACTTCAGGTTGACTGTTTGAACCCCATGGAATACTCTTTCCATCTTACCAAATTTCAATGTGGTATTTCCATTCTCGCCAATTATGTCATTCTAGTATGTGTTTCAATTATACCTAGTTCTTTCATATTGTAGTATTTTTGTCATGGAATATAATAGCTATTTTTCTTATCTGTAAAATACACATTAGAGATGCCATAATCTCTAATAGCATAAGATGAGTGGCTGGCATATAATAATGCTTATTAAATACTTATTGAATGAACATATTTAAGTTAAAGCTGTCATCCCATACTATCCATCCTGATTTTTTAGCATCTGAAAAAAAGAGCAAGCACATTCCCACTTATGCTACAGTCATCTCAATTAGTGAAGACAGGAAAGGTTTTTTCCTACCTGAATCTCTTTTTAATTCTAAAGTTCTCTGGTTTATTCCATAATTCTGTTATGCTTTCCAAGATCTCAATACTCTATAGACTCATCATACTCTAGGTTAATTTCAAAGGGTAAGTAAACACAGTTATCTCAGTTTTGTTCAAACTATGATAAAATATTGAGAACTAAGATACTCCGCTTATGTAGAAATTGGTGCTCTATGAATTGTTTTGCATAATAAACTCTGATCAAAAGCTCTAAACATTTACTTTTGATGAAAAATTAAATACTTCTTTCTTAGAGTGGGAGATATTCCAGAGAGTTACATTTGTAGGTGTTAGAAATCTATACAGAAATCTATACCCATACCCAATACTTTTATTTCTCCACCCTAGGTGAGCTCTATGACATATAGCCCTTCATTAGACATATAATGTGTTTCTAAATGTTTTCTGTGGAAAACTAACTATAGATTCTCAATAGCTATTATTTCAATGGAGAATATTCCACAATCTGATAATATTCGGAAATACTGAATTCAAACAGCTTCTTTACTACAGGAATTCTGGAAGCTTTTAATATATTAATGAGCACTGAGAATATCTGAGAATTTGGATAAAAAATGCAGCCTTCCCTTAGGGTTACTTGACCTTGGAACCCTTTTATGCAAAGCACATCATGGGACTAGTGTAAAACCAGTTTGGGGAATGTTTTCTTGTAAGTAATAGATCTCCTTTAAAGCACTAAAATCCTGTATAAAACTTACTTAATTAACTTTCTCAATGACCTTATTAAGAGATATTTTAATACTCCATGTGACTCAAGCAAAGTAAACCATATAGTTTCTCCTTATAAATATATTTAGAGTTCAGGCGCATTCAGAGTTTAAACTCCTGCCTTCCCCTCAAGCATTCTCCTGCTGGAACAAACTGGGTCTTTTCTATATATATATATATATATATATATATATATATATATATATATATATATTTGGATCATTCTAGTAGGTATCCTGTAGCTGGTTTTGTTTTTTTGTTTGTTTGGTTGATTGGTTTCCTGTCTGCTATGGACTGAATTTTGCTCCCCCAAATTCACATGCTGAGCCCTTAACCCCTAATGCAACTGTAATTGGAGATAGATACCTATCTGGAAGGAGGTAATTAAGGCTAAATTAGGTCATAAAGGTGGGGCTCTGATCTGATAGGATTAGTGTCTTTAGAAGAGGAGACACTAAAGCCCATTTTCTCTTCCTGCTGTGTGAGGATACAGCCATAAGGTGACCATACTCAAAACGGGAAGAGAGATCTCACCAGAAACCAAACTGCTGGAATCTTGATCTTGGACTTTCCAGCCTCCAGAACTGTGAGAAAGTAGGTTTCTGTTGTAGAAGCCACCCAGCCTGTGGTATTTTGTTTTGGTAGCCAGAGCAGAACTACTGACTAAGTACCACCTCAGTCACTGTCCATCAGATTCCCTCCATTATCAAAAATCATGTGAAAGTCTCCCTGAAGCAGTAAATCAAGCTCAAGAATTTGAATAATATGAATATTTTTGATTGTAGGGTAGTCATCATATGATTTGTTCATTATTTCCATTAGGGTAGGTCTCTTAATGCATACAAAATCTGATCTCATGTCTGACCTCATTTTTATGCATTTTTCTTCTTATATAATTTTGAAAAACAAACAGTAATGAGTATTGGAAGTCTAAAATACATTATATATATATATATATATATATATATATATTTTTTTTTTTTTTTTTTTAATTGAGAGAGAGAGAGAAAGAGAGCCAGAAGGGGAGAGGGAGAGAGAGAGAATCTTAAGCAGGCTCCACACTTATCACAAAGCCTGATGTGGGGCTTGCCTTCACAATCCTGGGATCATGACCTGAGTCTAAATCAAGAGTCAGTTTCTCAATGGACTGAGGCACCCAGGCATCCCTATTTTAACACATTTTAATCAACTGCCTGGCTCATGTAAGGAAATGACTTGGATAGGAGGAGCCAAAGTCCATGTTTGGTTCTCTCATCTCCCTTTCCCACCTGCATTATCACTCCTGAGAGAATACCCTGAGAGGGAATATTCACTCTGACTGGAGCCTCTGGCCTAGAAAACACAGATATATAAATGACATCACCTGAGGCCAATGACTGATCAAGAACTTGTCAACTCAGATAACAAAGACTGCCCACAGTTCTGTGTTATCTTTGGTGATTTACTATGATTTTACAATGTCATATACAGTAGAAACAATGGGCCTGATCTCCAACAAGGGAAGAGGAATGTCATAAATGAAGAGATTTATTTTCCATTCATGATGCCAAGTTCTTCCTATTTTAATTACTCTCATTTAATTCAGATGATTTGACATTTCCTTTCTTGGAGAGATTTAAATATATTAAGTTCTTGATTAAAAAAAAAAAAAGCCACTGTGCATCCCAGAAGTAAGAGTACATTATGTCATTTGTAAATATGGAAACAGTTATTTGCTCAGGCACATGCTTTGGTTGATGGACAAGGGAAGAACATTCTTTAAAGCAACATTCTCTAAATAAGTTCTAGAGAACCTTACTTATGCAGAAATTTGTTAATTAGAAAATTGAGTAAGGGTATTGAATACATTTAGAAAACCCAGAGTTAAACAAACTTGAATGGGTTTCTTGGCTACAATATTTCTGATATCCTTTAAATGTTAAAATGCCTTGTGAATTTCCAAAAGAAGTCTGTCATATGCAATGTTTTCTGAATTTAATGTGATAATAGAAACCTCTTTTGTTGTTGTGGTTGCACAGAAAGCATCTTCTGTTAGTGTTAGACACCACATTTAGAAAATGCCCTTGGGGCGCCTGGGTGGCGCAGTCGGTTAAGCGTCCGACTTCAGCCAGGTCATGATCTCGCGGTCCGGGAGTTCGAGCCCCGCGTCGGGCTCTGGGCTGATGGCTCAGAGCCTGGAGCCTGTTTCCGATTCTGTGTCTCCTTCTCTCTCTGCCCCTCCCCTGTTCATGCTCTGTCTCTCTCTGTCCCAAAAATGAATAAACGTTGAAAAAAAAAAAAAAAAAGAAAAAGAAAATGCTCTTTACATAAAGGCACAGACCTCTCATGCTTGTATAACGGTTCAACTTGTTTTTAGTCAATTCTTCATTCAGGGTCATCAACCTATGATGATGACCTCTGCTCTATGGCAATGGTTCTCAGAACGGGTCACATACCAGCAGCATTAGCATCATCTGGGGATTTATTAGAAGTAAACATTTTCAGACCTCACCCCAGACCTACTGCATTGGTGCCCACCAATCTGTTTTTAAAAGCCTTTCAGGTAATTATTTTACATGCTAGCATTTGAGAACCTGAGAACCACTGATCTTACATGTTAGAATCAGAATGGAGACTCAGATCTCAATCAAGTAGAATGAGCACTTTTTTTGAAACTGGACTGTACCCCTGGAATAGTGCAAGCTCCACAACAGAGGATGGGAAGTTGAGTGCTTAGCAGAGTAACAAATCAAGAGGACAGAGACCCTACCAATAGGCACTACAAGTAGAAGCAAAGGCTGGCCTAGCAGGTACATTAGGTATTTGCATGACAGAGGTCATTTAGAGGTCTTCAAAGCAGGCTTGGTAACAAATGACTGGGATTCAGAGGCAGAAATCAGGTGCCTGGTAATACAGACAAGAGAAAGACATACCTAACCTCACAGGACCAGGATCCTAGAGGTGAATCAAGGCAGGAGGAACTCTGAATTCCAGGGAACAGAATAGGAGACAGTTACAGAATTTCGTTCCATAACAATCCTGAGGCCATGTCATTACAGGTCTGCACTCAAGGTGAAATTAAAACTTAGATTCAATGAGGGGAATCCGGGCAGTTCAGTCAGTTGAACATCCAGCTCTTGATTTGGGCTCAAATCATGATCTCATTTATGGTCATGAGATCAAGCCCTGTATCAGGCTCCACACTGAGCACAGAGCTTGCTTGGGATTCTCTCTCTCCCTCTCTCTCTCTGTCCCTTTCCTGTTCACTCTTGTGTGCACTCCTTAGATAAATAATTAATTAATTAAAAAATAAACATTAAAAAAAATAAAAGATTCAAAGATAGACAACCGAATTTCTGAACTTGGGCTGGTTATGAACTTCTGAACAAAAGCATTTAAAGGTTTTATAACATGGGGTATAGCAAATATGCCTGCCTGAGGGTCCACATGGCTTCAGGAATTAGAAACTTACAGAGGTGGAGACAAGAACCTAGGCACATTATTGCCACAAGACCCTTGGATCTCAGCTGAAAAACTGATTACCAACCACACTGTGGCTGTCATTAGGCCTGTAGAGCAGAGTGAATCTGCCGCTTCTTTGCTTCTCCTCACTGTTTGATAATCTGTAATGCTTTATTACCTTTACTAAATGAATAGTCCTGCTTTCAATTCTTCATTAAGCAAAGACATATGCTGTGGATTGCATAACTTTCCATATTCGGGTTGCTACGCTTGTAGATGTCCCCTTGAAGATGTGACATTGATACTAAATTCCAGGTGTGGTTTGACCAGTTAAGCTTAGATTAAAACAATAACATTCCTTGTTAGGGACATTTCTATGATTTTTCTTTGCTGTTCTCATTACGTTGAGTAATGTTAAGCTATCATCCAAAATCCCCAAATTTAATTTGCATGTATTGATTGCTCATAAAATGTAAAGTTATACTACAATTGGGATACTACACTTTATCCTCTTTCTCGGTTTCATGATGTGGATCACTTTGGAGTGTAGATCTGCCATATCTACTGATAAAAGTGTAGCAGGAAGGCCAGTGAAAATTTCAGCCACAGATACTCTCATACATCTGTCCGTCAAGCTTCTGAATTCAGGTATTTCCCCTCTGCATGATACAATCATTGAAAACAAACCCAACATTACTAAAAATATTTATGAAAAAAGTTAACCAAATTTTCAAATATTGATTCTTCTAATCTGCATGTGTCACTCCCAATTCTTTTCAGGCACAGTTTTAATGTCCTTGCTCTGCAAATACTCCAATGTACTCCTCAACCTACAAATCTTTTGGAGGTTCAATAAAAATTATGGTACAAAATCAAGTTACTAATTAGGTTAGTCTTGAAATAAAACGTAACTTTCTTTGACAGGTCTCTTTCAACATGAAAAATGAGTAGCGTCAAAATAATTCCTGACTTTTAGAAGACAGTGAAAAATCTTAATAATAGCCAGATCCAGAGTGACCAAAATTTCAAAACACCTGTAAATGTGTGATATATTTCTTTTCCAGCACACAAGGAGTATACCATGTGGGCTATTTGACTCACTGGATGGCATCTTCTAATAAAGCCACAATTCAAACTCTTCAATGTTGAGGGAAAAAGGGGGCAGTTCACATAACAAGGCACTTGAATAAACCAGAAATGGTTATGAAAGTGACATTCATAGACAGGTTAAGGGGCCCTGACAATAACCTAAATGGTGACTAACAAGCCTTGTATCCTCCTTGGTTACAACAGTTTTCAACACAGACATGACTGACTTTTGTGCTTTAAGTATTAATAATCTAATATTTGATCCTAAATCCTCTGTAGAAATATTGCTATCTTTTTTCAATAAGTCGTTTTCTCTGAAAACTCACATGACCTGTCACATAATATCAAGCCTGAAATTATCAACTAGTGACTTTTCCAAGCTTCCTCAAGTAAAATTTTTGTTTTGTTTTGTTTTTGTTTAATCATCAAAAGATTTCCAATGCACAGTGTAAACTTTGTCTAGCATATGCAAGTGAAAGTTTTCACATTCAGAGGGCATAGCATCTTCATAATGCTACCTGTTTCGCTAGCAGTTCACTTCCTTAATTCATGTTAAACTTGAAGCAACTGTTGGCCAATATGACAGTTTTAAACAACGTGAAGACCATAACCGATTTAGGACACTTTTTGACTTGTAAGAAACTGCAGTGAACAGAAAACAGTTGACTTAGGCCTTCTTTGATAAAAATTTTTCCGGTCTGACCCCCAGTAAATCGTCTAAGACAGGGGTGGGGTGGTAGATGGGCTACATGAGTGATGTTAGATAGACAGAGGGTTAGAGAGTCCTTATAATTTGGGCAGACACTCCAAAATGTTCTGCTACAATCTATTCAATAATTCTTAAAAGAGAAACCACAATATCAAATAATGATCTTTAACTTTTAAACTCATAGTCAATTCATTCTACTTGAATAGCTAGGAAACATATACCCAGATATAATCCAGATTATAGATGTGAACTGGAAAGTTACCAGAATCTGACAGCAAGAGTCCTGTGTTCCAATGTGGAAAAACTTCCTTTGGTTGAATTTTCTTTAGTATGGCAAATATTTTTCTCAATTAAGATAGAATTTAACTTCAAGTATAATTTAAAATGGTAGTAGAACAAAATTACTTTCAGAAGAAAAAAAACATACTCAATACTCTATGCTAGTTTACTTTGTTATGGAAATAGTCACAAGGCTCTTTAATTATTATTTCAGTACAATTTGTAATTAAATGAATGGTAGCTACCAACTTAGTTCTTCAGAAGTCCACCAGTTCAGAATGCAAAACATGACCTAATAAAGGATGACAAAAATTTTATAATTTCATTTTGTTTTAAAAATAGAACTAAGCAAATCAGATGACCAGCTAGATCAGGATAATGTCCATAGAGAAGCAGAGAATTGCTGACATAAAGCGTCACAACACTAATGAAGTCAAGTGAAAATCATCTAACTTATGTGTGCAGAGTTATCACCTTTGTTTAAAAAATGAGTGATCATTGTGCTTCTTTTAGATTGTAACCAATTTCCACGCAGTTCTTCTTCTCCTAAAGGATCACATAACCTCTAACCCTTCCATGGATACTTACCTTTTTTTCCTCATACTGTTATACAGTTTTTGAGTTACATCATATGTTTCCAGAAAACAAACAAACAAACCCTGTGAAATGAGTTAGTTAGTGCATATGTACTCATGCTTCGTTCCTACACCCTGTAGGGTCTCCCCACCTAATCATAGAACACACAGAAGGCGTTTGGTAGCCAACTGGCACAGGCTAGGATTTCATAAGACGGAGAGAAAGCACTCAACATTAAGTGAGCTGTGGTATACCAACCACAAAATCATATATTTATTTTTCCAACATGTTTTCTTTTATTGATAAAAACTACACAAAAGCTAATTGATAATTAATTTAAAAAGCAATGTTATACATTATCTTGTGTTTAGAAATTTGTCAACTTGGCAGTTTTGTTCATTGACCACATGGCCATTGTTCTTCATAGGACTGAGTCCATATGAGAAGATTTCTGCTGGTCTTTCCAACCAGAAGTCTGTACAGATCCCTTTCAGAATCCTTACACAGTGAAAAGTCACAGTGAGGACTGCCAATAAGAAAAAAAAAGCAAATCAAAACTCCTCATACTGTGTACTTCGTGTGTTTTGAAGGATCATTTGCCCAGATTTTAGTGGATTTTCATTCCAGTAGTTTTGTCAAACTCTGTGGTCAACTTTATTTCTTTGTGGCCTGTCGTAAAGCAAATTTTCTTTTGGTACAACATAAGCTTTAATGCCCATGTTTAGGATTGGAAACAGATTCACTTGACCAGGAAAAAAAAAATGAAAATAAATCAAACAGGAACAAACAGCATTTAGAGGAAAAATGAAATAAAGCAATTGAAATCAAGTCTGTAAGAATTACACACACCTAACAAGGAAAAGTGTATTGTGACCCCAACTTCCCACCCAGCTCAGGTTCCCCCCCCCACCCCCCACCCCCCTGTGGTTCTCCAGCCCAGGAACCATGCAGTGTAGAAAAAGCAAATATACAAACAATCCTATATGTAGCTAGGGTGAAATCTATTTTTATAAGAACTCGACACTTGGACTATTTACATCCAGGAGAAGTTTTGTTTCGTTTCGACGCAAAGAAAGTTCTGTAGTGTTCTCCTGGTTTTGCTGCAGGTGCATCCTCTGCCCTCTTTAAGCAGTTCTTTTTTCCTTTCCTGTGTGTCCTGGCTGAACAGAAAGGACGAGCCGGCTTGCTTGCTCGATTTTGGACACCCATTCTCCTTTAAGATGAAGCCTTCCCTCCCCGCCCCCAGCCCCGCCGAGGTCCCTCCCGAGGAGTTGGCCTTGGCGTTAGTTTGTTATTCTCTCAAGGTAAATGGCCGGCGCCGCCGACCGGGCGATGGTGGCGATGAAGCTGTGGTCGCGCCCGAGCTCCAGGCTGGGGGTTTCGTCCTGCTCCGGAGACACTGCTTCGTAGCCCTTGTTGACGCGGAGCGGCTGGTGAGCCTGGCAGTAGCCGATCACAGGCTGGTCGTAGCTGTAATAGGGCAAGGGCTTCACGTGGTGGGGGATCTGGGTGGGAGGAAGAGAAAGTCCGATTAAGAAAGTGCTCTGGAAAGATAAGAAGAGGGCATTCATGGCATTGTACTTTGTTCTCTTTCTTGCCCTTTTAAGGCATCAGCTGCTGATTCTGCTATTAATAAACGTTAAACAGAGTAAGGATTGGTAGTATTTAACTTGATATTGTTTTGCCCAGATACATAAGCCTTACATATGATTTTACGTACAGTGTGTGTATGTGTGTATATATAATTTGTATATAACCTTTTATGTAGTTGTGTGTATATATACTTTATGTAAAAGTGTGTACTTTTTACGTATACTTTTATATAAAGTGTGTATATATACACATACATATGCATATACATACATATGTATATATATACAATATATATAAAATCATAAAGATGTTTTCATGTTCAGTCCTATTATCTTTCTATGTATGGTCATACAGACAGTTAAAAACAACCTAAATTCCCATCAACAGGGAATTTTAAAATATGTTAGGTAAGTTCACACACTTGAGTACAGGTATACAAAGACTGGGGTGTCTGTCTATTGTAATATGGCAAGATATGCTATTAAGAGAAAACAATGTGAAAAGAATGTACAGTATGTTCCATTTTGTATAAATACAAATATAAACATACATAGAGTTTTTACTTTTAAAATATACTTATATACAATTAAAATCTTTATTGTGGGCATATATGTTTTATTTAAACTTTTAAAAAAATAATCACAATTTCCTATAGATTATTTCTAACAATTCTATAAATCCTGGACCAAGGAACTGAAGAATCATGAAAGTGGGCACATCTTTGTGTTCATAATATGTAATATTATTGATTTCAAGCTAACAAGCCAAATATGTGTCTAATGTTGGAATAAAATGCCTGAATAGCTGTCTATAGAAATCCCTTTTCATAGGAAAAGCTAAAAATATTAAAATGCTAGTAATTTCAAGTCTGTGCAGCTTTTTATTAAACCACAAATTTCTGGTAAAGAAAAATAGAGAAAGGAATGTGAGGGTTGCTTAATTCTTGATATCACACTAAGCATTTCTTTTTTTTTTTTTTTTTAATTTTTTTTTCAACGTTTATTTATTTTTGGGACAGAGAGAGACAGAGCATGAACGGGGGAGGGGCAGAGAGAGAGGGAGACACAGAATCGGAAGCAGGCTCCAGGCTCTGAGCCATCAGCCCAGAGCCCGACGCGGGGCTCGAACTCACGGACCGCGAGATCGTGACCTGGCTGAAGTCGGACGCCTAACCGACTGCGCCACCCAGGCGCCCCCACACTAAGCATTTCTCATGACCCACTAGATCCAGTCTGATACTCTTGGTTAACAAGTCCACAGGTGAGAGAATTGCAAACACTCCACTGTCCTCTCAGGCAAGAGATGTGGCAGTTTCAAGTATCGTCTCCCAGCTCCAACTCACTTGCCGGAGTTGGCTTTATGATGCCAGGCTGGGTCTCTGCAAACTACACTGCTGCTTGGCCTGCTGCTCCCTGTTAGACTTTAACAGTGGGCCCACTGGAGAGAGATGGCAAGACTAGAGGAGCTGGAGGAAACTGACCCCATGGTGGGCTTCCTCTCTGCTTCTCCCTGCTCCAGGGAGCTACCTCACCAACACTCCTTCATATTGGTTGTAGCAGCACCTTCCCACAATAGCAGGCCATTCTGGTTTGTAGTCTTCCCAGCATTTGATCCCATCATGTCCCCCTCAGAATCTCCAGCACCAAGGAAATCTGAGATGCATCTCTGCAAAGCTCTTTCTCCAAGCTTGTAATTTTACAGTTCCAACATCTTCGTTTAGCCCCTTGGTCCCACAGGTGGTAGGGCTGGCAGTTACTTCTAAAGCCGCTGCCTCTGTTACACTATGGCACTTTTAACCTTTGCACGAGCTGAGTTAATAACTCTGTATTTAGTTAGCAATTCATGCAAATGCTTTGTCAAGATAACTGATATGTTGTCTGTCTCCCGATTAGACTATAGACTAGGCTGTATCTGAGTCTTTCTGTAGGTTAAACTACAGAAATTAAGGTGTTATAATTTGGTAGAGAAGTTAACCCCCAAAGGCCTTATGGGTTAATTGTTCTGAAGGAAGTTAACCAGTGTTCTATCTAACTTGGCAGCCTTATTTTCACAATCCATTCTTCCTATTATTATATAAATCCCTCAAATGATCATGCAACTAGGTCTTGTGTTTTCTTCCTAGGATCCTCATTAATGTGTTAAGCAAAATTTTGACATAAATTATGTTTGTATGAGAATTCTGTTTTGAACACCTCTATGCTTATTAAGATGAAAGTCACTTTCTCACATTTTTAAAGATATAGATTAAAGTAATGTTTTCTATGGCAGATCACAACTCATTACTAAGTTATAAAATTAAATTAATGAATCCAGATAAACATTTTAAAAATTGAAATAACTGGAACAGAAAATATTAGATTATATCATGAATAAGGGTAAATTGCTTCATAGAAGTTTTGTTTCAAATTTGTGTGTTCATGAATGTGTGTTTACTGAGTCACACTGTGATTATTTGTTAAACTGGGAATCACAATAAAAGATGCTTCTAAAAATACTCAAAACACATAGTCAGGTTGTACTTTATTTTAATGTGATCACAATACCTAGATAAATTCCCTTGCTTCTTTTACTATTCTCTTTTTTCTAACTCACATAATTCAGTTTTTCTGAGCGAGTGAGAAAATTAAGCCAATATATATTTCTTTATTTTTGGATGAGACACGTTGACTTCTAAATGGAAGGTCAACACTATTTTCATTAAGTCTTAAGAAATAGTAAAGGAAAGATACTTTCTCATCAAACAAGATGTTGATATAACCTGGAATATACAATGCTGTTCTCAAAAAAATCTGAACAAGAATACATACTAGGTCAAAATTTTTATTGACACAGAAATGTTTTAGACCTTAGACATTAATTTCTGGGCTGAGAGTGAGAACAAGGAACAAATTATAGGACAACATGGCTGAATTACTAGATGAAAAATGTATTTATAATATAAAGTTAGGTTTGCTCTCAATCTATGGTGGGTTTTTTTTTTTTTTCTTACTCATATAGACTTCTCCTTATAAATCAGTACAGGTCCAGACATGAAATGTTTGTCAGCAAGTTCTATTTTAGGTCACCTCATAGGATTTTGCTGTGTGTCAGATAGGTAGAGATATCTGTGATTAGTGTCATGGGTCACCAAAACTCTGAAAAAGCATAGAAATGAAACCACTTCATTGTGACATTTCAGCAAAAAGAATTTTATGAAGACCTTCTTAAGAGTTACATAGTTCATTCTTACTTTTTCATCGTTAACAGGTGGAATAGTATAACTCTAAAAAAATTCACCAAATGATTTCCAATGACAGCAACATTCACTGGTCATAGAATATGTGTTGCACACTTTCACTGAAATGAATGACTCATTGTCAACAAAATAGCCAAATTACTAAAAGGCATCAAAATAAACATTAAGCATGTGTTCTGGTTTTGTCCACTATCTCGTAGTACCATGGATAGTTCTCCTCCAGTCACCCAAGAGAAGATGCCTGAACTACAAACATAACTTGGATGAGCGGTAAGTGCAAAGTGAGACAGGGTCCTACAGACCTTACTAAAATTGAGTTCATCTACAAATGAAAACTTATATGTGAACAGTGTTCCATTTTCATTGTAAAGTTCCAAAACTTGAACTAAAATGGGAACAAACAACTTCATATCTAAGCCACAGTGGCATTTACCTTCAAATTAAGTTGATTCAAATGTCCAGGGACCTGCATTAACTGCAGAACATCAGGTTCATATATTCCATCATCTCTGAACTCAGAAAATTTGTTTTGCTATTACATTGGACCAGTTTACTTTTTACTTCAATGAACAAGGGCCCCTGCCATTTTCTCTATTGTATTTGGAGACAGGCTTAGAACTTCCAGCAGGACAAAAAACATTGTAAAGCTCCCTCCTGCACAACAGCCCAATAGCAAGAATTGAAAAGCCTAGTAAATTGGCAAGCTCTGAAAGGATATCCGAGATGTTTGCTCATTTACTCTTAAAATCTATTCTGCAGGGCACTATGTAATCAACTGATTTTGTGGTTTTCAAGGAGCTAAGAGACTGAGGTCTTGTATTTTATAGTAATAATGTACAGTACATTAACCACCTGGGTCCCTGTGTGTATCATTGTTTCCTTTCCAGCAGTCAAAACAAAGTATCCTTAAGTTCCCCTTAATGTGTCTTTGATATTTTTGTAAATGTGTTCTTAGAGCTTTTCCAAACGGTCCCTGTGTTCCATCAGCTCTCTGACGGACTTTGTTCTGTGGCACAGCACAACAGCACTACTTAAAGATGGCCTCATTCGTATGCTTCACTGCTCATTGATTGCTTTGGAAACTGCACTTTATTTACAGATAATAGGTGTGGTACATGGAACGAAGGAATCTCATCGGGGAAATATACTATCCTGAAATTCTGTCATTTGCTTCTCTCAAGAATGTGAACACTTTAACTCAAATTGGATTTAAACTTTTATAGAGGCACATAAACTTCTATAGAGGCATATTTCATAACTAAATCTGAGGTAGGTTACAAAGGGGAAAATCATTATAGTCACTAATTATAAGTCACTTTAATCCTGCTGAGTTTCCTGCAAATCCCCTGAAAATGGGGATAATAATGACATCTCATTCACCTCTATAAATTTCAGATAACTCTGAAAGTATTCACTGATTCTCAAGAAAGCAGGAATACACTGGCAAGACATATCTACCGTAGTTTAACTCAACACTGACAGTGTCTTTCCTGGAAATGTTCCCTGTCTTTTGTCTTACAGTTTCCATTCGAGAGATGCAAGGTCTTGAGGGGTCACAGAGTGGTTCATTAACAGAGGCTCTCAGCCCTACTTTGTGCACTCAGAAGCTTAGATACCTTAGTGGGTGTCCTGGCTTTCTGAAAATATCATTTACCCTTTGCCTAGAATATGTGTTTTTTCTACTGTGCTGGAGAGAGTGGAAAAGGACCCACCCCTCTCAATTATGGTGGCTCACAGAGCCGGTGATTCAAAGAGGAAAGTGAAGAAAAGAGAATGTGTTTAAACCTTGGGAGGAAGGGCAAAAGTATAGCGGGATATACAGAGTTTCAAGAGTCTACAAATTGATTCAGATCCCATAATTTTACATCCATAATAATTATATTTAAAATGAGAAATGAATGTGTCTGTGTTGTTAATGTGAGAGTAATGTGAAATGGGCTCTTGATATATGTGATCATGAAAGGCTTTTCAAGTTCAGTTTTGTTATAAGCATGAAATTCCAATGTCGTTACCCTCTTTTCTCAAAGGTATTAGCATTAGTTATAAGTAGTTTAATAGTCTGATCATTTTAAAATTACCGTGCACTATCATTAGTCTTATTTATTAACTTTTCATGAACATTGTTCACATTTCAGTATGAGTTCTTTCAATTGAAGTCATAAAAAGTTGATTTTCAATTTCCTAAATGACATTTGGTCTCTAATTTTTGGAATTAAAGGGTAGTGTCTGACTACTCAGACCATTTAAAAAGTACCATCCTACAAATCCAGATGAGGAATTCAATGTAGTTGAATTGCTTAATGGAGATGGACACTTGGTTTATTGGAAATAAAATAGATTAAAAATGAAGGGAAATAGCTAAATGAGCATATAATTTAGCCTTTATTCTACTCGCTATGTTAGTCTGTGACAGGAATGGACAGGGCCTAAGAAAATGTAAACAAATTTGGCTAGAGGTTGGTTTTTTTTTTTTTTTTTTTCTTTTCAGGAATTTTGATCAAAGCTGACAGAACCTCAGCTCCTTTAAGTACATTGGGTAAAAGGGAGATTTAATGGACTCATAGACACAAGAAAGGATTTTACAGCTAAAAAAAGCAAGTACCACTGGGTCTCAAAAACAATTGACACTAGGAACGCGAATGTCACCAGGGCCTTCTCCGTCAATCAGGACTGAAATCTCTACAAGTTATCTTCACATCTTGATGCCCAACAGCTTCCTTCATCTGACTGAGCACAGGGCAACAGCTTCAAAATTTTGCACATTCCAGCCATAGTAGATCACACGAATGACCACAGTTCTTTCTAGCTCCCCTCATCAAAATGTAGAATAAATACTGGCTGGTCTTGTGATTTTCTTTGCCCAGTACTACACAGCAGCAGAAGTGCTGCTTGGGTCACAAGGTTCCTAGGATCCTGGCCAGGTTAGCCACCGCCATGTGAACAAGCCCAGTCTAGACCACTGGAGAGTGGAAGGCCCTCTGGAGCCATGGAGGCATCTTAGACCAGCCAGCGTCCCTTAGGGCCCACAGAAGTTCATCAGGCACATGAGTCCAGGAGCAACCCCCCCCCCACCCCCCGCACTCCAGCTGGCCCCAGAGGAGCAGAATTGCTCAGCTACTGCCCTTCATTCCAAAAAGCATATGAGACATTGGACTGAACTACGACATTGACAATTCCTACAAACCTGCTTTAATTCTTCACTTCTCAATTGAAAGAATTAAAATAACAATTGTCCTTTCATAAATTTTGCCTCTTTAGGTTTTGAATGTCTGAAGGCATTTGTAATATAAAAAAGGGACACAAGGTAAGAAATGAATCTAAATCAACTCGTCAAATTAACATTATTTAATCCATTCGACAATGAAACATTCTTATTCATTGTTTTTAAATGCAGGCTCGCTTCTTAATTAGAAAACACAATTATCTAAGTATTAGTTTCTTTTCATCGAACAGTAAAACTTTCAATATCACTTGACATTATTTCTAAAACATTTGCTATACGGCTTAAAGCACAGTTTTGAAAAAGTACCTTGAACCCAAAGGTCAAGATGGAAATTTGAGTCCTGAGTACTATCTTTCCAAGTTAGCACTCAAATGAACAAAGATTTTATTTAATAGATGTTTGTTCATTTGTTTTTCCATCACCAAATCAAAAACTCTTAGAAGTTCCTGTAACATACAGTATAGAGGAGAATAAATTAAAAGAAAAATTTACTAGCATGTAATAAAATGCAACCAGAGAAAAAGCTGCTTGAGATTAGGGAAAAGCCATTTGCAGGACTATAAAACAGTCAGCAGCTTTGAGTATCTAAGACCAGTGAGGTAGGAAGAAAAGGCAGGGTTGGGGCAATTCCTGGTCATGAGAAAAATCAGGATAACATCAGAGGTTGAGAAAAAGCAGAATAAGCCTTACTTTCAGGATTCATATTGTGTAACACTGAGTAAAGCCAGAGTATAACTATACCAGAAAACTCACCCCCTATTAAAGGACATGGTGAGTTCTTCTTCTTCTTTTTAAATGTTTATTTATTCTTGAGAGAGACAGAGACAGAGTGCGAGCAGGGGAAGGGCCCAGAGAGAGAGGGAGACCCAGAATCTGAAGCAGGTTCCAAGCTCTGAGCTGTCAGCACAGAGCCCCTCGCAGGGCTCAAACCCAGGAACTGTGAGATCATGACCTAAGCTGAAGTTGGAAGCTTAAGCGATTTAGCCACCCAGTGCCCCACAAAGCCTATCTCTTTAAAAAAGAGGTCCATGCAATCTCTGACATCCTAACACTGTATACACACACAAAGACTTTACTCCCTAAGCAGTAACAATAATAGAGAAGAATCTCGAGAAATAAGATTCAAGAATTTAAGAGAAGACAATAAATCACAGTGATTAGTGGAAAAAGTCAAGATTTACTAAAAATGAATGAAACTAGAAACAATTTAAAATGCATTTTATTTTATTAAAAAATTTTTTTAATGTTTATTTTTGAGAGAGATCGAGACAGAGACAGAGCATGAGCAGGGGAGGGGAAGAGGGAGAGGGAAACAGAATCCCAAGCAGGCTCCAGGCTCTGAGCTGTCAGCGCAGAGCCCGATGCGGGACGAATTCATGCGAGATCATGACCTGAGCCAAAGTCAGACGCTCAACAGACTGAGCCACCCAGACACCCCTAAAGTGCATTTTAGTTGAAACTCATCATCCTGACATTGCTTGGCTGCATACCAGGTATTCACGTTATTTGTTGAAGAAAAGAACAACAGCAATCTTCTTTTTTCCACACTTTAGTTTGAAGATTAAATCAGTAATAAATACGAAAAAACTCAAAATAATCTACTAATATTTGTCACAAACACTTATTAAATTTATTGATCTTTGGTTTTGAAAATCTCTAAAGAAAAACAAAAGATACTGGTGCAAATTGGTAACTTCTGTTTTGTTTATGGGCTGAAGTGTGTACCAAGTAGCTCTAGCATGCAAAATACACAATACTAAACACAGTACATGTTGGCTTTTCATCTTGATGGGACTATTCAGACCATTTTAATTATTTTTTAAAGGTTTTTATTTTTATTTTTGAGAGAGAGCACGTGAGCGGGAGAAGTGCAGAGCGAGAGGGGTACGTACAGAGGATCCCAAGCAGGCTCTGTGCTGACAGCAGAAAGCCCAATGCAGGGCTTGAACTCACTAACCTTGGATCCTGACCTGAGCCAAAGTCAGATGCTCAACTGACTGAACCACCCAGGTGCCCCTATTCAGACCATTTTAATGTTTATTTTATTTTTGAGAGAGAGACAGAGCGTGAGTGGGGGAGGGGCAGAGAGAGAGAGAGAGAGAGAGAGAGAGGGAGACACAGAATCCAAAGCAGGCTCCAGGCTCTGAGCTGTCAGCACAGAGCCCAATGTGGGACTCAAACTCACGAACCAGGAGATCATGACCTGAGCCGAAGTCTGACGCTTCACCAACTGAGCCACCCAGGGCCCCAAGACCATTTTAAAGTTAAGTTCTTGGGTGCCCTGGTGGCTCAGTCAGTTGAGCATCTGACTTTAGCTCAGGTCATGATCTCACTGTCTGTGAGTTTGAGCCCTGTGTGGGGTTCTGTGCTGACAGCTCAGAGTCTGCAGCCTCTTCAGAACCCTGCCCCCCCCACCCTGCTAGCACTCTGTCTCTGTGTCTCTAAAAAATGAATAAACATTATTAAAAAAATTTTTTTTTAAAAGTTAAGTTCTGACAAAAGTTGCATGTTGGCATTTGCTTTACTTGTTCTGTTCTTATTTAAAGATGGGAACATGTTCTATTTGTGCACTCATGGTTGTCCAAATTTTAACTTTTAAGTCAGTCGTGGGATAACAGAACAGAACATCCACTTACATCTTTATTGCTCTCCTACCAGGCCACCTTGCATGTGAGGTGTCCAGAGAGTTGATTAACTTAATGAATGAGGTACTAGCTGTACTTTGAAGTTAGCTTTGACTCCATTAACTGGAAAGCTTATTACATTAGCAGGACTCTCAGTGTTCAGTGAGGTTTTGGGCTAATGAGCTGGATTAATTAGCTAGTATTAACTTCTAAAGGCTTTCCCTCTGTTGCTCTGGCCTCTGAATTTGAAAGAGGAAGGACTCCCTAATAGTGCACTACAAGCAAACATCCTATCGAAGTGAAATCTACATAAATACTGCAATAAAAAATAGACACAGTGAAATTTCAAAATCCACATCTTTCCTCTCTGAAAAAAGTTATGGAAGTTTTGATGATATACAGTGATGTACAGAAGACAAGTGTTGCTGAAATAGAAGGCAGCAATCACTACTGCTGGAAACTTAAAAACAAAACCGAACAAAAGAAAACAAAAACAAAACTTATTAGCACATGTAACAGATTCAGGGTAAGATTTACTTTGCGATCCCTTCTCAGAAATTTGGAAATGGTGGGAAGGTGCAAGCAGCAGGCATGAGAGACCTTTTTTCTTTCAGGGTCACTTTTAGTTTCTCCACAATGTTCCGAGTAGCTTATTTCTAGTTTCCATAGGAATTTCTGTAGTTCTGTATAAAATTGTGTTAAATTCTTAATAGTGTCCTTAATTTGTTTTATGCAAGAGCCTGTATCTCGTCTAATCCAAATGTGACTGATTTGTTTGGCTTTTGAAGATATATTCCCTTTGTGATCCTCCCAAAGCATGCAATTCAATAGTGCAGTGGGTATTCAGTAAAAGCTAGAAATGTTTTTAAAATGTAAAAATAAAATGAAATGAAAATCATATATAAGGAAGGTGATTGGGTTTCTTGCATTCATGTACCTACCTTTTCATCCCAGGGTAAAAGTTTAGAACCAAATGACAATTACAGATGGAAGAAAACCCCAGAAGGACGTACACCTTGATAGGATGAGTAACCTGATTCTAACAGAGTTTAAATAGAACTTCTTGGGGGACTGACTGATCCTAATGAAAAGAGGCATGGCAATGTATATTTAATTACAAATATAGGAGAAGTCCATTTAGAAAATGCAATTAAAGTTTTTATTCTGATTGAATATATTTTAGAACAGAATGGCAGAGTGAGGCATAAATAATATTGGTCTCATATTTTTTAATAAAACGTGTTAAGCTCTAGGTTGCTGCCTGGATCTCTGCCACTGAGCATTTACTATTAAGGGGTAATTATATAAAGTGAATTTGCCATAATAGTGCACTTATTTATGTATCCATTCATTCACACAGCAAATATTTATCACTGGAGTTAGCTAACTTTTTCTGGGAAGGGCCAACAGTAAATATTTTAGGCTTGCAACCCATGCAATCTCTGTCACAACCAGTAAACGACTACCATCGATCGTAACATGATAGTAGGCTGAGACAAAATGTAAACAAGTGAGCGTGGCTCCATTTCAATAATAATTGATTTGTGAACACTGAAATTTGAACTTCATGTAATTTTCAGGTGACAGAAACTATCTTCTTTGGATATTTTCAACCATTAAAAAAAATAAAAGCCATTTAGCTTGGGCCTCATTTACTAAGCTAGGCATTGTGGTAGGTGCTGGGTGTATGAAGAAGAAAATAAAGGTCCGTCCTCAAAGAGCCTCCTCAGAACTGATAGAGTAAGACGAATGTAATTCTAATTCCCTGTAGGTGAAGCTGCATAATCCAAATCAGTGAAGAGAGGGAGAAAAGCACTCCCAGCCGGTGGGCACCGCAGGTTTTCTTGTGAAGATCCAGGTCTTCCACGCTGGAATAAAGCTCTCAGTGGATCCCAGACAAAGAGCTGGACCCACACAACCTTGGTACTTAGAAGTCAGACTTGAACCTCCAGGTGGGAGTTCTGAAGTCACCATTCAGGTCATTTAGATCAAACACAGTCTGGCAGAATAAACGCCCAATGACCTTTCAGTGAAGATCTTAAGCAACACTCAGGCCCGTGAACCTGCCCCTGGGTATATGACAGCTTATATAACTGCAAGGCCCAAGGGAACTTTCCTGCTTTTGTAAAAGAGGTTAAGTTCACGGGTCATCTAACCATAAACAGGTTTTGTTTTGTGGAGAAGTTGAAAAGCCTTTCTCTTTCCCAGTCTCAACAAGCCTTTTCCCATATCTGGGCCTTTGTACTTGCCATTCCTTTTGTCTGGGATATTCTTATTCCAAATCTTTTCAGTAGGATGAAGCTGATCCTTTGAGTCCTGGCTTAAATGTCACGTTTCTAGAGGGGCCTTCCCAAACTGCCCTGTCTAACATGCCGCTCCATCACTACTCACACACGTAAGCCATTCCCTATTTCAGTTCCCTGGTTTTTTTCTTCGCAGCATTTATCAAAATGTTAAGTATCTGCGATCATGTGTATCTTTGCTCCTTTACTGTTTTCTCCCAGTATGAGCTCCATGCTGTCACAGAATGTTTCAGACTGATTTGGTATTGCCTTCCTAGAATATTTCAACAAATGTGTGCTAAAACAATGTATGAATTTATGAGAGGTATTTGTGAGGGAATTGGGTTTTATGTGGAAGACATTTGCCTCCAAAACTGTGAACTGCCTTTCCTTTGTCTTTTTCCATTGCCTCTCACCCAATTCTCTGCTTTAAATTTAAACAGGGACCTAGGATGGGGCACAAACACTTTCTATATACAAATATCGGCATGCCCAGCACTGTACTGAGAGCTATAGGTAACAGAATGACCAAAGGTGTCCATGACCTTAAGGAACCTATAACCTAATATGGAAGACAAATGTGAGCAGATTTTTACAATGTGACATCATTTATGGTACAATGTAATAGTAGAGGTATATGCAAAATGATAAGGAGGACAGAAGAGGAAGTGAGATGCTTATCAGGTGTTTTCTAATCCAAAGAATGGATGCTTATGAAGTCACCAATAGAAAGTCTCAAGCCACATGTGGCTTTTAAATATGGTCAACCCGATTCTGCTACTGTTGCCACGGCACATGGCTTCCTTGTGCCATTGAGAGCCCACTGCCCAGGTTAGTCTTTTAAAAATATTAATCATCTATCCAACTCACCTACAATTTGCCCTTGTAGGGAATGGATTCCACATCCTCAATCTCTTCCTCCATTATTTTCACCTCTCAGCTCAACACTGAGAGGAGACTCTTGCCTTAGTTTCTTACAGATGAAGCATCCCTAAGTTGTGATAAGCAGGTAAGACCGACCATAGCTCTGGGGCAGGACATTGAGACAGCAGCTTTCTCAGCGGCTGCTGAGAAAACAATTGACCCTTGCCACCTTTAATAAAAGTGAAGAAATGGCGATCCTCACCTTCCTTTTCACTAGCCATTTGGGATTTCATCAACCATACAGACTGCCCTTAAACCATGGTTGTCAGACCTGGATGCAACTTTGACACCCTCTGCAGTGATTTTAAAAATACTTAAGTCTGGTCCCTATCCCAGATCAATCAAATCAGAGTTTCTGGGGTATGGCCCAGGCCACTCTATTTTTTAAAAAGTACCCGCTCAAATGTGCAACCAAGGTTCAAAACACTACTTCTTGTTAAATTTAGATCGCTTTCCTTTAAAGACGTAGGCCCAGCAGGGAGTACACATTGTGATTTACCTAATTCCCCACACCTGCCTGAAGACTCCCTGGCTCAAAACAAAGCAGATTACTTCCCAGTCTGAAGTCACCAAACATGGTGCACATGTGTGTGCTTCTTACTCTCCAATTAAATTTTCCTTTTTCTTAAGTTCAATTCATTATCGCTAATTATTCTGTCTCACCAATTTGTGTTTCTTCACTTGGCCCTATTCATATTCTTGTAGGTGATTGTTCTGCCCGGCTTTTAGTTATTATCAATTTGGTTATGTATATTTCTACTCTTTTGTCTAAAGTTAGGTGGAATTCAGTTGGGTAAGTTTAACAACTACATTATACACATGTTTTTTAAATAGCTACTTGTAGGTGAATTTACCTTGCCTTGATGGCAAAGTGCCCATAAATGTTCAGTCAGCTGGAGAACTCCTTTGGCTAAACATTTTCACAATCTATTTCTTTTATTTTTTTTTAAGTAATTTAATTTACTGGGATGGTAGTAATAGCCCATTCCACTTTGCACTAGGGGGAAGAAAGGATATTTTTATCTACTTAAAAGCTAATAAAGACTCCCACTGTTGAAAAATATTCAAACCTCCCAATTATTTCCATCAAGCGATAAATTTAAAAGAAAAGAAAAAGAATTAAAACCCCAAAGTGTTAGCAAGTAAGCAATAATGACTAGGAGAAACTTAGGGAAAGGTCATTAAATTCATCTTTGCTTTAGAGCAACCTGATACTCATATGCAGAGGGGACTATAAAAGGGTGTTTTCTGCCACTGGAAGTAGTAAGAGTTGACATATAATTGATGAAATTCACCATCTATGGCAATAAATCGGCAATAAATCATAGAAGGTATGTGTGCAACCACAGAGCTGTTCTCCCACTCTCCACCCATCACCCCCAACTCCAGTTGCTGCTCACCCAAAGATCTTACTTGCCCCATAGTATCATGCTCCCCTGTCGACCACCATGGCCATATGCCTATAGTTCCCTAGCACTACAAAGTATTAATTTTGCAGACTACCTCTATGGGTCCCTTTTTAAGAATGAAGCTAAACTGAGTAGCTGAATCTTTTGATATACTCCAAACGAGTTTGGTAAATCCATCATGTTGCACTTGATTATTTTTTTTGCTATCTATTCCCACTACACACCATTTCTATAATATTCTACTTTTCTTTCCTGACCCAAATGTATTTTCCCTTTTTCCTACCAAACCACCTCAATGAATGCATGTAGCCCTATTATGATTCAGGTACCTTTGACATCTGACAACCCAAGCAGGCCACTTCTAACCTGTATACTGTGTTCTAGTTCTATGTGTTCCTCCTAGATCCTGACCTTTGGGTGATTGACCCAGAGTATTTAGCCCAGATTCAGAATTTCCCACTGCTCTTAACAGTTTAGTTTGGAAGTTTTTAGTTCTGAACTGTATCTTAATGCAGATAGACCATAGTCTTTTATCAAGACAGCTCACACTCATTGAATCTAACTAATTTTTAGAGTGCCACTGAATAGTGGTTTTCTGGCTTATTGTTAAATAATACCACACATTTATCATAAATAAATTTATTTATACCGTACTATTATAAGTTATTAAAAATAAGTTTATGATTTCATCATGAACTTAGACCCTCAGAGAAGTCCTGGAACTCAGTTTCTTGGAACTGAGTCAAGCATTGAGAGTTTGATAGAAAAAGAGCTCATAGTATTCTTGGATAGATTTAACTTTATGTGGATTCTATATGCCAACCCAAAGTACTATTTTCTAGGATGGTAGATAATTTCTATTTAACTACGAGAAAACATGGAAAAGCAACATTATCATTTTAGCTAAACATGTAGTAAAACCACACTGATTCAGACTAACTGAGAGATGATCACTCAGTGAGAATAATAAATTATATAGCATTTTAAAAAGTTGTAGTTTGGTGCGCATGGGTGGCTCAGTCAGTTGAGTGGCCAACTCTTGATTTCGGCTCAGGTCGTGATTTCATGGTCATGAGATCCAGCCCTATGATGGGCTCTGCACTGACAGCATGGACCCTGCTTGGGATTCTCTATCTCCCCCACTCTCTCTGCCTCTCCCCCACTCACGCGTGCACATGCTCACTCTTTCTCGCTCTCTCAAAATAAATAAATGAACTTAGAAAAAAATTTTAAACATTGTAGTTTACTTCATTGGGATTAACCTAAAGTCAACAAGCTACCAGTGTGTGTAGACAATATACTTTCCCACCTATATCTCCTTGATGGGTAGGGTGTTTATGTCATGTGACTTGTGGCAGAGGGAGAATTTGTGCAGATTGGTACCAGGAAGACTAGGGAGAATAAAGATAATGAAACCACATTCCCTTCCTGTCCATTGCTTCTGATCAGCAGTTGATCAAAAGGTTCATGAAGGACTTTGTAACGCACTGAGTACTAAAGGTGACACATACTTGTAAAGAAGCCCTTCTTTTTTCTGTGGAAGAGCAGCGCTCTTGCATCTCTGACCTCATCAATGGTCTTGCAGTGGGGCACTGTTACAGACCCAATGTATGTTTCCTCCATCAAATCCATACCTTGAAGCCCTAACCCCTGGTGTGGCTGTTTTTGGAGATGGAGCTTCTAAGGCTGAAAGATTAAGATTAAGTGTGGTTATAAAGGTGAGGTCTTGATTCCACAGGATTAGTGTATTTTTTTTTTAATTTTTTTTTTTCAACGTTTATTTATTTTTGGGACAGAGAGAGACAGAGCATGAACGGGGGAGGGGCAGAGAGAGAGGGAGACACAGAATCGGAAACAGGCTCCAGGCTCTGAGCCATCAGCACAGAGCCCGACGCGGGGCTCGAACTCACGGACCGCGAGATCGTGACCTGGCTGAAGTCGGACGCTTAACCGACTGCGCCACCCAGGCGCCCCTAGTGTATTTTTTTTTAAATGCTTATTTATTTATTTTGAGAGAGAGACAGAGAGAGACTTGGTGAGGGATAGAGAGAGACAGAGAAAGAGAGAGAGAATCCCAAGCAGGCTCTGCACTGTCAGCATGGAGCCCAATGTGGGGCTCAGTCTCACTACTGTGAGATCATGACCTGAGCCAAAATCAAGAGTCAGATGCTGAACCAAATGAGCCACCTGGGCTCCCCAGGATTAGTGTCTTTATAAGAAAAGACCAGAGAGCTTGTTCTCTGTCATTCCATGTACATATAAAGGCTATGTAAACACACCACGAGATGCCTGTTAGCCAAGAAAGGGGATCTCAGAATGAAACCTACCTCTCCAACACCTTGATCTTAGAATTCTGAGTCTCTAGAATGGCAGTTTAAGTCATCCAGCCTATGGCATTTTTTTATCGCAGCCTGAGCTAACTAATACAGACACCATCACCCTGAAGTGGTGAGACTTTGTATAAAGATGGGTGAATGTTGTCACAGTGATGGAAGCACCATGGCTGAAGCTGATGAGTCACTTAGTGAGAAAGTACTTCTGCACACCTCCAGAAAGAATTTATTGAGAGAGATGAGTGGAATCCTGCTATTTAATAGCAGGATATATGGGCGTTAGTGGTATTTATCTGATTTATCAATGCTAGACCACAAGGATCAGTATACAGGTTGTCACAAGATGCTAAGATTTCCCTCCTGACAAAATATCTCTTAGTTTAGGAGAGATTTAACAGGAGCATGATGATTTACATTTTTCTTTCTTGAACATCTTCCCCATCCTCCATTATATAATGTTCATCTTTATACTATTTAAATTAGGCTGGGTCTGGGAGGGGGTCATGTATGAGGGGATTCTTTCCTTCCTTGTACCTTATTTTTGCTTGCAATGCAAGAGGGAGAGAGACTTTTATATTCATCTAGGCTGTCATTTTCCTAGTGTCCAGCTGGTGACCTGGGCACCAACACATTTTCCTAAGATTCTGTAAACTGTGGTGCTCCCTGTCTCCTTATGTCACCCCAAAGGTTCATGACTACTGAAAAAGGATCAAGGTAACTCTAACTTACTGCATATCTTTGGACTGCATTGTGCTCATTCTTTCATCCACTTAAACACTTTCCCACCCTTCTATGCCTTGCTTTGTGCCTAAGAAGGTTCATTCTATGACCCAAGATCCCTTGTTACCTGGCTTCAATTAGTTTCAGTAATGAGAGGTACCCAACGGTAACAGGAAACAGGAGGTAAGAGTATTTATTCCTTGCCATCCAGTCTGGCCTTGCTATTATTCTGGAGTGACAGGTTTCTTCTATAGTAGTAGATTCACAATCTGGAGCAATTATGCCTCCTGGGGAACGTTTGGCAAAATCTGAAGGTATTTCTATTGTCAAGACTAAGGTTGTCAAGACAAGAAGTTGTCAAGACTGAGGTATTCCTGGGCATCTAGTGGGGTAGAAGCCAGGGATGCTACTAAACATCCTACAATACACAAGATATCTTCCTGCCAACAATAACAACAACAACAACAACAACAACAACAACAGAATTATCTGATCTAGATGTCAGAGTGTCATTGTCAAGCTATGTTTGTACTATAGTCACAGATACTTTTAGATGGACCTTCAAGATGAGAGGTCTTCCCCAGCCACAGCTTCCACTTGGATATGATAACAAAGTATCTTCCCTTTGCCCCTTCTGAACAAGGAGTGGGGATGGGTAGCAGCTTCTTTCTGTTTCTGTTAGAATTCTTCACCATCCTCTGTAGATCTCCACTCAACACTGCACTTCTATATAATATATAATATATATATATATCTTCATTAAACTCTCTTTAAGTTTATTTATTTACTTTTTTGGTAATCTCTAACCCAACATGGGTTTCAAACTCAGGACCCCATGATCAAGAGTTTCATACTCTTCTGAGTGAGCCAGCCAGGTGTCCCTAAACTCTCTTTGGTTAAAAATTTTAAGTGTATAGTGTTTCTTTGTAGGACTACCATGGGCATGGAGTTATAGGCTTACATGAAGCAATTGATATGAGCATTTAACATCATGTTTATTTTTCTTAAATTAGAGGTGGAGTGGCAAAGTTTCACCAGTACTAATTGCAAACATTTATTGAGTGATGTCTCTGTGTATCCATCTTTATAAGTGCTTGATATCAATTAACTCATTTATTCTTCACAAAAGATCTACAATTTGGGTGCTGATAGGATTCATGGTAAAACTGGAGAATGTGGGTGAAATGACTTGCCCGGGCTCACGTACTGAGAATGGCTGTGAGCCAGATTGCTTAATACTACCTCAAGGAGGCATTTTGTCTTCAGAAATAAACCAATCTATAATATGTGCAACACAGAAAGCCATAGTTGGCTCCAGTGAATCACTCAAATGTGAATCACAAAGAAATTTTCGGAGTGGCATCCAAGGCAACCCTTGATGGCATTCTACACTCCCACTCTGTCTTTTTTTTCTTTCTTTTACTCCTTTGTCCTTACCTTCTTCTTGCCTCCTATATTTCTTCTCTTTTTCTTTTTGTTTCTCTTTTCCCTTTATTTTTGCATGTCTTTTCACTTCCATTCTTTCCTCTCTTTGCCTTGCCCCCCACTTTTCCCAAAACTTAGGCTGCTTTTGGTACCTAAATGTTAAAATGAACTAGGTTCAACTTTTTAGTCATAATGGCATTCAAACCATAAGGAACAGAAAGAATGTATGAAATATTAAATAAGCCTATTTCTGGGATTTATGAAATGTTAAGCATAAAATCACTTAAATGTTAGTTTTCCAAGTGCCAGTGACTTGAAACAATATAGTCAATTTCATTAAAAAAATTGTGATGTATACTCTAGTTGAATCTTAAAGCCTATATTCGAGAAACACAGGAAAAACAGGTTATAATTTATATTCATATTATATAGAGATGTGAAATTGTTTAAAAAGATAAAGTTTATTTATGTAAGGGCTTGAGTTTGAGAATATGAAATGGCAATATTTGAAAGTAATAGCTTCTCTGAAAATACTATTCAAAAGTGGGCAAATTGATTTATTCTCTAAGGAATTATGACAGTAAGCATAAAAGTATAGTTGCTGCTTTGCGTGCAACAATACTAAGGATAGTAACCTATTCCATCCATTTTTCACTATAAATATATACAGCACTTAATATCAAAAGCTGAGTTATACTGACACTTTGATAAATGGATGCATTGGTAGATGAGTGAAATAAGATTTTGTCTTAGAGGAAATATTGGCTTTTCATTAGGCCAACTGAGAATTTATAGCATACAAAAGAACTAGGAATTTATAGTTTCTTTAAAGAGGTTTAAATACTCTTTCTAAAGATATACAAGTTATCTTCTCCTAAGGAAAAACTATTTCCAATTTCTAGGACTGATTGAGAGCAATGCACAACATATTTGTCTTAAACTTGTATGTGGAAAGAGTGAGTACTGAAAATTAATGCTGGTCAATTCAAAATGTTCTTGTATTTTGTCTTCTTATGAGCAAAATAAATCTTCAAAAAAAACCCCACAAACCTTTCTAAGGATAATTTTCTCTGTAAATATCCCCCTCACAGGGTAAGAACAAAGGCATTCTCTTGCCATTTCAGAAATTTTGCTGAAATCAGGATGTGATTCCTCCCGCCTAAGACATTCAGGATAGCTGAAAGATTGGGAAAGATTCTTGCCTTGTTCATTCTTTATAGGGAATAGAATGTGCTGGGGATGTACCATATTGAAATTCACATGGAACTGACACACAGAAATATCTTCTTTTGATGTGTTCATCACTCTAATTATTGTTATGAAGAAGTCTGTGTAAAGATCTCAAATGAAGCATTCTTGTGGCACTACCTAAGAAATGACTCATGTTTCTTTGAGGGCCTGCTCATAATCGCTAACTAGTTTCAGGAACACTGGGCTGTAAAATATGTATTTCATTTCATGGCCATAAAAAGAAACAGGTGAAGGTCATTAACATCTCTATAGGTCTAGAAGGATCATTCTACTACCTTGGTTTCATAAACTGCTGCTGCCACTTAAGGAACTGCTCTTTATTTAGATTAAATCTGCACCCCCCCCCAAAAAAAAACCACAAAAGAAGAGACCTCAAATGATTATACCATATTCTTATTTCCAATCAGATGTGGGACCAGAAAAATGTCCTGATAAGTAAAATGAAGGGATTAATTTGAAAGATATTTAAGGTCCACTTTGCCTTATTCTGTGTTTTCTGTGAATGCAAAACAGTCTTTTCTATTGGGAGTAGTTGACAATGATAATGTAACTGAAGCAGTAAAATTAATTAGATGAATTTGGGAGATGAGCTGTCCCTGAAAAGAAGTTCATCTGCAAGTGAAAAACACTAATATGGTTGTTAAGGTGCTGTGTCCAATGTCCTTTAGCGCCTGGCTCCTCCTAGTGTAATACACACCATCTAAGAGCCTGTTAGAAATGCAAAATCTGAGGTCTCACCTCAGACCCACTGAATCTGAATCAGCATTTTAACAAGGCCTCTGGATGATTCATATGCATACTAAAGTTTGTGATGCACTGCTTTACAACAGATCCATTGTTTCAGAGGTATCATTGACCAGAATGACAATGGTGCAGCTCTGTGTTTCCACCATGCCCAGATCAAAAAAAGCATTAAAATAAAAAATGACAGGGGTGTCTGGGTGGCTCAGTTGGTTAAACATCCCTTCTGCTCAGGTCACGATCTCATAGTTCATGGGTTCTAGCCCCTTGTTGGGCTCTGCACTGTCAGTATGGAGCCAGCTTGGGATTCTCTCTCTTACCCACTCTGTCTGCCCCTCCGTAACTTGTGCTTTCTCTCTCTCTCAAAATAAATAAATAAATAAATAACTATGAAAGAAAAGAAAGGAAAAAAATGAAGAAAAGAAAAAAATAATAGTAGTTTTAGAACCCAGGGAAGTGGTCTTCCAGACCAGTGGCAGCAGCATGACCTGGTATAACTTGCAGCATAACTTGCAAATGATCACACTCCACCAAAGACCTACTGAATCAAACCTTTCAGTCTGGGGCCCAGGCACTTATATTTGAATGGCCCTTCAGGTGATTCTGATGCCCAACAGGACTTTTGGAGTGGGAAATGAAGAGTCGCCAGATATAGATAATCAGGGTGAAAGGCAATTGATTAGAGTTACCAAGCCCAAAGGGGCTTACAAGAAAAACAGACATATTTCCATAAATGGTGCTGTGTTTTCAAGGGTTAGAAATATATGTGGAATGAACTATGCTTGTTATTTTTTTCTCCAACTCCATACATTGCCCTTCAAAACTGATACAATACCAGCTTCTTCAGGGAAACTTTTCCCTTCCCCATTATCTGTATTGACCATGTGGTGGTTGTCACTTTCCAATAATTGTATCAGGAGACCACCAGGGAACTACTTTATGTATAAAGTTTCCAGAGGGTAGAGATTCTGTCTTGTATCTGTGTAGCCTGCAGGCATTTAACACTATATCTGGCATACAGTTGAGGCTGAATATGTTTTCTATTTGTTAATTCTTTTGTTTGGAGATGAAAAGGCCTATTTATTTTCCTGGTTTAAGAATCAGTTTTTTTTAAAGGATGAATAGCTACCTGTAAAATACGTTGAGATCCTCTGATTAAAAGTAAGCTATGTTAAGAACATCTCCTTTTATACATTAAGCATTAAAAAAAAATCCACCAACAAAGTCATAGAAGGTCTTTACCCCCCAGTAGTACAATTGAAACATTTGACATAACATAAAATATGTCTCCATTTTCATGCATTTAAATTTCTAATTGTTTCTCGGTTCCTTTGGAGAGCTTTTCTAGGTCAACGAAGTACTCACACTGTGCTGCACATTCCAAGAGTCCAAGTTAGTCTCATCTCTTATCCTCAAAAATAGAATGCTAGCAAATGCTTTTCGTTTATACAATAGTTAGAAGAGATCAAAAGAAAAATTTGACTGTGTCAAATGCAGGCTCCTGCAGCTTTTAGATTTCTGGTGAACAATGTTATTCCTAGCTCCTTAGTATCTCCCCTTCTTTCAGGTTAGTTTCCAACCAGTTTCAATCCTGAAAAACAAAACAAAACCACCACCACCACCACCAACAAAAAACCGTGACAAAGAATTGTGGAAAATACAGTGATGTGATCATAGATTCCTAACCCTCATCTCATCTCATTTGACTCAAGAAATGAGCAAGGGACAAAAATGATGGTGTGTGTGTGTGTGTGTGTGTGTGTACATGACTGCATGGGGGTTGGAACTGCAGTATCAGCAATTTGGAAACAGTATAAAGTACCATCCATTTGCCATAACCTTAGAGGATCTGTGTGGGATTTAATGCAGCAGGAGCCAGACAGAGGAAAGAAAACAATGGCTGACTCAGAACTACTCCATCTGATTTAGATGAAATTCAGGCAAAATCCCACTAAAGTGACATTGTTTGTAAGAATGAGGAATGGAGGTGAGGTGTGGCCACAGCAATGGCTCCACTGTGGAATCCCTTTAACTGCTATGCTTTCACAGCATTCTTAAGTGACTTGTGGGAGATCTGAGGCCCAGCACTATTACTTCAAATGGCTTTGGCTAGAACCTGAAGCATCAGGAAGGTTGTGTGCTGTCCCTCGAATCATTGCCAGGTGAACTGAAAAACAGTTCAGTTTAAGGCTGACCTTGAATACACTTCAGTACACTTCATGACCAACACAGAGGTGAGCCCAAACCAGCACAGAGAGGATTTTTCTCTTGACAGACCCCCAGGACTAATTTCTACCTTTGTCTCCAATGCTGTAAGCTTTTGAATTCTGGGTCTGTTTTCATTAACATTAACATTCTTATTAACATTACCTAATATTGGGAAGGACTCTAATGCTCTCCATATGAACAGTGAAGGATCTAAGGAAAACCCACCCAGGTGATTTTGAGGGAAGTTACAGTCCAGGATTTCCCTCATCTCCTCAAAGAAAGAGAAGAAAGAAAAAAACATCGAAACATAGAGGCCAAGTTTGAGACCAATGCAAAATTCTAGAGGAAATTACCTAAAAGGAAAGAAGTAGTTGTGGGCAAAGACAACTGGAAACTTGGAAATGTCTAAATAAATGTTGATAGTAAACACCAAAATAATGCTAGAGAATCATTGAAGGAGACAAATATGTGAAAGAAATAATAAACTAGCTATAAAACTGACCAAGACAGCCTTTGCATTGCCCTCCGTTGAACCAAACTTTAGACAAGTTTCTTTATGACCATAGGCCTCTGACTTCCCTTTACATAGAGCATTTACTTTAGAAAACTTGAAATTGTAAATTCTTCTCTGACCTGGGAGATGTAAGTCTTCTCCCAGCCTTTTGCCAGTTTAAAACCCAAGAATAATCTTCTCAGGCCTTTGAAATGTAATCATTGAAACAGAGAAAGCTCCCCTCTGTCCCTCTCTGTAGGATGGTAGGAGCCTAATTTAAGCAGGTAGGAAATCAGCAAACCCATGTGGCCTAATCATATTGATGAAACTCACCTCCCCAGAGTCCTCCAGTAACTCTTCACTAGCTAACCTGAGGGTCTAAAAACTGCCCAGCCCTTTGTTTCAGTCAGTTCAGTTCAATCTCTCTCCCTTATTGCAATGGTCTCAGAGGAAATCTTTCTTGCCTATTTAACTGTGTTCTGTGGAACTTGTCTTTGACAAAATCCACATCATTTCAATAAAAGCTGGTTATATATAATATAAAATATATGTGGTCTAGGTAAAATGATAAATTTCTCATCATCATTTCATACACGTACGTAATTACATTCTGGAAGACAAATTGAAAGAAAAGAAAAATGTTAATTCCAGGCAAAATAGATCAAAGCAAAGGAACAACTAAAAACAAAAAACAAAAAAAAAAAAAGAAGAGATAAAACTTGAAATTAAGTTAAATTAAAATTCCCAAAGATGTGATCTTTACATAGAATAATCCATTAAAGTAGTATATAAAACCAAAAATGTTTTAGGGGAAGAAACCCTCAAAAATCCAAAGAGAAATTAAGCAATTTTCTTTCAGTTGTTGACAGACAATGTGGACGGAATAATAAATAAGGATATAGGGAGTTTAATCTTGGAATCAATATGTTTTATTTATTAGGCATAACGTATTTTCAGAATTCTTAAATTCCACCAATGCCAAATCTACCTTAAATTTGAGTTAATTATAACTGTTTGGAAGAAAAAAAATAACAATATAATAAACACAACTACATTACATTGATTTTAAATTACTTACTGTTTTCAAAAACTTTACATTATTGCGGGAGAAACAGTTTAAACTGTGAGGGGAAAGTGTCTTAGAATTAAGGTTACAGCAAACATATAGCAACTGCTGAAGGCTTTAAAGATTATAGATTCCTTTAAAATACCTTTAAGGGGCCCCTGGGTGGCTCAGTCGGTTAAGCGTCCGACTTCGGCTCAGGTCATGATCTCACGGTACGTGAGTTCGAGCCCCGCGTCCGGCTCTGTGCTGACAGCTCAGAGCCTGGAGCCTGCTTCAGATTCTGTGTCTCCCTCTCTCTCTGACCCTCCCCCGTTCATGCTCTGTCTCTCTCTGTCTCAAAAATAAATAAACATTAAAAAAATTTTAATAAAATAAAATAAGAAATAAAATACCTTTAAGCCTTTATTCTTTCTCATTATATATATATGTGTGTGTATACATATATATATACACACACATATATATATGTATATATATACACATATATATACATATATACATATGTACATAGGTACATATACATATATGTATATACATATATACATACATATATATATATACATATATATATGTATATATATACATATATATAATGAGAAATGCATGCTTTGGCACAGAAAGTTATATGTATAAGCATGGTCTGAGAAACACTATTTACAAATGACAGTGTTAATTACCATTAGGAACAATTCAAATCCCGGCAACATAAAAATAATAAATAAATTGCATTATTTTCATTTGGATAAAAATGTAAAGCCTTACTTTTTTTACTCTTAAAAAGAATGTAAGTAAGTGAATCAAACATTTGCTTCAAGAAACTAAAACAAATTTAAAAAGACAATGAAATAAACCTGCAAGGAGAAGGATGCCTCAAGAAGGGATTTAACAAATTATTGAACAAAATAAAAGGAAAAAATTAGTCATATTTTAAAGTAAATCATTTAAACTTTTCTCTGAAAATAGCTATAAAATATGACGGATAGGATTTCTTCCTGTTAACCTATATATTCTGTTTTTTTTTTTTTTTTCTTCAGGGACCACATATTATTTTACAAATATTTAATTGCACTTGACACTAATTCAGACCCTGGAGGATAAATATACAGTAGACAAAATGGACAAGGTCCCTGTCTTTGGCAGCTCATGGTCTGTTAGAGAAAAGAGACAAAAAGAAATTACACTAGGGAGTCATAGAGGTGTGTGGAAGGCAGTCAGAATGCTCCTTAAACTAGATCTGTGATGTTACATGCTTCCAGAATAAGGCTCAATTTGGAAGATGACATTTCTGGCACAGCAAACACATGTTTAAAGATATGAGGAAAGAGAACACAATAGCATTTTTAAAAGAAATCCAAGGTGACTGTGCGTGTGTGTGCGTGTGTTTGTATTTTAACTGAAATGTTCAATTATGAGCATTTGAGAATGAGAGAGGATGTGTATGAGCTTACACTATGGAGGGCTCATAACAAAAGTGCTTAGTAATATCTAAATTATTCATTAGGGAAAATGCAGATCTAGAGCGCTAACAAAATGAATTTTAAACAGAGTTGCTACTTGTATTTCCTTTATTTTATTGTGAAAGAAAATGTAAATAATTACTTTTGAAATTAATTCCCAAATAAACTTCTATATTTGAGTTAAAATATCTCCAAAGTTCATGAGGTATTCATATTTATTTGATTTAATGTTCAGTCCTGGCTATAGATATATTGCAAAAAAAGAAAAAAAGATGCATTGGTACCACTAGATTAGTATTTTTGAAAAAGAATCCCAGTTTATTCACTTAAATACATTATTCGGATAAATAACATACTCCATTAATTGCTGCATTATAATCCTATGCAGATTTGAAAATTATTATAGAAAATATTTTTAATGTCATTTAAAAACTAACATGTTTTGGGGCGCCTGGGTGGCTCAGTCGGTTGGGCGTCCGACTTCAGCTCAGGTCACGATCTCGCGGTCCGTGAGTTCGAGCCCCGCGTCGGGCTCTGGGCTGATGGCTCAGAGCCTGGAGCCTGCTTCCGATTCTGTGTCTCCCTCTCTCTCTGCCCCTCCCCCGTTCATGCTCTGTCTCCCTCTGTCTCAATAAAATAAATAAACTTAAAAAAAAATTAAAAAAAAAACTAACCAGTCCTTTAAAAACTAACATGTTTAATGTCATTTAAAAACTTCTATATATGTGGTCAAATGAGAAATGTAGATCAGAAGTTATTGTGCCTCCACTAAAATAAATCTAACATATGCATATGCACAGATATAGGAGTGCTGTGTCTTTCACTGGGTGATAAAATTAAGCTGATTTTTGTATTCTTTTGTAATAACATAATATGAGTAAATGCCATATTTCAAAATTAGGTATCCTATGTAATTTCATTCATTCAAGTTGTGTTTATTATTGGGCATCACTGATTGTGAAATGACGAATGCAATGTTCTCCTCATTTCATGCATGAATAGCTTTCTATGATCTTATTAATATCATTATTTCACATCTGAACGGCTTCTTAAAATACCAGGAGCTATGATGGCCAGTGATTTTGTCAAGACTGAATTTCTTTCTGTGTGATTTTTTATTTACTTATTTTTACAAAAATGAAATACTAAAACAGTTAAGTAAATGCTCCTTAAAGACAACCGTTTGCTCAGCCCAGCATGTAGTGAAATGCTTTAATTGTGAAATCCATTATTTTGCACAAAACTAATTCAATTCAAATAGAGATGCACAATAACTGAGTGGCAGATTGCACTCTAGGATGCACTGCAGCAATTTGGGGCTTTTCATTTTTATTCTATACCATCCTGATTCCCTATAGGCAACGTTCCCCGGTTGTTGTTCCTATAATATGGTTGCATCAACATCCAATTTATTCTGCAGCAGGAAATAAACTATTTAGATGTCAGTCCTCCAAAGATACCCTGCTACACGCTTTCTCAAAGAAGGAAGTATAAACAACTAATTGAAAATTCTGATCTTGTGTTTACATTGGCATCTGCATTTTGAATAGTCTACATAAAATTCAAAATGAGAACTTCTTTAATAATTGATTTGCAGTATTTGTAATGAGAGGAATCTTTTCTCAAATATGAGGCTACAATTTTCTGTCTGAAGTTAAGCATGTAGAACAAGTAGCCTGATAAAATTAATAATTAGAAGGATTAGGCAAAATAGAGCATCAATTTATAATGATGTACTTTATAATATCAATAGTATAATTATTGCAGTAGCTCCGGACAACTTTCAATAGAAAGTGAATGAGAGTGAATTTTGGTTGGGAAACCAATAGTTCATATCATATTTTGGAAGCAGATCGTCCCTAATCACCTTTGGTATGGTAATCCAGGTAGGATCTTTCGCTATTTAATTTAGAATTTGTTTCTAGTGTTTATATTTTCTACCAATAATTTGATTTGAACATATATTAGTAATAGCCTTCTTCATAAAAGACCATAAGCAGAATAAATGGTTATGTGGTATATATTGAGATATTAAAGTAAAAAATATTATTTTATCCTTCTCAAATCTATATAACTGAGTTGTTTGTTATGAATACCTTGTGGAAATAAAATTGATTTTGATGTACAAGAAGCTTAACAAACCCATCTTTAAACTGAGAGCGTGGCTTGAATCCATCATGCTCTTGAATTAATTTATAATGATGGGTATTAAAAGACAAAGACCAGCCATATAGAATCTACAGAGTTGCCTGAGGAGGAAAAAGTCTTGCCAGTGGGTCAACTAGAAACAAAATGAACCATGAGTAGAAATATCAGCAGCAAAAGTTAATCAGTGACCATGCACTTGACTGATTTCTGAACAATATGCACTTCAGCTGAATGAAACCTAGCTGCTCCTATCATTTTAATAGTTTGTGAGTCCGGAAAACATAAGCTATCTGAGCATCTTGGCAAGCTATATTCTTCAACCCTCACCTCAAATTCAACTTTGTCTGGGAAACCTGCCATAATTGATTGGAAAAAAAGTACAAATTCTTTCCTATTCATAAAGCAATAAAGAAAGTTTCTAGCCTATCTTCCCAAATGTACCATGAACGATTAAAAATAAGCCACACTTAAAACAATCTTTTCCAAGTGATCGATTTTTCTTAGATTATGAGTTTGAAAATGGCAGAGATCTTACTGAATTAGTATATTGATAATATATGAAAAGAAGTCAAGAAAATACAAATGATAAATAAATAAATAGTCTAGTTTGCCAATATTTCTAACCCTTGCTTAGCAGTATTTGTACGATATTTTCAATTCTGTCATGGGTTTCATTGTCGTAGTATTCTCAAAATAAAAGTAGTTATTAAGTTTAATGAAAACTTTGAATATTTGTCACACAGCTCTTTTAATCCTTGAGGGAGTTGTCTGATTCAATTTTCCTTTACCTTTCTCCACTCTAACCTCCAGAGGAGCAAAATAACCAGAAAGCTAAGTGCTGAGAGGTAATTTGGATTTAAAAATATCTGGGGGAGGTGCAGATGTATTTAGGCAGTTTCTCCTCTTTCTTTGATTCCTGCTAAGTGGCCCCCTTTTCAATTTCTTTATCTAGTGTCAACAGGCTATAAGATTTTTTGCAAAGGAATACATTTTCTTGGTTGACAAACTAAAAATAGTTTCCTTAAGAAATGCAGGAGAAACAAGATTTTCACATCGTTTCCCTTGCTGTTTCCTTTCTTCATGCTGGTAGCATCAAAGCCAAAGCCATTCCATTCAGCAAGTTTCTGACACCCTGATTGGCTGAACACAAAGAAAACTTGCTGGGGAGCAATTTAACTGTCACAATTTTTGTTTCCATCCATAAGCAGGTGACTGGGGGAACCCAAAGGCATATCTAAGGAAAGTACAAAGGGGTACCCTGGGGAAAACTCCCACCTTCTTAACCACAGCTGGAGAAAGACCGTATGTGATGTGGAAAGGGACACGGAAGGCCAAGATTCATGCTATAAATGAAGCAAGTTATCTGTCAGACAGCAAAAGGTATCTTCTAATAGGAAAGAGGGAAAGGATGTGGAAAATAAAAATGACTTGGGAAACATGACTCTTGGTGGAGAAGATGACTCCGGAGATAGAGTCCACAATTGGCATAAGGAGATTCTAATCTACACTGGAAATAGATAGCTTGCCATTATCAGCAACTTTCAGCCCATAGTGATTTCTTCTTTTCCTTTTTTCTGCCTGTTCTGCATAATCTCCCATATTATGTTCCATCATTTTATACATTTCCAGAGTTTGAGATTAACAGGTAGGAAGCCCATTATCTACTGAGGTCAATACAGAATATTTAATGGTTAGATATGAAATAAAATGGGGAGTGGTGTTTCCCTCTCTCTCTGCCCCTCTCCCACTCACGCTCTCTCTCAGAAATAAATAAACATTTAAGAAAAATTTAAAGGGGCACCTAGATGGCTCAGTCAGTTAAGCGTCAGACTTCAGCTCAGTTCATGAACCCACATTTTGTGGGTTCAAGCCCTGCACTGGGCTCTGTGCTGACAGCTAAGAGCCTGAAGCCAGCTTCAGATTCTGTCTCCCTCTTTCTCTGCCCCTCTCCTGCTTGCGCTCTATCACTCTCTGTCAAAAATCAAAAAATAAATAAACATCAAAAAAAATTTTTAATGGGGAGTGGGAGGTAGAACAGGAAAAAGGTGTCTTCTATGGAATTGATGGTGAAGTTTAGTGCTTTGGTTAAATTTAGTGAATATGGCCTATTTTGTGAGGATTAAGAGTTATAGGGAAAATTCTGTGCTTTAGAAAACTGAAAAACTATTCATTTTTTAGAGTCTGTTTTTCCAGATTATCTGATTCTGATCTATGGGAGTTATTTTACAATGATGTGAAATATTTTTTATCTAGAGACAACAAATACATTCTGTCAGATGGAGGTTCGGTTGACGTCCCTTCCTGTCCATGGCCGGGGGAGGGGGAGGGACAGGAAAAAAGCAGTTTCTATTTGTAATTTCATTTCACCATTTCTTTATATGAATTTGTGCATCTTTAACTTCTTCTTTGAATGAGTTACATCTATCTGGTACCTTAATTATGAGTTAAGTAAAATCTTTAATATGTTCATTTATGTATGCATGGGGTTCATGATTTTACCATTAAACATATTCTTTCACAAAGTGTAAAAACAGCTAGAACTTGGAATCGGGAGAGATGAATAAACGTTGTAGTTGCTATTTTTGTTATGAGCCAGCATTCATGATTCTATGTGCTGGGACACGGTCATGATTAAAATGAAGAAGGTTAGAGTGTAGTGGGAGAATTAAGTAAATAAATAGTTCCAGTAGAATGTGTGAAGACATGTAATCCAGGTAAGTACAAGGCCCTATAGTAATGTGGATAAAATAGCAATTGACTCTGCCTCAGGGTCAAGAGAAAAATGGGGTGTGTGTATGGGGGGCAACATTTAAGAGTAAGATTAGGGAAGGAGTTAGCCAATCACATTATTGTCCCTAGCTACCGCTGATGAATAGCTATAATCAGACATTGTAATATTAAACACAGAACCAGGACAAAGGCAATGAGTGAATAAGCTCTCTTTTACTCAATCAGAACTAAAATGAGCTGAAGCACAAGGTCACATTTACTAATACTAGGAAGTCGGCAAAGATACAAAGTGTAATGTTCTCTATTTAACCTGCGTAGACTTAGCAGTGGCTGAGATTAATGATAGCCCAGGACAAATAAAAGATACAATTTCAAAATAAGTGCAAGAAAGCTCATAAAGCAAGGTTAAGTTTAAATAAAAATTTAATGTCGACCTTTTTTTTAAAAGTAATCACATAAGAGGGAAATCACATAAGAAGGAAAAGTAATAATACAAACTTGAAGCACTGTATCTCTGTTCAATGTCCTTTTATACCTATTTTGTCATTGTAACCTCAGGAAAAGTCCCTGTGAATTCAGCTGAAGAAGGGAATTCTAACACCGCTTTATACTTAAGGACTCTTAAACATAGAGAGGTTTTTATATTAAGATCTGTGATAATAATGATAAATGCTTTCATGTCTATAGAGTTTCTAGTTCAAAATAATTTCTACATACAGCATTTCCTTTAATTTCCTAACCACTAGCGAAAAGGAGGTTTTATTTTTCACGTTTTACAGATGAGAAAGTGGAGTCTTCGAGAAACAAAATTTCTTATGCCAAGTTAAACAGCTAATATGTGGCCCCCTGCTTTTCTGGTCCTCATTCTGTGATTTTCTACTACAAGTTGCTTCTCAACAAAAATGGAACTTTATGATTTGGAGATACTAGGAGTCATGGAGTTTGAGATTGAGGACCCATTAGGGCTGGGAATAGAGTTTGAGATTAGAACTAGGTACTGGAGCTTTGTCTCTAATTCTGTTTCTTTAAATGCCAGAAGAATGGGCGGGAGGGAGGTGTCAGAGGAGCCAAATAGGCCATCCTTCCTTCCTGTCCTACCGTCATACTATGATACGTGGAGGGAATTAAGATTTACGTACTATCTTAGTTTATCCCAGCACTGTTATTAGTGCCTTCTGAAAGAATGAAAGAAATGCATTTTAATTAAAAACAACAACAACAACAACAACAACACAGGATTTTTATTTAGTTACAGGAAACATGTAAAGATCAAGGAAAGTTCTAACAACCCCCCCCCCCCCCACCAACCATATTAGTTTCAATAATGTTAAAGAAAACTGTGTGGTATAAACATAGATCTTTCTTGTTTGTCTTCATTTCATAGGACCCAGAATTCCAATTTGTTCTTGAATTCAGTTTGGGCCATGGTTAAATGCTGCATACTGGGGTATAGACTAATTTATCAATACCTTGCAGAACCACTACCTATGGTTTTTCAGGTTGTGCCCTTCAGAAGTTGCCCAGCCAAACAAATGAGGGCACTCAATTCCAAACCATTTTCCGCCCCACACTCCCTTCCTCAAGGGCAGGACCTGAGGTTGGGTTGAAGTCATCTGGAGGGGGTACACACTCTTTTTTTTAAATTCACACCAAGGCACTGTATGTGTTCTCAGAGGCAGCGAGGAAAGGGAATGCGAACAGTAGGAAGGACACTGGAAGAAAGTGGTCAAGGATGTGAGGTTCCTTTAGAACTGCCCCCCTTCTGTTCTCTATACACTTTCTGTTGGCTCAGAAGCCTCTTATCCTCATCACTCACCTCGATCCCAGTGCCCTCTCCTTCTTACAAGAACTCTCATCTTCAAGGGGTAACTCAGCTAGCATGAGTGACATAATAAGGCTTCTTTGGGAGGGCTTCTACCTTGAAAAATATAATATGGGGGAAAAAAAAGTTTCCTGGCTGGCAGTTAACTGGGACTCTTTCGCTTTAGAGTAAGCCTAAACTGGCTTCTTTTTATCTCTAGCTTTCCATCTATTTCATGTATAGATGGTTTGGTTCTTCCTTGCAGCTGCCAGAACCAAGGGCAGCTTCCTTGGACGAGTAGCCTGAGGTATGTGACTTCTGACAGCTTTTCTGAGAAGTGTTGGGTAAATCTTCTCTCTTGTTTGTTCGTTCTCCAGGACTGCCTGCATCTCATCACTCCTGCATGAGATCTGTCTCGGCATCAGGGACTCTGCTTTACTCGTAGAAGTACCAGGGCAGTTATCCAGACTTACTGAAGGAAACACCACAAGGCTGAACCTAGTTCCCCAGAGTTCTGTGCTGTGGCTAGGAGCTAAAGTCCAAAATAATAGTGATTTTGTTGTTTCCTTCAGATACAGACCTAGAAGTGGAATGACTGGATCCTATGGTAGCTTTACTTGTAATTTTTTGAGGAATCTGCATACTGTTTTCCATAGTAGCTGAACCAATTTACATTTTCCCACCAACAGTGCATAAGGGTTCTCTTTTCTCCATAGCCTTCAAGAACTTATGACTTTTTTTTTTTTTTGATGATAGCCATTCTAACAGATGTGAATGATATCTTATTGTGGTTTTAATTTGATATTTCCCTAATTATCACTGACGTTGAACAGCTCTTCATGTACTCATTGCCCATTTGAATGTTTATTCAGGTCCTTTGCCCATTTTTAAAAATTGGATTAGTTGTTGTTTTACTATTGAGTTGTAGGAGTTATTTATATATTTTGGGTATTAACCCCTTATCATACATGTGTTTTGCAAATATTTTCTCCCATTCTGTAGTTTGCCTTTTCACTTTGTTTTCTGTGCAGAACCTTTATAGTTTGATATAGTGCAACTGTTTATTTATTACTCTGTTGCTTGTACTTTAGGTGTCATATCCAAAAAATCATTACTATCCTAAAGAGATAATCTGTACCGCTATATTCATTGCAGCATTGTTTACAATAGACAGGCCATGAAAACAATCTCAGTGTCCATTGACAAATGTGTGGATGAAGAAAATATAGTATATATATTATACACCCACACTCCCCCCCACACACACCCACACACCCACTTCCCCCCATCCCCCCCACTCACAATGGAATACTATTCAGCCATTTAAAAGAAGGAAATCTTGTCATTTGTGACAACCTGATGAACTTAAGAACATGCTGGACATTATGCTAACTGAAGTTAGCATACTGTATGCTAACAATACTGTATGATCTCACTTATATACAAAATCTAAAAATAAACAAACTTACAGAAACAGATCAGATTGGTGGTTGCCAGAGGCAGGGAGGAATTGGATGAATGTAGTCAAATGGTACAACTTGCAGCTACAGGATAAAGATATTCTGGGGATCTAAAGTAGATCTTAAAAGGTCTCCTCACAAGGAAAAAAAATTATAACTATGTGAGGTGGTGCATGCTAACCAAACTTACTCTGATGATCATTTCACAATGTATCAAATCATTAAGTTGTACACCTTAAACTTATACAGTGTTATATGCTGATTATATCTCAATAAAACTGGAAAAAATAGTCTGACCTAATAATAAGGCAGTTGTTGGCCCTGCAGTCATTGTGTGGTGTTTACATTCCTTCTCTGTAGGGATACAATGATGCAAGAACTTCTATGAGGCAAATTTTTGGCTCTGAACAAAGAAATAAACATATGAAAAGTTATCCCTTCAGTGGAGCAGATCCTGATTAGGAGATAATTCTCTGGACTCCTGTTGTTTGGGTTCAAATCTCTGCTTCACGCTAGCTGTATAATCTTGAGAGCCAAACTCCATATCGTCCTTTTTAAAATGAGGAAGATGGGGTGCCTGGGTGGCTCAATTGGTTAAGCATCTGACTTTGGCTCAGGTCACGATCTCATGGTTTGTGAGTTTGAGCCCACATCGGGCTCCATGCTGGTAGTGTGCAGCCTGCTCGGGATACTCGCTCTTTCTTCTCTCTCTGTCCCTCCCCTGCTCGTGCTTTCTCTCTCTCTCTCAAAATAAATAAATAAACTTAAAAAAGTAAAAAATAAAATGAGGAAAATGAGCACTATTTCATAGATACTACGGAATTCAAATAAGAAAACACATGTAAGTCCTGACATAGTGCCTAACAAACAGTAGCACCCAATAAGCATCAGCTATTAATTAAATAATTCCCATTACCACTTGTCATGAACAGAATTAGACCTTCTGAATTTGGGGAACAATACATTGAATTGTTGCTTAATTGGATAGACCCCCCTCCACAGGGAAATCTAATAGGCAAGATGTCAGCACCTTCTTGTTGATATAAATATACTCTGATACAATTGGATATAATCCTGTTTCTGCCATAGATGCAGTCTAATGTTAGACTTAATGTGCTACACTACTTGGAAACCTGTTTTGGGCAATCATACTGTCTGACTGGACCCTGAGAGGGTTGTATTAATCAATAAACACTGAGCTGCTACAATGGCAGGTCATGTTTCTGTATTTTACTCTAAATATGGAATAACACACTCCACAAGTCTTTTCTCAGCTGCTTGATAAGCCAGTTTGATGTTACAATGACAAAGAGATAATTTGCTGAGGACATAACCTATTGGCTGTTACTCTGATGGCCTCAGAGGATCCCCAAATCGATATTTTCTTGCATCCTCCGAGTTCCCTGATGTGATACAGGGCTACTTCTTCTCAAGTCAAAATTGAAATTAGAGAATGATAGAAACACAGTCTATCAGAGCTGCAAATGATCTAGGGAATATCTTGCCAAAACCCTGACACAACTGAGACTTGTGGAGAGGGTTTCACAGGGCTCCTGGTAACCTCTACTGTGATCATTTCAACAATTCTGGAATCAATGCTGGGAGGCATCATCTATTTGAAGAAACAAAGTTCCTTGTCCAAATGTACCTACTTATGTTCATTACTAGGTCTGAAACTCAACAGAAGCCATTTGATTGTAAAATTGGAATATAAATCTCATAGCTACTTATTAGGTGATTTACCGGACCATGTAGAAAAAAAAATAAATGGGACTATCATATGGACATCAAGATACCATAAGGAAGACAAAGGGCTCAGAAACTTAGGGTGTCTACCTCAGCAAGAACACTCATAAAACAATAAATCCTACCCTGCCAGATAAACACAATAGGACTAGAGAATAATGCAGTGGATGCTTCTGGATTGTACACAAAATTTCTTAAGCTGGGAGGACCTGGTAAAGACACAATTTTCAGTGCTTATTATGTTCTCATGTGGAGAAATATCATAAGGCAAATTGGTGAAAGAATCAGCCATGGAGAGCTACATATTCTACAGATACACAGGAACAGATAGGCATTGCAGGCTTCAGAGCTATACATATTTATTTTGCCAACAATATTTGTCATAGGAAATCAAGTCAAAACACTGTAATAAGCTAGTTTCCAATATGAAATAGACTTTCAAACCCCAGAGAATTCTTGGGGAAAAGCAAAAAACAAAACTAAAGAAAAAATTCTTAACTAGCTTAGCCTATCACCCACTCATGTTTCTGTATCAGATCTGGGTCATAAATTTCATTACATTTCAATTTTCTCCATTATATTGTTCTATTTCAAAAAGAAAGTCAGCTTTTGTTTATCTAAGCTCACAAACCTGGAGGCAGGCAGAATACTTAAAATACAAATGCCCATATTTAGAGAAATGGGATTTTTCTAGTCATAAAACGAAGAGCTTGCAGAATAAGGATTAAGATCATATACATACATGGCTTTTGGTATAATACTTGACCTATAATATCACTATGTTCCAGCATTTAAAAAATGCATATTAAATCAACTTAGAAACAAATAATCATAATAACAACACCCTCTCTTTGTCTGAGAAGGGAGTCAGAGTCACTTACACATTAAATTAAATACTACCCCCCCACCATGTCAAATCAGGAGTATTAGAAATTGGGACAAATGTTTGTAGAATGCTAATGTTCAACTCCAGGAAACATTTATTTGGCATATACTCTACAAAACACTCTGCTAAGATCCATGGATGATCCAAAGGTAGAAAGACATACATCCATTCCTTAAGAACTTAGAGTATACTTGGGAAAGAGGTTTGTGATATTCAGTCATATACCTATGACTGAGGGCAAGGTATGCTATGTCTCCTAGTAGCTATCAGAGAACACAGCATTTTAGGCAAGAGAAACTGCCTTATGAGTAGTAATGTTGCTGTTGCTAATGATTGCTTCTTTGTGAATTCTCGATGGGGACCCTCTGCAGATCTCCAGGATTCTCTCTTTGTGCAACTTTCCCTCTTCAGTACCTTTTCCTTTAAATGCCAGTAGGTAAGGACTCTCAGCTCTGCTCCTCAGCTCACAGAGTCAGCTGAGGTCTGCCTGGGTTCCCCCTCTCCCACCCCATTCCCAGCCTGAAAACACATTCAAGGCAGTAAGTTGGAGGAAGCATAAGGTTCACCTTATTTGTTTCCTGTCTCTTAGGGATCACTGTCCTGCATTGCTTGATGTCCAGCATCTCAAAATACAATGTTTTATATATTTTTTCTGGGTTTTTGTTTGTTGTGTGTGGGAGAGTGAGACCTATCTCTGTTACTCCATCTTGATAGAAAGCAAGTCTTCATTGATTAATTATGACTCTTTGAAGAAACTACCCATTTGCCATTGAAGAAACTGAGGCTTTGGTGGTATTAAATAACTTCCTGAATTTCACGTAGAACATGAAATTATGAGTTGGTATTCATACCCAAGTTTTTAGGCAAGTAGGGTCTAGCGACTCCTGGAAGAGGTGAATGGCTTATGCCATTTACTCTAGGTTTGGGGGATAGCACTATCCATTTGGTATGCTTCATATTTATTCATCTTACCTTGACACTTCTCACCATCAGAGTGCTTAGATAAAAACAGTATTTTTTAATCCTGACCACCTGCTTTCTTTATGGACTCTGGAGTTTTGGTATGCTTAGGCAGAAGGTACCTACATGACCAGCCTCCACTAAAAAGTCTAGGCATTGAATCTCCTTAGCTTTCTTCCTAGCCAACATCTCATACATGTCACAACTCATTGCTTGAGGAATGAAGTATGCTCTGACTCCACTGCGAGAAAACTCTTGGAAACTTGCACCTAGCTTCCTTGGACAATGCTTCCTGTGCCTTTTCCCTTTTCTGATTTTATTTTGTACCATTTTGTTGTAATAAATTATAGTTGGGAGTAAAACTTCATGCTGAGTCCTCCAGTGAATGTGGAGGTGGTCTTGAGCATTCCTGACACAGGGAGATAATACCTTTTGTTAATGATATTATGAAGAGCTTGACACCCTATTGTGAGAATTTTAATTTGTTCATTATTTCTGGAGAATCATTCAGAAATATGTATCAAAATTTATTACCTATACTCTTTGATTTAGTGGTTGCATTACTTGAAATTTTACTTAAAAAACACAGGAGAACACACACACACACACACACACACGCACACACACATAACCTCATAGATTTACAATATTATTCACAAATTTGAAACCCTGGAGACTATTTATGAACATAGGACTAGCTAATTCAGTTATGACATATCCATGTATCGACCATGATCTGTTGTAATTTGTAAGGAATCTATTCTGATTGGTCAATGCCCTTTTTGATGCCTTGTTAAAATATTTGATCATTTCCACTGGATATATTTAAACAAAACACTATGCATACTATATACACTATGCCATGATGCTATGGGAAATGTTTAGATAAACACTTCCCAAGTTGCTCATAATTTGGTGAGTTAGAACAGATTTTTACACTGTCATCAGATAATCTAAGCAAACACAGAAAATCCCATCATCAAAGAGCAGAATTTTAATAATTTCCTAAATATTTGAGTGACTTGTTATTTAGGCTAACAAAGGTGAATATGTACCTATTGTCATAGGGAAAAGGCTTACCAGGGCCATTTTTTGACCTGACAAAGGCCATCCTTCTCAAAACCTCTCTAAAGAACTAGGTAAAATTTTAAACAAGATAAGGAATTAAAGCCCCAATCCCTTCCTTTGAGGTTCAACGTTCTACAACTTTATGGACAGAGATTATCCTAAGTTCTACTGGTGGGAAAGAGCCCTGAAAAAAAAAGACAAATTAAAATGACCACACAATTAGACATAGCCCTTCCTGTTCCCACTGGTGGAGGGGAAGCTTAATGTATTTCCAGTAAGTGTGATTTACATAATCTGTGCCTTAAACTTGTGATTTTGATAAATCTTTTTGGCACTTAGCATATCTTCAGTATGTTTAAATACATATTATCTGAGCCTTTGCATATTTTAGAATATCTTCTGTCACCTTTATGTAAGAAACAGCTTTTTTGGGTAAGACACTTTTCTTATTTAAAAGCCAATGGTTTTGTTCCATTATCTTTTGTTCTCACTGGTTGTGGCAGAAAAATTAAAGCAACCACAATTTTGGTCTATCATAATTAAATTTGGCTTTACCCTATTCCTCTCCATCTGGATGTTTGCAAACATTTTTCATTGTATTTGCAGCTCAAAACCTGATTTCAGATCTATACAAAGGAAGGTTGTATCTATCAATTTTACATAAAGTATAAAAAGCTCTTTCAATATCAGCATGCAGGTCTTTTCTAGTTCAGGAATGTTTCCTATTACTATATTTTAAATACTTGTCCTGTTTCTTGATGCTGGGTTCTTACTTCGGTTATATTGATGATCCTTATGGATATTTCCAGTTCTCTATATCTATTATTGCTTTCATGTATTCATGGCTTACCATCTGTAACACTGAGTTGTATTTCTATAGTATCAATTTTTTTATCACCTCCAAATGAATTAATTGTAGGGAAATAGAAACTTGGTTATCAAAAATCTCAAAATTCAGACTACCTACTTCTGTGGTTACAGCATTCTTTCTTTCTGCTGGTTTCCAGAGGAAAAACCAAAACCAAAACCAAAACAACAGCAATAACAACAACAAAAACTTTGTCTAAACCAAAAGTGACTCTTTGACCTCTTTCTATGTATAATATCAATAGAAACTATTTAAAATATTGGAATAAATTCAATAAGAGCTATCACCCAAACCTATACGAGAAAAGAAAAGTACAATTTCAACCAGGTTCATAAAATAACACTTGCAAAAACTGGAAATTCCCGAATAGGAAAACATTTTAATGTTCTCATGATCCCTATTAATTAATAGATTAGTCCAAATAGTTAATACCACTTATTACTACCAACATTTTCTAGAAAAATATATGAATCAAAAAAATAAAAATATATGGCCATAGAATAGATCATCAATAGTTATGGAATGAATAAAAGTGGTTATGAAAATTTAGCAAAACAAGCCCCAAGTGAGCCCTGGATTGTTGGAAAATAAATGATATCAAAATGCTTCACAGGTACCTCCAAGGCTGTCAGTTAAGCATCCGACTCTTGATTTCCCCTCAGGTCATGATCTCAGGGTTCATGAGTTCAAGCCCCACATCAGGTTCTGGGCTGACAGTGAGGAGCCTACTTAGGATTCTCTCTCCCTCTCTCTCTGCCCCTTTGACACTCGTGTTCTCTCTCTCTCTCTCTCTCTCAAAATAAATAAATAAACTTAAATAAATTAATCAATACATAAAATTTAAAGATAAAAATAAAAATAAAAATGCTTCAGTGTTAGTTTCTTGTCACCACTGTAACAAATTACCAAAGATCTGGTTTAAAGCAACAGAAATGTATTCTTTCACAGTTGTGGAGGCTAGAAATTAAAAATCAGCATCACTGGGCCAATTCAAGGTATCCACAGGACTATGGTCTTCTGGACTCTCTAGGGTAGAATGTGTTCTTTGCTTCCTCTAGTTTTTGGTGGCTTCTGGCATTTCATGGTTTATCGCCACATAATTCCAGTTGTATAGGCCAGCATCTTCAAATCTCTGCTCTGACTTCACGTGACCTGCCCTTCTCTGTTAGTTGAATCTTACTCTGATTCTCTCATAGGGTCACTTGTGACTGCATTTAGGTCCCATCCAGAAAATCCTGGATAATCTATTTTTCATGCCCTTAACTTCATCATATATGCAAAGGTTATTGTAACATATAAGATGACGTTTACAGGTTCCAAGGACTGGGACCTGGTATCTTTGTGAGTCATTTTTCAGCCTACTATGGAAAGAACAAACAAAGCTGAGATGCTAGTACTGAACAAGGGAGACTACTAGAAGCAGGATCTAAAGTATAGAAACAAGTTTAAACACATCTGAGAATCTAGCATTCAAAAAGGTTGATGCTTCGAATGAGTGGGAAAAGTCATCATTCAACAACTGGTCGGGCATGTGGAGACAAAGAAAAATAGAAACTACCTTAAACTATAAAAGAAAAAACCTCACTTCAAATTTCTTAAACTAGATACTTATGTGAAAAATAAAACCATCTTAAAAATAACTTAGTTACATATTCATACAAACTGAGCATAAGGAGTTTCCCAAAGTGACTGACAGAATTAGAAAGAAAATAGAATATGTGAATAAAATTTAATATCTAAATTTCTGGATGATGATAAAATACTATAGCAATTCAAAGAAAAGGAATTACTTGTCAACCTATAAATATACTTGTAGTAGTATGACATATAACATATTGTTATCTTTAATATATAATGGTCCCTAGGAAAGATAAACATTTCAATTGAAAAACAGGCAAAGAAAGTGATAATGCATGTCATAAATTGAGACTACAGATGGCTTATAGGGGCACCTGGGTGGCTCAGTCAGTTAAGAATCCAACTTCGGCTCAGGTCATGATCTCGTGGTTCGTGAGTTTGAGCCCCGTGTTGGGTTTTGTGCTAACAGCTCAGAGCCTGAAGCTGGCTTCAGATTCTGCGTCTCCCTCTATTTCTGCACCTCACCCACTCGTACACTGTCTCTCCCTCTCTCAAAAATAAATAAAGATTAAAAAAAATGTAAAGAATGCAAATGGCTTCTAAACATGATAATGTACAAATTCACTAGTAAACACAAAAAAGGTAAATTTAAAAATAAAATGAGACTTCAAAAAACTATCAGTGCAGAAAAAATTTAAAATATGCTGATAAAATTCACCGTAAATGAAGTACAGACAAAAAGATGGCTTCCACACTGTGGGAATGTGTAAACTACAAACCTTCTTGCAATAAGAAACCAAAGACTCTTTCTATATAGATCATCTAGCAGCTCTACTTGAAGGAATCGACCTGAAGGAAATAATCAGTACTGCTTGACTATGGAAATGCTCACCAAAGTATTCTTTATTACAATGAACCACAAATTTTCAATTATAAGGACAAGTTAAATGAATTATTGTATGCCCTCCTTGGCTAACACTGCAAATATTGAACATTTTAAAGAATAGATAATTATCGGGAAATATGTTCCCAGAATATGTGTTATGAACTTTCATGTAGGCATATATATATATATATATATATATATATATGCAAAAACTATACAATAAAATCTTGATCATCATGGATTTCTTCTGTGTGTCATGATCTTGGTTTTCCACTTATTTTTATTTTCATAGTTTCTTACTTATTCTTGTATTTTCTTCTATCTTTACTTTTCTGAATTTTCTATGATGTTCATTCATTGCTTTTTCACAATAAAACATTTTATGACTGCACAATAATATATGTACATTGTTATTGAAAAATTACTTATATTGTTTGTAAGTACATAGAGTCACAGAGAAAAGGATCACCTAAAATCCAATCACCGTAAAACAAACACCATCACCATATTGAAGGTTGTCCTTTCCTCTACCTATTGATGCATACTTGTACTCTACATATTTTTCAACTTGCAAAATTAGATGAGATTATTTTGGCACAGTTTTTCATTTTCCTGGAGAGTGAAAACCAGTATTCTGAAGGCCACTCTCAAGTCCCTAGAGTTGGCACAGAATGATTTGGGAATATGCCATTATATGCCCCAGTGGTATAGAATGTTACATGACCAGTGCACTTTCCTGCAACACAGTTAGTCAGAAAAATTAAAAACACCATGAATTGCTGAGAATATTTTGCTGGGACTTTTTTTTTTTAGTTCAACTTAGAAAATAGATGGCAATCTTCTTATTTTAAAAGAATGTTTTCCTCCATTTCTTTCCCATTTTAGCAAAGACAGTAAAGAATTCAAATTATATAATATCTCTGTCCTCTATGCCAGCTGTGTTTTGTGTTTGTCAGATGCTTCAAGTGATTTTCAAGCAGCTGGGCTTTCTCAACCATATTTTACTTCAATTATCTTTCTCCATGATCTTCCAAGCTATTTCAAATGATACTCCCCCCACTCTGATTCAATACACATGTTTATAGTAAAAAAAAATTGGAAAATAGAGAATGAAATGATGAAGAAAATCAGAGTCAGCTCTAATCATGCTAACCAGTGATAAATAATGTTAACATTTTTTTTATCACTAGTCATTTTTCTATACACACCCATGTATAATCCTATTGTACTTACAGTTTGTACCATTTATACCTCACAGCTTTAATACTTTACAATTTTATTAATTATTCTTCTCAAGTATTAATATTAATGTTTGCAATTCATTGTTGATATCTCATCACCACCTGGCTCTCCGTATCCCCCTATCAACGATGCCAACGCCAATGCTCAGTTACTCAGATCTGAACCATGGATTCTTCCATGACATTTGCTCTCATAACCCACATCCTGTCGTCAGCCAATTCTAGTAACTTTAACCAAAAACAACAACCACAACAACAACAACCACAATCTACAGACTTCCCACCCTTTCATTGTTAACCCCTTACCCCGGCAATCATTATTTCTTTTCTACTCCACAACAGAAGCCTCCCTTCTCGCACTTTGCTACACCTACAATTAATTAAATTAAAGTCAGACCATGTATTCTTCTGCTTAGAACCCACTAATGCCCTCCCATCACACTGAAAATAAAAACCTAAATATGTGCCATGGCCCAGAAGAACTTGGACTCCAGGCGTCTATTTCTTTGTTCCTTCTCCTTCTCCTTTCTCACTTTGCTCCAGCTACAGTTGCTTCTTTCATGATCCTTGAATATGCCAAGCTTGTTTTGAGTGTCTTTGCATTTTTTTTGTGTGTGCTCTGGTGTAAGACCTCTCCCCAGACACTGTCGTGGCTCCCTCTCTTACTTCATACAGTTCCTATTCAAATGTCTCCTGCTCTTAACAACGTATAAAAAATATCATCACCTATGACTTGCTGTTTTACATGTTTCCTTGTACGTCTTCATCAGTTATCCTCAGCTCATATTATGTTTATGTATTCATTTTACTTATTTTCTATCTCCCACACTAAAACATAAGGTGAATAAAGATCAGGGCTAGTCAGTTTTTGTTAATCCCGACACCTTCAAAGTGAGTGACATACAGCATTCATTAATTAATTTAACCAGTTCTCTCAAACTACACAGCTTTTGTTTTCTCTTATAAGCAATACTTTTCATCTTTGATTATAACATAAGAGTATTCTAAAAGCAAATTATATAATTTAAGTGATGTGAGTATTGTGCAAAATGATTCTCAATAACAGATTTCCTTAATTTATGCTTCCACTAATATGGTATTAGAACACCTATTTTTATATACTCTTATGAACACTGAGTTTTACTCTTTAATTTTTCTCTTTAAATTTTTCATTCACTTATGAGGCGAGATGCTTCTTTTCACATTTTAGATGTTACTAATAAAACTGCTTTGAGATCATTTATGTAAACAGCCTGCTACATAGTGAGCTATCAATACAGGTTAGTGATTTTTTAAAAATTATAAATGTGTTGTTTTTCTAAGAAGTCTTAAAATCTATAGAAATTGTATTCCAACTATAAGAGTGGTTTTCAGCCTGTTGTAACAACTTGATTACCAGGTTTCTCATTTTTTTTCATTAAAATATTAAAGCCCCTGCTTCACTAGGATTATTGACCCCTTAATGAAAACAGTGCTTTGAGATCAATGGATATACCACATTATAGAAGCATGCTGATTAGCAGTGAATGTGTTTTCTCAAGGAACTAAAATCCAGGAGGTTAAGTTCTAGTTATTATTAATATTACAGACTCTCCCTTACCATTTACACAAACTTTAGGTTATTTTGAGAATTTAATATTTAAAGAATAGGGTGGTAACACTATAATCAATGGTCAAAACTATAGATCCACTGAAAACAAATCGGGGCATATTTGAAGGTAGCTCATTAGAAATAAATACGGAAAGTCCTCTTTATTTGGACAAAGTCCTCCAACCACTCCATCCCCACCTTAGCCCCGTCTTTACCTAGATGTACCAGTCATAAACCTTGAAAGTTCCCTGGTTAGAGGCATTTCTTTCTATTAAGGGTTTGATCCAAAAGGCTACTGTTAATATGCTAAACTGCAGAGTTCCTATCACCTCCCCATTTGGGAGGGGGATGTTCATGCTATAGTTACCAAAGAAAAATAAACACTAGCACCTCACATCCCCTTAGCCTGCGTATTTTATCTAATTTTGTAGTTGTTACAGAGCAGCTTACAGAAGCTTGAAAGCCTATTGATGGAGGAATAAACATTTTGAAGCATGAAAGACAGGCGAGGACAAAACAACAAGGTTGTGGGCCACTGGGCATCCAAAAAGCAGCAAATGGACACTGGCTGGTTGAAGGGCGGGAGGTCATCAGGCCACCTGAGAGCTGAGGGAGCAGGCACACCATCAACTCTCCCCTACATTGTGCGTTGGCCTCAGGCCTTCCATCTGAAGGGAAAAACCTATTCTTTTTTGACTATAATTTTAGTGAGAGTTGTCTGCCTTTGTTTCTGCAAAGTTTCTATTTAGTAGATGAATGTGTTTATGTTGAGCATTTATGCAAGAGGGAATGTAAGAAAACTGAATGCTGTCAGGGGTGACTTCATGTGTGTCGGGCCAGGGTACTCCAACTTCAGAAGGGCTCCATGCTTGCTTTTCTAAACAATCTCTGAACAAAGCCATCACATTTTCAATTTAATAGTCCTCAACACCAAAAAGGCAGTTGATTAGAATCCAATTTCTCAATGGTTGAAAGTAAGCCTTTATTTGATTGGGAGGTGGGAAGCTGCAGAGATAGAGAATGCTAGGAACTTGGTCTCATTCGTTGTTTTTATTATAGAATAAGTTTACTCATTTACTTTTCTTATGTTAATCTCCCATTTCCTTACAAGCATTATACTAAATGTGTTTCATAAGAATTATATTTCAAACACCAAGCTTTTTTTTCCCCTGTAGCAATAAAACATTAAAATAACTTATACTCTTTTTGATAAATGGAGTTATTTGAACTTCATAAAGCACAGAGAAAAAATTTATAGTGTAACTGAATAATAAACACAGCTAGTGGAAGTCTTTGAGGTCTGGAAGGAGGAATGAAACAATGTATACTTCCTCCCATCTCATATATCTGATCCAATTTCCAGATCTCCGATCCATTCTAGTCACTTAAACACCACATAAACTTCTTTGACATTTAATTATATTATGTATATGCTTGGTACATAGAAGGACCAACAGAATGAAAACTTCATTGAGTGTTTTTCTGGCTGCTAACCAATGAAATGCTCTGTGAGATGGGGCAGTGGTTAACAAATGCCTGGCCTGGCAGTAAATTCTCCAGTCTTAGGAGACTGTTGGACCTGCCTGAGAGTGGCAGCTTGCTAAACTGTGGTTTGAATTGACTGGGGATACTTGTTAGCATTGAAATGGGATTTAATAGGCTCAGCACGGGCTTGATAAGAGCCTGTATTACCAAGAGACGCTTAATTCAGCCTAATTATTGGCTTTCGGTGATAAATGGGTCGCCTCAGCCCCAATGCTTTCTTGCGAAGGAGACTGTGTCAAAAAGCTGTTTTGCAGTAAGGCAGCCTTTTTGTGCCTAGGCTGAAGATGGGATAAATATTTAATCTGAACCGGCACCTTCACTGAATTTCTGCATTAAAATAGGCTTTTTCCAAGGTCAGATTTAGAGAGAGTTTGCATGTTTCTGCTAAAAAAAAAAATCCTTAGAACCACTAAAGGGGGAATACATATACATATTTCATCCAGAAATGTGTGTGCAGGAAATATCCCCACTGGAGAATTGTTTATAGCAACTATTTTTCTTTACTTAAATCATCATGAGTGGTATAATCTTGCTTCTGTCAGACAAGGACCATCTCTCATCAGATGTTTCCTCAGATGTCTTTCCTCAGCCATGGGCTTGCTTGACTTTGCCTTGTGTAAGAGAAATATGAAAGCCCTGGGTCTGCACAATCTCAAGACATGAAATCCCCAAGACACAGAGTATGAAATGTCTATTGCTACTTTGTTCTTTATAATTTCTCATATCTTTTCCATTTTTAAAACATATATAATTCATGTATTTTAGACGGAAGCTCCTCATTGATGTGAACAAGTAAAAGAAATAATCCCAGGCAGTGAAAATTGATTAAGTAGCCCAGGTGAGCTTTTGGTACATTTCTTCCCTTCTGACTTTCAGATTAGGACTGGTTGACAGGCTTTCGGTTTTATTACCTCTGCAGCAGTCAGGGGAGATGTGGACGATAGAGGGGGTGCTATTTTTATTAACATTTATTTATTTATTTATTTATTTATTTATTTATTTTGGAGGGGCATGTGTGTGTCCCGGTTTGTTGAGCATCTGACTTTTGATTTTGATTCAGATCATGATCTCATCGTTCCTGAGATTGAGCCCTGCATCAGGTTCTGTGCTGGAAGCATGGAGCCTGCTTGGGATTCTCTCTCTCTACCTCTCTCTCTTCCCCTCCCCTGTGTGCACACGCACATGTGCACTCTCTCTCTCTCAAAAATGAGTAAACTTAAAAAGTAAAAATAAAAAAAAAATTTAGAGTGGTTTCAGATTTACAAAAAAAAAATTAGAAGATAGTATAGTGTGTTCCCATATACTGCAAATTCAGTTTCCCCTCTTTTTAACATTTTACTAATTAGTAAATCATTGGTATTACATTGTCACAATTAATGCAACAAATTGGCATGCTATTATTAACCAAAGTCCATTCAGATTTCTTAGTCCTTATCTAAAGTCCTGTTCCTGTTCCAAGAGCCTGCATTACATTTAGTCTTCCTCTTCTTGGCCTCCGCTGGGCTGAAACAATGTCTCAGATTTCCCTTATTTTTGATGACCTTGACAGTTTTGAAGAATACTGGTCAGGTATTTTGTAGCGTGCCCTAAAGTGGGATTTGACTGATATTTTTCTTGTGATTAGACTGGGATTAAGGGTTTTGAGGAGGAAGATCACAGAGGGAAAGTTCCATTCTCATAAAATTTTACACACTATCAACATAACTTCTTACTGATGATATTGACCTTCATCACCTATTTGAGGTAATGGTTGTCAGATTTACCCATCACCGAGTTGCTTCCCACCCCCTTTCCATATCATACTCGTTAAAAGAAATCACTAGGCACAGCCAGAATTTAAAGGAATAGTTGTTATGATCCACCTTCTTTTTTATAAATTTTATTTAATGTTTATTTTATTTTTGAGAGAGAGAGAGAGAGGGGCGCCTGGGTGGCGCAGTCGGTTAAGCGTCCGACTTCAGCCAGGTCACGATCTCGCGGTCCGTGAGTTCGAGCCCCGCATCAGGCTCTGGGCTGATGGCTCGGAGCCTGGAGCCTGTTTCCGATTCTGTGTCTCCCTCTCTCTCTGCCCCTCCCCCGTTCATGCTCTGTCTCTCTCTGTCCCAAAAATAAATAAAAACGTTGAGAGAGAGAGAGAGAGCGTGCACACCAGGGGGGGAGGGGCAGAGAGAGAGAGGGAGACAGAGAATCAAAAGCAGGCTCTGCACTGTCAGCACAAAGCTGGATGGGGGTGGGGGTTGGTGGTCAAACTCATGAACCATGAGATCATGACCTGAGCCGAAGTCAGACTCTCAACTGTCTGAGCCATCCAGGCGCCCCAGATCCATCTTCTTGAGGTAGAAAATCTACATAACAAAGGAAGTAACCCCTCCACCCAGCAGCTAATTATTTCATGTATGTTTCTTCACAAATAATGACGATACTAACTGTGAGAGATTGCTCTCTCACCAAATACGAGAATACTAACAAATTTCCAATACCTGTCTGCAGGTCCCAGGTGGGAAAAAACAGCATATTTACCACCATAATAAAAGAAGGCACAGATGAGGAGTAAGCAATCCCTATAGTATACACTGCCTCTGAGTCAGATGTAGGAAACCTCTGGCCATGACATCTACATTGGTTTTTACGGTGTGAGTTAGTGGCAGAATTGTAAAGTGGGTCAAGTGTTTCTTTGAAAGCACCTTTTCCTTTTCTTCTATCCTGCTTCTTTTTTTCCCTCTCATTTCAGCACTACTCTCTTCACCCCAGGGCACTCAGTGATTTCTGGCTGCCAATTTGACCCTACCTGTCACAGAGAAAAACGTCTCATAAACCAAACAACAGAGCACACAGTAAATCACCTAATGCTTTGACATGTTACTTAACACAATTCCATTTGGCAGATATTTATGGAGTAGCAATTCTATGCTAAACACGGGTATCATGGGAACTAGAAGATAAGGCAATCCATATTAAATTATGATTCGGTGTGATTAGAGAAGTGTTGGAGGTATGCCTCTTTAGGGTTTCATTTTCACCAGTGGGATTATGTTTTTTTGTTTTTGTTTTCGTTTAATGCTACAGAGAAGAAAATGCTTCTTTCAAATAAATCACCCATTTTAATGAATGTTCAGCATTAATAAGAGTGTGTGATGATATGGAATTTAAAACGGACTTTCCCTTCATCTCGCAAATGAAACCTGAAAAACTAACCATAGGTTTTGTTTCAGTTTCATGGCATTATTATTTTAAACACCTCTCACATCCTCACACGTACATGATATTTGGCGTTGTATCTCTAGTACTCGGCATAGAACCTGATAATATATTATGTAGCAGGTGACTAATAATATTTGTTGTTCCTATGCCTTTTTTGGTTTTATTTGATTTCATTTTCACATTTAAAATAGTAAATTTTATTTCTTAGAACAATTTTAAATTCATAGAAAAACTGATGGGAAAGTACAGAGATCTCCCATATATCCTCTGCCCCTACATAATGCACAACCTCCCCAAGTATCAAAATTCATAGACATTTAGGACCAGTTATTTTGCTTTCAGAAATTAATCCCATAAAAATACCATCATATGTGTAAAGTAACAAACGTACAGGGTTATTCACTGGAGCCCAACTCTCCATGAGAGGAGTTCTGCTAAATAAATTATGGTACATCCATAAAGTGTGTTAAGAGAAAGAAATTTTTAAAAATATTCAAGCTATAATGTTAAGTGTGGGGTGCCTGCATGGCTCAGTCGATTAAGCTTCTGACTCTTGATTTCGGCTCAGATCATGATCTCAGGGTTCATGGGTTCAAGTCCCACATTGGGCTCTGTGCTGATAGTGTGAAGCCTGTTTGGTATTCTCTCTCTCTCTCTGGCCCTCCTCCGCACCTCTCTCTCAAAATAAATAAATAAGTAAATAAATAAACAAACTTGACAACGTATATATAATGTTAAGTGAAAGAAATCAAAACAATGTGCAAAAGTGTAGGTTCACTAGGCTACCATTTGTATAAGAAAATTGGAAAAATAGGTATATATACATTTCAATAAGCAACTTATGACAGTGGTTTCTCAGTCAGGGGGAAGGGCGGAGGGGTGAGGCCCAGGGGGAGAGGGATATAAGTGGAAAAGAACCTTACTATGTGCTTTTCTTTTTCTTTTTTTTTTTTTTTTACTTTTTGAAACACATGACCATAGTATCTATTTAAAATAAATAAAGTGATGGCTAAAGTTAGTTTAACAATGCTTTTTTGTATGAGTCAATGACTGTTCATACAGAAAGATTACAGCTGACGTGCCCAACTGAAACTTAAAGTCAGACTAATTCTGTGAATTAGCTTGACACATCTAGCTTGCAAAACTAAAAGATCTTAGGTAAAAACGTGACTGTGTTGCTCACTTGTAGAGAAGGGCCTGGCCCTAGGCCTGCAGAAGCAAGGGATTCGGGCTGAATTAAGATACCCTGTTTCAGCTGTGCTGCCCTTTGCAAGCCACATGGCTGGAAATACGGCTGATGCCAGTTGAAACAGATGCATAAATTAATGAATATCTATCACTTTAAATGATATAATATCTATAATGACTTAAAGCAGAATCTGACAAATAGCACTATGCAAAATTAGTATTAGTAATAAAAGGAGCAGTAGTGGTTCTAGTAATAAAAACAACAACAACAACAACTATTATTATTGATGGATTTGTATGAGGAGATTCATTTGAGGGTTACAAAATGTTGGGAATCCAGGGTGGGATTGGGCAAAATTATGGACTGCTTGTTGAATGCAAACATTAGAAGTTGCAGGGAAAACTCATTTTGCAGATAGCCATAAAATAACTGTGTATCAGAGATGAATGGAAGAAAATAGAATGATGTGCAATGGAACAGAATAGAATATTAATGTAGAGGAATGAACTCCTATGTTTTGGATCTTTCAGCTGTCACTAACAACTGAAGAACTCTTTTGCAAATTATTATATTCCTACCACTATTTTTCTACTCTACTTTGTCTAATAATTTGTTTTCCGTGTTATTTTTGTTTCTTGTTTATTATTATAGTCATTATTTTTATGAATTTTGAGATGAGGCAGTTAGAATTCTTTAGACCTGTCTGTTTAATCCTACCACAATAACAGAAATAACATAAAGATCAAGGTCACAAATTGGCACTGTTTCCTCCCTGCTTTCTTCTGTCTATACAGAGAAGGCAACCTTGCTGGTATAGACAGAATCTGATACAAAAAGGATTGTTTAGTATGCAAAGAAGTTAATGAATGAGACTTGGTGAATGGAACTGGTATAGCATGGGTCATGAGCAGGACTTCTCCCACTGGGTTCAGGCTGCTTTCAGAACTATGGTCACCAAGTTTTTACTGGCTGCTTTGACTATGGATCCCAAAGGGATGAGCACTGCAATGACTGACCCCTTCCCTGAACACAATGGTCTCAAGCTGGATGCTCACCAAAAGTATCCAACTGGGGCAGCTGGCTGGCTCAGTCGGTGAGGCGTCAGACTTCGATTCAGGTCGTGATCTTGCAGTTCGTGGGTTCGAGCCCCACATCGGGCTCTGTGCTGACAGCTCAGAACCTGGAGCCTGCTTCACATTCTCTGTCTCCCTCTCTCTCTCTGCCCTTCCCCTGCTACTGCTCTGTCTCTCTGTCTCTCTCAGAAATAAACATTAAACAAAAAAAAGTAGGGTCGCCTGGGTGGCTCAGTCGGTTAAGCATCTGACTTTGGCTCAGGTCATGATCTTGCAGTTCATGAGTTTGAGCCCCGCGTCAGGCTCTGTGCTGACAGCTCGGAGCCTGGAGCCTGCTTCAGATTCTGTGTCTCCCTCTCCCTCTGCCCCTCCCCTGCTCATGCTCTGTCTCTCTCTGGCTCTCAATAATAAATAAACGTTAAAAAAAATTTTTTTAAGTATACAACTATTGTCAAAGAAAGTGAACGCATAGATCTGTTATCATGAACTCTAATCTGCAGGAGCAGGAACCAGGAATCTGTATTTTCAAAAAGATTCCAATGTGATTTCAATCAGCCACAGTTGTACACTTTCCTAATAATTAGTTCCTGGCTAGCTTCATGTTTCATAACCTTGACCAACACTGTTGAGTCTTATAAATTTCACCTGGTGACGCTGGTCAGAAAGACTCCTGAATCCCCCTTCTTAACTTTCTTTTCCTCCTCCTTTCTTGTGACCTGCTTCAGATTTTCCAGTGGATTACGTGAGCACTGCTTGCTTTTACTTGAGGTCCCTTCTTGTGACCTGCTTCAGATTTTCCAGTGGATTACGTGAGCACTGCTTGCTTTTACTTGAGGTCCTTTCTTGTGACCTGCTTCAGATTTTCCAGTGGATTACGTGAGCACTGCTTGCTTTTACTTGAGGTCCTTTCTTGTGACCTGCTTCAGATTTTCCAGTGGATTACGTGAGCACTGCTTGCTTTTACTTGAGGTACAGCTGGCTGATGCTCGAAGACATGAATGCTTTTTCTTACAAAAGCCAAATAAGAAATATAAATGGCTTCGCATCTTTGTGGGGGAAGTACACCCACAGTGAACTGCAGTCCAAAGAAGCAAAGACACAGTTGGGTAATTTCCTTGTGTGTTCAGTTTAAGCTAGATTGTTCTCTTAAATGCTGAATTTGTGATATTAACAATAGGTGCATTTGTAAGGGTCACAGGAAATCTTAAGAATGAAGTGGGCCTTACTCTCTGATGAATGCACAGATTCAAACTGACAGAGAGGACAAAGGAAGAGAATTCCAGAGGGAGGGAACAGCCTGAAAGCAGTATGGAGTGCCAGGAGAGGGCATAGTTGTTTCTATTATCAAGGAGCAAGTGATCTCAACAGCTTGATAGTTCATTCCACTGTAGAGTGGCCAATGATATTTCATAGGTAATATAGGAGCAGATTGGAAATTTGATTTAGGCTGTTGCTGAGGTGGTGGTTTCACTGGTATACCAGTTGACATGACTACTACAGAAGTAGAAGACATAAGGATTGAGGCTGTGCAGAGTGGAGTTGGGGTCAAGATGTAGAAGAAAGAGCTATGAACTAATGTTTATCAAATGATAATGCTGGGAACTGAATAAGCAGTGCCTTGTTTAATCTTCACAATGAAGCTAGTTAAATTTAAATGACAAATAATGGCCTTGGAAAGGTTAAATAATTTATCCAAGGTTACGCAGCTGGTAAGTTGATGAGATCACATTTTGTTATTCTGTTCTTGGCACTAAAAGTTCTGGGGAGCAGTCACAATCGCAGCCAGAGGGTAAGGCTATGCCCATAACATGGCTACTCACATCCTGTGCGACTGCTTTGGAAAACCACCTTTCGTATTATTTTAAAATGAAAAGTACTTTAAAATATGCTTCAATGCTCTTTAAACAAGAGAGATTTTTAATGATCCTATCAAATTTGTATTAATGAATCTGGGCTGCAGAGTACCGTCATCTCGCTTCAGATATGCCAGGTTTCTTCCTTTCACATGAAAGAATTGGTTTTCCTCTTCAGGGAAGAGAGTTGTGGTATTTAGCATAGAACTTATCATCATTCATAAAACATAATCATGTTGGACATAACACTAAGGGGTTTCATGCTCTCTTAAACTCTGAACGAAGGAAAACCCAGAGCAAGTTCTTTAAAAAGCTAATGAGACTACGGATAGCAACAGAAGTGTGAGAGTTGTGGTTTGTAGCCTTTGGTGAAGGGTAGGAAAAAAAAAAAAAAACTGCAGTGCATTACTCTTTGTAATATCTATTTGAGCTGGTGATACATTTCTTTTCCCCTGAAGATAGTTTTTTTTATTTTAAAAATAACAAGACAAAGAGTAAATTATACATTTTTAACTTAAAATTTTTCTTTAAATGTATTTTTAAAACGGTGTTTCATTGACTTGTGTTCCTTCAGTGGGTGAATAATATGGTAGAATTTACTTACTAGGACATAATCTCTTATAATATGAAATTTCTATTTTAAAAAACTGAGGAAGGGGTGACTAGATGGCTCAGTCAGTTAAGCTGCTGACTTGGTTTCAGCTCAGGTCATGATCTCACAGTTGGTAAGGGTGAGCCCCACATCAGGCTCTGCGCTGTCAGCATGGAGCCTGCTTGGGATTCTCTCTCCCTCTCTCTCTCTCTCTGCCCACCTCCCACTCATGAGCCGATGTGTGTATGCACTTTCAAACTCTCTTTCAAAAATAAATAAATAAACATTTTTAAAAAATGAAAAAAAAAAACTCAGGAAAAAATAATAAAATCTGTGCATACCTTCCTTTCCTCACAGCCCTATCTCATCACATTACTGAATATGAAGTCTGAACTAATATGGTATCTTAAATGGTTCAGCTACAGTGAGCAAATGCTAAGAGGAAAAAGTATTGTACACTGAAAAGACTGTGGAAACTAGTCTTCCCTTTCTCAAACCCTCACAAATAAAACACTGATGCCTTCCAGATTCCCACTGTATGTATCCAATCCAGTTACTATATAAGGTCACCAGGGAGACAGCTTCAAACATGAAAGCTCACCCATACATCACCACACTCACACATGCTGACACCCACAAACACAGACATAGGGTTGTCCACACATGTTCTCTGAGAGTATTATTTTTTAAAAATGAGTTAATCCTAAAAGAAAAGAAAAGTAAAAACTCACATATGATACTTAAAATTAAAAGGTCAGAAGTCATGGTATATTAAATATCAATAAAACCAGTACAAACAGTGTTGTCCTAAATAATTGTTGACATGGTTATGAAACATAGCAAATGCCAGAACAATTCCTGAAATACCAAAAAATTGATAAAATAGAATAATAGACTAAAAAATAGCTAAATATATCACTCTATAATTTGGTAAGGTAAAGGTAAACAATAATAATAACAGGCAGTATTTATTGCTATGTTATAACAAAAATACATTACATCATTTAATCTTCTTTCAAAAACTAAGACTACCAGAGGTAGATACTGATACCTTCTTTATTATGTAAATGAAGAAACTGAGCCACAAAAACTTACATCATTTGCTCAACATCAGAAAAAAGGCATGTATACTTCCCAAATCAAGAGATGTAAATAGCAGGGCGCCTGGGTGGCTCAGTCGGTTAAGCATCCGACTTTGGCTCAGGTCATGATCTCAAGGTTCGTGAGTTTGAGCCCTGCGTTGGGCTCTATGCTGACAGCTCAGAGCCTGGAGCCTGCTTTGGATTCTGTGTCTCCCTCTCTCTCTGCCTCTCCTCCACTTGTGCTCTCTCTCTCTCTCTCTCTCTCAAAAATAAAGAGATGTAAATAGCAAATCAAAATTTCATCGATGTAGAAAAACACGACAATATAAACTAGGAAAAGACAAGGAAGCATTCTACATTTAAAAGAAAACTGACCAGTTTTGCCTGGAAAACAAACCAACAGTGTATGTGAACATTCCGTTGGTAGGTGAGCTACCTAAACTTGCTAGGCTTCAAATCAAAACATTAAAAAAAATTGTTTCAAGAACATAATGAATAAAAATGGAAATCAAAGACTTTGCCCCACCCAAAAGTGATACTTTCATGCTTTTTCCACTGTTAAGACTGTGACTCATCTTCCAGGTTGTCACTCTCAACCTAGCTCTGTGATTGAAACTTCAACTGAGTAAATAGATAAGATCAGGTGGAATATGCTCAAATTCTATCCGTCATACCTAAAATCCAACTTCCATATACAATTATCTTTCGTCCCTCCTCCAATTTTCATACCTTTTCTGTGAAAGGCCAATCCATCTAGTCTTTGCATTTTCAGGAATTCCAATCATTCAGTCTCAGTATGTCCTTCATAGGCTGCCATGTCCTAATAGTGTCCAATAGATCCTCAGTATGAATCTTCAGCCTCAGTATGTCCTTCATAGGCTGCCATGTCCTAATAGTGTCCATTGGAATAACAGCAGCAACTACAATAAGAGAACTTCTGGATCTTACATGACTTTCCAGATATTTAGTAAAATTTCTTAAGAAAAAAAAAAAAAGGAAACTAAACACATCCTATTTCTTCAGCTCTCACTCTATTGAACACCAGTCTTTGCTCATGGTATTAAAAGTAAATGATGCTTTTTAGGTTCTCATCTTGCATGACCTCTCCCAGTCTCTGTTGGATTGTCTACATTCCTACCTGGCCTCTTCATACAAGCATTCCTCAAGTCTCCATCTTGGGGCTTCTTTTCTTCTCATTTAGCATTCTGTCCCTGAGCTCTCTAACTTCCTGCTGCATCAGATTAAAAAGGACAGGACTGAGGGCCAGATTCAGGTCAGGGCTCCAGCAGTGTCAGTGGGATTAGAGAAGAATGAGAGTTTAAAAATTTCTCCAGGCCCCCATGGGAGTGGGAGTGAATGTAAAACAGGAATCTAGGAAAAATCATGGCTTTGTTTTAGCCTTAATCCCTGGGAGGTAGAATCACTAGAAGAAATCTGTCATAAAAATAATAGACTTTGTTTTAGAGAGGTTAATTGAAGAAATTAGGTAGATATCACCACCCAACTATATATGATTATTTTTTAGTGATTTTTGCCTATACAGAATTACTAACAACACATTATCAATTATCATAAAAATTAATAGAGACCGAAACTCTCTTTCTATTAAAAATAATAGAAAAGTAATCTTAAGCATCAGGATGGTAATACTGATAATGTGTATTTATAATTTAATACTATATAAAACTGTGAATGCTGTTATTGCACTAATAAAATTGAAAATCACTGAGGCAAAAAAAAAAGGAGCTGGAAGCAGTCACAACATCTGAATTATCCATTATATCCTTTCTCTGTAGACTGTGAAAATTAGGGCAAACTGGTAGGACATCATCTGACCTGACATCCATTTTTTGAACTAAAAATAAGGTGATTAGATACATGTTTTGATGTAAAATCATGGGTTATGTCAGCATACCGAGCAGGGCACTATATTCCATGGGCACTATGAATATAAAGAATAAATGGGAGATGTTGATGAATATAAAAAATAAATGGGAGACTGATTTTGAGCAGTCTGTGACCAGGCTAAGAAAAAATGAGTTGCTCCTACACCACAGTGAGTCATATAATTGTATTACAAATCAAGGCCAAACTTTAATGACGCGCACATTTAAGAGGGATGATTGTGCTTTGTTTAAAAGTACCCCAAAACTGAGGTTCAACAATGAGCACACCATAAAAAGTGAGCAAGCTAATTCAAATATCTGGCCTCCTCTGCTCCAGTAGATTTAATTAAAGTAGAAGAAAGATTGAGAGCATATATGCTCTCAATTTTTATGTACAATTGAAGATAGATGTCTATCTCCACTCTTCTCTGAGTTTTAATATAATTTTTTTTAAAAGAAAGGCTTTCATAATTCCTGAAACATGTCAGAAAATTTAAAGGTATTCTCCCAGGTACAAAACTTACAGAACTAGGTTGAAAAAAGACCCAGAGGCCAAATCCACTTCAATGTAAATTGGGAATGAAGTGAAATAAAAGCAAATAACAATATCGACACCATTTAACATGGGTCATTGCCTTTGACTTCTTAGGCCCTGGGTATGAACTGCTTTGAAAAAAGATAAAGTAGGAGATAAAATGGTGCTACATCTAGCCAGTGCCCATCCAGCATAGACAGTGGAGACCTGGGCTCTTCTCCTGGAAAGGCAACATCCCCACCTTATTAATGTGGGCTACAAAGAAAATACAAAAGTTTTACCAAATGTGAGGGCAAAAGGATATGTACCAGTGTATTTGTTATTTGGTTTTCCTCATAGTATACTGTACAGTGTGTACTGGGACAGAGTCTAATAACTTTTATTTTTTAGAGAATTCCAAGCAAATTAATCTATCCTTGTTGGAAAATAGTAGATTTGAATATAACCAGAATGAATAGAAATAGGAATCCAAATTTGGCTCACGAAAATATTCAGTAAAATTTCAGTAGTAAGAAAATATGATATTCCAGAGTCAAATAAAGATAATATTTCCAGAAAAAAAAGTTTGCTGTAGAGAATATATTAATTTTTTAAACAGCATGTGCCTTGTGTGCCCAAAAACAATTGCAATAAAACGTGGACTTTATGAGATCAGAGCTGAAAATGAGTCGCTAAGACCTGAAAATGATAGGGTGAATGAGTTTACTGAGATAATGGTGGAAATGAAGAGAGCTGGACAGTATAATAAAGAATGTAAGTAAACTATAATGTTATAATAGAATTAAAAGTGACATTAGGATAGTGAAAATAGAAATTAACATGAGACAGAAAACCTAATGAAACATAATGAATAATTTATTAGTTACTAAAAAGAAAGGAGATTAAAAATAGACAAAACTATGTTTTCCGAAGAAGAAACTAGGAACATTATATAATAAATTGTAATTAAAAAGATAGGAAAAAAATAAGCAATAAACTTTACTTAGAAGAAGAAAACTCTGAATCTTTAGAAGGAAAGAAAGATTTCATTATATTCCAAGTGATTTAAAACCAACATGTAAAGAAACCACTGTCACTCAATGGAAAAAAAAATAGCACTAACCATAACTGACTTTGTAAATATAGCAAATCAATAAATTGTGTCAAAAAGCTACAGGTGAAATGAATAATAAAGGGAAGTAAAGAACATAGAAAAAATAAGTTCATTATTTTACATCAAACAGAATAAGAAGATCATATATCAATCACCATTCAATGTTTACAAAATGAAACAACCGGGTAGAAAAGTAAAAGCTACCATCATCAAATTAAAAATAGGATATATAATGTACAGATCACAAGAGGAAATTAGAGAAGCATACTTTGTCTTTATAGCAAAAGACTGAAGAAAAGCACATCCAGGTAGAAGAGAATAGAGAAACAAAGAAACAAGAAAGAATTAAGATGAAAAAGTTAAGACCAAATGAAACATCTTTAATTAAATTTGCTAAAAGCTTCATTAAAATAAAAGACTCTCAAATTCAGTAAATGTGGTAGTTTTAAAATATAGCCACGGATTTTCTGATAATTCTCTCTTAAAGAAGCAAAGCCTCATTCCTCCCCTCTCAAGAGTCCTCTGAACTTAACAACTCACTTCTAACTAATAGGATCAAGCAGGAATGATAGTGTGTGACTTCAAAGAACTGGGTTATAAAAGGTACCACCACTTCCTTCTAATTCACATCCTCTTGGATTGCTGGCTCAGGAGGAAGTTGACTGTCCTGATAAGAGAGCACTAAAGCAGTGCTGGAGGGGCTCACCAAGCAAAGAACTCAGGTGGCAATGAACCATCCTGGAAGTGGATCCTCCAGCTCTAGTTTCTGATTGCTGCCACACTCTGACTGTAACCCTTTAAGAAACCCTGAGCCAGAACCGCCCCACTTAGCTGCTCCCAAGTTCCTGACCTGGAGCAACTATGAGATAAGGAATGTCTGTTGTGTTAAGGCGCCAAATATTGGAGTAATTTGCTATGCAGCAATATGTGACAAAAGCAGTAAAACATACATACCTATGTTCTCAAACACCTAGATTCTAGTTTCAACAATCAACCCTAATACAAGGGAGCAGATTGAAATCTGATATAAGAACTTAAGCAAATGCAAGTGTACGTACATAACATCAATGAGTATGAGCTATATTTCAACTTATATTTTGCACAAAAATGGAAGACTACTTTCCTGCTATACAAAGAATAAAAGAAACAATAAAGGTTTACCTTCTATTCTTGTGTTATTTTAAGTAATTCTTAAAAGCAAATTTGTTTAGGAAATCAACAGCTAAGAACACATAATCAAATAGAAATCATGAAAAACGCAATGAGACAAAATTTCGCTGCTCATTATTCATACCCAAGTCGCACAAACACACACATATAAATACAGGCATACACACTGAAATAGTGAGCTATTTCTGCAAGTATATAAACAATGTTGCATTTTTGCTAATGCAACAAAGATGAAGTAAGTAATATGGTGGAGAGTGTGTGGTTAACTATCAAGAAAATATATAATTAGACCAAGTGACATAGCATTATATGTAATAAAATAAACAAGTTTAACAAACTAAAATAAAATATTTGTTAAATGTTCTGTTCATTGGGAATGGGAGTTAAGGACCTCAAAAACATAAGAAAACATAAAATAAAAGCATAAGGAGATGCATTAATTGATTTAATTCCATAAACATTAAAACTGCTAAACATCAAAAACAAACAAAGTTAAAGGGCAAAGAGAATATTGGAGAACATTTGCAGTATATATTCAGAAACATGTTAAATCTGTTTAAAACAGTTTTCTTAGAAAAATAAAAGAAGGTATATGAACATGCATGTTTTGCTTCCTAAAATAATGTAACAAATGATACATTTCTTGTTGCTTTAATAAATACGTTATAAACCATTACCTTTCAGTACCTCTACAGAATGGCCTGAGTTGAATGACTTAGAGAAAAATGTGTGCTCCAATGGAAAACTATGCATTGTCTATAGGACATCCCTCTGGGTTATCTAATTCTCATCTTTTCTTGTCTTTGAGCTATTTTACACCTGTGAATTGTTTTATCTGTGGACATGCAAATTCTGTCTTGTCTGGTAGAGATTCAATTGACTTCTCAACCACCCCCTCCAATGAAAAACCAGGTTTTCCTCCATTTGCAGTATCTTTCAATATTCTTGACCTATAAATGTATCTGTTCTTTGCATTCTCTTTATAGTATACTATACTCTTTATATGCTATCCTATATAGCATCTCCCTTCTTCCTTCATAAATTAATTTGTAGAAAAAAAGTTATGGTATATTTATTTCATATCTGCATTATTGCCTTAATTTTATCTTTTTTGAAAAAAAATTTTTAACAACAATACGTTTGCTTTAGGAAAACAATCTGTTTACCTTCAACTGATACTTATAGATTATAAATAAATACAATGTTTTCAGGTTCTCCTTGGGGTGTCTTCATGTTCAACCAATGAATTATAAGTCAAATAATTATACCAATAATTATAATTTGATAAATTCTTATTCTGAGTGGTAACCATACACTCATTTTATTAAATTACTCATGAGGCTGCTTTGAGCATTGCTTAAGCTTGTAACACTGATGCAAAAGAAGATAGACAAAAATAAAACATAATCTTTGCCCAAGGGGAAGTTAGAAACTAATGAGAGACCCAGCAATTAATTATTATCTGTACATATTAGATAACTTTTCAATATTTGCTTAATAAATGGCCAGTTAATAATGATTCAAAAAGTACATAAGGAGCGTTAGCATTGTTTCCTGGAATTTTAGAGGTAGATAAAGGTGATTGGTCACAGGAATTTTCTAATGGCAAGGAAGTCTTTTGAAATTGGCTTTTGAAATTCTTTGATCCAAGAATGGATAAGGTTTGAATAGATGGAGAGGATGATGGAGTGTTTTCCAAACAAGGAAACAATGTGAACAAAGAAATCAGGGTAGGGGCTCCTGGGTGGCTCAGTCAGTTGAGCATCAGACTTCAGTTCAGGTCATGATCTTGAGGCTAGTGGGTTTCAATCCCACTTCAGGCTCTGTTCTGACAGCTCAGAGCCTAGAGCCTGCTTCTGATTCTGTGTCTCTGTCTCTCTTTCTGCCCCTCCCCTGCTTGTGCTCTCTCTCTCTGTCTCTCTCTTTCTCAAAAATAAATAAACATTACAAAAATTAAGAAATCAGGGCAGATTTCACATAATATATCTAGGGAACATCAAATGACACTTAAAACACATCCAATGTTTTCATTTGGGGTACTGCTTATTCATTGATTTCTTTACTTCATATGCATATATTTGCTAAGCATTTACAATGTTCTAGGCAACTTTTCCAGGAAAGGAGGATATAATGATGTGAACCAGACATGCAGCTCCTGGCTCTCATTGTTTAAGTTCTAGTAGGGCAGACAAAGAGTAAATACTTAGATACTTTTAGGGTGGTATGTGCTACATACTAAAGAAAAATAGAATAATAGAGAATGACCAGAGGCAATGACTATTTTAGATATCCAGGGAGTTTCAGACAGTTGAGACAATTTCCTTAAAGTGGAAGAATTTTACCTAAGACCTAAATGAGAAGTAAGCAAGAGTGACTGGAAACTGAAAAGTGCAGAGACACAATGGGGAATGAGTGCAACCAGATATAAACAAAGGAGTGTAACTAGTAAATGTTGAGCAACGCAAAAGGGTGCAAAATTGAGTGGAAGGGGAAGGTAGGGATTTGTGGGAGGCTGAACAACAGCCCTCAAAGATATCCATGCCATAATCACTGGAACCTGTGAATGCTACCCTGTATATATGTGGCAAATATGATTAAACAAAGGATCATGAGACATGGAGATTATCCTGGATTATATGCTTGGACATGATATAATCACAAAAGTCTTATATGAGGCAGGAAAGAGTCAGATAGGATTCCATAGTTTAGAATATTTTTAAGCTTATTTATTTATTTTGAGAGAGAGAGTAATTAATGACCTTGATGCAAGTAAGTTTCACTAGAGTTGAATGAGAGGAAGGGGCAGAGAGAGGGAGAGAGAGAATCCCAAGCAGGCTCCATGCTGTCAGAGCACCCAAACCTGGGGCTCAATCCTACGAACATGAGATCATGACCCGAGCCAAAATCAAGAGTTGGATGCTTAACCAACTGAGCCACCCAGGTGTCCCTAGAATCTTTTAGATATGAATAAAACATTTTTATTTAGCACTAAATGTGACAAAAGAGAGAATGGAAGGAAATGAGGGTTAAAGAGGGAAAAGGAATGATCAGCTTTACATTCTAAATAGTCATTCCAGATACTAGGTGGAGAATAGGATTGAAGGGGCTAAGTGTTGAAGCAGAGAAAGTAGTTAAGAGGCTATTGCAACAGCCTAAGGTAGAAATAAGGGCTGGCTGAAACATTCTGATACTAGCAGAGATGTAGAGAAGTAAGCAGGTCTTAGTGGAAATGGTCTGATTCTGGATAGATTCTGAATATAGAATGAATTGATGTACTGATGGATGGGAAGTAATGGAGAGAGAAAGGTATCACTCACAACTTCTAGCTATTTGACTTGAGCAATTTGCAGATGTTGATGCCACTTAGTGAAATGGAAGTGACCAAGGAGACACAGGAGGGAAGGTTTGGGGTTGATGGCTATGGAAGCAAGTTAAAAAGTCCATTTTGTGTGTATTAAGCATAAGATTATGGATAGACCTCTGGCTATTGAATGCACTGTCTGGGATTCGGGGAGAAGGTAGAGTTAGAAATACACATGTGCACATATAAATGGTGTATAAGTTCATGAGACAGAACTTAGGTTCCCTAGGGATGGATTATAAAGGTTGAGGTGAAGGCCTAGAACTGAGCCTGGAAAATTAAAACATTAAGAGGTTAAAGTCAAAGGGAAGATGCCAGACAAGGAGAATGGGAAAGAGCATGCAGTAAAATAGGAGGAAAACGAAGAGCCTATGGAGTTATAGTCTCTAAGAGCAGAAATTATTTTATAACAGAGGTATTTATATTATATATGAAATATATTAAAGCCAAATCTATTGTCAAATATATTAGAATTAAAAATATATAAAATACTAAATGTATTAAAACAAATCAAAGAAGTGGATACTGAATTTGCTAACTTAGAATAATTAATGACCTTGATCAAAATAAGTTTCACTGGAGTTGAGCAGATGGAAGGAGGTCCACGTAGACCATTGAAGACACAATGAGAAAGAAGGAAAAGGTGGTTACATGTGAGCAAGTGTTATCCATGGGTTTTGCTGTGAAAAGGACCAAAGAAATGCCATGGTATCTACACAGTAACATGTGTTTCTTAATATTGAAGATGCTAGGTCATTATCTAATTCAATGGTTAAGGACACAAAGAACATAGCAAAATTAATAGATAGAAAAAGATTACAAGAAAACCTCCAGTATTTTAATATAGTGGTGAAGAATTTAGGATTAGGAGGGAGAAAAGCTAGTTTTGAATCTAAGTATTATTGCACACCAGATGTGTAATCTTAAATAAGTCACATAAACCCCTTTAGCATAATCTAATCAGTCATAAAAGGGAAAATAATAAGGTTAACAATAGCAAGGACTACACTGATGTAATTCCTAAGAATTTGGAAAGTAGGAAATGGATTGCCTTTAAAACATAAACTGTTACATAGAACTAAATAAACTTATTTATGTATTTATATATTTATGTAATTTATACATCATATAAATATGTACATAGTAGATTTTGAAATTCACCTGCAGGAGACAGAATAGCTACAAAGCTAGAAGGATTTAACAGTACTTTAAATAAACTTCTTTAAACTACTTAAGAAATCTTGTGTCATTCAGAAGAAAGATTTGGCCAGCCAGAAAAGCAGAAATAAAAGGAAGGTCACCAGAGAGGCTGTTCATCACACCGATTCAAGTATCTCACAGCAACAAGTGTGCATTAACTATCATCTCAAAACATCTCTGCCTCCTATGGAAAGTCCACCTGTGGAATAGAAATGACTGTAAAGTTCTGTAACCAAGGGGATGTGTATTTCCGTTCTTGAAGGAAAACTCATCACAATCATGAGAGAGGCTTCTAGCTTCCTCAGGCAGGCACATTAAGCTTTGAATCACTCAGTTGCCTTGTTTTGTTTCTATGCTCACTCAGACACATCCATCTCATGAAGAGAAGGTGCTGATATGATAGACCTTGTATTTTTCTTCTCTGTACCAGTAGTCCTTGCAGTAAATCAATAAAGTGATTTCTGATTTTGATTTGGCTTCTCATAGTGTTGGGTGGCAGAGGAGAAAAATGTGCTCATCACACTGACTTTAGGTATTTCAAGACCCTGTGATGTTATTTTCCATTTTAAAATAATAAACTAGAAAACTGGTGTATGTTTCAACTCTATAGGCATTTTAGGTAGCAAGGGATAGTCTCTCTGGACCTAATCACTCCTGAGTACTTGAAGAGAAAGTTTTGAGTCTTAAAAGAGAAGGATCATATTCCAGAGGTCTACCCTTATGGTTTGCTTGCTCTAATGTTTACTGATGGTGAATCCCCATTAAACAAAAGCACATACTGCCGTGCTCCTCAGATTTAAGCTCAGTATCACAGGGATGCTAGAAACTACACACTGTGATGACTATATCTTGACGGATTGATGGATTCGACAGCATTGAGAAACTTCTCATTTGATTCCAAAAACGTGTTATTTACATTGACCGACTTTCCGATTCTTGCACAAAACGTATATGAGCATAAAGAAATCGGCCAACATATTTTTTTCACAGACTGTGTATTTAAGATCAATAGATTGAGTATTGATAAGATTACAAATATATTGCTCTAGTTTGAGGCAATTACCGATACCTACCAAGGTACCAAGTGCTTATGGTTGTTTTTCTCTCCTCTCACATCTGGCATTAAAGCCATCTCTCCACAGGAATTAGATAGTTATAATAATATTACTGTATTCTTGCTTTTTCTCAGGAATCAGAATTTCCATTTTCCACAGTTACTGATTCTAAATATAACAGACTAGTGTGGGAACACAATAGAACAAATGGAATGTTATTTTCAGAATACACAGGAAACTGTCGTTTGTTTTTACTCTTGGGAAACAGAGTATAAAGGATTTGTTGCCTATGTTAGAAAAGTCTTGCTTAAGTGTTAACACACTGACTTAGGATTTAATAAAAAGTAGAATCATTTCTTTCCTCATTTCCTTATTTCTACCAATGTTTGGCATAGAATAACCTGCTAGGAGTTTCTCTTGAACATTGGATGATGCGATGGTAAGTGACTGCCTGATTGCCTGAGCATGTCATTTAGGACACTACTGAGTTCTCTCTACATAGTTGCCACTCCTCCCCAAACTGCAGTAAAGGAGGAAAGCTCTTAAAGCTTTGAGAGGCAGAGGCTGTCTTCATCTTAGCTCCTTCATAATTGCATCTTCTTTGGGCCTCAATGCTGGATGTGTAGTGTCTAAAAACGGAGCAGTAATGTGAAGTGAAAGTGATATCATTGTAATGCACATTTCAAAGAGACTTAGTGCTAGTTCTCTTGACTTCATACACTTTGAAGTGTTCCGAGTACGAGACGATGACACTTAGGAAGAATCTGAAAAATTCCTTCTCAAGTGTTAGTGTAATGCTGCCCTTGGAGAGAAGAGTGTGCAGCTCCATTAGGGAGTTAACAATTTCTTACTACAGCTATTAAGTTGACGGTGGCACGAATGGTAGGTATCAGCGAATTTCCCTTTGTGTTTTCAAAAACAGACCTTTGTTTCTTTACTTGCAAAAGACACTTTCATTTAAGCTCATATGAGCACACTGCCTGTTGCCTCTTCATAGAAACTGAAAGCAAATTCATCTTCTAGCTCCCAGCTTCTTTACACTTTGGGGCTGTAGCAGAATGGAACAAATTTAACATGCCCGGCACTAAACCAATCGATTACCCGAATCCACCTTTGCAGTCTTCCTTGGCCATGCCAATCCTCAATCCTAACTCTTGCTTCCTAACCTCAAATTTGCTGTAAATTTCTGTTTAATTCCTCATCTTTAATATACAGTCAGTCAGTAGGATTTGGAATTTTTTTCTATAGTCTCTTACCAGAGAATATGCTTATCATATTCTGCCCTAGACCCTCTGCTTTGAAGAGCCTAACTCTGTCCTTTTTTCAGCTGTGACCCATTTGACTGGGATCCATGGAGCCAACAGAATTAGCCCATTCCCAAACATACAATTCAGTAGCTAATAAAAAGGTGTATCTTTTGATATCTGATTATTGCAACTTTGCTATGACTTGCAAAATGGTTACCTCAAATCCATGATCCAAATAGTAATACTGCTTTAACAAACCTATTCACACATCATGAAAACCTTGACATCGGAGAGAAGGAAGTTAGAATGCTGCATCTCACTTCAATCCCTCTCATGAGATCCCACCATTGTTGTCACTAACTCCTACCCCTTCCTTCCTGAGAATTAGCCCTTCAGGGGCTCCCGAATTGCATCTACCAAGCACCTGTGGACACTATTAACTAGGTGCAATTCAGATATCATTTTTAGTATCTTTCTATTCTTCTCTTCCTCTTCCTCTCCTTCTTCCATTCTTCTCCTTCTTCTATTTCTTCTTCTCCTCCTCTTCCTCCTCCTCCTACTTCTCTTCTTCCTCCTCCTTCTACTTCAAATTTATATGGTTGCTCACGTTTGTTGCAGTGCAGAAAGGAAATGTAATCTATATCTGACAGAATATAGTATCTTTGTATTGAATACACAAACATATCCTTTGAGTTCAATGGATGTTAAATAATTTTATAATTGGTACCTTAAAACATTCTATTTTGTAGAAATCCCCAAAGGATTAATTCTTTCAGTGCTTAAAATATTTTAGTGACTTGTAAGATGTTTGGGGATTTGGATACACTGAAAACCCAATATTTTCTCCTCCATTAAAATAATGTAACATACGCTCCCGCTTTCTGAAAATTTTCTCTAGAACATACTGGCAGACACAAATTAGGTTTTTATACTTAAAGATGTCTGCACTGTATTTTATTTGATTTTCTTTGGTTTAGCATGTCTGAATTTCCTGTCACCAATTTGACTGTAAGCCAGGTGGAAGTTTGTCTTAGGCTTCTTTGCATCCTTATTGAATCTCAAATATATGGAATGTGAAGCAAGTGTTTTACACACAGATTCAGGTTGATTAAAGCTTTACATACATACACACGCGCGCACACACACACACACACACACACACACACATTCCAAGACATGGATTGCATTTCTCCTGATTTCCTACAGTCCATCTTCTAATACATTGTTTTAGTGCATCCTTAAGTGATTTGTTTCTCTACCCTGCTTAATGGGGTAGAGAAGGCCAAGAATTTCTTAGGTCTTGAATAAAAATTTGTTGAAAGATGATTGAATACTTTCACCTTTTTTATTTAGGTTTGAATTTTCTCAACATATATCCAGTTTATGATAACAAAGGTGTGTTAGAGTGAGTGCTTTTCAGTATGTACAGACTGAATTTTAAACAACATTCTAGTTCCCAAGTTGATATTTTAAATTAACTATAGCTCGTGGATGAGGCAGTCGCTTGATTAAAAGCCAATGATAACAGCTCTATGTACTTAAAGACATCCGTGACAAAGACAACTGCAGGTCTCTAACTAGGAACTGGTGAAGGAAGACTAGTTTAGAGTGCATGTGGCTGCAGTAGAAAGCTTCAGGGGATCAGTAAAAGAGTCAACAGAACAAGCTGATTGATCTAACTCGGTGGCTAAAGGGCCCAGAGGAATTCAGACACTACTAAGTTGTTGATGTTGAGAGAACTAGACACATTCTGATACTATTAGCAAAATTGGAAAATCAGAAAATAGAACATGTTTATTGGGTGGAGAGATACATCGTGGGTTTCCGAGTTTGCAGTGATTGTTAGATATCTAAGTAGAACTGTGTATGAAATATGAATCTGGAATGTGGGTGAGTGATTACAGTTGGAAATAACAGATTTGGGAGTTGTTTGACACAGAAATAATGGTTGAAACAATAAAAGTAAATGAACTCTGCAAGGGAGTGATCATAAAGGGTGAGGAGTTTTATTTTAAAGCTCCTATTTTCCTTTAAAAGAATCCTCTGTGACTTACCCATCCACATCCATGCAGCAAACTCTGACTGTAAATATGCCATTTGTTCTTCAACTTTGTATGGATGTTCTAAGTGGGTCAGAGTAGTTGAATCCATAAATTTATCTATACCGAACATATTTTATCTCAGCACCGGCGAAAGTAAATTAAAAAAAGACTTAAAAATACGTCAGCTGTCCTTACATACAACGCGCCTTTCAAATATATGATATAGTCTGATCATTATAAAAACTAGTAAAGGAAGGCTGATGATTGATTTTCTCAGTTTATATTTTGGAATATTCACTTATAAATTCATATTAGTAAATATATATTATCCATAAATATAATACTTTTCATTATAAAATATGATGCTATTAATAAATACATAATACATTTTAATTACGTGAGCATTTAAATTTACTTAACTTCATCATAATGATTTCTTAAAGTAAACTTGTGATTGCAAAATGTTTAACATGCTCATCATACAGCATTTTGAAAATAGAGACAATTTTAAATTATAAAATTTAAAATACTTCCTTCTTAGAGAAATTAGACAAATAATGTTTTGATATGTCTGTGCCTTAAATATATATTGTTCCTTTTAATAATAAATAACAAAAACATTTTTGGCATTTCTGACTTTCCTTTTTCTCTTTACTCTAGTGCAATCAAATAGTCTCTATATAAGTAATTTGCAAAGGATGTGTCATACCTCATTGAATAGATACCCATGATTTAGTTGAACAAGCCCATACTTTTGAACTTAAAAGGCAATTTCCAAATATCCGTTATTCTAAATAATTCTTCAATGCGAATCTTAGCACATAAAATTTGGTCAGGTTTCTCTTCGCATATATTCCTAGAATTAGAATAATGAATCATGGCTTACAAGTGTACTTGAGACTCCTGGTCCACATTCTTGCATTCATGCAAGATAATTCCAGGTTCTACGAATGTTTGTAAAGTTGATACAAGCGATTTATGATTTTTGGCCTGTGGCCTGGAAGATCAGACTTCTTCGACAGTTGTAGAAAGTATTAAGATTAGAGTACAATTAAGAACATCTTCACCCCGTTTCCATTTTCTGCTTGCTTTTTTTTTGAACAATACAAATACATTATCCCATCATACACATATTCATCCTGTCTTTTAGATAATATGTCACTGGAGATGAGAATGCTTTCTCCATGTTCAATGGTTCAAACTCCTGAAGATTGCTTTTTAACTCTGAGCTGGGATTTGTGGGAATATCAAAATACTTGTTTTGTTATCTTATACTCTATTTTTATAGATGATACATCCATAAAATATATAGATCTCTTTGGAAAGATGATTCACATATAAAATTCACTAAACAGGAAAAGAAGAAACTCTACACACAATGTTACACAGCAGTACTTGAATAAATGCCAAATGAGTTGATGTCATTGTGCTAGTAGACCAACAAAACCCTTTTTTGCAAGACAATAAAGGTCCAATCTTCCCTTCATATGCAGAAAAGTTAACACTGGGAAGAAGACACATCAGTTAAATGAATAAATACGATATTGTGATTTATTTGAAATATATATATCTGGTCATCTAATGGCCAATACATAGTTTTCATATATATTTGGTCATTGTCCATGGTTCCTGGCTCACAGCTCCCAAAACCCTTAGAATTTCCTAGCAATAAGAGCAATGGGAGCATGTTTTCATCATAATATTTAGTCTCTTGTACTTAGTTCTTGAAATTGTTTCAGAACCATAAAGGTAAAAAGGGGATCTTGTTAATTTATAATAAGCCTCTTTCCACTACAACTGGGTTTATGTTAATGAGGTGATTTTTGGAAAGCACCTAAGGAAGGGGGCTTGTTGCCAGGGGAGCCAACCCTGAATAGAAAGTTGGAACATTCAGTCCCACCCTCTGATCTCCTGGAAGGGGAGGGGAATGGAGAATGATTTCAATGGCAAATGGCTATTGATTTGATCAATTGTGCTTTTGTGATGAAGCTCCACAAAAATCCCAAAGGGCGGGATTTGAGAGCTTCCAGGTTGGTGAGCAACATGGGGATGCCAGGAGAATAGATCACTCAGAGGGCACTCAAAGGCTCTGTGCCCTTTCCCCATATCTTGCCCCATGCATTTCTTCCATCTGGCTGTGCCTAAGTTATATCTTTTTATAATTAACTAATAATCTAGTAATTAAAATGTTTCTCTGAGTTCTGCAAGCTGTTCTAGCAAAGTAATCAAACCCAGGGGGGAGGTCATTGGAACCTCCAATCTATAGCTGGTCAGTCAGAAATACAGGAGACAGTCCGGACTTGTGACTGGCATCTGAAGTGGGAAGGGGGGCAGTCTTGCGGGACTGAACCCTTTACTGTCTCCAGGTAGACAGTGTCAGACTGAGCTGAATTGTAGGACACCCAGCTGATGTCATAATATTGCTTGTTGGTTTTGGGGGAAAGCCTTCCCTACCACTTGGAACTGGGTACAATAATTTTTACCAAGCTATTTCAATGTTTAGTGAACTAAATGATTTGGAGGAGCTAATAACATCAGGATTCTTATAGCCTAACTCCACTCTCAAGGACATGTTCCATCAAAAGAAATAATCTCCATGGTAACATCATAACTAGGATGTAAGAGACCAATAATGCTGTAAGTTTATAGGAATCTTTCTTTGGTTTTTCATTTATCCTTTGCCCATGGCAATATATCCTCAAAATCCAGAACTTTATGTGTATTGGGCAAGTCACCTACATGCTTAGACTAATTTTATTCTTTAAAAAATGAAAAAACTGATCAAATCAAACATTTTAAAGATGTGCATGTCAATTATACCTCAATAAGCTTGGGAAAAAATGGCCCTAAGAGCAAACACTTCATGAAAACAAACGTGGGTGGCTAAATATCTCCTAACATGTGCATGGATTTATGAGGTGAGAAACACCATATTTCTGTTTAAAAAAGAAAACTAAATACTACCTTGGATTTTCTTAAATTCTAAAGGAAATTGTAAATAGTCAGAATCCTACACAAAAGAATATGACTCAAATTGTAAGGATTTCTAATTCCTCTTTGAACTCAGGAAGAGAACTTTCTGAATGAAAAGTGCCATTTATCTGGGTTTGGACTTACAATAATATTATTAAGCTTTAATCATTTGAGGCAATAAATGCTCTAAATATTTTAAATAAAGACACCAGGACTGTCCTCAAATTATGGGAGTATTTTCTGGAAATAAACACAATGAAAAAAGCAATAGCAAACTTGTCTAGTCAGTTGATAACTTTCACACTTATTTAGGTATGTATTTGCTTATCTATCTAAGCATCTATGATAAGATCTCCTGAAGAAAGTTACTCCCAGGGAACTGGCATAAGCTAAGCCATGACTAGAAAAATAAGTTTCAGTGATAGCCATCAGGAACTAGATAATGATTACAGGTAAGAAAACAGTTGAAAATATTCTGGATGGTTAATCATGTAATCTGAAATCTACAAGACCAAATTTAAGTGATAATTGTAGTTAGCAATGTTTTTGCCTTCCCAGAGTTATCAGAGAACATCTTAAATCCCAGAAGATATCCATTGTTCTCTCCCAGTTCTGAAGAGAAGGGTAGATGACATAAAGTTGGGGAGAAGCTGAGAGATACACCAAAAGGCCCTCTCCCCTGTCCAAGTATTATAAGAATTAGTTTTTCATGGGAAAAGAGGAAAATTATTAGAGGAATAAAATTTTAGATGGTGTATTTGAAGGTAGTTTTTTTAGACTTGAGATATAATGAAGGATATGTGAAAAAATGAAAAGAAAACCATGAAAAATGAAGTGTAATATTTGAATATTAATTCCTCCTTGTCAGTAGTATATTCAATATGTGACTTTGGCCCAACTGCATAACTTTTATGAGCCTCAGTTTTATTCTAAACTGAAAGACATTATAATACTTCTTAGAAGTATTTTTTAACATTTATTATGAGAGAGAGAGAGAGAGAGAGAGCGCGAGCATTCGTGTTTGCGCGTGAGTGGGGGAGGGGCAGAAAGAGAGAGCCAGTGAGACAGAATCCCAGGCAGGTTCCTCACTCAGCACGGAGCCCAACATGGGACTTGATCCCACAACCACAAGATCATGACCTGAGTCGAAACGAAGAGTCAGACGCTTAACCAACTGAGTCACCCAGGTGCCCCAAGACATTATAACACTTATGATGTAAGTTTGAAATGAGTTAGCAAGTATGTTTCAAAGGCTCTGGTATCTTGTAATTACTCAGTAAATATTAGCTTCTTACTTTCTTGTTTTGCCAATATCTTTGATCATGCCCATGCCTACTCCAGGACATTCTCCATGCCTTCCTGTGTTCTTTCTCATCTTTATTTTATTCCACACATCTTTGCAACAGCTCTCTTTTGTCTTTCACTTTTGTTTTCTCTTTAGTTGTAAAAGCACCAAAGATTATACTATTGATATTTAACAGTTAATGAACAATTAATATACACTAGAGACTATATTAAATGCCTTACATACATGTCACTTAATTCTGATAACAATCCATATGGCAAGATCTACTGTTATCCAAGCTTATACATGAGGGAATATTCAGAGATGTTAAACACATTCTCCAAAGTCACACAGCTACTAAGTAGCACAGGTGGGATTTAAATTTGCGAGTTGAAAATCCAAGATCTTGCCCAATTCAGTATTGATTGTGTTTCCCAAAGTCTAAGGAGGTAGATAAGAAGGTAACAGGGCTAAGGTTTATGTTTGGTCATGAGTTATTAAGGTTAGTCTGGTAGAAATTGTTTTTTTTTCCTTTCTGTACCAACAACTTTTTAGTAATACAAGTTCTATTACTGCAGTAAATCAATTTTCAATATCATGAAATGAGAGGATTTCCCCCATATTGTATGCAAATAGATGAAATGTTAAGATGGGATCATTCTGTCACCTTCCAAGGTTAATAATCATCTATAAGAAATGAGGCAGAAACAAAATTTGGGAATGTCCAAGTCATTTTAGTACCATTTAAATTTAAAGTCTCAAAGTGTCATAAAAGTTACTAACTAATATACAGGAGATGTCTAATTATATTTACTATTCGATGTATGACACTGTAAGAAATGATTTTGGCTGGGGCGCCTGGGTGGCGCAGTCGGTTAAGCGTCCGACTTCAGCCAGGTCACGATCTCGCGGTCCGGGAGTTCGAGCCCCGCGTCAGGCTCTGGGCTGATGGCTCGGAGCCTGGAGCCTGTTTCCGATTCTGTGTCTCCCTCTCTCTCTGCCCCTCCCCCGTTCATGCTCTGTCTCTCTCTGTCCGAAAAATAAATAAACGTTGAAAAAAAAAAAAAAAAAAAAAAAAAAAAAAAAGAAATGATTTTGGCTGAATTATCCAAAAGCTTATTTTCAACTTATTTATTCTGTAAAATATTTATAGTAGCTGTTTTCCTACTTCTAAGCCTGTAATTAGTTTATATAAGAAGGCTTTCTACAATGTTTAATGTATATCCCTAAATCAAGAAGGAAAACTTACTGAGTTGGAACAAATAATGTAACAATTTCAAGTCCTGTCTTACTATTCTTCATGACAGCATAAAAAATAATCAGCTGGTAGAAACTAATTCTAATTTTGTTACCTAAAGTATCTTTGCAAATTAGTTTTGGAATACATTTCCCATCCCCCAACCAAACTCTCTTTCCTCCCTAGAGAAGCAAATTGCCACTCTACTTGAAGCTACTATCAACACTCATTGATTTCTGAGATGTTACAAGCAGTGTCTTCTCTGTATCACACCTGGAATAACACCTAGAAATGTATGGAAGTGCATTTTTAAGTAATTGATGTTATTTGAATGAAATGATGTTCTTGAATTTGACAATCCATGGAGGTGTTAATAAGAGCTCATTGATGGACTACAGGGCTAGATAAACCAAATGTCACTTTTGAAGTTGATCTGAAATTTAAGCAATGTATCCTGAATTCAGGATACCTACTTTTTGTTCAGAAAACAAACCCACCCATCCAATTTGTTTTAGTTTACATAATCATTTTGTATTTACTCACAACAATACCAGCAATGAAATGCATAACATTCATTCCTCAATAAAAAGAAAGGGAATTTGGGTATCATTCTGGGAACCAGATTACCTCAAGTCCTCTGTAATGTAAATATTCTGCACTGAAATATTTTTATAGCATTTTTCCCAAGGATATTTACCACAATATAGTGTTAATTATGAAACTGTTAAAAAGAGAAAAAGAAATTAAGAGACAGCGTGAGGAAAATAAGAAATGTTCTCAAATGATTGTTGACAACAGATGGAGAGTCAATGAGGTAGAGAGATACAGACATTTTATCCTCAAATGACAACAATTTCTGAAGGGAAAGTTCTCAAAGCACGAGCACAAGATTGCATTAACTGTTCTAATCAGGTGTCAGAGAAGCCAAGATTCACAGAAGAGAGGGAAAAAATGCTCAATTAACTTTTTTTTCTAACTGAAAACATTTTACTGACCCTAAATCCTCAAATAGTAATCTTAAATCAATAAGTCAATAGTGAACTATTTTTACTATATGATCACTTGACAATTTACAAACAATAGACATTTTCCTTATAATTAAATAATTAATTGTATGTTCTAATCTGTTAAGCCTCAATTGCATATCAAGCTATCCTGGTAGATATTTTTTATCCTGTCATTTCCAATTAATAATGCCTATTTGCTAGAGTTGGTTATCCTGGAAAGCCATGAAATATTACCCTAACACAGTTTCCACTCAGTGGAATAGGTTATCTTATTTGGAAGCATTTATTTGTATATATCATATAATTGATATCATTATCAAATAATAGTTCAGTTATAAACACTTGTGAATAGTTTGGGTAATTTCTAAATATCACTTTATTATTTTAAATGCTGACTTTTGCAAACCTGCACAAAGGAAGTGTTTGTTCCTTGGATATGTGGAATATTCCAATATTAGTGCCACATTAGGAAATTCTTGCTTTATCAAATGATTCTAGAATTCTGAATTCCTTTAATGGCTTTATTTAATAGAAATCAACTGTCTACTATATGCCAGGCACTGAGTCTGGCCCTAAGGAAACAATGATAAATAAAGGAGACCCACTAGCTGTCCAAATATTGCTTGTCCTCTAGAAGGATTTCTTTATTTATGTCTTTTGGGGGTTTTGGTGATGGTATTCTTTGGAATATCTTCAATAATGACAAAGCACTGTTTCCCCTTTGAAGATGAATTTGCCAATAACGGAGTATGGGGTAAAGATGAGGTGGGTTATTAGCCATTTGTTATTTTATTAAAGTTGGTGAAACACAGGGTCACCTAGGTGGCTCAATTGGTTAGCATCCAACTCTTGATCTCTGCTCAAGGTCATGATCTCTTGGTTCCTGGGTTTGAGACCCACGTCAGGCTCCATGTGCGGACAGTACAGAGGCTGCTTGGGATTCTCTTTCTCCCTCTCTTTCTGCCCACCCCCCTCACTCATACTGCTCTCGCTCTCTCTCTCTCTCTCTCTCAAAATAAACAAACTTAAAACAAAGTTAGTAAAACACATAATGATCAAACTGGCATTAACTTTTTTTTTTTTTCAAAATCATAGTTTAAGTAAGCTACAATGGTAGTACAAACAGGTTCTAAAGAAAATTGCAAAAATAACTTCAAAATTGTTTAGGCAAAGGCATCCTCTCAGAAGTTGTCCTCCACAAATCCAACCTTTTAACGGTAGTAACAGAGCTATTCCTTCCCTTTTCTTGTGTATCCCAGAACACAGATTTCTGGACACCCAGAAAATCAGCTTAAGTGTATTTGATGGAATGTTCACTATCACCTGAGAAGGGTGTGTAGGGATATTAGTGAACATCAAACTTCTATCTGCTGCACCTCACATATGGAAGACAAGCCCATAACCAAAACCCCAAACCCAAACCAAACTGAACTGAACTGAACCAAAAAAAAACCCCAAAACTGATTTTACTTTTACTGATGCCCTCCCTAGATATAGTTTTCTATTTCCCACTAAAACAAAACAAAACAAAAAAACAAAAAAGAGAAGATGAAGTTAATATTGATATCTGGATTCTTGTTTCTGATCATAAATTTGCCATCTCTCTGACCGCACATCCAGGAAAATGTCACTTTCAATTTATTGTCTTTAAAAGGCCTTTGTAACACTGGGGTCGGATGGGAATTCATTAACTATGAAATACTTTAAAATCCTCAACTTTTAAATGCTATGCAGTTATTAGTATTCAAGACACACAATGCCAGTAAAAAAATTCAGGAGGTTCGGAGTCGGTCTGGCAACCTGGACAAAGGGAGATGAAAACTGTACTGTGGGCAGATGATAAAAACATTCAATATAAAAAGGCATATGCTCCAAAAAAAGATAAGAAGTATGTAAACATTCACAAAAGACATACTAAAAATAGGTAATAAAATATCAAATATTCAACCATAATATAAACCTTAAGACATATTATTTTCACATTTCACAGAAGCAAAACTTAAAACTGATAGTGAGACTGTGGGAAAATGGGGCTCATACATACACTGTTCATAGGAGGCAAACTTTAGACATTTCTTATCAGCAATTAAGCATTATTTATCATTAAAACTTTATTTGGACTTTAGCTGCAATGTGGTAATTTATGCCAATACATTTAATACCTCTCCTTGCCATATTTCATTTGAAACGATATGTAAGTAAGGAAAATTTTGTAAGGGGAATTAACCTTCTATCTACCTTAGGGGAGACTAGCTAATTTTATAAATATATAGTTGGAATTGGCTTTTCCCTCTGTGGATTCAGATGCACAGAGAAATTTATGCTGCTTAAAAATTGACCCATCGTCTCAAAGTGATGCTCTGAAATAAATAAGTTTACGCATCGCCACTGTTTTTGTTTTTCTTCATCAATAACGTCAACAACATAGTGTGATCTTTTTTTTTTTTTGGTATCCATTTCCAAGTGACAGACAGGTGATAGCCATTTTCTTTTGGACACAAATAGATACATTTAAGTGAGGAAGAAGCAAAGTGAGAAAATGGGTCTGGGTGCAACCACAGTCCTGTGACTCTACATAAAGTAAAAACACAATCTAGAAGCCAGGGAAGGAAGAAAAGAGGAAAAAAAGGTGGAATCAGAAGATTGTTGGAGTGTGATTTGTAGATTTTTCCAGACTTGGGTTTTTATATTTGGCTTTGAAAACTTGTGGATGGCTTAGATTTAACATGTATTCCAAAAGCATCTAAAATTCCTTATCATATATATATATATATATATATATATATATATATATATATATATATCTTCAGGTAAGGCTTTTAACTTCATTTTACAGAAATGGAGAGCAAGATCATACAGAAGTATCTGGAAAAGTGGAGCCTGAAGCCCAGTGCTTATTAATGAACAACTGGAAATTTCAATGACTGGATATTTGGTGATAATAATACTTTATAAATTTTACACCTGACAATATTTTGATTATGTAAATAAAATGAGTTCTCATTTTGGAATTGCATAGTAAAGTATTAACAGATAAAATGATATGACTTCTGAGAGTTATTAAAGTTAATTTGGAGGAGGAAGTTTGGATGGGAGTGAGGCTGGGTCAGGAATGGCCGGGATTGATGGTAGCCAAGTTCAGATGGTAGGTAAAGGGGAATTTATCACACAAAACTATTTTTGTACATGGTCAAAATTATCCATTATGAAAACGTAAAACAGCATCAATACTAAGGCTTTCTGTCTCCAAAACCCATGCTTTAAAACACCCACAATAATTTCTTTATTGATATTTACTGGAAAAAAAATTACTTTTTCTGTTTTTTGGGAACTACATAATCTCTCCTCATTTTTTTGTTCCCTTATCTATGTCAGCGAAAGTTAAACTATTTTCTTTATCTAGTACTATATAATTTAGTTTTTTTTATTTATTTATTTATTTATTTATTTATTTATTTAGAGAATGAGTGGGGGAGGGGCAGAGAGAGGGGGAAGTTCAAACAGGCTCAGGGTTGACAGTGCAAAGCCACAAAGCCAGACGTGGGCCTCAATCTCATGATCAAGAGCCTGATGCTTAACAGACTGGGCCACCCAGGTGCCCCATATATAATTTAGTTTCTTACTGAAGTTTAGTAAAGAAGCAAGCAAACAGACAATGTATCATTTCCAATAATGTGGGTTAAAGTCAGAGTTTCATGCTAAAAGTATGTTACCATCATTTGTTTTGAGAAGGAGGGTCAAATTGTTTTAGGAAAAAAAAAGACTATTTGATTATAACGTCTCCTAATCCCCAAGTCCAAAGTCATTGAATATCTTACTTACTGATGGATCATTGTTGCATAGAGGTTTTAATGAAGAAAAACGGTATAATGCTACCAAACTGATACACATTGTGTAGTTGATTTCAGCTTAGAGGTTACTGGGTCATTTTTTTTTTTTTGAAACAGAGTATGTTCACTTCATTTTGAGAAACAATAAGATTCTTTTGTTTCCCATCAGGAGGCAGTAATCAGAAGGAAGGAAAAGAATGCTGACAGGGCTTGCTTTAGGAAGAGGTGGGTGTATGGTGGGGTTGCAAATGTGAATTCGTTTTGGTGGTGCAAGTGAGAATCCTGTGCCCCAAATCTATCGCTTTCTTTACCGTATTTCAGTCTGTTTTGATGTCAGAGAATTAGTGCTTTGTGATTTAAAAAAAAAAAAAGTCTGAATGTAGGAAACTTGACTAGAAAAAACTAAGCTACAATCATAGTAATAAAACCAACGCGTACAACACGATTGAAAAACAACAGTAAGTAAGACAGTGAAAGTGTGTAGAACAAACGAGAAACAGGGCAGTGTCTGATGCAGTCTGGAGTGTGAGTGGCAGCTCCCCACGGACATCTGAGGAAGAATCCTCCCAGGAGGCAGGCCTCAGCTGCAGGCCGTAGGTGGACAGTGGGATCAGGTCCTGTGAGCAAATGCACGAAGATGGAGGGAATATTGAAGACACGAAAAATACACTCTTTAGCATTCTGGTAGTTTTCGATAAGATGCAAGTACTACCTGGGGAGCTAACATCAAATTCTTTTAGTCTTTTTTATCTCAAAAATGAAATGGCTCTTTATAAAATTGTCTATGTGACAGTGTTCTCCCCATGAATGGTGTAGAAACAAGTGGAGATTCGATATGGAAATAAGAGAGAGGGAAATTCCTACATATGATTGAGGTTCAGGGTTCTAGTGAGAAAGGACATCTCAGAAGCTAGTCATCATGGGAAAGCACTGGAAATCTGGATGAAAGCTGATAGAGCAGGGAAATAATTCCAAAAGAGCTATTGCAGAGACTGGGGTGATGTGAGTGAGGCACCAGGGGACAAGATTTAAGGAGGCACTAACTCTCAGGGGCTGATCCCACACTTCTGCCAACCTGCTGAAGACTTCCTTAAAGTTTGGGCCCTAGCTCCCTTACTCCCTTCTGTTTATCCTGGTCCAGGTACCACGGAAAACAAAAACAAAAACAAAAACACCCTCAACTAGAGTAACTTCTTGCTCAAAACTAATAATACGTATTTTGGATAATTACAAATGGACAGATTTTATCAGGTTGATATTCCAAACTGATATTCCAAATAAATTCTATGCATTTCTAAGAATAATGATGGTAATAAAACTTCATAAAATAAATATATTGCTAATCATACTTCTATAGAAGGTGACTTTTAAAAAGGAATCATAGGTTAATGAAAAATAATCATGCTAATCAGTAATCCCTATCCAATTCTTCCTTAGCAAATAAGTTTAAAGAAAGTTTCTTACATTTTAGACCAAACCAAAATACCTTATTAACAAACGTTTGCAAGTAAATTATAATCTCCTTGTATTTGAGACTGTATCTTAAAATTTTGGTTGTTTCACAGTATTTAAACTAATGTTCAGCAATGCCTTAGAAGTTCAAAATAATATACCAAAAAGGAAAAAAAAAGAAATGCTAATGATATATTCTTGTCATACAAAGAACTGATTTATAAGTGTATTTTGCCTTCTTCTCCACATGAGAAGGAAAGTGATTGGTGGAGGGCAGTGACAGGAGTTGACTCCTGGAGCACAGCTATGGATGATGGTGGAGAGAACTATGCCCTCATGCTCATGGGGACAATCACTTGGTAGTAATGGATGATCAATTATTATTCCTTGAATTTTGAACTCTCCACCATTTTAGATCCTTCTCAATCTAATTTCAAAATTCCAACTTTCTGTCTTAGGGGTCTTCAAGTTAAACACATTATTCTAGCCAAACAAGTTTTTTTGTGCTACCCAAAGCCTTTTATCCCATTTGCACTCTCATACCATATCTTCAACTCCTTTACAGCCATTCACATCGTATCCACCTCTCCAAGACCTACTGAATGGTCCATATGCTCCATAAAGAGATACATTTAATAGAAACTTAGTGAAAATCAAGGAGTTGTACGTTGGATAAGATCAGAAGATGACAGCAAGGATCAGTCACAGATTAGGATCTAAAATAAGTAGACTCAAATATTGGTAGCATTACTAATTGAGTAATGTTGAGCAAACTCATGCATAACTCTAATCCTCAGTTTTGTCATTTTATAGTTGAAGATGACAATAACTAAGATTCACAATTACTACAAGGATTAAATGCTACATTTCTTTGTGGTTTGGTTATTATTTAGACCATAATTTTAGTTTTATCTAATTTTGCCTTATTTTAATTTTTAATTTTTAAATTTGCCTGTACTCGACACATATGTTATATTAGTTTTTCGTGTACAACAGTGATTCAACATCTATGTACGTTATGCTATGCTCACCTCAGAGAGGAGGAAATGGAAGTTATATATATTTTTCCATTATATACTAAATACACTGTACATAGCAGGCACTTAACAAGTGTCACTTTCCTCTCCCTCCCTCTGTTCATCTGAAGAGTAGGACCCATGTTACATGTTATCAGATGTGTGTGTGTGTGCACACACATGTAAATGTGCACATGGAGTCATAGCACCGACTCCAGTATTATATGCATAGCTTTCTCAATAGATTCTGTTAATGTTTAAGTGGTTCTAAAAATTAAATTTGTCCATCCCTAATAAGGATAGGGGTAATGGAAAAGCCAGAGAAATCTAGAAATGGATCAAATATCACAACTAAGATTTATGGCATAACAATTTAATTTTCCATTTCTTATTGGGGACTCTCTTGAGACATCTAAAAGATTGACATTATTTATAAATATATTTAATCCCCAAAGCTCCAATTGATTTTGACTAAGTAGAAGTAGCCAGTTTGGGTAAGTCTGGAGCCCCACTTGGGCTGAGGGCCCAGTTTTGCTAACAGTGCACATTCAGGGAACACTGTGAGCAATTCTATTTATCTAAGAGTTCAGCCTCGTGCTTGGGTTTGCAGGTGCAGCTGTAAATTTCAGGTGATTTACAGAGTGGGAAGCACACCAAATCTGAAATTATAATGGAGCTCAAGGCTCACAGCATCTTTTGTTAGATGCTCCGGTTTTATGATTTTGGGTGGGTGCCACCACATTTTTCTTCCAAGTGCAATAAAAAAAATGATGCCATTCAAGCTGAAAAGCTTAACAACCACTTTACCTTTATTGAATCTGTAGCTAATGTACTGAAATAGCAGGGGTTTTGCTGCAAATGTAATTTGAGTTTTTGTCTGGGCATCTCTTCATGCCTTAAAAATGGGTTTGTACTGAGCACAAGTGGGTTACCTAAAAGATCTAAAGACAGAGATACAGGGCTTGATTTTACAGTTGCTGATAGTTTCCCACCTAGACCCTGTGAGAAGGAAGTACTGGTTTAGAGATCATGGAGATTGAGAAGCCATGTTCTAGAAGTCATCCTGCTAAACTAACTGCAGCTTTAGGTTGTTGCTTAATCTCCCCAGGGATCAGTTCTCTTACCAACAATTTGGCAGAGTCAGAGTTGATGACCTTCAAGCTCTTTCAAATTCTAGACGTGTACTCTGCTAAGGAAACTTGCATGCTTATTTAGTTTGTTTATTTGACACCCTGTGTTTTCCTAAGAGCATTTTCCTGAAGTGATGTTATCTCCTGCGATGTGGTAAATTTGATCCTGAATTACACTATAATTTTGACCCTATTTGCTAATCACTTACAAAACAATCTCTAGGATTGCAACCGAAAGTGGAGTATGACTGTGGAGATTGAACATAACTCACTTTTACTTAAAGTTGAATTATGTTGCCTGTGCGTGAAAGTTCTAAGGAAGCTTCATTTCTTCTAAATCCTATCCACATTAAACTACTAATTTTGAACATTTACTATCTACTACCTGTTATGCTAGAGAACTTCACCTGCATTTTTTAATGCTGTCATCACAACTTACTGAAGGTCATACATGAGTAAGCAGTTATTGGATTCCAACTCCAGTCTTCCAATTCCAAACTTAACAGCCTTCCGTAACACATTTTCTATCAGATCGTTTCTCTTACTACGACCCAGAATAAACTGGAAGCACCATTCAACCTAAGCTCCTGCTATAATTATTGGTTCGTTCCATTCTCAGAGTCATCTTCACCTTTTGGCATTCTTTCTTGTCCTTTTGTCCTAGACTACACAAACTTGACATTTATGTTAAGATCCAAGTGATGCCCCAGTCCTCATCAGGAACTTTTAATAATAACCACATCAGATTTCATTTACTTCCTTTTCTGAATATTTTCAGTGAGTTTAGTCTGCATCATTTAGGATGCAATTGTATACTCTCATGTTATTATTTATTAAATTAGTGTTTGCTTACGAGCTCTCTTTTGGAAAAAAAAAGCTATTTTTTCTGATGAAACAGGTAATTTGTAATAAATATTATTTAATCCATTCATCCAATAAGACTCAACTTTCTTTGCCCTGAAACATGCAAAAATGAAACAGTACCCTTAACCCTTTGGTCAGATAATTCAGAGTGAGATGGGAGATACTGATACCCAAACAAATAAATGTAAATAATATAATACAATTCATGACCAAACTTGCCTTAAATGTTATTACAAAAAGAGATGTGGAAAACAGCTCTGTGGAAGGGATGGTGGTTTGAGAACATATGCATGAGGAAGCTGGAAATTAATTAAAAAGAGCTTTTTTTTTTCAGACGGGAAGATCTTGATATTAGGAGAAACAATGTATGCAAAAACGAGAATGAGTATGGTTTATTTATTCTCAGAAAAAGATGGGATTCTGTGTCTTAGAGCAAGCTGAATAGTAAGACATGACATAAGATTCATTCATAACTTGTACCTGTCTATTGAAAGCTTCATGCTATGCTGAAAAATCTAGGCTTTATCTTGGGAAACGCTAAAGATTTTTCAGTTTTGTTTTTTGTGTAGCAGAACTTGGGTGTAATAAAATTCGGTGTTGGAGAGATAAGGTTGGGCACAGGGTGGAGGATTCGTTGGGGAGGAGCTATTGTCACTAATATAGTTGTGGTGAAGAAGGAGAGGTAAAAAATTGATTCAAGAGATGTTCAAGAAATATAATCAACAGAACTGATTGAATTGAGATAGGCTCTCAGTCTCCTAGATTGTTTTTTTTTTTTTTTTATATACAAGTCTGCCTTTATTTCAGCATCCAAATTGTTGAGAGCACCTGTCACCATCTAAATAGAACTCAATTGCTTTCTCACTGATTTTTTTCTAGGACAAACCAAACACTGGTCCTTGCCCTTTGGATATTAAAGCGGTCTTTGAATGGGAACACTGTTCAGCTGTGGACGATTTGTCTATGAAATGCTACCCAGAACATGTACTTAAAAGTGACCTCTCTACAGTAATATTTAAAATAGGCTAAATGGCAAATACTTGGGCACAGAAAAAAAATGTGTTAATTCTAAAGAAGAAAGATCTTGAAAGTAGTACTTTAAACCCTTTTAAAATTTAGGTATGTGATACCTCAAAAAAGTGTTAGGATAAATCAAAGATGAAGCCATTTTCCAGAGGGCAAAGAAAACAACACCCCCCCCCACACACACACACACAACTATGTTGGTGTTGTTTAAGGACAAATACAACTGCAGTATTATAGATGATCCTACATGCTGCTAACCTACTATACATGGCATCTAAGGGAATGTGTTTTCTCAATGCCACAAAATCCAGTTGCCTTTCCCTCCCAGTTGTGAATATTGTTGAAAAGTTTTCTCCATCTGCCTCTCCTCAAAGTTTCAGATGCTCATTTGCCTTTCTCTTAAAGAGTTCAGTACTTAAGAAAATCCTTCATCATGGTCTGCCTATAGTAGTAACCACTCTGAGTTGGCAATCTTACAGGCTTCCTACTCCACTTCTCTCCTAGAGCTAATTCTTGATTATGCTCACGGATACAATTACAATCTCAGGAGATGAGTTATGATCACATGAAGGCAAGAGTGGTAGAATACTTCCCATTGCCAGACATTTACTTTCTCAGTCTCCTGTGCAGGTAACAGATGATCCTGTGACAAATATGGGCCAATGAAAAGTTAGCACTAATCTTTTAGGAGCCTTCAGAGAGAGCTTTGGCTGTCTGATGAAAGAGCTAGTCACGCTGAGAGTTTGCTTCACTTTCCCTCAACACACACATAAGTCTTCAAAATGAGTCATGATACTGCCGAAGTGGCAGTCACCTTTCAGTCACAAAGTAACAAAGCACAGTGACTAACATCCTAGTCAATGAGCATGGTAGAAACAAAAGAATGGATGACCTGGGTCCAGACGTGTGCTGATAACCCACTCTCTGAGGGGAAAAAAAGAGAGTCTTCATTTGTTTTGTTTGCCAATTTTAATGGTGTAAATATTCCCACCATAGCTGTATTGAAACTACCAATCACTAAATATCCAGCACGCCACTGCCTGGGTACCTGATAACAAACGCTGAGCTACTGAGCCTGCTCTAGACTCCCTACTTTAAGATGTCTCTCTCTATTTTTTTAATATTTATTGAGCACCTACTATATGGCAGTTGCTAGTCAGGGCAACTTTGTCACTTTGACACGTCAGTGTGCAAAACAGAAGAAAAGATCTCTGCCCTCATGGAAGTGAAATTCTAGAAGAAAGTGAAAGACCATCAAAAATAATCATAGTTTATTTACATAGTTTAGAATTATGTAACATTTTTAAAGTTGGTAAGTATTATTTAAAAAAAAAGAGAAAGAAACAGTCGATTAGAGTAAGGAAGATAGAGTCTGGTGGCCAGAGCTGGCAAACTTCAGTAATAAATAAAATGGCCCAGCTAGGATGCATTGAGATGGTGACATTTGACCAAGGTTTGAAAGAGAAGAAAGATCAGCCAAGTGGATATCTGGAAGTAGAGCATTCTGGACAGAGGGAATTATTAGAACAAACGCCTTTTGGTCAGAAGCCTGAGAGCCTTGACTGAGGAGTCATCAGGAACAAAGTGGACAAAAAGAGAGGAGGAAAAGAGGGAACAGGCACAGGATCAGGGAGCCCTTGTAGGTCATCAGTTGTTAAGGCAGTGAACATCATTGCTGAAATAACTGGAGACAGTTACTGACCCATGTCTAGGACAAAGATTGATATTTATGAATGCCCTGCCTTATGCTCGTTGACAGCCCTTTAATGCTAACTCCTGCTCCATGAGATCAATTTCCCCTTAGGATTTAGACTATTCCACAACAAAACATTTTGTCCCCTTAAATGACAGAGCCAAAGCTTTTAAAATTTTATAGATTTTCTACTTCATTATAAAAGGCAATGTTTGCTCTAAAATTTTCTCTTATTTGACAAAAGGAGAATCACATCAAATACTTCATAAAGTTTCCTTTAAAATCAAAACAGAGTTACAAACACATTCTGGGAACAAGTGACTGCTGGAGAAAATGCACTTCACTTACACCAGCCTCTTTTTGCCCTCCACACTGAGTTTAACGAGCACACCAAAAGCACATTAAAAAGTCAGATAATTTTTAATCGACCTTAAAATAAAAACTAGCAAATGATATCACCATGCCGAACTGTTAAAAACATTTTCTGAAAATGGAATGCAGATGAGCCTAGAAAGTAGATCTGAGAACATTAATTTGGAAGATGAGAAATCGTCCTTCTGTTGCACATTTGGTCAGTGTGGGTCCGTGTGGGTCTGTGGGAGATTCATAATAGGGCCCCGTGGGACATGGCGCCTCAAGATACAGGAAATTCGGCTGTTGGAGGATAAGTGGCAATAGGACAACTTATTCGGATAAAGTCTAATCTGGAATATCTGAAAGTGGGAAAGTGAAATGAACAATTCATAGAACTACGAATGATCACTCTGGTAATCACCCAATCACTCTGGTAATCAAAGAAATACATCCAGAAAAAAATGAGGTTTTAAAAAAGTAATTTATATGTTTTCAAGTAATATTATGTTAGATATAATATCCCTATTGGTTGAAATGCTGGCTAAGTCTCTTATCTATATTAAATGTAAATATCTAAATAGGCACATCTATTACTAAGAAATATTAGGGCACACATATCAAAACCATTATCAATATGCCTAGACTTTATCTTGGAAATTTTATTTCTAGAAATTTGTATTTCAGGGTTAATTTTTGTCTTGTGAAATTTGTCTGCAGGTGTCCTATTAGAAAAAAAAACAAAACAAGAAACAACCTAAATGTTTAATATGTTAATCCTTAAAATAAATTATGGCTTATTTATCAATAAAATATTTATTATCATTAAAAACAATATATACCAAATTATTTGAAAATATTCTGTACTATTTTTTAAATATATTTTATTTATTTATTTAATTATTTATTTTTAACTTTTTTAAATGTTTATTTATTTTTGAGAGAGAGTGAGTCAGAATGTGAGTGGGGAGAGGCAGAGAGAGAGGGAGACACAGAATCGGAAGCAGGCTCCAGGCTCTGAGCTGTCAGCACAGAGCCCAACGCGGGGCTTGAACTCACCAGCCGTGAAATCATGATCTGAGTCAAAGACTGACGTTTAACCAACTGAGCCACCCAGGTGCCCCTGTTTATTTTTTCTAATCTTTATTTATTTTGAGAGAGAGAGACAGAGACAGAGACACAGAGAGACAGAGTGCAAGCAGCGTTGGGGCAGAGAGAGAGAGGGAGATAGAGAATCGAAGCAGGCTCCAGGCTCTGAGCTGTCAGCACAGAGCCCAGTGCGGGGCTGGAACTCATGAACTGCGAAATCATGACCTGAGCCAAAGTACTAGGCTTAACTCACTGAGCCCCCAGGTGCCCCTCCCTGTAGTATTATTAAGCTAAATGTGCTATGTATTTGCTTAGTGTTTTTATAAAATATAAACTAAATATATAAAATAAAAATATTAGGCATATATACATGTGTGTGTATATATATATACACACATACATATATATATATTTACATACATATACATATATATGTATATATATATGTGGCTGAAATAAAATCTATGCACTAATAAAAGAGGTAAGAATTGGTCATTCAAAAATAAACATGCATTTCTTCTGTTATAAAAATATTATGACAAAAAATTCATAGCAAAAATATTTCATCTTGTTAACAAAATAAATTTTATACTGTCCTAGTATAAAAAATTGTTTCTACCCCTTTTGTTTGAAATACATGTATTTACAAATGTTATCTGTGTATTATCATATAAAATATATTATAGATTCATATATCATATTAATATATTCATAAAAAATATTTGTATCTAGCTTCTGCAAGTTTGAAAACTCCCAGCAGAAATTTAGATGGGTGCTTGGGTGGCTCAGTCACTTGGGCAACTGACTTCGGTTCAGGTCATGGTATTGCAATTCACGAGTGGAGCGCCTATCAGGCTCTGTGCAGACAGCTCAGAGCCTGGAGCCTGCTTCAGATTCTGTGTCTCCCTCTCTCTCTGCTCCTCCCCTACTCATGCTCTCTCTCTGTCTCTCTCTCTCTGTCTCTCTCTCAAAAATAAATAAACATTAAAATTTTTTTTTAATTTAGAATTACCAGTTTACAAAGGCAGAAAACATGGCATATATGATTGACCATATCACGCATTTCATGATACTTTTTATTGTCTATATATTTTTCACTTAATCATACACTACCATATATTAGGGAAACGCAAAGGATATAGCATATGGGCATACGAGTTGGAAGACAGTGAGTTCTAAATCCAACTTTGTCACTAGCCATGTCTCTTGGCTTTTTGCACATCATTGGAACTTCTCTGTGTCTCATTTTTCCATTAAGGGGCAATACTTTAATATAAATAACAATTACCATTTATTGAGTGTCTAATATGTACTGAGGTGTATTCAATGTGTTTACAGGTATTGCTCAAAACAACCCTATGAGTAGGTGGTAACGTTATTTCTCTTTTATAACTGGAGAACTGAGGGAGAAGAGTGTAAATAACTTAAAGAAACAGTTAACAAGTGACAAAGCTGGGATTCTGTCTCAGTCTTTCTAAGTCCAACGTCCTTACATTCAACCCATACCCTTCACTTCCTCACGAAGTTGAAGATAATACTTTTCAGCCCTTCCTGCTTTATGTTTTTTTATATGAACTACAATTAAGATGACAATATAAAAAATTGCTTTGAAAAATATGTACAGTTATGTTTTAAATATAAGTTCAACAGCAGTTAGTTTTTTTATGGGCTGGGTTTGAAGACAATACAGTCTTTTGCTAGAGAAGAGCTTCAAACTGGTTTCTAAGACAGCTGTATGAAGAAAACCAAAGTTTTGAAATTCTGAAAATGAACTATTAAGTATCCCAGGGATTTGGGGGTCTTAAATTATTGGCTAATATGAATTAAATTATCAAGAAACCAAGGTTTCAGCAACTCAAGAAATAGATATAAAACTGAAATAATAAAAATAATCTTGGGGCGCCTGGGTGGCGCAGTCGGTTAAGCGTCCGACTTCAGCCAGGTCACGATCTCGCGGTCCGTGAGTTCGAGCCCCGCGTCGGGCTCTGGGCTGATGGCTCAGAGCCTGGAGCATGTTTCCGATTCTGTGTCTCCCTCTCTCTCTGCCCCTCCCCCGTTCATGCTCTGTCTCTCTCTGTCCCAAAAATAAATAAACATTGAAAAAAAAAATTAAAAAAAAAATAATCTTTAAGGTGACTGACATCCACGTCTTCTGACCAGCACAATTTCCCTGTTATTGGAAATTTTCAGCTGACAATCAGTGTTTAGTTTATGAAGCAAAATGTTGATACATTACTCAATACTTGTCACTAGAGGAATTGTTTGCTGTAAGGACCAAGCCATCTTACCTACTGAAGAGAAAAGCAGTCCTGACAGAATTGTATGGATATCAATTGCCATTTTCTTTTTTTATTCAGATAAGTCATTATTAATGGTCTTTCAGTAGTTACGTAAAAATTATACTTGATAAAAATTTAGGATATGCTAATAGTGCCAAGAATTATCTAAGGCAGCACTCTGATGCATTGCTGAAGGAATCTTCCCAATTGCTCATTGACATTTTGTCTTTTTGTAATTTTATCCTCAAATGTCACATGTTTCCTCATTGTGGGAACATTTTGCTAGTCTGTTCTCGTAATGCCTAAAATATGTGCTTATTTATTTATTAGAGATCAATGTAATACGATTGAATTAAAGGAAATCAGTTAAAAGTTGTTTAAAAGGGCATACTTTCATAAAAGCCAAGGAAATAGGTAAAGAGATAATGTAAAATTTTGTTAAAAACAGCAACAGTGCACGTTCATATAAATGCAATGCGGGACATATGAATATATGAAAGTCAGACCATCATAGACATGTATCCCACAGGAAACCCCCACAAGAGTAGGACTCAGCTATAGTTTTCTGTATTTCAATTCTATTTTATCCTTTCTTACTAATTTTTTGTATGAAAAGCAGAAGAGAACAAAGCCATACTGATAAAAGGGTGATTTAAATAGTGATTTAAAACTTCTTTCTATGAGCTCCAGAAATGTAAGTGTATTTCCCCAGATTTAAAATATTGTGATCAGCTGTTTCTGGGTAGCTCAGTTGATTAAGCATCCAACTCTTGATTTTGGATCAGGTCATGATCTGATGGTTCATGGGATTGAGCCCCACATTGGACTCTATACTGATGGTGTGGAGTCTGCTTGGAATTCTCTCTTTCCCTCCCTCTCTGCCCCTCCCCAGCTCACGCATGTGCCCACTCTTTCTCTTTCTCAAAATAAACAAAAAAAAACAAAATATAAAAACAAAACGTTGTGATTTTAAAAAGGAAGAATCAGGGACCAGAAGGAAAGAGATAATAACTTGGTAATGAATGTAGACTAAATATAGACTTTATATAAGATGTAATGAGATTAAGAACAGATAAAAGGTCTGATTATAATATAGAAATACTAACAAGTAAAAAGGAAACAAATCAAGTCACTTTCTCTTTGAAAGTGAATGACCCAGTTTTTACAGAGGAAATGGTTTTTTTGAGGGTCAAAATAGGAAGATCTGACTTACTATTTAAGTGGTAGGTACTTTTTGACAAATCATTTTGCCTCTTTAGGTATTGATTTCCATTTGTCTAAATTCAGACATATTGTATTATTTGGGGAATAAGGTCATTTTCAATCCTACCATCATTAATAATTTAATGATTTCATCAAATACATATTCTGTATATTCTTATATTGTAAAATTCCAAGAATGCAGGAAACTATAAAGTACAGTAACATTAGCCCAAGACTAACTTTTAAAAAGTATTTCAGAATCATCAAAAATCTTCCTGCACATCACTAAATGATGTGCTTTTTCTTCCCATATCTGTGCTACATGTCACTTACCGCCAGGAAGCATGAAGTTATATTCTACTTCTCCATTAAAATGGTCTTGTTTATTCAGTTTCAGTCTCTTCCTGATAGTCCATTTGGTGTAGTACGTTGCTTTCTCAGCTCAAGTGTCAATGCAGTCTTTTCAACAGCCACAATCTCTGCCTTTTCCTGAGAAATTTGTGTTGGCCTTTGCTGTTCCTTAAACTTGACATAGGCATTGAAATCTGCCAGGCTGATGGGGTAATCATTTGCTTATTTGAGAAAAGTACTTCCCTACTTTCACTTTTCCTTTTAAAAAGGAATTGTAATAAAACATAATAATCCAGGTTATCAGTGGTAATAAAGGCATTTAACATTTATAATTTCAAACAAGAGCATGGATGAGGATTAAAGAATTATGCTGGTTTTGAATTTATGACTCAAAAGAAAATCTGCTCTGTGCTTAAATATATAATGACATTTATCTGAAGTAACACAGACACATATGAAATAGATCAATAAATCCTATGGGCTTGCTCTGGTCAGTCTAGGGCCCAAAGCAGCCAAAGCGATGTGCATCAAATGAGGCATTCTTTGGCTGGAATATTTCTTCTGAGGATTCTCAGGCTGTTTCTATGTTTACAAGTACAGGTATATTCATATTGATCCACATGTACAGACACTTGCCTAGTTGGGCATTTAGGGAAAAAAAGTAGGGGTTTTTATTTTCACATTGCTATAAATAATGACATGCCCTTGTCCATTATTTCAATGAAATTAAAATCAAGAAAAATGGGCCTGTCGCCTCCTAATTCCTGCATGTTTGGGCCATTTGGTGCCTCTTCTGCAGCTCGTCAGGCGTGGTGGCATTGGGTGTTTGTACTCCTGGAGCAGGGCCCTCTCAGGTGAGAGTTTGCCCTTGGGAGGTGAGGAAGCTTGGATTAAATGGCAATTCATAGTCGCACTCAGAAAATGCCTTCTTGGGGATCTAGCAATCACTTGTTATTTGTTGCTTCTAACTAAAATTGCTGTGAACTATGTGCTTTATTCAGGGAAGTGCATGGAAGCGGTGAGAAAGCCAGTTCTCAGGTGGGAAACAAATGCTGAGAAATGCTATTGTCCTGAAAAGGTCATCCTGAAGATCACTGCTCTGGACCAGACATGGTAACAATAGATAGTAGCAGCATGACCTTCCTGACTAAAGGAAAAAAAAAAGCTGTATCTGAGGAGAAGGGGAATATATTATATATATATATATATATATATATATATATATATATATGTATGTATACATGTATAAAGATGGATTTTATATAAATTATATGTAAATACTATATGTAATATTTTATATATGCATTATATATATATATATATATATATATATAATAAAGCAATGATAACCTGAGAGAATGTTCTGTAGATGCAATTTCTCTGTTAAACTGAAGTCTGTTGACTCATGTTTGAACGGTCTAAGGACTGAAAACAAGGATCTTATTCACATATATTTGTTGACTTTGAAGGAGAATTGGAGGGGCACCTGGGTGGCTCAGTCGGTTAAGCGTCTGACTTTGGCCTAGGTCATGATCTCGTCATTCCCGAGTTCAAACCCCATGTCAGGGTTTGTGCTGACAGCTCAGAGCCTGGAGCCTGTTTCAGATTCTGTGTCTCCCTCACTCTCTCTGCCCTTCCCCCATGTGAACTCTATCTCTAAAAAATAAAAATGAGCATTAAAAAAAACATTATTAAGGGAGAATTGGAGCTAAAAGAGAGAAATGAAACTTTATTAAATGAAGACACCTAGCTGGCAAAATGAATTCTTATGTTTGCAGAAAGCCTCTTTGTTAAGGATAGCACCATCTGTATATTCATTTGTGTAATCCAAAACAGATCATACTTCCAGACTATTTTTCTGCTCTCCAATTACATACTTTTGCCACCAGAGTGGTGGCAAAAGCTGGTGACTTAAACACATCCCACTCTGGACACTTCTATGTCCCACCTACCTACCACATTCATTCAAATTCTTTAATTATTTGTGAACTTGTCCATTTCCTACAGGCTATTATAAACTTCTGGGAAGAGAGAAAATGCAGCCACTAAGAGCCAGGTACTTACATATAATAATTCAGTCCTCACAATGTCATGGTAAGACAGATCTGATTGTGAGTGTGTATTTCCATACCAGAAAATCAGCATTCAGAGGTTAGAGGTAACCTCCAGGACAGAGGCTAGTGTAGTAAGATATGGTAAATGAATCTTGAACTTCCTAACACTAAATTTAACATTGTTTTCACTGTACTTTGCAAGTGAAAGAGTTTTATATTTATTTACCTTTGATTCTCTCTTTTCCTTGCCTAAATTCCAGTTTTTCAAATAATAATGTTCAATAGATATTAGCTATATACAAGCAACTAAAACACCCCCTTCCCAGAAATTAATAGAAAAATAGAGACGAATAAAAAGTAATTTTCCTTATATATTTATTACCAATTCGATGTTTAGCAATTCTGATGATGTAGGAGGTAAAGTAATCATATATTACAAACCACTAGCATTCAGGAACCTGAAATACACTGGGTGACTGAATGAGATCCAAAAGTTTTCACCTACTTGGACTATCAGGTGAGATTTAATCAGATGAAATTTAATAAGAATACATGTTAAGTCCTGCACTCTGATTAAAAAAAAAAAATCTATAAGACTTAAGATTTAGGCACACCTACCCTAAACTAACTCACCACATTTTAGTATAAGAAACCAAACATATTATATCCCACTTAGAAGATGGTGATTAGAATTTCTAAGTAAATTGTGGATAAGAAATTTTGCTAAGAGGATAAGAATTTGGGGGAAATTATGATAGCCTGCTTATAGCATTTTAATATGGTCATATGGAACAAAAATTAAACTAATTCTATTTGTTTTCGAAGTGGTGGGATACAGATGAAAAGGCAGAATGTAGAGAAGTTGCTCTCACTTTGGCCAAATATGGAACGAAATACCCAGGAGGTAAACATTTTTTCACCCCTGGAATTATTTATGTAGAGATTTAAAAACCATTTATTGGGGATTTTTAAGAAGTGATTTCAGTATCGGATGATGCTTATAATCCCCCTAGCTCTTGATTCTTACTTGTGTTCTTTATAGTCTTATGGGAGAACATTTTACTGGGTTCTTGACACATTCTCCACCCTCATTCCAAGGTTGAGGTTACCCCACTACACTGTGCTGTAGCACAAGCAATACTCATGTAGTACTTGGCAAACTGGTTGTCTTAAGAAGTTATTTAGCAGTGTGTGTTAAAATCCTTTCTTTACCTTTAGATTATAAGTTCTATGAGGGCAGGGACCATGTCCATCTTGATATTCACCATCTACCCACCTTCATGGAGGAAGGAGTCAATAAATATTAATTGACTGACTAATTACATATTAGGGTCCTCTTTGCAGAAGCCACTTTTGGATATTCACTGGTAGTAAAAAAAAAATCAGTCAAAGGCCCGTATTGTATTGATGCCAACAGCACCATAAGATGAAGGGGATGGGCATGGTCACCTAGCTCAGTGGTCATTTTGAATACAGTTCATAAAATTAAAAAAAGTCTTTTCCAATGTAACATTTTATATTCCGTACCCAGTTTTTGTCCATCTTCATCACTTTATCACAGAAGGTATTAACCTTTTATCAAACTTATTCCTAATTTGAAGACATTTGTTTTCCCAGTTTTTTTTTGGCTAAACTCCTCATTGAGTATCTTGACTCTCATGATTTTGAGCTCCCTCCCATAACTGCTAAGAGTTAAGATCTAAGTATTTCAGAATCAAGAGGATCCCTAAGATATTTTCCTATTTTAAAGGAATGTTAGGCAGAAATACACATGCTTAGAACACAGATATTGATTGAATATGAGACAAAGGCTATACCTTTAAACAAAAGGGAGTAAGATGTTATTATCCAATCACCCTGTTTAATATATAAAAGGTGCTTTAAGACTGCCGTGTTGCATATTCCTGGAGAGTAAGAAACTAAGAGTTCAGTATACCACTTCCCATTAGGACAAATGTTTTATATATCAAAATTCCTATATTGAAATCATTTAAATTATTTGGAAGAATACCAGAGTGATCAATAAAAACCCTGCACAAGAATTCACTTAGCTGGAGTGAAAGGAGCAGGTGGGAAAGGGTCTCAGGACCATTCGACATCCCATCCCTTAATGGAAACAAAACAGAAGCACTTGATATTATTCCTTCCAGAGAAGGATGAAGCTCTTGCCAAAGAATCCCAATTACCTCCCTCCGTCCCTACAAGACCTATCCTAAGTGTAGGCATTAAATCCCTTTGAGGGGCACCGAACACTTCAGAAGTTAATTTAAACTTATCTGTATGCATTTTCACTGAGGAACAATCTCAGTTCCCACCATCCGTTTTGAAGTCTTGAAGCTCTCGCCAACACAGAATGATAATGATACAGTGATCTCATTTCGAACATTTTCCTCAGGGTTTTCATCAGCCCTGCTGGTTACCTTTCTTTCCTTAGAGCAATTTCAATTTCCTTATGACTCAGCAAGCAGCATTTGGATCGATACTGTATTTTTTTCCTCTTTCAGTTTTGGATTGGCCCTTCAGCTTTTTATTTATTTATTTTTTTCTAATACACATCTAAAAGATTTCCCTTCCACAGGCAAACTTTTAAAACTCTGAACTGTATCTTTTTAAAAAAATTTTTTCAATTTAATTAATTTTTAATTATATATTTTAATTAAAAATATCTTGTAATTAATTTAATTAATTAAATTATTTTTTTTTAATTTTTTAAAATTTAATTCATTTTTTTAATTAGATATTTTAATTAAAAAATATCTTTTTTTAATTCTTGACTGGTGTGTCATGTTGTGTCACATCACTTTCAGTAAGTCTTATCTCTTTGTGTCCTACCAGTCCACAAGCAAGCTAGAATGACAGACTCCGCTGACCAGCGAGTGCCAGGATGCAGTGTGAGGTCTATAGGCCAGGTTTCCTTGAGGCTTTGCAACACGTTCTTCCAATGAATGCAAATGTGAAGGCCTTCAGATTGTGTTTGCAAAACAACTTGGACATAAATAACTCCAGGTATAAAAGATTTAAAGGTAAAATACCTGAGATATGGCCCAAATCCTGGAAATACTTCCACTGTTGACTTCCTCTGGATGTGGTTGGTGTAAATGCTAGGTGTGTTTGTTTTAATCTTTTGTTTGTTTCCTCTTATGAATGTTAAAAGTTAGCTGCTGTAATAAATCCTTCAGGGATTTTTCAGTTGAAGAAATGTTTGCCATCAGCTTAATGTACAACTGATGCTACAGTGGTCCTGAAACCACAAATAAACACACTCCCATCACTGCTCAAAGATTTCCCCTATTTGGCAATGCCCCTTTCATAGGTAAGCACTAGCCCCACCTTGTGAAATAGGTTGCTTCTGTTGATTTACAGTTTTAGCATTACGAGGCATGTTGTCTGGAGTAGAACGTATTTTTCACCGGACATATCTCTTCCCTGCAATACACCATGTACACATATACATACACAATCCTTCTCACTCCATTTAGGAATAGAAATTCCATTTAAGTCCCGGGATACATAGAGTTGAGGCTTTATTGATTTAATTGGCTTTGGAAGTTTCTAGAGAGATCAAGTCCATAAGAACTTATTGATTCTTACTGCCAACCTAACCAGAAATGCCCTACTGAATCTATTCAGTTGTCAGACATTTCCTGTTGACACAGTTGTTCTGTCCTACACAGGATATTAGGATCCTGGATAATGTGAATATCATAGGCTAAGTCAGGAAAAGATTATAGTTATCAGATGGAATTAAAGATTTTTTTTTCAACTGAACTCAGTTGAGTTCTATAACTCTATATCAATCTAGTAAGCTTTTAGAAGTAGATTCTCATCCCTAAATCTCCAAACAAAGCTTGTTTTTTTCTGATATTATTATTTTTTGCTTGGTTAAATTAGAGGCTCATGGAGGTATCATATTTAACCCAGACTATACTCCTACACAAGTATGAATCACATTTATTAAAATTTCAATATCTTCTATCTATAGACATATGCCACGGTCAGTTTTCAACAAATTTTTTTTGAGTGTGAACAGAATAAGAAAAAATATCTCTCATTTATATAGCACCTTTCAATCAGAATGTTCTTTGTACACTGTACATGGTTAATTTTTTTCCTTCAAATACATGCATTAAACTCCCACGGATCTATCAGCAATTTTGCAGGGCTATTTTAGGATTATGTTAGAGAAAGTCTTTAGCAGAATAAAAAAGCCTGGCGTGGCCTTCACTCAACTTAAGGAAGTTCAACCTATTTTTATATTGTCTAGTTCTATGTGGAAATATTGCTAAGAACATAAAAAAATATCCAGTAGATTTGCAATAGGTGATATGTAGGAGGGAGCCTGGCCACTTAAATAGAGTAAAGCATAAAAATTTAAACTGAGTCAGACCCATATGAAAGAGGATGAAGATCTCTGATCATTCTGAAGATTTTTCTGGGCCGTCTTTTTTTGTTGTTGTTGTTGTTTTTTGTTTTTTTTTACCCCATTAAATTACCTTTTGTCCCTTCCTTATTCTCAAGTACCTGTATTCTCATTATACCTTTCCTGGCCACCCTGTTAAAATTGCTTTCAGAAAAGGATGGGGAATTTACTTAACCCTACCACAATATGCAGTTGTTAACAGTTTTATGTGACCTCACTGGGGTTTTGTATTTTAAAAACTAATAAAACCTTAAGGGAAGGAAGACAATTTCAAGTAGCGGGTTAAGGAGACTGAGGGTTCTCTTTGTCTTTCAAATTGTATTAACAGGCTGGTCACCAGTTTCATATATTTCTTACATTAAGCTTGTCTTAAACTTACAAATACAGACAGGCAAAACTAAGAAATCTCACGGGATGCTGCTTGGCTTATCCGGAGGCTGATTTGAAAAATGAATGAAAAGTGGGAAAGGGTAGATGATTGATTTTTTTTAAAAAAGGTCAGACCTTTTGGGGGAACATTAAAAAATGTCTGCCAATTCCAGATACGTACTTAAAAACACGACCATTATTATGTATGATATAAATAAACTTAGACTATTAAAATTGAGATACAGTATAACTAAAGATACAATGAATTTATCTTAGGAAATAAGATTGAGAATTATACCATAAGATTATATGAAAATTTGAAAGAAGGCCATAAACTAAAATAATAACCAAGAATAAGAAAATACTCTAGGAGAAAATTATATATAAATTAACAATAGTACTGATCAAGATAATAGTATTATGAACTTGCACATCATTCGAGATTTTACACAAATTTACATTTATTCTCTTATAACATGCCCTTCTAGGTGAGCAATAGTGTAATCCATTTAGGACAGAAAGTGAGACATTTTCAATATAAATGGAAAGGAAAAAGAGATTTAGGAAGGCAGAAAACAATTACCTAAATTGGAATATTGCCAGAACATATAGATGAACAGTCCCATCCTGGGAGAAGTATCCTGAGATCTTTAATGCTCACTAGTAGCCAGGATCCTTTTATTTCTCACCAAAAGACATATGATCTTATATCCTACTGGAGTCCTCCAGTGTTTCCTGCTTGCTCAGCATTTTTGCATACCAATGCCTTTTACTGCCTTCTCCAGGAAGAATATATAGTTTGCACTTGGATCTGTGGACTTGCTGAGTAGTCTGACAAGGTCTTTTCAAAAGGATTATATGGCTATGTCTCACAGTAAGAGATATTATAACCCTCTCTGGCATCTCTCACCACGTCCTGTGAATTGTTGAATGATCACCTGAGCGTAGTCAGATCACCTGAGCGTAGGAGAACACTCTATGCTCAGAGTTTCCCAAAAGAAAAAACTGGAATCTTTTGGATGAAACATTTTCCTTTGGAAAAAAAAAAGATGAAACTCTTGAGAAATGTTCTGTAGCAAGTGCACGTATGCAGCGGGTGAATGAATACTTTCCAGCATCTCTGCTTCTACTGCTAAGCAGAGTAGCAGGTCTATTCCTTTTCTATCACTCAGAGCTTTTATTTTTCTCCATTTGTTCACATGTCAGACTTACGTTAAGTTAAACCTCTCCCCTTCCCAAGTGATTGTCTTCAGCAGGAAAAGTCAAGAAAATTTACTGGGAATAAAGCTGGTCAACATGTCTATAATGCCATGGAAATTGCATGTTTATGGCACAACTATGTTTATTATATAAATGTAATCACCATACACAAGTGTTCCACGAACACTGATAGTCCAATGGTAAGATGTCAGGAAACCACACATGGAAATGCCTATATACACAATTTATACAACAAAGCACATTTTAACTGTCCTGCTTTGTATTAAACTTCATTCTCTGAATGCATCCAGAGACATTACTGGTTATGCTTGCAGAGTTCTACATCTTACAGACTATGCTTTTAGGTGGCAACATAATACAACAAACATAGATCTTAAAATCTTGAAAAAAATCAATGCGGCACCAGCATGTTCACCTGTATTTTAAAATGGTATATTATGTGCTATAGATAGCAAACATTGTCCCAAGTTTCATATCAAGTAGAGTTGCTAAAGTAGAAAATGATCTTCCACTTAAAAGAAGTACTAAAAAACCCTTTTGCCAAACTCACCTTCAAGCTTCATATTAGTGTGTGATGTACAGCAATAAAATATTAACATTAACATGCTTTGCAGTCCAATCTCTGGATATTATAGATAATGGAACTGGCATAGGTGGAGTTGAGGATTTGACTAACATTGCAGAGTAGTTAGCAGAGCATCTAGAGTTTAGACTATAGTCTACTTTTAACCAGAAACTAGCATAGCAATCTAGTCTTACACATCTTCTAGTCGAGAATATCTAAATTAATCACATGTATTGAATTAAAAATCTTGTGTTTATGCCATAATATGCATCTCACTTCAGCATATAAAATACATGAATGTGTGCGGTAGATAGACTCTGAGATAACTCCCCAAAGATCTCTGCTTCTTGGTACTCACGCCTTGTATAACCCCCTCCTACTAAATGGGCAGGAACTGTGACTTGCCTCTAACTAACAGAATACAGCAGTTAAGGGGATATCATTCCTTTGATTATCTTACATATAATTATAAATTTTGTTTTGCTAACAGACTATCTCCCTTCTTGGCTTTGATGAAGCTAGCTGTCATGCTATGAATTGCCCTATGGAGAGGCCCAGGTGACAGGGAACTGAAGGTTACTTCCAACAGCCAGCATGGAATTCAGTCCTCCAGTCACACAGCTCACAGGAAATTTAATGCTGTCAATACCTATGCAAGTAAGCCTGCAGGAGGATTCTTCCTCAGTCAGATCTTCAAATGAGGCCTCAGCCAGGTCAGCACCTTGACTGAAGCCTGTGAGAAACACTGAAGAAGAGGACCCAACTAAGCAACACCTGATCTCCTGACCCACAGAGAGTGTGAGGCAATAAATACGTGTTGTTTTAAGTTGCTAGGTTTGAGATAATGTGTTATATAGCAACAGATAACTAATATAATTTTACTTCTGTATAAAATAGCAATATGTACTTAAAGGAAATAAGTCTTGTCCACAATCAAGGTAACGTAACTGCTCTGGGAAACTTACAATTTTTTTGATCCTCAGGATACATTAAAATCAGATTCGTGTAACCTCTATTAAAATGATAATAAAAGAATTAGGCAATTATGAAGAGCAATTATAAAAATGGAATTAATAATAGAAGAAAATTACAATTACTTTCTAAGATGTCTTTGATCACAACAAAGTGGTTTTCTAAATGTCACTCTCTACTTGTGTACATTTCCCCTTCTTGAATTACTCAGGTGACACCTTCCGGAGGCTATCTCTGACCTCCAGCACCCAGATATAGTTCAGCTTCATTTGCCTTCCCTAAGAACTTACTGTTTGTATCACTTACACAGCACGTAAAACATATTAGCGATACTGCTGGTGGGTGCACAGATATAGCTTTTCTCCTTAATATGCCCTACTAAGTGAGGAAAACTTCGTAAGGTCAGGAGCAATGTCTCATATTCCTCTAATGCCAGCAAAATACATAGTAATTTATGACACAGAAGATTCCCCAAAATCTGTCTTTGTAGATGTTGGTGCTGATGTTAACAATAGAAATAACATGTGTTTTCGATTTAAGAAGAAAATCCAAATATCGTAAGTTTTCAAGACATGAGGAAATCTATTTGCAACACACTGGGAGAAAATTATGTAGTTTGGTTAGTACTTTCAGACCCAGAGCCCTTCTAGACACAGCTGCATTCCCCATCATCTTGCCAGTTAGAGCTTAGTTGTAAAACCACCTCTGGAAAAAAAAAAGCCAAGTTCTCTGAGCAATTATTGATTTTTCTTGTGGAATTCAAGTAGGTAATTATACTAACACTTTGCCCCATCTTTAAATTCTGTGATAGTCTTGTGACCCTGGCATGTGTGAGACAAGCGTGTGCTGCTGGGTAACATTTTACCATATGACCTTATTGTTAATCATCAAGGTATGCTGCTTGAAGTCACAAATTTTAATAGGTGAGGCATGTGAAACAGGTTGATAGATTGATATCCTGATCTTGATGCTAATGTATTTAAACACAAGAGAATTCATGAACAGTGTACAGAATAAATTTAAGTATTGATTAATTCTTCTGAAGGTCAGCCTCCTCTGATCATTTGAATTTCTTGAAAATTTATAAGGTTAATTTTTCCTAATTTAATGGCAAATCATATTTACTATAAATAAGATTTAATCAAAAACTTAAAATTTAGGGAAAATTATTTATATCAACCAAATATCCTCCTTTCCAGAGAGAATGATTCTTACTATGTTAGAGTACTTTACAGAAAATTCAAATTATACTGTATAGGAAATGCCTGTGTTTTTTTTTTCCTTTGGACATTGGCATATGATGTTTCCTCTGCCTAGAAAATCCACCCAAATATTCTCTCTTTGCTCAGATCTTGCTCATTTTCTTGTCTTATCTTAGACAACATTTGAGGAAGTCTTGACAAGTAAAGTTCACTTTGACTCCAGAAGTTTTGCTTTCCCCAATTTTTACTGTGTTCTTCTAGTATCTTGCTCTTCTCTATTAACACAGTATCACATTTAGATTGCTTGATTCTTCAATCTCATAGCTAAACTATAATTCTCATGAAGGCAAAGACAATGTCTTGCACACCACTGTACTCCCCAAATAGTCAAAGAGCTGGCCACAGGTTAAAATAGAAATGCACTTTTGGTAACTGAATGGATGAATGAATGGCCTAATTTAATACATAAATTAAATTATGAATATATTTTATGATGATTAAATATTGACAATAAGGTTTTAAACAACTGTTGTAATATTCCACCACATGAATGAACAATCATTTATTTAGCAAGTTATTTTTTTCTTGGTCATTGATGGTACTTCTAATGCTTTGTTATTTTAGACAATTCAGTGGTCAATCTTGTAATGGAATCCTGATCTCTATTTCTGATGATACTCTCAGAATAAATTCTTAGAAGCAGAACATTCTTAAGGCTTTTGATGCTACTGCCAAATTACTTTTTTCAAACGATTAATGATTAATAATGTTAAGAGTGGATATAGTTTATTTCTTAAAGTTTGCTTTAGGTGACAGCATCAGCTCTCATGTTACAGTTATGTGATGAAGATAAAATATTCTCTTCATATATTTATCATATATCTATTATAATAATTCACATTTCTTAATCTGATACCATTTCTCATCCGCCTATTGTCTCCCAATATCCCTGGTTCATTTTTCTGTTGGAGTGGCATTTGAGGAATTATTTTTATGTGCACAATTTCTGTTGCACAATGGCAGAAATGGGAAGCTTCTACATGAGCCAAGAAGCATACAGGTAAAAACAGCCACATGTTCACTAAAGGATTGTGAACATCAGTTGTTGTTCTTGTTGTTTTAATGACGTATACATGATGAACATGTATTTGCCTTAAAGAAGGTAGATCAGTATTCCTACAGTAAAGCCTAAGAGATAGTAAAAGATATGTCTGCCTCAGTCATTAGCCAATTCCTACCACATTCTGACTTCTTCAAGGCCCTTTAATGAGAGATAATGCTCCCTCTTTAATACTTTTCAATATTTTCTCCTTCCTTAACACTTCTCCATAATTTACATAAACCTCTCATAGTCGTGTTTCATATTCCTTTCAGACTACATACTGGTTTATTTTTAGTCCTTAAATTGCCAGGAGGTCATACTATCCCATATCTGACATATTTGGTTGCAATACATTGTTGGAATATATTGTGAATTATAAGTGAATGAGTGAATGAATGAATCAGTTAAGTAAGATGTATTTCCATTCATTTTGTCATTCTAGTTAGTGGGGCTACAGGGAATAAGAAAGATGAATTTTGATGACTAGCAAATCTTAGGGAAAAAAACTGATTCAAGCCTTTGCCTGTTTTTCCATATTTTCTAAAGCTATCCTTTATCCTAATTGACTACTGCTGTCAATCACTTATAATATGAAAATCTTTATAAAGGTTGAGATATTTTTCCTCCCATGACCTGCCAGATCTTGCTGGTCACTTTGTATCCTCAATGGAAATTATTCTTTACAGAAGAATCAAGAAAGGTAAGAAAACATTTTGGGATTATAGGCAATTGCCACAGGCAAACTCTTATTTCTGCTGAATTTTGTCATAGCATGTAGTTAAAAATGCGTGTTTCATTAGAGGGGTGCCTGCAAGGGAACACAGTCAGTGAGAGTATTTACAGACTTGGGATACCAGTTACATGAAAAAAAAAAATCTTTCAATTTGTTGCCATCTTTACAAGAATTGAATTTAATGAGCTTTTCTCCAGCTGTCCCTAAGGAATCTACTCTCTAATCAAGTCTAATTGGTGTTTTCCCTTGAGGTGAGAATTACACGCTCACACACACACACACACACACACACACACACACACAGTAAAGAACACACCATGCCTAAAGATTTTAGAGAAAGGGAAGGTTGGTTTTTTTTTATTTGTTTCCAAGAAATGAGCAAGATTTAGATTGATTTCTGTTAAATCATGATATAAGTTATTTTAAACTAACGTTCGTTTACACTACCTGTTCATTGAAAAGATACTGATAAAAGCTATCAAAGTACCAGATGTAATGCTGGGTTCCAGAAGCACAGGACTACCTAAAACCTTGCCTTTTTGCATTAAGATTAGAAAATTGTTACATAATTTTTGCAAGCTAAAAGCCTGGCAAATATATTGGAATGAATATTGTTTTTGCTGAAGTATCTCTATTAGGCATTACATTATAAGACATTTAGTTTTCCTCCTCCACAGATAAAAGTATGAAAAAAAAACTACAAAGGATAATGAATATCTCCCTTTCTGATACTCAAAATTAATATATGATGTCTACAATTTTTTATATTTGCCTCAGATGTTTTTAAACAATACTTATGTGCAAAGTTGGACATCACCCCCCATGCTCTTTCTCTTTCTCCCTGCTTCCCATCCTACTTTGCTTCCTTCAAAACAGACAGCCAATTACATCATGGCACGGAGCCTGCTTAGGATTCTCTCTCTCCCTTTCCCTGCCTCTCTCTCTCTCTGTCAAAATAAATAAATAAGCTTAAAAAATAAAAAATAAAGGAGCTATAAGGTAATTTCATTTTATTTGGTATAGTTTCTGTCTGCTCTGCTTCTTTAAAAAGGGGTTTTGATGATTTCATTTATTTCCTTCAATTTTAAATGGATACTCTAGGGGTGCCTGAGTGGCTCCATCAGTTAGGCGTCTGACTTCAGCTCAGGTCATGATCTCACTGTTTGTGGCTTCGAGGCCCAGGTCGGGCTCTGTGCTGACATCTCAGAACCTGGAGCCTACTTCAGATTCTGTGTCTCCCTCTCTCTCTGCCCCTCCCCTGCTCACTCTTCGTCTCTCTCTCTCCCTCAAAAAAATAAACATTAAGAAAAAAAAGTTTAATTAATACTCTATACAAGTTGGTTGGAAACTGATGTTTTATTAGTTAACATATTCATAATTTTTGTGCAACTTTAAAAAGGAAGAGTTTATACATTTTTAAAGCAATTAGTCCACTTTTAAATTATTTTGTTGCTTAACTTTCTAAAAATTTTTTTTTCAGGAATTGGTGACTATTTTACCTTTATGAACAATAGCTAATCAACTAAAGACTCGACACTTCATAACTGCGTGGTATTTATTGTACTTAGGGTGAAGTGTAAAATAATACCTAGGATTATTAGAATTTTAAATCAAAGTTAAAAGCTCAAACTAAAAATGTCTTACCTCTGTGCTTTACAATCTAATATTAAACCAGAATTTAATTATTTCTATGTTTATTTCAGAAATATAAAAACTATTATTTTATTCCTTTTAGAAACTTTATTTTCTTCATGATAAAAACTTTATCAAAGACACTTAGATGTAAAACGGCCATTGGAAGGTCGTTTTAGCAGCAACATTATATATTCATTTAAAAGGAAGGAATGGCAGTGCTAAATTGACAGACTAAGCTACAGTTTGAGAGCCAGATTCAAATGAACCCAATCAAAAAGTTAATTAACCTGACGCGATGTGCATGATTGGGGTAGGGGAACTGGGAGAAGAGGAGATCCCTACTAGCAAACAAAAAGTCAAAAGTTTCAAAACCGAATCATAACTACAAGAAGGTCTGCTTTAATACACAAGAATTGCATTATGTATAATGCTGAATATTGCACATAGATTAAATTTCAATGATAGACAAATGTTTAAATAAACTATAATTATATCCAAAGGTTATTGTATGTCTATTAATAGATTTATATATAGTGTATGATACTATGCAACAAATGCTTTTGTTAGATCAAAGTAGTAGAATGTAAAGTTGTATATAAAGTATAATTACAATTATATATATATGTATATGTAATTATGTATATAACAACATATAAAATAAAGCTTGGGCATGAGGGAGAAAAAGGAACAGGAACCAACATAGTTTTTCTCTTCTTTGGCAATATGTACTAAAAGTTTTTAAATGTTGAGACTTTTAACCCACTAATTCTACTTCTTGTAATCTGTTTTAAAGAAGTAATGTAAGAAGTGGATAAATGTTTGTGAATAAAGATGTCCATGAAAGTGCAAATTGTAAACAACTTAAATACCCAAGTGGGCACCTTAAGAAAATTATTATGCACATGCAGGATGTAATTTTATACAATAATTATGCTTTCAGAATCTTTTTGATGGCAAAGAAAAATGCTTGTAATGTAAAAGTAAGCAGAATTGCAGTATATAAAATTCTATGTATATAGAATGTATGATCATAAAATGAGCACAGATAAAAGACTACAAAGACATATGCTAAAATGTTAATAGTAGTTTTTTCTGGATAGGAGGAGTATGATTGATCTCCCTCATTATAACTCTCCATATTCTACAACTTTTCCATAATTATCACAAAATATTACTTTTATTTAAAATAAAAATTCACTTCCACTTTCAGACTTTCTCTAATATGCATGAATGTTGACAAAGAAATAAACGCATTTAAAAATATACTGAATGGTGATTTGTAAAGTAAGGTCCTCCCCTAGTAAACCATAACCTGTAAAAGGCAGCAACAGCATCTTCACTTCTGTGTGTACTCATTGCCCACCACTGTCAGCTCAATTAATGCTAATGAAATCAACAACACAAGACAGGAAGGATTTGAGCTGACTGATAAACAGGAGAGGAGTTTTGACTCCCTCTTCCCCTCCCTGCAAAAACAAAAACAAACAAAAAACCAAAAAAAAAAACAACAAAAAAAAAGAAAATATCACAAGCCTGTGGGAATTTTGTGGAAATTACACAGGCAGTTTCAACTAATAACTAATAATTTTGTATATAAAATTTTCCAGATTACAAAGCAGAAGTCTCAGATTTCTCAGGTTAGCAACAACTCAGATAAATAAACTTGACAAAAATAGCACCCTCCAAAAAACTAAAAAATAGACTAGTACACTATGAATAAATATGACCCATTTCTAAATTATAAAAACTGTTCAACATAATTGACCACACCAAAGGTTAAAAGAAAAGACATTTGAGAAAAGTCAATATCCTGAAAAAAAAATCAAAGCAAAGCAGAGAAAGACAAAGCTAAGAATAATTGAGAGGAAAAAAAAGAATATTAGGAAATAAAAAATTATACTTTTTCCCTACTGTGATAAGGGATTACCTCAAATAAATGGCAATATTTATTTAATATTTAATGAGGAACAGTCTTAACCATTGGAGTCACAAACACTACTGAGACTTCACCACAAATGATAAATACTCCAAAACTTTAAGATACACACTTTTTAATTTAATATCTTGGGTTACATGGATTAGCTCAAATCTCTATTGAACTTGGGCTAAACACTTCAGTTTTGCAGGTGTTCTTTTTACAGTCAAGTATAAGTATTGACTCCCATGATCAGCACTGTTATGAAACTTTGCCGTACCTCATGCAATGGAATGAAAAAAGAGATATTATGACTGAGTATGGAGAAAAAAAGGAGACACATCTTTAACTCAGGAAAATATATTCTACTACCTGGAAAGCTCAAGGGAAAATTTTTAAAAAACCTATGCACTTAATAGAGTGTTTGTAAAGAAGGTCATTTCCAAAAATTAAAACACAAAATAACTTTCCTAGATACTTAAAATCGTCATTTAGAAAATGAAGATTTTGCAGAGAAAAATATTAAATACCTTATAAAAATGTTAACACTACTGTGTAGGACATTTACAAGAAAAACTGTCTTATTTCTGATAGATTTAAAATAATAAAATAAAACAAAAATCTCTTATTACTATAAGACACTATTTCTAAATGGAAGATTCAACACAAGAAGGGCACCAATTCCATCAAAACTGATCTACCATTTTAAGGAAAAATTTTGAACTTAATACATCAATTTTTCCCTTTGTCTATAAGTCCAAATGTATATTTCAGAATCTGTCAAATAATAGTAGCAAAAGAAGATGTCCATTGTATTATTATTGCATCACAATTATTTATTTTTAAAACTGTACTGCTAACACTAGAATGTAGAGAGAGATATATGAATTGAAATATAAATTAAAGAAAGATATACAGGGAAGCAAATACTTTCCCATATAGAAAATGTTAAGTAATTAAAACTGGTTTTGAATTAACTTTTAACTCTGTAAATGGGAAAGGAAATAATTATCTAGTATCTATTGTATGCCAAAATAAATTCAAGAGAGTAGAAGTGTAATGTGAAAGTAAATGCATCAAATAATCAAAATTTGTGATCCTTAATTGAGTATTTTTAGTGTGCATACAGGGGAATTTTTTTTCAAGCCTCACAACAATGGGAATAATAAAAAGAAAAACAGGATAGATGTAAATGTATGACAAACAGCACTATCAATCCAAAACAGTTACAAAGTGATAAACACTAAATACCCTTTGTTTATACACACATATACACACATCATAAAAGCATATACGTTATGTATATTTACATATTATGAGTTTGTATACATGATGTTTGTGTGTATACACACACATACAATACAACATATATAACATATAAATGAAATACAATAGGAGATAAAATTAGAAAATGCACATGTTATTGAAAGTTAAGAACTTCAAATGGCTGAGGAAAACATGAAAAATAAAGTAATTAAATTACTTAGTCAATGGAATGTGACCTAAAATAATGATGTGCTACATTTTGCCTGTCAAATTGCCAAGACGAATAAAGAAAAAAGATACTGCCTAAATTATCAAGTGGAAGCCTTAATATTCTCCTATGTATGTGTACACATGCATGCGTATATATATACATATATACACACAAAGGCATGTCTCCTTTTTTCCTCCATGGTCACTGCATATATATAATATAATATATAAAAATATATAATATATAAAAATATATAATTTTTAAGAAGAAGTAATTTTGCTTCAAATGTATTCTTAGAATAATAATGAAGTAAAAGAAATAGTCTTGAAGTTCAATATCAGAGATTGCATTATTTCAATTGTATCATAATTTCTCTAATGTCATACTAATAGGTAATTAAATTATGTTATAGAAGTATATTATTGGCATAAAAATTATACATATATGTGTATTTTAAAATTATATAATGTATAACATATAAAGGTAATATATATCTTGTTCCAACACATCATCATACACATATATCTGAAAGTTCGTATTCTAAAATTTAAGAATTATCCCCTACGGATGGCAAGACTTAGTGTCTCAATATGTATGCATATCTTTCCATATTAATAAAATATATTTAAGACTTAAAAATAGTTTAGCTTATTTCTAACAAGGAAATTAAGAAAGGAATTCTCATTTGTTGAGATGATAGATGCTTTGTAATTAATTATCTTCATCAATCAGAAGTATCACCTCCATTTCAAATTCTATTCAATTTCAAAGTTCATTTTAATTATCCAATAGTTTTTTCTATATTTTAGTTGGGACCACTGCTTCCTTTCATTTTTTGTTTTTCTTTTGTCATATTGATTTTTTTTCAGTACTTTTCTTTTGCTACTATGGAGAAATAATGTTCATTTTTTTGCATCTAACACTTGGTTGCCATGTCCAAAGAATGATTTTTCTTTTTTACAATTTGTTGATTAAGTCAAGTTAGTGATTATAAAATATTTGATGCTTAGTTACTTTATTTAACACATTCTGCTTTCTCTTTTTTAAGGGAAAGAATGTGAAGCTAAATTCTCAATTAAGGTATGTCAGGAAGCTAATATTTCAACAATGTATTTTTTTTCTTTAGGAAGCCTATGTACTTAACTATCCCTTAGTAACACCTCCATTTTAACTCTGAATTACAAAGACAATATCAAACAGGCAAAAACAAAACAAAACAAACAAAAAACAGAAAACAGACACACACACAAAGAAACAACAACAAAAACACTTTTATCAAAAATTGAATTTGTAATATGCCATCTAGCTAGCTAGCTAGCTAGCTATCTACTACCTTTTCATGGAGGTGAGGTAGGAACATTTGACCTTTGCTTTGGTTAGATTAACTATGAAATTGATTTAAAATGAATAAGGTTATTTTAAACACCATTTTGCTCTTCTGTTTAAAACTAAGGTTTTGATTTTAGTCTTGAAAATGTTTCACCACAAACCTCTTAGCTAGAGGCAGCTTAGTTTGAGAAACCAGGTATTGATTTTGAGGAATAAAAAATTTTATATACAGTAAACATATTGCTTTTTGTGTGCACAGTCTTATAGAAAAAAAATGAGAAAGTCTTCTGGAAAAGAAATGAAGAGAGCTTTTGCTTGAAATATGTCTTTCATTTTCAATGGGATTAAAGTGAAAAATAAACTATCACTTTCAATAATTTCATGATTCTTAAAGATTATTAGTGTTTAGTATTTGATTTATGTGAATTGAAGAAATGAAGGTGATGAAGATAGACTGGAAACCTAGCAACAGATACATAAAAATAATTTGACTTCAAAGATCCAAGGATACTGATTGAAGCAAATGGAAGTTCAAGTTAATTGATGATCCAATTAGCAAGGTGGCAGGCCAGCAAAAGGATGATACTTTTATCTGAGCAGTGGCCCCCACCACATTCTTAGTGGATGTTTAAATAATACAGCAGAAAAATTATACTTGCTTCCACCTTCTTTGTGTTTCTTCCATGTATGAGAGGAAAATAAACAGGGGTGGGAGAGAGAAAAGGGAGAGATTAAGATAGAATGATTGCAGGGAGCATTCAAGAATGTGCAAGCCATGGCCGAAGTTATCGAACCACTGTTCACCTTAGGCGTTCTGTTCTGTGACCTGCTCTTAGATGGATGACTACAGGGATATTCAGGGAGTTCTGTCATTCTGTCAAGAGATAAGAGATCTGAGGTCATCTGCTGGTGAATGTTCCATCTGGGATCAATGAAAAGGACTAATCGTAGCATACACACTACCAAAAGCAAGATAGACCCTTAGACTCTTGGAGTGGATTTCATCATCCCACCATACCAGCCTAAATATTTTATGCTGAGAAGGCCAAGTTTCATGATATGAAGGCCACATAACTAGTTGTCTAGCCCTGAGTGGTTAGTAGAATCCAGGTCTCATGATTCTGCTTCCATTAATGTGTTTACTTCATAGATTATTACTCCCACAAATTAAAATTTCAAAGGGGGATGAGCCAAAGCCTCACAAGTGAAGTGAGGGAAAAAACATACTATGTACTGACCAGCTTACTATTCTAGTCTACAACTTCTAACATCATGGTTAAGCATGATTTATATAATTATCGAAAGTTGTTTCAGAGGCCAAAGGTGGACATACATCCTATCAATGTTAATTACATTTACTTTAGAATGTTTCATGTCCTTTTTTCCTCAGACACAGTTAATACTTTCCAATATGTTAACGTATGGTGAGGATTTATACCTTGACAAAATAAACCCCTGAAGGAAATAAAGAAAAGTTTTTAAATTATGTATATATGAAAATAACTGTCAAAACAATAGTAGAGAATATCCATGTTTCCATGCAGCAATGGCAGCCAACCAAACTTTCCAAAAACATGAATATTAACAAAAATAGGACCATAATCCATACCAAGATGTAGTTGGTAGGAAGATAATGCTACAAAGTCAACTTTATATAGAAATATGGCAATAAATAACTTAAGCAGAGCCAACTCTGACTTGCATTCCAGAAAAGAGGATTAGGCAGAGACTCAGAGAAGAGAGCCGCAAGGTCTAACAATGGAAGAACACAGGTGAAATCACTCCCAGAAAGAGAGCGATGCACCCTGGTGGGGAGGATCCAGAACATATCTGAGATGGATGGGTCAGAGGAATGACTACTGAGAATACAAGAAGTCTTGCAATTTCAAGGGAACAAAAATGGCTGTCTTAAGGAACCACTTCAGGGAAAGAGAAAGAATGAAGTGAAAGGAGGCATGATTTGAAATGCCCTTTGAGATTTTTGGTGAAACAAAAAAGGAAATTAAAGATCCTACAGAAATAAAAAGGATCATAAAGTCAGAGAACATGCCAATCCCTTTCCAACAACTTCCTGCCAAGAAGTTTGCTGAATACAACAAAACAACTACTTAAATAACAGGAGAGGCTCTCCAAAAAATTGTAAATCAACACAACCACTCACTCCTGCCCAAAAAGAACCACCTATTATTGCTTGTCCAGAAAATGATAAGGAATTTTCAAAGTAAACAAAAGAATGGATGACATCCTTACAAAATTACATTAAGAAAAAAAGAAAAAAGAATCCAAGAATTTCAGCTGTTGGAAAGGAGAAAAGCCTCACAGAATACTCTATGCAAACAATTTTCAGTTTCAGACAGTTTTACAAGGAAACTCAACCAAATTTTCAGAAACTATAATCACAATGCTATTTTAATTTGCCCAGAGCATAAAAATGTAGGGTAACATCTAGATTCTTCTTTTAAAATTTTTGTTTTAGTGTTTATTTATTTATTTTGAGAGAAAGCAAGAGAGCCAGTAGAGAAGGGGCTTAGAGAGAGGGAGAGAATCCTAAGCAGACTCCATGATGTCAGCACAGAGCCTGACATGGGGCTCGATCCCATGAATCCTGAGATCATTACCTGAGCCGAAATCAAGAGTCAGAGACTTAACTGACTGAGCACCCCACATCTAGATTCTTTATATGAAGCAAAGCTAACATTAACACCCAAACCTATACATACACACATTCTCACATACATAAAATTACCAATCTCACTTATGTATATTGATGCAAATTCCTACATAGAATATTAGCAAAACACACACACATACACACAAAATAATGCATCATGGTCAAGTGGGATTTGTCCTATGAATGTAAGAACAGTTTAACATTTGAAAATCCTTGAAATACTTTGCTACATTAACAGATCTAAACAGAAAAATCATGATTATCTCTGTAGATGCTGAAGAGATTTTTTTTTAATTTTATTTTTTTCTGACAGAGACAGAGTGAGCTCACATGCAAGTGAAGGAGGAGCAGAAAGAGGGAGAGGATCTGAAGCGGGCTCTGCGCTGACAGCAGAGAGCGCAAATGTGGGGCTCAAACTCCCTAACCGCAAGATCATGATCTGAGCTGAAGTCGGATGCTCAACCAGCTGAGTCACCCAGGTGTCCCTGAAGAGATCTTTTATAAAATTCAAAACCTATCTCTGATTAAAACACTTACCAAAATAGAAATTAATAAATACTTGCTTTACACAGTAAAAACTTTATGCCTTAGTCCTGAAGCCAGCATTTTACTTTTTAGAGAACACTAGAGGCATTCCTACTGAGGAGATACAAAAGGCAAGGATGTCCAGTATCTCCACTAGTATTTAATACTACATTGGAAGTGTTAAAGAACACATTCAGACAAAAGACAAAACAAAATGAACAGATACCACAAAACAAAAACTATTAAGAGTTGTAGTAAGTGGGCAAAAAAGATAAAAACATTTGTTTATCCAGACAGCATAATACTATTATTGGCAATCTTATCCTGAGTAGGGGTCAGCAAATTATAGTCAATGGGCTGGCCATCATTTCTGTAAAATAAGTTTTTTTATATATAAAGTTTTATTCATACACAGCCATGTTTATTGATTCATGTATTTATTGTCTATGGCTAATTTTGCACTTCAGCAATAGAATTAAATAGTTGTGACAGGAAATGCATTGTCAACAAGGCCTAAAATATTTATTATCTGGCTCTTTCAGAAGTTTGCTGACCCTTGCTCTAGAGAATCAGTGATAAGATTAACACAAAAAATAACATTCCATTAGGAGGCAGAATATGAAATGAACAAACTTTATGTATGAATAAGATCTAGTTAAAATATTGGAAGAGTAAATCGAATTGATTATAGCAATGCAAAAAATAAAATACTTGAAGAACATTTAAAATTGATACAAGGAAAAAATAAATCCATGTACAAATGGATATTTAGTGTATGATAAAGGTGGCATTTGAAATCACTGGAGAAAATATGGACTTTTTACACAGGAGGTATTTGGTAATCAGAAAATCATTGTGGAAAAATATGAAATTGCATTATTACCTCACATAAGAATGAATAAGATATCTAAATATAACAAATAAAAGTCACATAGTTAATAGAAGAAAACATAGATTAATTTATAAACTAGTAATAGGGAAAATTTTGCATATGACTTAAAATCTGAACATAAAAATGGAATGTATTGATTAAATTGATAAAAAATTTCACAAAAAAAGTAAATAAAGGCAAAAGACCAAAATAATCAAGGAGAAAATATTTTTAGCATATATCACAGATGAAAAACTCATCTCCCTAAAAATAAAATGAAGTAAATATGAGAAGGAGAAATTTAAAAAAATAAAAATTAATGCAGAATAGTCTCTATTTGGTATACTACGTAGAAAATAAGTAATTTAATACGACTGTTATATTACTGAAATTACCCTAAGACATTATTGTAAAAGCCAGAAAATTTTTTTAAAAAACTTAAATTCAATCTCTGTTATATGAAGAATTCACGTAGTAATCTAGAATGGAAATGCTTTAAAACGTTTCTAGGAAAGTTACAACTAAAACCGCTCTCTGGTCAATTTCCAATAGTAAGAAGCTGTGTCCAATAGAATAGGAAAGTTTGCAAGATATTTGGCTAATTGGGAAAGAACTTACATATCTTTAAAGCCTTATAATACTGACAATAATATCAATAACAGTAACAATTGCTATTATTTTAGAAAGCCTAATATGTGCCTGCCACGGTTTTATATACCTTTCCGTGTGTTATTTTCTCTAAGGTAATAAGAACCCATGAAGTCATTGCCTCCATTTTGTACATAAAGAAACAGAAGCAGAGAAGTTGAGAAACTTCCTCAATTTGCACAGCTGGCTGTGGGAGTGTTGGGACTCATCATGGCTGCAGCATGGTGCTTGAAGTCTAGACCAACAGAAAAGCAGGTTTCTACGAGAATATTTGCAGCTCATGTAGCTCCCACTACCCTCACCAGAGAAAGAGCACAGAAACCGTGGAGTCATCAGACAATAAATTCAGTCTTCTAACAACTGACCTAAACCCATACTCTACTCTCTAGCTAACCTTTCAACATCCCAGGAAAACTATTCAGTTGCTTACCTTTGTCAGCAGCATTTGCTCTTTCTGATACAAAATTATAAGCTGGCTTTACAGTTTGTTTGCCAAATACGTATTTGGATTACTTTGTCTTCCATTTTTAGACTTTGAACAATAGTCCCTAGTTTTCTAGTTTTGGCATGCCGAAAGCTCTAGCTGTTTCATTCTGCTACCAAAGTTGCTGCCAGGTCCATGATGTCAATGTTATAATGCTCATACCGTTTTTATGGCTTCTAGAGTAGATTTTAGGAAGTTAGGAAGAGTTAATAGGCCCATAAGGCATAGTTTCTCCCATTTTAGGCCATTTGAAAACTGATTTAAGTGTAAATTGCATTTTTTTTTGGCAAACCTAAAAATAGTGATGTATATCAGGAATTCCCAAAACATGTTCCAAGGAACCACAGAACATCAATAGGCTTCATTTTAAGGGAGAAAAAAAAAGTGGAAGAAGTGGGAGATTCAAAGTGAAATACGTTTAGGAAAACCTGAGTGATTTTGCATATTTTAAACTCAGAAAGTCACAGCATTTTAAATATTCATTATGGCCCTACAAGAGGAAAATGAAATATGCTGCATTTATCAAATATATTTTTTTCTCCAAGCCATCTTTCAAGGAGCCTCTTAAAGGACTTGTGTTCCTCAAAAACGTTTTTGGGAAATACTGACTTGGAAGGACATGTAAGAACTATTGAAACGGCATTTCAGTGGCATTCTGGGGATTATTAAGAATCTTTCCTACTGATATATTAAAAGTTGTCCCAGAAGTGTGAAAAGATATTGGAAATCATAGTAAGAGGACTATTACTTAATTTGAACCTCAGAAAAACAGTATAACTGTTATCAGCAGAAAACAAGCAAAAAAAATCAATAGACAAAAAATTATAAAGGAAAACTGACCACAGAGGTTGAATTTATAAATCAATCATCAAATGAGATTAAAGAAATAAATAATTCTATTACTTAGTTATGAAACATTGATTAGTTATGTTAATTAGTTATGTTTTGTATTAAGCAAAAAAGTGTCACACTTAACCTTTAAAATAAATTCGTTCAAATGTATGCTGTTCACAAGACAGATAAGAAATTATATTTCTTGAAAGTCATATCCAAATAAAAAGGGGTAATTTTCCAAGAAAGGGGGCTTTTTAAAAAAGGATTTACTAACCTGAGTAGAGATGGAAAATCTCTAATATCTTAATCTCTGATAACTTCTGATAATATTCATCTAAAAAATTTAAAGAAATAATCAAATGGCTATGAATACAGATAATTCTTGTTAATGTATTTCAAGTCTTCAAAGAGCAGAGAATTTCTGGGTTATTTGGCTTATTTTAAGGCAAGAAAAACAATATAAGCAATCTCAAACTATTGCTCCCAGAAAGATTAACAACATACAACCTAAGAAAAACAACACAGATAAATTCCAGGCTAACTTACGATATGGATTAATTGTCTATTTTTTGTTGGCATCAAAATGTTACTGATTAATATTGATTAATTAATGTATTGGTTAATATATGCAACACACAAAAAGAGAGGAATTTTGGTGGAACTCCGCAGGGATCTTGACTCATCCTCATCCTATTTTGACCTGTGTTTGTCTTCCTGTCTAGCATTTCAACTTTAGTCTGAACTGAGTCTTTGCTCCAGTTGAGGCAGGGATCCTCCAGGAGTCTTATTTGTTTGAAACACTTAGAAACTGCTGGAAGAGAACCCATCCTAAGGACATGGGTATATTTCCTGAAACCATGACCCAATAATTAAATCTCAGAGTCAAAGCTAAAGAAGATTCTAGTTGTGTCAATGCATTCTGTCCTTATTTCTTCCATTTATAAAATCACAGACTCAGTTTCTGGGTCCCAAGGATTAAAAGAGCTCTAAATAAGTTCTAAAAGAGCTATTTTGCTCAAAATTCCATGCATATTTAGGATGCACTGTATTTGTATTTGTCTCATCTGTTTAGTACTGGACTAGGAGAAAGGCACTTTTCATTATTTAGTCATGAACCACTGTTCAGTCATTTCCCCCTCAAATATGAGTAGATCTGCCATGTGAGGGGAACTTTGGCAGATTTTAAATGGCCCGAATTCAAATAACTTTAGAACACAGTTGGTTCAATCAACTGCAAGTAACTCTCTCAATTAGATAAATTTAAACATGCATATTATACTAAATAAAATTAGTTAATTAATTGTATGTAGAATGGTCTTTACCTAAACGTCTGTGGTTAAAGATATACAAAGATGACCAGTGGATGGAATTTACAGAGATATATTTGGCTATTCAAAGCTTCTATTCTCTAAAATTAAATGGTGTTTACAATGAAGTAAGTTTTCTCAGGAGGAATTTGTCCACGTGCTAAAAACCATGCTAGCAATAATAATTCATTAGTAAGAATTCAGGCACTGGTGGGTAATTGGCCTAGATGGCATGTTAGGTCCAAATGGACATGGGATTCTAGGATACTATGATTCTGGTTTGTACAAAATATTGAGTCTTCTGATTCCCTGTATCTAGATAGAGGTCTTGTCTACTTGTGGTTTCTAAGCTGACCACTTTTGAGAAGAATATGTTTAATTCATATTATTAATTAACCTGTTCGTAATCAGTTGGAATGTTCCGACTGTCGGGTTGCTACAAGAGCTGAAAAGAGCAGATCAGCTGATTTTCAATATGGTGCTTGTAACCAAATGGCATTTTGCTGGCAACTTTTGTTAATGTTCCTATTTTCAAAATGGGCCAAGCATTAACTCTTTTGTAAGGCTCTGAATCTTATCTGGTGAAGGTATTATTAAAAAATCACTATTATAAATCTTTTGCAAGAAGATTGAGTGACATTTTTTATTCATTTAATAAACTGGCTGTTCAACTGAGCAGAGTTTTAACCACTTGATCATAAGCTTGCTTACCAGACATCTGTATGTAAATCTGTGTCTGTGTGTGAGACATATGCACATATATTATATAGGTATGTGTATATATGTTTGTATATAAGTGTGTACATATAGATTTATATGCACATTATGTGTATTATATACACATTATATACACATTTATATACACATTATGTGTGTGTTTGTATATAAGTGTGTACATATAGATTTATATACACATTATGTGTATATATATATATATATATATACACACACACATTGTTTATTCAGGTGTATGTGCACAGATATACATAGTTATACTACATAGTTAAAAATAATACAATTCAATAACAACTTAATTTATGTATTATCAATATCATCTCTTAAAAATTCACTTACCAAATATTACAGAATGACAGTTTATTTTAAAGTGAAACAAGGAAAAATACTTTGCAACAGGGCAGTTAAAAGAAAAAAAAAGAGCCAGACTTAATAGAACAATCCCAGGTAGATATTTCCCCATTATAAAATTTTAGCACTTCATTTGCATTTCTATTTGTAACTTATCTGCTTTTACAACATTCTGTGTTAATTTCCAACTCTATATAAAACTTGTGGAAGATGGTAGACTGATATGCTATGGATAAAAATACCTCATATTCAAATAAGCTTTATAAAATAGATTATCTATAAGTTTCTTATTAGTTAATCTATTCTCAAATGGCTGTGTCATTTATCCATCAAAGAGAAAGAATGGTCATAATAAAAACAATGTCTTGAGAGGCGCAGGAAGATGGCGGCGTAGGAGGACGCTGGGCTCACCGCGCGTCCTGCTGATCACTTAGATTCCACCTACACCTGCCTAAATAACCCAGAAAACCGCCAGAGGATTAGCAGAACGGAGTCACCGGACCCAAGCGCAGACGAGAGGCCCACGGAAGAGGGTAGGAAGGGCGGCGAGGCGGTGCGCGCTCCACGGACTGGCGGGAGGGAGCCGGGGCAGAGGGGCGGCTCGCCAGCCAAGCAGAGCCCCCGAGTCCGGCTTGCAAAAGCGGAGGGGCCTGACGGACTGTGTTCCGACAGCAAGCGCGACTTAGCGTCTGGGAGGTCATAAGTTAACAGCTCTGCTCGGAAAGCGGGAACGCTGGAGGACAAAAGGAGGGTGAGCTGCGGAGCCCCCGGACCACAGAGCTCAGTTTGGCGGGGAACAAAGGCGCTCGCCAGCGCCATCTCCCCCGCCCATCCCCCAGCCAAAATCCCAAAGGGAACCGGTTCCGGCCAGGGAAATTGCTCGCTCCGCGCAAACACCCAACTCTGTGCTTCTGCGGAGCCAAACCTCCGGCAGCGGATCTGACTCCCTCCGGCTGCCACAGGGCCCCTCCTGAAGTGGATCACCTAAGGAGAAGCGAGCTAAGCCTGCCCCCCCTCCCGCCGTGCACCTTGCCTTCCCACCCCAGCTAATACGCCAGATCCCCAGCATCACAAGCCTGGCAGTGTGCAAGTAGCCCAGACGGGCCACGCCACCCCACAGTGAATCCCGCCCCTAGGAGAGGGGAAGAGAAGGCACACACCAGTCTGACTATGGCCCCAGCGGTGGGCTGGGGGCAGACATCAGGACTGACTGCGGCCCCGCCCACCAACTCCAGTTATACACCACAGCACAGGGGAAGTGCCCTGCAGGTCCTCACCACACCAGGGACTATCCAAAATGACCAAGCGGAAGAATTCCCCTCAGAAGAATCTCCAGGAAATAACAACAGCTAATGAGCTGATCAAAAAGGATTTAAATAATATAACAGAAAGTGAATTTAGAATAATAGTCATAAAATTAATCGCTGGGCTGGAAAACAGTATACAGGACAGCAGAGAATCTCTTGCTACAGAGATCAAGGGACTAAGGAACAGTCACGAGGAGCTGAAAAACGCTTTAAAGGAAATGCAAAACAAAATGCAAACCACCACGGCTCGGATGGAAGAGGCAGAGGAGAGAATAGGTGAACTAGAAGATAAAGTAATGGAAAAAGAGGAAGCTGAGAAAAAGAGAGATAAAAAAATCCAGGAGTATGAGGGGAAAATTAGAGAACTAAGTGATACACTAAAAAGAAATAATATACGCATAATTGGTATTCCAGAGGAGGAAGAGAGAGGGAAAGGTGCTGAAGGGGTACTTGAAGAAATCATAGCTGAGAACTTCCCTGAACTGGGGAAGGAAAAAGGCATTGAAATCCAAGAGGCACAGAGAACTCCCTTCAGACGTAACTTGAATCGATCTTCTGCACGACATATCATAGTGAAACTGGCAAAATACAAGGATAAAGAGAAAATTCTGAAAGCAGCAAGGGGTAAACGTGCCCTCACATATAAAGGGAGACCTATAAGACTCGTGACTGATCTCTCTTTTGAAACTTGGCAGGCCAGAAAGAATTGGCACGAGATTTTCAGGGTGCTAGACAGCAAAAATATGCAGCCGAGAATCCTTTATCCAGCAAGTCTGTCATTTAGAATAGAAGGAGAGATAAAGGTCTTCCCAAACAAACAAAAACTGAAGGAATTTGTCACCACTAAACCAGCCCTACAAGAGATCCTAAGGGGGACCCTGTGAGACAAAGTACCAGAGACATCACTACAAGCATAAAACATACAGACATCACAATGACTCTAAACCCGTATCTTTCTATAATAACACTGAATGTAAACGGATTAAATGCGCCAACCAAAAGACATAGGGTATCAGAATGGATAAAAAAACAAGACCCATCTATTTGCTGTCTACAAGAGACTCATTTTAGACCTGAGGACACCTTTAGATTCAGAGTGAGGGGATGGAGAACTATTTATCATGCTACTGGAAGCCAAAAGAAAGCTGGAGTAGCCATACTTATATCAGACAAACTAGACTTTAAATTAAAGGCTGTAACAAGAGATGAAGAAGGACATTATATAATAGTTACAGGGTCTATCCATCAGGAAGAGCTAACAATTATCAATGTCTATGCGCCGAATACCGGAGCCCCCAAATATATAAAACAATTACTCATAAACAGAAGCAACCTTATTGATAAGAATGTGGTAATTGCAGGGGACTTTAACACCCCACTTACAGAAATGGATAGATCATCTAGACACACAGTCAATAAAGAAACAAGGGCCCTGAATGAGACATTGGATCAGATGGACTTGACAGATATATTTAGAACTCTGCATCCCAAAGCAACAGAATATACTTTCTTCTCGAGTGCACATGGAACATTCTCCAAGATAGATCATATACTGGGTCACAAAACAGCCCTTCATAAGTTTACAAGAATTGAAATTATACCATGCATACTTTCAGACCACAATGCTATGAAGCTTGAAATCAACCACAGGAAAAAGTCTGGAAAACCTCCAAAAGCGTGGAGGTTAAAGAACACCCTACTAACGAATGAGTGGGTCAACCAGGCAATTAGAGAAGAAATCAAAAAATATATGGAAACAAACAAAAATGAAAATACAACAATCCAAACGCTTTGGGACGCAGCGAAGGCAGTCCTGAGAGGAAAATACATTGCAATCCAGGCCTATCTCAAGAAACAAGAAAAATCCCAAATACAAAATCTAACAGCACACCTAAAGGAAATAGAAGCAGAACAGCAAAGGCAGCCTAAACCCAGCAGAAGAAGAGAAATAATAAAGATCAGAGCAGAAATAAACAATATAGAATCTAAAAAAACTGTAGAGCAGATCAACGAAACCAAGAGTTGGTTTTTTGAAAAAATAAACAAAATTGACAAACCTCTAGCCAGGCTTCTCAAAAAGAAAAGGGAGATGACCCAAATAGATAAAATCATGAATGAAAATGGAATGATTACAACCAATCCCTCAGAGATACAAACAATTATCAGGGAATACTATGAAAAATTATATGCCAACAAATTGGACAACCTGGAAGAAATGGACACATTCCTGAACACCCACACTCTTCCAAAACTCAATCAGGAGGAAATAGAAAGCTTGAACAGACCCATAACCAGCGAAGAAATTGAATCGGTTATCAAAAATCTCCCAACAAATAAGAGTCCAGGACCAGATGGCTTCCCAGGGGAGTTCTACCAGACATTTAAAGCAGAGATAATACCTATCCTTCTCAAGCTATTCCAAGAAATAGAAAGGGAAGGAAAACTTCCAGACTCCTTCTATGAAGCCAGTATTACTTTGATTCCTAAACCAGACAGAGACCCAGTAAAAAAAGAGAACTACAGGCCAATATCCCTGATGAATATGGATGCAAAAATTCTCAATAAGATACTAGCAAATCAAATTCAACAGCATATAAAAAGAATTATTCACCATGATCAAGTGGGATTCATTCCTGGGATGCAGGGCTGGTTCAACATTCGCAAATCAATCAACGTGATACATCACATTAACAAAAAAAAAGAGAAGAACCATATGATCCTGTCAATCGATGCAGAAAAGGGCTTTGACAAAATCCAGCACGCTTTCTTAATAAAAACCCTTGAGAAAGTCGGCATAGAAGGAACATACTTAAAGATCATAAAAGCCATTTATGAAAAGCCCAGAGCTAACATCATCCTCAACGGGGAAAAACTGAGAGCTTTTTCCCTGAGATCAGGAACACGACAGGGATGCCCACTCTCACCGCTGTTGTTTAACATAGTGCTGGAAGTTCTAGCATCAGCAATCAGACAACAAAAGGAAATCAAAGGCATCAAAATTGGCAAAGATGAAGTCAAGCTTTCGCTTTTTGCAGATGACATGATATTATACATGGAAAATCCGATAGACTCCACCAAAAGTCTGCTGGAACTGATACATGAATTCAGCAAAGTTGCAGGATACAAAATCAATGTGCAGAAATCAGTTGCATTCTTATACACTAACAATGAAGCAACAGAAAGACAAATAAAGAAAATGATCCCATTCACAATTGCACCAAGAAGCATAAAATACCTAGGAATAAATCTAACCAAAGATGTAAAGGATCTGTATGCTGAAAACTATAGAAAGCTTATGAAGGTAATTGAAGAAGACTTAAAGAAATGGAAAGACATTCCCTGCTCATGGATTGGAAAAATAAATATTGTCAAAATGTCAATACTACCCAAAGCTATCTACACATTCAATGCAATCCCAATCAAAATTGCACCAGCATTCTTCTCGAAATTAGAACAAGCAATCCTAAAATTCATATGGAACCACAAAAGGCCCCGAATAGCCAAAGGAATTTTGAAGAAGAAGACCAAAGCAGGAGGCATCACAATCCCAGACTTTAGCCTCTACTACAAAGCTGTCATCATCAAGACAGCATGGTATTGGCACAAAAACAGACACACAGACCAATGGAATAGAATAGAAACCCCAGAACTCGACCCACAAACGTATGGCCAACTCATCTTTGACAAAGCAGGAAAGAACATCCAATGGAAAAAAGACAGCCTCTTTAACAAATGGTGCTGGGAGAACTGGACAGCAACATGCAGAAGGTTGAAACTAGACCACTTTCTCACACCATTTACAAAAATAAACTCAAAATGGATAAAGGACCTAAATGTGAGACAGGAATCCATCAAAACCTTAGAGGAGAAAGCAGGAAAAGACCTCTCTGACCTCAGCCGTAGCAATCTCTTACTCGACACATCCCCAAAGGCAAGGGAATTAAAAGCAAAAGTGAATTACTGGGACCTTATGAAGATAAAAAGCTTCTGCACAGCAAAGGAAACAACCAACAAAACTAAAAGGCAACCAACGGAATGGGAAAAGATCTTTGCAAATGACATATCGGACAAAGGGCTAGTATCTAAAATCTATAAAGAGCTCACCAAACTCCACACCCGAAAAACAAATAACCCAGTGAAGAAATGGGCAGAAAACATGAATAGACACTTCTCTAAAGAAGACATCCAGATGGCCAACAGGCACATGAAAAGATGTTCAGCGTCGCTCCTTATCAGGGAAATACAAATCAAAACCACACTCAGGTATCACCTCACACCAGTCAGAGTGGCCAAAATGAACAAATCAGGAGACTATAGATGCTGGAGAGGATGTGGAGAAACGGGAACCCTCTTGCACTGTTGGTGGGAATGCAAATTGGTGCAGCCGCTCTGGAAAGCAGTGTGGAGGTTCCTCAGAAGATTAAAAATAGACCTACTGTATGACCCAGCAATAGCACTGCTAGGAATTTATCCAAGGGATACAGGAGTACTGATGCATAGGGGCACTTGTACCCCAATGTTCATAGCAGCACTGTCAACAATAGCCAAATTATGGAAAGAGCCTAAATGTCCATCAACTGATGAATGGATAAAGAAATTGTGGTTTATATACACAATGGAATACTATGTGGCAATGAGAAAAAATGAAATATGGCCCTTTGTAGCAACGTGGATGGAACTGGAGAGTGTAATGCTAAGTGAAATAAGCCATACAGAGAAAGACAGATACCATATGGTTTCACTCTTATGTGGATCCTGAGAAACTTAACAGGAACCCATGGGGGAGGGGAAGGAAAAAAAAAAAAAAAAGAGGTTAGAGTGGGAGAGAGCCAAAGCATAAGAGACTGTTAAAAACTGAGAACAAACTGAGGGTTGATGGGGGGTGGGAGGGAGGGGAGGGTGGGTGATGGGTATTGAGGAGGGCACCTTTTGGGAGGAGCACTGGGTGTTGTATGGAAACCAATTTGTCAATAAATTTCATAAAAAAAAATAAAAAAAAATAAAATAAAATATAAAAAAAAATAAATAAAAAATAAAAACAATGTCTTATGTAGTATTTGTACTTATAAATCAAGATTACAAATAATATTACCTCATTTTGATACAGATTCTCAGAACAAAGGCAGACTTTGGGGACACATGAAGCTAAAATTGTTCATTCTCTGAGCCAATGGGCATAGAATGGAAAATACTAGAATTGCTCTTCTCTCCAGTCATTGATTCTGACAAGGAGAAGCAAACAAATTGTTAGAGATTTAAGCATGTCTCTACTTTTATCTTGAAGCCTGGTTCTGTCCACTATGTGTCTATAAATCCAGTATGCTCTTCATTCAGGCTGTACAATTAAGACAACAATCTGTACTTTCAACACTCCATCAGAAAGAAATGTGAAGAGCCACAGGGGTAAACACACTGCAAAAAATATATCGGTGGTATTGAGCCCAGTTTTGTTTTTGTATAAATAATTAAGAAAATGGCTAACTTCCATGCAGAATAGGGTGGGTGGCAACATAACCCCAATTACTTGCATTGACAACTGAATTAATCTTCTTCTTTTCTTTTTCTCTTTTTAATAACATATGGGCTCCACTCAGCTGTGGATTATGGTGGAACCTCACTGGGATCACATCTGTCAGGTTTACAGGGTGAATAAAAGCACTCAGCAGGTTTGTGTGCTACTGTGTGTGTGAAGGCAGGGGCGAATTAGTGCCAAGTCTATGCCCTTGTCTTGTCCCTAAGATGTTAAAGATCATTATCTATTACATAGATGAACCCCATACAGTATTCTTTATGAGAAATTTATAAAAAAGAAAAAATATAAGTATCTAAATGCCTTACACTAAGTTACAGTTTCTCTGTAGCACCCTCTCCCCCGCCCCCCCACACACAGTTCAGACTCTTGGTTACATTTTCCCCATGGTGTGACATCAAAAAACTCACTTGAACAATAATTTAGATACTAAACGCCATAACCTATGCAAGTCAGGTTTTCAAAAATGAAATAGAGTACAAAATTCATTGTTTTGGATACACAAATGACAAGTTTTCATCAGATATGGACATGTTTTAAGTTCTGCCTGACCCTGGACAGGGTATTACAAATTCTATTCTGTTCTATGAAAAAAAAAAACACCAAAAAACTTTGAACAATCATTGTGGCTTATCTCAGGTGTAATTTTTCATGAGGTGGCCAATATCCAAAAAAATTAAATATGCTATAATTGGCAAAAATTTATGATTCAAAATTTACAGGCCACATATCATTTGTTTAGCAAGTATGCCCAGAAGGGAATCACTTCAGTGAAAACTATGACACCTTTATATATTCACTTAGTTAATGAAAGTGTCATTTCATCATCAAATTTTTGTCAGCTGGAGTTTCAGATCTTTTTATTTCTAGTTAGCAAGTGTTTATTGGACGCATTTTGATAGGGGCTCTGTTGGGGACTGTGATTACCGTACAAGATTTACAGGATACGTTTCTTGTACCAGGAGCACAGTATTTGGCAATAGTAGTTGCATATAAAAGAGCTAATTAATTAAATAAAACAATTACAATTGTACCAAAAACTATGCACTATACATTTGTGAAACAGGGAAATTAGAAGACAGGCTGAGTCTGTACTTGTAATTGTTCTGAATTTGAGGAAGAGAATATTCTGATGAGGGTGCCCAGTGTATTTCACAAAGATGGACATTTTCAGGTTATTTAAATTTCAGAAAGAATGTGGTTGTTTAGACAATTCTACTGTCATTGCTTCAATGAGTCAGAAAGAGTCCAAGTTCTCTGAGAACTTGAGATGAGGAGGTAAGCTTAAAGCTGAATTTTAGTTGTTTATTCAGTGCAGAGTAGGGAGTTGCCTGATAAAGAAATCATCTGCCATTCTGCATTCAGAGAAAATTTAGCTCTCTGCAATGTAAACTCATGACCAGAGAGTGAAAAGAAATGTGGTCACACAGCACCTGTGACATTTCCAATTTCACTTCCATATCGAAAATAAAAGTAAGATGTTGTAAGATAACTACTCCCTTATTTTTATTACTAAGTAGTGTGTTGGGCATAAATAAAACTTAAATGAATCATTTTCAATTTTCTGAACTTTTTCGTGGATTTTAAAAATTATGGCATTCTCTATAGAGTATATAACATTATGACAAAACTGTCTATTAATTTTTTTTAATTTTTTTAAAGTTTATTTTTGAGAGACAGAGACAAAGCGTGAGTGGGGGAGGGGCAGGGAGAGAGGGAGACACAGAATCTGAAGCAGGCACCAGGCTCCTAGCTATCAGCACAGAGCCCGACATGGGGCTCAAACCCATAAACTGTGAAATCATGACCTGAACTGAAGTTGGACGCTTAACCAACTGAGTCAGCTAGGCGCCCCCAAAACTGCCTATTATTAACCTCTGGTAAATAGCATATAGTAGATGTGATGAATGAAAAGAGAAAAAGAGTAAGGTAGAGTCTTGAATTCTTAGATCTTAGGCTGTTCGAGATAACCATAATAGCTATTTCTCTACCTACATCAATTTTTACCTTCAATCAATATAACTAGGAGATAATATGCTTAGGGCACAGACTATTTTGTAACCACAAGTTGGGTTATGTGATTAGTCCAGGTAGCTAATGGCCCCCCAGATGCTATTTCCTTCAGCAACCTGGGCTAGACTCTATGTTAATTCCCATCACACAGCTTTAGGGTAATTATTTGCTCTGTGGACCCTTGTCCTTGAGCCCCACCTCTGTTCCTACAGGGCCAACTAACAACAGCAATGCCATTCAATCACAAAACAAAGGAAGAACAAGATTGTCTTTTTATATTAGTAGAATTAAGCAATCAAAAGGGAAGGGGATCTAAACAGAGAAGACCTTATAAAGAAAAAAAAATACTTTATTCTCTTCATTTTTCCACATGTAAACTCCAACCACTAACAAGACGGTCCAAACTTGCCCCTCTGTCTAGTCCTCTCAGAGTTTCTCTTTAGAAATGGAATGAAGAAGGAGAGGTCACAAGTGAATGATTAAACTCCCTATCTAGTGCCAGGAAACTTAGCGAAAAGAAATGTGACAGCTTCATACAGGTATCTTCTGTTATAAATGAATTTTCCTGTGTATTCTAAAGAATGTATACTGAGACTTAATATACATCCTACTCTGCTCCTGGTGGTTTATGCTTCTGAATTCTGTATAAATATAAAATACATACTCATTAGATAGTGACTATGCATTTGATTTTAAATACATAGGAATGCTTCAGTAAAATCATTTTCTTCTCTTGATATCCTAATAGTTAGACATTTTAAAAGGAGGGTTTGTTGACTAACAACTTTTTTGGAAATCAGCAGATTATACAGATATATTTGAATAATATGACAAACAGTCACTGAAATAATTTCCCCTTGCATGTGGTAAGTCAAATTTTCACTACTATAGAAAAGGGTAATTTCAAAACATTAATAAGTATCAATACAGTAATAGGTGATGGTACAAAATAATTTCATTAATGTCCCCTATTGATATCTGTGTTAGTTTTTATTTTTCACAACCATGTAAAGTTATCTGGGCAAATAGCTCTGGAGGTATGGAATTTTAGGGAAGATTCTACTAGATTAAAAAAAAACACATTACTATGTATTATGAGGTACAGAATATATATAATATTACTTGTAATTTTTGCACATACTGTAAACCAATTATTAACTTCTATTTTTCATTTTAATCGTTCATTTAGCATTTGAAGTGTTTTGAAAGATTGATTTTCCTAGAAACAGACCAAGTTTATAAAATAATGTACTCTGGCTAAGTTGCATTCATGAACCAGTAGAAAAAGGAAGGTTTCTGAGCAAATGGTGTTGAAAAATTGGTTAACTCCACATTTGAAAAAAATCTGAGACTCTTACCTAACTCCTTACACCAAAAGGAATAACTGATTAATTAAGAGATAAAACTAAACATTAAAATGAAATGCAGGTGAATGTTCACACACCTCAAGAGAGGAAAGAACTTTAATAATTTATTCAACAAATATATATATATAGAGAGAGAGAGATGCTGGAGATACAAAGGTGAACAAAACTACAGAAATTATCTGCACTCATGGAGCTTACATTCTACTGTAAAGGAGAGAGACAGGTAGACAACACATCTACATACACTTTATTTTTTAATGGTAGATGATCAGTACTATTGAGAACCACAGAGTTGTAAATAGATTGGCCACTGTAAGTCTTATAAAGGTGATATTTGAACAGAGACTAGAGGAAATGAGGTATCAGCCCTAAAGATTCCTGGAGAAAGATTTTCCATATAAAGAAAACAGCCAATGCAAAGCACCTAAGATGAATTCAAGCCTGGTACATTGAAGAAAAAAAAGGAAGGTCGTGTAGGTGGGAGGGAGGGAAGGAGAGACTAATAGGAAAATTATTAAAGCTATAAATGGAGTTAACAAAAATATTGATAGATTTAATTACATATGCATTTGAAACTTCTGTACATTAAAGACAATCATGAATAAATTAAGAGGCAAAAGACAAACTGGGATGAAATGATAAGAACAAATTAACAAAAGGTAATCCACTAGATAACAAGATCTATAGAAACTAGAACATTTCTTATTCACAGCAGAACCCCCAGAACTTAGAACAATGTCATTTATTGATGTCCACACTAAATATATTGTGAATGCTGTGTAAGAACTTAATATATGCTAATAGAAGTATAGAGTGTAGGATGCTCACATATATTTTTGTAGATGTCAAAAATGGACTTCTTTAAAGGATTAGGTAGAAATACATGTCAGAAATCTCAAAATTTCATACTATTAAACTCCATCATCATCTTTATTCCCCCATCTTGTTTAATTATTTTTAAAACAATAGTCATTCCTAATATTATATTTTATTTTCACTTTATTATAACGTACCTACTAGGGCAATGGCTTTGTTTTGTTCTTTCTTATATGCCAAATCATAGAATAGGTCCTGGTACATCACAGCTTTCTAGAAATATTTCTTGAATAAATGAGTGAATAATTGCACTTCTAGCAAATAATCCAATTGAAATAAGGAATGCTGGTCAAAGATTTATGTATAAGGATGTTCATTTCAGCATAATTTAAAAGAATAAGAAATTGGAATACCTTGCATTTACAAAATCAAGGTAATGATTAAAAATTGTGGCATATCCATTTGATGGAATATCATACAGGAATTAATCTTCTTTACAAAACACATTTAATACCAGGAAAGTGCCCACAATATGTTAAATGAAAACAGTACAATTCTAAATCCCATGACATTCAATTAACACTTTTGAATTGAATCATATATTAGCAGATATTAATTAGAACTGAATTTTAGAATTGTGAGAGACCTAAAAATATACCTAATCCAGGCATTTTCTAACTTTCTTCCCTTCCCTTCCCTTCCCTTCCCTTCCCTTCCCTTCCCTTCCCTTCCCTTCCTTTCCCTTCATACATCAACTCTCCTATTCAAGATAATTTTTTAATATATTTTTTAATGTTTATTTATTTTTTGACAGAGGGAGAGACAGAGCGTGAGCAGGGGAGGGGCAGAGACAGAGGGAGACACAGAATCTGAAGCAGGCTCCAGGCTCTGAGCTGTAGGCACAGCCCCAAGGGGTGCTCAAACTCACGAACCATGAGATCATGACCTGAGCCGAAGTCAGACGCTTAACTGACTGAGTCACCCAGGTGCCCCTATTCAAGAGATTTTTTTAATCAGAAGATTAAATAAGAAAAAATATCACATTTTAAAATGAGGGAATAGGGGAATATGGTATGGTGAAGGCCTAGTGTCCTAATTCCAGAGTCCCTGTCTTCCTATCCCCATTTTGCTGCTCTTGGAAGGCCTGGAGACAACCTTTTAGGATTCGTAGGATACCTCTGAACAAAGCGGGAAAAGTAATAAAAAAGATTATTCTAATTTAATTGAGATTCAGAAGATATCAAGGCCCAGAATGTCAAGTCACTGTCTATGGATATGTATCTTTTTAACAAACATAATGTGGGGCCCCTGGGGGGCTCAATTGGCTAAGCATTCGACTCTTGGTTTTGGCTCAGGTCATGATCTCCCAGTTTGTGAGTTTAATCCCAGTGTTGGACTCTGTGTTGACAGCATGGAGCCTGGTTGGAACTCTCTCTCTCTCTCTCTCTCTCTCTCTCTCTCTCTCTGCTCCTCCTGTGCTTACGCCATGTTTGTCTCTCTCAAAAATAAATAAACTTTAAAAAAAAAACACAAAAAACATAATGTGTTTTTTAATTGAATATATTTGACACATAACTGTTTATAAATTGAAGGTGTACCAGGTGTTACTTCAATACATAATATATTTAATATGTGTTGTTATATATTATCATTGTAACAATATTTATCACATTACATAATTATTGTTTTATTTTGGAGAGAGAGAGAGACAGAGAGAGAGAGAGAGAAAGGAGCAGAGAGAAAGAGAATCCCAAGCCAACTCTGCATTGTCAGTGCAGAGTCCTATGTGGGGCCTGAACTCACCATGAGATCATGACCTGAGCCAAAATCAAGAGTTGGATGCTTAACCAACTGAGCCACCCAGGCTCCCCATATCACATTGCATAATTGTAGCACAACATTATCTATGTTTATTATACTGTGCATTATATTTCTGTGGCTTATTTACTACACACTGCACGTTTATATCTTAACATCAACCTTATTCTCCCACCCTTATCTCCTGGTAACCACCATTTGACTCTATTTGAGTACTATTTTACTATCCCTTCCTTGTTAACTGAAGCCTCAGTCACCAAAATTCACTCATCCCTTGGGCACATTTGTATGGATTCTGGCAGTAATTTTGCTGACAGAAGTGGTACCACATATATAGAAAGAGTACCTTCTGAAAAAAAATTAAAAAAAAAAAAAAGAAAGAGTACCTTCTGCAGAATTGAAGAGTTCTTTTTTATTGCTGTGGCAATAAATCACCACACATTTATTCGATGGTTTAAAACAACACAAATCTATTCTTAAGTTTTGGAGTACAAAAGTCTGACATTTTAGTCTTAGCTAAAATGTAGATGTAAGCAAGGCTGGGTTCCTTCTTGGGGGCTTTAGGGCAGACTCATTTCCTTGCCTTCTCCAGGTTCTAGAGGCTCTTTGTATTCCTAGCCCACGATTCCCTTCCTCAGTATTCAAAGCCAGTAACATTATATCTCTTCATTTTTCAATAGTTATATCACCCTCTTACTTTATTCTCCTTCCTTCTTCTTCCATTTATCAGGAGCCTTTTGGCTATCTTGGGTCCACCTGGATAATCCAGAACCATTTCTATTTTCAGGTCCAATGATTAGCAACCTGAACCCCGTATATAATCTTAATTCCCTCTGCCATGTAGCCTAAATTTTCACAGGCTCCAGTAATTAGGGCATTGGCTTCTTTGGGGGACCATTATTCAGCCTACTGAAAAGAACAATTAAAGAAAGATTCCTCAGAATGTCTGCCTTCCTTTTTTCATACCTAACACATACATATGTGCACGTGCACATGCTCGTGCATGCACACACACGATACCTTCTGTAATGTGAGGAATTTTTAGATTTTCTGCTTGCCAAATCACATTGAAAAGTTGTAAAAATGTGAATTTTCTCTAAAAGAAAGTAACATTATGGAAACCAACTTAATTGTCCTCTATTTAACATACTCACAAAAATAACAGTCAAACTCTAATTCTTTTTTAAACATATGTGGTCCATCTTCTATAGCACCTGACCACCGTGGCTATACCCAATTCCTCCTATTTCTACCTGCCACATTATAAATAGGCCAGGAGTTATTTGGGTTTCTCCCTTTTTAATCAACCTTTCTTAAAATTAAATAACTACTTTTTAATTAATTAATGAGTCTCCATCCAGCCAGATTTGAGATATTGTAATGTATTTTCAGTAATTATCCACACTAATGCTTTAATAAGGAATTATGTATTAGACCACCTCTCATTAACCAGAGCTCTGGGAGAAAAGAACATGAGGCATGTGGATTTTGATGACGGAGGAGAGTATGGAACTGGGGGTAGGGATAGAAGATGATAGCCATGAAAGGGGCCTCATAAGAATAGGGGCTATAGTAGGGCCCCTAGGGATGACAGTAGGAGATAGTTCCTGGATGAGATTTGGGTCTGTTAGTAAACTTTTCCTATTTTAAGTTTTTTTCTGGGCTTGTACTCTGTATTAAGTTTCATTATGCACAACCATTTTATTTTTCATTGAATACTTATCTAGAATCAAATTGCCCTACTTTTAAAATATTCTATGAAGTTATACATCAGCTAGCCCCAAATTGGTAGATTTCCCTGGTGCATTTGGGAGGAGTTTCTGAAAATTTTATCATGTCCATTTGAGTTCTAACCATTTCTTGGTGTGTCTTAATGAACTCTATTTCCAGGGACTTCGAGTGACTTTTTCTGTAATAAACTAATAAATTCGGTGGGTCAAGGTTAATGTAATTTTAATATGTCAATCAAATTCCACAGCTTCTCAGCTCTTTAATATATGTTGAACTGTTTCATTTATTTTTCAACCAAATTTCATTAAAACTACAAAAGCTTATTTCGTCTAAGCCTGGTAATGTTTACTGATGACATGTTGTCTAGAGAAATTAGGGTTCTGAATCAGAGTCAAAACATGGTATTCTTGAGGTAAATCAAAAGGTGAAACATCCCTAAAGTATTTTTATTATACATAAATGATAGATTTTGTATATAGATCCTGTTACTAATAAACTGATCATATGAAGATTGCATCCAGGAAAGTTGATAGCACTCTTTTCTTAATTATGTAATATTATTTTATTACCACGGAAGTCCTTAGTGGATAGAGTATTCTATTCTATCCATTCACTAATGATTCAGATGTTTTTAGATTTAAAGGAAATTCATCAAATGTTTCAGCATCAAGTGGCCATTCTTCAAATGTAGGAACCCAATGTAATATAAATGTGAAAGCCCAGGAGCTCTCACATTCGACATCTTACTTAATCTTTGCAGTAATACTGAGTGGCAGGTCTTATTCCCACCTACTTAAAAGGAACTGAAATAGAAGTGAAATTACTTCCTGGGTTTGCATAGCATGGTAGAATTGGCATTCAGACATGGATCTCCAGCACTCCTCCCACCCTAATTACACGTAGGGCAGAGCAGCATGTAATCCAACTTCGTAGGATGTCTCTTGTTGTCTTATTGGCGTATGCTTAGCAGATCTTCCTATCTTCTTATTTAGTTATATCATTAAATTGCTTAGTGGAATTTTACCTACTTATTGAGAACAAAAATAATCTTAGAGAAACCATCTTGGGCAAAGATATAAGAGAGAGGAAGAAGGATGTGATTATTTGGAAGATGGAATATATGTATGTTTTTTAAAGTAATAATAAAAAAGAAAATAACAAAGAAAAAGGTAGCAAAACTTGGGTTGATTTGGGATCCTCTAGTATGCTATCTTTATTAAAAGAGAGAAAAGGAAGAGAGGAAATTAGTTTTTACTTTATACCAACAAATGCCAAGCATTTTCACGTGTTTTATATCCTCATGATTACACTAGAAGGTTGTTTTTACAATCCTCATATCACATATGGAAACAACATAAGGCTCATAGTTTAAAATGCTAGGCTAAATTCGTTAGATAAGAACAAATAAAATTGAGATAAACACAGGTATATCTGTCTCTAAGATCATACACTTTCAACTGCTTAACATTTAGCATCTTGTCAAAGAACATTTCAGTATGGGTTATCAAATGAAATTACAACAAATTACTGTTCTCTCTGGAAATCACAGTAATGATGTTGCTGTAATGGAGCATTAAATAAATATGTTTACAACTTTTTAAGATTATAAGTAAAGACATATATACCTAAGGCTCAGAGTGTTAATAATAATAATAATGTGGCTATTGAGAACATTTGATGATGGAATTAATTCAAAATAACTTTACTGTAGATAGAAGATTAAGGCAATAGTGAGTTACCCTTAGCAGATCTGACTCCAATATGATAATAAATTTGGAGATTTAAAAGATACAAGATACACAAAAAAAGTGTCTTCAAAGTCTTAAAGTCCTACTGTAGAAGGTATGTCTTAAGTTTCTAGGTTGAATCTATAAGGAGGTATTTTTTTTCAGCTCAGTAGTAGGCAGGAATTGAGCTAACTAATGAAATCAATGAGCTAATCATTGCTGGAAGTTTTAATGGTGGGATTAAGTAGGCATTTGTTTGGGATGTTGTACATAGGACTCAAGCAGGTAAAGAAGAATTGACTTGATGCTTCTAAGTCTCTTCCCACTTCCCACTGTTTATGGTTTTATTTACTACAGGGAATATCAATGTGGAAATAATTATTTACTTAAAAATTATGCAATGAAGATCAGTGCCTCTTTTGTTCTATGTGTTCTATATTTTCACCCCTTTGTGTAGGCCAAGGTAGAAGGAATCACGAAGTTTCTATGATACAGTTATCTAATTTATAAGAATATTAACCTTATTCTCTGAATAGCTGAATGTTTTTTAAGAAGATAAAGCCTACAACCCTACTGATCACACCAGATTTGATTCAGAGGTTGTTGCTAAAGGAAGAAAATAGAAATAAAGTAGATATAGAACTCTCCCAATCCAGTGGGGCTTATGCATGTATTTGATGTTTGCTTTATGTTTTACACTTGCATGTATCATTACAATAATATTTTCATAATGGAAAATAATATGTGTTCCTGGTATGCCAGCTTGAGAAATATGACTGGCTGAATATAACATCTCTCAGCAATGTTAATGTAAATCTTTGAGAGTATAGAAGATACAAACTTCCCATAAAGGATCCATTTTCATATATCTGAGCAAAAAGGACGCTACAACAATGTTGTGAAGGCTGCTGGTTTGGTGCAAAAAACATTGGCTTGGAAGTTAGAAAACTCATACTCAAATTCCGTCTGCTATTAACAAGTTTTGTGACCTGAAACAACATCAAATGTCACATATGTAAAAGAAAAATATGCGTATAATGTATGAAACTACTCTCCATGAAGTGTTAGAGTAAAAATAATATGAGCCACACACTTGTCAAATGTGCTTTGAAGATGATTCATTCTTAAAGTCCTATTATTAAGCATAAATATTTTTCAGTTTCTCCTTATTCATGGATTGATGGAATCCCTTACAAAGCATATGTGTGCACTCAAGGATAAAGCTTGTGCCAGATTCTTTACCTATCACTGTAAATAATAACTCTGTGTTTCTGAAGAGGCATTTGCAATGAAATGGCCACAAAGATGATAGAAGGTCATTCAAAGCACAGAAACACTCTGTTATATGAAAACAACTGTGGTGTGAAATGTTAATTGATCTCATATCATTGTCTCTTTCCAGCTTATTTCATTTTTCCCCCAACATAGAAATATATCTCATTCTCCCCTAGACATTATCTGTCTTCTTTGACCATTCTCATGCATTTTACACAATGATAGGATGTTGATGAGCTTGATGGTCCTGAGTCATAAATTTGTCTACAGAAATGCCCTTACTCAATGAAATAATCTAAAGTAGCCACTACTTGCAGAAAATATAAAATTTATACTTTTTAAGTTTATTTACCTATTTGGAGAGAGAGAGTGTGTGTGTGTATGTGCACTAGTACATGCACAAGCGGGGGAAGAACAGACAGAGAGGGAGAGAAAGACAGTCCCAAGCAGGCTCCACACCATCAGCACAGAGCCCAACAAAGGGCTTGAACCCATGAACCGTGAGATCATGACCTGAGCCAAAACCAAGAGTCAGATGCTCGACCAGCTGAGCCATCCAGTCTCCCCCGAAATTCATATTTGATCCATAATATGTATGCATTTTACTCAGGGAATAAGATGAAGAAATGTCTAAAAAAGTGTCCTTTAGTTAATGATGATTCACTCATAAAGAAACATTTTTCCTGAAGGAAGAGAACAAGGGTCAATCAGGTATTGAATTTGTAAAGAAAACTTTCAATGAGTAAGATAATAGATGGATATGCAGCAAAGCCAGTGTAGTAAAAGAAATAGTCATTTTGTCAAACCATTTGTTAATATGATAATAATTATTGGGAACCTCAGAATTATTTGTTTAAGCCTATTAAGGATTTCTTGAAAATAAAAATGAAAATGTTGTCCTTGACAGCCAAGAACAAATGCTGTGACAGAACACAGTCCTTGTCAAGAAATGATTACACACCCACCCAACCATGGTATAAATCTTTCCATTTGTTGTAATTCTATTGAGCATTTCAAAAATCTTAAATCTAGTACTTGAGAGTTTCAACTTTCTCCTATGGCACATTGTTAATGACTTATAGATTTTTCCTATGGTTAATAACAGTGGGAGACAAACCATGAGGTCATTGAATTGATCATTATGGAATTCTGATATGCTCACTCAAGAGGAGAAACTGAAAATGGAGAAAGAGAAAAGAAAGCAGCGGAGAAAGGAGGACTAATGGGGAAGACAGAGGGAGAGAAAGAAAGAGAAATATAGAAATGGCAATTGAAATAGAATAGGCTAATGACATGTAACATACACAGTCAAGAGGAACAGAAAAAAAATGAAAACATTGGTATGCAACATTGAATAAGTTTAAGGTACACAACAAATTTTGATACACTTCTGTATTGCAAAATGATGTGGGGAGGGGGGGAAAGAAATTAATGATAAATGACTTTGATGGAACTACATACAACAATTAAGTTACAATTTCCAATTTAAGAAAATGAAAACTTTATGATTTGTGTGTTTGTGCGTGTAGTTGTGTGTGTGTAGTTTAAAACTGTCCATAACCCCACCACCATGAACTGGAAACAGTGAATTATGATGTGTGCCTTTTTAATTAAATGTTTTGTATATAATAAAAAGGAACACATTATACACAATGTTTTATTAACATTCTGCATTTATTGCATCACAACTATCATTTCACATCAATAAATATACTTCTATAAATATGGCATAATATTGCATTTTAGGGATACATCTTAGTTCAATACTTTTTTTCAATTAGATTGCTTCTGATATTTCAGCAGTTATAAATAATGTTATGATGAATCTCTTGGGAATATATTTTATCCATCCTTAATTATTTTCTTAGGATAAATTCTTAGAGGTAAACTATAGGAAATAGGTATACAAAATTCCAATACTGTTGTAAAACATTTAGAGATAATGCCATTCAGAAAGCTCATACCAACTTGGATTTACCAAATAAAAATCTTTGATGTCACAGGGCCCAATATTCTTTCCTGGGAAGACATTAGTTATCATCATATAGTTTTTAATCTTTGCCAATTAAAATACTTTCGTTTATTTTGTAGCCTTATTGCTATTGCTATTGAACATGTCTTTTCTCTTTTCTTTTCTTTTCTTTTCTTTTCTTTTCTTTTCTTTTCTTTTCTTTTCTTTTCTTTCCAGTTTATTTTATTTTATTTTTTTGAGAGAGAGAGAGAGAGAGAGAGAGAATTCCAAGTGGGCTCTGCACTGTGAGCATAGAGACCAATGCAGGGCTCAATTCCACAACCCTAGGATCATGACCTGAGCAGGTATCAAGAGTCAGACGCTTAACCAACTGAGCCACCCAGGTGTCCCTGAACATGTCTTTATAATTATTTCCTTTGCTTCACTTACTTATGACCTTGACCCATTCTCCTTGGGAGTATTGTTATATTTATTGATTTGTAAGAGAGTTTTTATATATGTTGGAAACATTCAAATTTAACAATGTTTTTCCTGTATCTTGTATGTTTCATGTTAAGCTTATTACTAGATATATTTTATCTAATCTTAATGGTATATTTGTCTTATTATTGTCTTTCAGATTATTGTTGATAAAGGACAATTGATGTCTGTCCACTTATTGAACTAAGTAGATTACTGAGTTTCCTTGTTAATGTGGAATTTTTAAGTTGAAAGTGGGTTTTTTCAAGTAAACAATTTTAACACTGGCAAACAAGGAAAAATTTTGTCATCCACTTTCCAATATCCATGGTTCCCATTTCAATTATCATCTTTCTCCGTATTGATTAGCAGTATGAGAAAATATGGGGGCACCAGGGTGGCTCAGTAGGGTGTCTTTATTTTGCCTCAGGTCATGCGTGATCTCAAAGTTTTTGAGTTCTAGCATGTCCGGCTCTGCACTGGCAATGAGGATCCCACTTGGGATTTTCTCCCTCTCTCCCTCCTCCTCCCCATTTCCCTGCTTTCATGTACGTATGCATGCTCTCTCTCTCGCTCTCTCTCTCTCAAAGTAAATCAATAAACTTAAAAAAAAGAAGTATTAGAAAACATGTAAAATAATAATGGTGATGGATAGAAGACTTGTTTTTAACATTAAATTTTAATGTTAAACATTAATGTTTAACATTAAATTTTTAACATTAAAAAAGTGTACTTCTATTTACAATTCTTTAAAGATTTTCATGAGAGGTTGATGTTGAAATAAATAAAATGAAATTATCGCACATATCAAGAAGATTGCATGGTTTTGTTTTTGATCTTATATTAAATTATTTATATTAATATACCAAATACTATTGAGTCACTCATTCATTAACAGAATAAAACACGCTTACTCATGACATTTTAGTCTCTAACTACATAGTTGAAACTGTTACAATCATGTTTTTTTTTATTAGGTTTTTTAAAAATCTTTACTCCCAAATGAGGAATATTCTGTAGTGAATCTGTAGTTTTAATTTTAGTGTGCTATCTTCAGAATATTTTGGAATAAGGTGATGATAGAGTTTTGTGAAAAAATATGAAGCTTCTAGGTTTTACTTCTGGTCAGTAATACTTTACAAAGTTGGAAAATATTCATCCATAAAACTATCTTTCAGTGGTTGCATTCTTGGATGCCAATGAATCTTTTTTTTCAAAGTTTGTATTCTATTTATGTTTTCTATTTTATTTTTGTTGTTTTAATTAATATTTCCTTAAAACACCATCCATTATATTAACATAAAATGGTATGTATAATATTTAATTACTTTAATTTCCTTCATATCTGTGGCTCTGTCATTTTTAAATTCATTTCATTTACAAGATGTTTGATTTCTTTGTTTCTTTAATATAATCTTTTTTCTTGATTTAAGTTGGGAATAACAAATGTATACTGCATTCCCTCTACTTTTTCTTTATATATGGAGTTATTTCAGTTTTGCCTCATGATGTGGAATATAATTTTTTTTCTAAAGCTTCAATGATCATTTGAATGAGTAGTTATTTTCTGTTCATACAGTAAAATTAACCTGAATTCCCATTAAATCATGATTATTAAATGTATTATTTAAGGTTTTATATCACATTTTTTGTCCACCTGAAAAATGAGTAGCGTGTTTGAATAAAAGGTAGAGAACTAATTGCATGTTTTAATACCATTCATTTTCTCGGCTCTCACCCAACAAAGTTCTATTTATTTTTAAAACAACCTTAAATTAAAATTTTAAATTAGTGTGTTTCATTTTATTTAATTCTATTTCTATCATTTTTAACATAAGCTTTTATTTGTTTAATATCAAAACTAAGATTAATGTCCAGGATAAACTAATTTTGTTGCTTACTATCATAACTATTTATTAGATTCTGGCTATAGTTACATATTAATTAACAACAAAACTTTAAATCACAGACAAACTTCAGTTTACTAGAAGTAGAAAGAAAATTTCGAGTATCTTATGCATATGAAATAAAAATTAAACAATGCTCTCTTTCATTGGTGTTAAAAGCCTCTGTTCACCTGGGCTTAATACAGAAGCTGGAAAAATCCACTTTCCAAATACCCAATAAAATATATCAAGAAATAAGAACTGATGCTGTATCTGGGAAAGAGAAAAGGAAGGAAAAGACAATCAATTGGTGATTTACCACACACACACACAAAAATATTTCCTTTGGGAACAAGAGGTGAACCCTGAGAGTAAGGTGGGTGAAGACATCCTCATTGGAACAGGAGTCACCAGAGGGAAGAGCAAATGGACTGAGCATTAGAGTGTGAGGGAGATTATCTATTCTAAGAGTCTTCGTGGAAAGTCCACCAAGTAAATGAAATATCAAAATGGGATTCAGGGGCGCCTGGGTGGCGCAGTCGGTTAAGCGTCCGACTTTAGCCAGGTCACGATCTTGCAGTCCGTGAGTTCGAGCCCCGCGTCGGGCTCTGGGCTGATGGCTCAGAGCCTGGAGCCTGTTTCCGATTCCGTGTCTCCCTCTCTCTCTGCCCCTCCCCCGTTCATGCTCTGTCTCTCTGTCCCAAAAATAAACAAACGTTGAAAAAAAAATTAAAAAAAAAAAATGGGATTCAGCCGCAACAATTACAACAGAGTTATGCCTTGAAGATTGTTCTGGTTGGAGTTGTGTCTATGTTAACAGAGGACAATGTCCCAGATAAATTTGCAAGTTTTATTTTTAATAGAGAGGCAAAGATCATTTTCTCCATCTGTCTCAATTTGTACCACATTTCTTTTGCTCTGAAAATTTAGACCTCTGACATCTTATTAGAGGTAAAGGTTAAAATGAAGGTACCTGGATACATTTACCTCCTTCACTCAAGTAAATTTAATTTATATATTTTTTGACTCTTGATATTCAGAACATAAAGGAGTTACCCAGGCAACTCATGTCATGCCTGACTGAAACCATTCCCACCCTCTCCACTTGATTAGGACATAGTAGATTAGAAGAATGTTCTTTTTGAGGGACTAAGTAAAAGGAAAAAAAGAAATATATATATATATACACATATATACATACACATATACACATATACACACATATATATATACATATATATACACATATATATACACATATATACATACACATATACACATATATACATATACATATATACACATATATACACACATATATATATACATATACACACATATATATATATATATATATGAAAAAAGTTCAAGTAAAGGATCTACTCTGGGAATGTGTCTTTTTATTTAAAAAGTTATTATAAAAACTGAAGAAAGCTGTAAAATATGTTTTTAATATTCTAATCAAAATATAATACCCTGTTTCTATTGAAGTAGAGCAGTTATTAAACAATGAAAAATAAACTTCACCAAGAAAATATTTATTGGAAACTAGAAAGGTAATCTTTGGAGTTTTAAAGGTAATGTAGTAAGCCACAGGTTTGTAACTGGAGAAAACAAACCAGTGCATTTGAAGATAGAGAAATTTCCTCAGCAATCAGGAGTTAAGAATAAAGAGATGGAAGTGATAAAAAGAAAAAAGTGCCAGGTCAAACAGATGCTGCAAATAAAATATATGTAGAATATAAATTCCAGAGGAGAGAATAAAATCAATTATGATAATTTAACCAAAGAAATGGTAGAGTACTATGATCACAGTTTAAAAAAAATTCCTATGGTTCATCAAAATTAATGAAAAATTACTGACATCTGGTTGTATCCAAGCTTAAAAAAAGTATACATAGTTTCTCAAGCTGAAATCCAGTACACTTGGAAGGTAGGTGTCAGGGGAAAAAAATCAAATAGTCAAATTAAAGTGTTAAAAGTCACTATGCCCCCAGTAATTTTAGGTCCACAGTATTTTGAGGTACAATATCCTGACCTGCAGTTCTAGGTCCACAAAACTCAGATGTGCAAAAATACAATCATATTTCCAGAACTAACTTAAATACCTGACTTGGAACCCCAGCTTGCTTCTTAGCACCCAGTTTCACCTACTTATTCCCAGGTAAATTAAATGCAGCTAATTTCAGCTACAATAATATTTATAAACCTTTCATTTATGTTCATTTATAAACATTTCACATAAAAGACTCATATTTTATTTCCCTTATTCTCTTCCTCACGTTGACTGTAAGTCTACAGCAAGATATTTATAGTATATGAAAGACTGTACCCATGATGTTTATTGGGATGTATAATGCACAGGTGTTCTTTGTTAATATATCCTTTATGGTGTAGACCAGAGGTTGGACAACTTTTCCTATAAAAGGTCAGAAAGTAAATCTTTTAGACTCTGAGGGCCATTTAATCTTTGTTGCAACAACTCACCTCTGCCACGGTAACATAAAAGTAGGCACAGACAATATTTAAATGTATGAACATGACTATCTTCCATTAAATCTTTATTTACAAAACCAGGGGCAGGTTGGATTTTGCCCAAGGGCCATAGTCTGCTGACCCTTGCTACATTAAATTCCCAGAATCTTTTCCAAAATCCTTTTAATTTAAATATATTTTATACTGGCTTTCATAGCACTGTCATTCGTGAAAAACAGTGTCTGTGTTCCTAACCAGAGTTAAGTGCATTCTGTATTGCTATTGGATGTGCTAACTCCTATTAAGTCCTGTGTTTCTCTCGGTATCACCCAAAACTGTTGGGTGATCTTCTTCCAGGCCAATTACCTACATGGAGAACTCAGGGAGATGTCTGGGGTTCCTTACTGTGCATATATCAACATGTGCCCATCTCTGCAAGGCTACTGAGTACCATAAATCAAGATGATAAAATTGAGCCCCAAATTTACTCTCAGTTCAGGTCATTCCCAGTCAAGTCCCTAACAACCTCTCCCATTCTTGCCTTAGGATTAGCTTGCAGCAGGGTAGCAGGAAGTTACACAATGATTCTTATTTCCTCTTCTATTTTTACTTTTCTCTACCCTCTATTATCTTGACTAGCGCCCCCTACTCCCCTCATTTTTGTAGTGGTAAAGTGGTACTCAAAGGGGAAAATGTGCTTCTAAATCTCTTCTACCTGGGACTTAGCCTGCAGTCTTGATGATAACAGGAAAAACATGGCATCTTTTTACTTTTGGGGGAGAGAAGAGGGCTGAACACACCATTTGATATTTGAAAGGTATCAGTGGTTTTCCAGGATTAATGGGTCATACTCCAACTTTTCACAAAACAATAACAATGCTATGTTAACAAAACATGAATAACTAAACACTAATAACGCATCAGTGTATGAGAAATACACTTTCATTAAAAATGCCTATCCCCTAACCCCCTTGTGAAAGTTTTACAAGTGCTGTATTAACCATTAAAACCACAAAAAAAGCAACAAACTTGTGGCTAATAAATGCTAAGTTTTGAAATTTCATTTAACGCTAAAGAATTTTACTTGAGGTGCAATCAAATGATAATATTACAGGTTCTTTCTGTCAGTTCAGGTTTAGACAAAATCTCCTGTGTACAGCTGCGTACCAACTTGGGTCAGATTCCTTCACATAATTCAGAATTTCACCTTTATGCCCCATTTGTCCACTACTTTAAACTTTGTTCTAGGAACATATTTGGCTTATCATATAAGCCATGCAAGTATAAGACATGAAGGCTTATCCTCATCCAAAACTGTAAATGGAATAAATGAGACTGGCCATCAAAAGAGAAGGGAAGGATGTAGGGGCGCCTGGGTGGCTCAGTCAGTTAAGCGTCTGACTTCGGCTGGAGTCATGACCTCATGGTTCGGTCCCTATCTCGTGGTTCATGGATTCAAGCCCCATGTCAGGCTCTGTGCTGACAGCTCGGAGCCTGGAACCTGCTTTGGATTCTATGTCTCCCTCTCTCTCTGCTCCTCCCCCACTCATGCTCTGTCTTTCTTCATCTCTCAGAAATGAATAAACGTTAAATTTTTTTTTTAAAAAAAGAGAAGGGAGGGATGCAAAAGTATAGAGGAAACAGAAATCATCTGTGTCATCACTCTTGGTGGTCTGGTTCATAGTCATTTCCTCGCCCTATTTTCCTTAATAACAACCTACCTTACAGGACAGGGGCTAAAAGCACCACATTCTCAATTTAGCTTCTGTTGCTAGTACGAAAGGCCCTATGCCCTGGTTCTGACCCAACAAAAATTAAGAGTCTTCAGGGGGAATTCTGGAAGAGATTTCCCACTGTGGTAATAAGAGACATGAATGCCAACGGTGCCTTCCTTGCCTCCCACACCTGACATCAGCTTAGCTGGGGGTCCCTAAGACCACTGTCAGGCTCAATCATTCACTGAAAGGACTCCCAGAACTCACAAAGGCTGTTATCCTAAGGGATATGGTTTATTCTAGCAAAAGGATGTAGATTAAAATCACCAAAGAGAAGGTGCATAGGGTGAACTTCAGGAGAAACCAGGTACAAGCTTCCAGGTGTCCTCTCCTAGTGGAGTACACTGATAAGCTTAAATCTTCTAGCAACAATGTATGGAGCACAGGCAATGTGCTGTCAACCAGGACAGCTCACCGGAGACTTAATGCCAAGGTTTGGCTTTGGGCAGGGGGACAAGGGGGTGATCAGTTACAGATGCATGCAGCATCTCTGACCTCAGCTACTCAGACTCCAACCTCCCAGAGCAGAAATAATCATTCACCACAAACCACATCGGTAGCATAAACTATCTGATCAAGCAGGTACCTCACAGCCCAAGGCCCAGGCATACCAAACAAAACACAGGATATATTTTTTTAAATCAGCCAGAATATTCCAAGGACTCAGAGTTCGTTTCCCAAGAGCTGGCCAAGGGCCAGTCCTGAAGGCAAACCTTTCTTGGGAACGTGCAGGGTTTGAGCACCTGGGCCTCTTGAGTTAATCCTCTGCGGTGTATTTTGAACATGGTTGAGTGAAGACATATGTTTGGAGCTATAGCCTCCATCTTGAAACTGTAAAGGGTCTGCTGAGAGAATTGTAGATGCTGATGAGGGCCTGACAGTTTTGAACTTCCCACTTACCACCTCCTAACCACCTTCCTGAATAATACCTTTCTATGTGAAATACATTATGAAACCATTTTAAAGTTATTTTATTTGGCTCTTCTCTTTGGTTCAGCTAAATAGATAAGTGATTCAGTATCCAATGCATACCATGGCATATAACTGAAGTTTGGAGGCTAATATATATATATATAATATATATATATATTATATATATACATATATACATATATGTATATATGTATGTATATATACATACACACACACGTGCGCGCGCGCACACACACACACACATATATATATTCTGATAAGACTTCAGTCTTAGAATGAATATCAATATGACAGAAAGTCTGTTTTTTATCTTGTCTTTTCCCAGCTCTCTGTCCAGTTCTAAGTAATGCAATAACTACAATACCTTCATTGTTACAATTCTAAAAAATCTCATGATCTTTTACTTATTTATATTTTCTTGAAATGTTATTTATTTCCACTAACCTACCCCAGTGTTTTACATAATGAACTCTCAATAAATACACGGAATGTTCAATTTGAATTCCAATTAGACATTTTTCCAATGAGATTTTGCCACATAGCTCTTTCAAAAGAACAATGCAGGGTCCCTTTCTGGCACCTACAGATAATAAAAATCACTTTGCAAGAGACATTTACAATATTGTAGTCTTGATGGAAATGGTTAATGTGTAGCCATACCACATTTTCCTCTCTTCTTTCTCTTCATTTTCTGTAGGAATAAAATGTTTTTTCTCAAAAGGATAAACTTTGATGTAACCTTCTGTTAGTCTCAGATAAGGGGCTTTAAATCCTAGCTTTCCAGAAGTTCCTTCCACAACACTTTGAGTTCTTCAGCACAGTTTTAGACTATAGACACCCATTTTATAATCTCCAGGCATGAATGCTTGGGTTTGAAATAATGGTTTAGTTTCCTATAGAATTCTGAAGGTTTTGCACTTGTGTGAAAGAACGACATTGAGGTTTCAGTAATTTATTTCAGAACCTGGAGAAGACTTCATTTTCATAGCTGTCACACTAGGTGATATGTAGGCCCTAATGACATTCAAAAGTTGTCAGTGTGATTTATTTGTAATTTGGGAGACTTGGCTGGTAACTATTTGGAGCTGGTCTGTTGTTTTAAGAGGGTTTTCTTGTGTGTCTAAATATAGAATAATGCAACAGCAACAGATAAAATATAGTATGTAAAATGAAGCATCTAGCATGGACTCGAGTCCATGGCAGATTCTCAGCAAATCGTCTGCCCTCCACTTCAATTGCCAAAATACCATTATTCTAGTCCCTACCTCGACCATATTTTAATTAATTTATGTATTTGAAACATTTTTTCCTGGTCTCGCTGTAGTCGTATGTTTTTTGCTTTTTTGTTTTTGTTTGTTTGTTTGTTTGTTTTACTTTAGAATAGTAAATTTAGATTTACAGAAGAGTTCAAAGTTAGAGTTCCCATACATTCTTTACCCTGTTTTCCCCATTTTTACCATCTTACATTTATCAAAATTAAAAAGCCAACATTGATATATTATTATTATTATTATTAACTAAATTTTATACTGCATTCAGATGGCACTAATTTTCACTGAATATCCTTTTTGTGTTTCAGGATCCCACACTGGATATTCCATTGAATTTTGTCACCATGTCCCCTTAGCTTCTTTTTGGCTATGGCAGCTTCTCAGATCTTGCTTATTATTGAAGATTTGGCAATTTTGAGAATCACTGGTCCAGTATTTTGCAGAATGTTCCTCAGTTTGGATTGTCTGATGTTTTTCTTTGGGTTAGACTGGGGCCCTGGGTTTTGGTAAGAAGACAACAAAACTGAAGTGGCTTCTCATCACATCATATCAAGTGTGTATATGCTATTAAGATGATTTATCACAGATGACACTAATCGTGGTCACCTGGCAGAAGTAATGTTTGTCGTATTTCTCTACTGTTGCTACGCCCCACCCCCATCCTTTTTCGTGCTCTATTCTGTAAAAGTGACATCAAGTATGGTCCACACTCAAGGGTTGGGGAATCAAGCTCCATCTCCTGGAGCAGTTAACATCTATACATGGTTTGGAATTCTTCTGTACAGGAAGTTTGTCTCTTTTCCCATTTATTTAAATGATCTTTGTTTATATCATGTGGACTCATGGCCCTGTATTTTACACTGTAGGCCATATTATTTATTTTGTTCCCCACTTTGTGCCAATTTTGGCAACTGAGCCTCTTCCATGTTGACTCCTATGTCCCTGGACAAGTCCCTTTGTTTGGCTTTTGAGTACTTTACTTTCTGGCACTCCAAGATGCTCTAAGCTCATCTGGTATCTGCCCCAGCCTGAGAATCAGCCATTTCTTCAAAGAGATCTGGGTATTTTTGTTGAGAATGACAACAGAAACTAAGATCTGGGTGCTGGGTGTGCTCCTTGCCACTGGACTCATTTTTATAATTGTCATGGAAGCATTAAAAACATATGCATAAGTAGAAAAATTACTGAATCTCTCAAAGCCTTTCACTCAATGATCAACACAGACAAATCTTCTTCATCTCCTCTATCTACCTCTCCGACTTGTTCCCCAGGCCCCACTGTCATTGCATCTACAGAGTCTCTAAAAGATAAATACCTTTTTTAACCTAACTATAATGCCATTACCAAACTTTAAAGAAAATTCATCTATAATGTAACATCATTCACATTCCAGTCAGCATTCAAATTTCATTGATTGTCTTATATTTTTAAAGTTAATTCATTCCCCTCCTAGGTTATTTAACATTTTTAAAAATCCAGGAATTTTATAGTAGCCTTAATCATGAGTGGGCAGAGGCTTATACTACCAGTCCATTAATCTAGTCAACCACAAGTTTACCTCTCCAGTGACTGCCAAATTTGTAATTTCTAGATCAACACATCAGCAAAGATTACATGTATCTCTAATTTTAGTTGCAAATGGAGAGCAGGGAGGGCTTACAGTATAACTCCCTGACTAGAAATGTTGGATGCCTAGGATTATTTAGGAAACATGAGAAATGATAACCTGGCCACCAGATCGCTAATAAAATCTGCCTGAGGGGAGGGTAGGACCACAAAATATTTTGTCTAGACCTGATAGATGAGACCCTCTATGCTGGTCCTGACTGTAGTGGGCACTGCATAAATACTTGTTGAATGAATCATAAATGCTTTTCACCAGAAATGTGCTTTGCCAAATACTACCTAAGATCATTATTATTTTTCCTGTTTGTATTTATCTACTGTGAATTTGTATTATTATTATTCAAAGGCATTTACTTTTAGATGTATTTCCTACAAATGACATTAAGTGATTTGCTTTGGAACAAGTTGGGGAGTCACTGATTTTCATTAAAAATTTTTAAACAAAATTCATCTTTATTTCAATAACTAATAAGTATAAATTGTTTTCATGTTTACTCTTACAGTTCTTCACCACTGCATTTATTGTATATTCCTACCTTTTTTTTCTAATTTACACAAAATATTTCTTCTCAATCCCACACATAACCCACATATGTTAGGAAAGCTTTTTCTGTTGTATTTATTAAGTAAAAGTGCAACACCTCCTTTCCAAACATGTATTTTAAAGCCAAGAGAAAATACACATAATGGAGATCATAATGGTAATTTTTAAATTAGAACTCAGGTATCCAAACTACACCATACTGCCTTTATAATATACTTTCCTGAAACTCTCCTCTTTTGTTCTCTGTGGGTTCTACATGATTATGTAGACAGATCGCATATTCATCCCACTTCTCTTTCTCTCTGGCTCTGTGGAACCATGAACACAACTCAGCAAGGACTTGATGGATTGAAATACAGCCCATTCATGAATCTATCTCAAATTCCAGAGTCTATTTCAATTCTATTCAATTTAAAAAGTATTACAAAACTTCCATTATATGCCAACATTATTTTAAGTATTGAAGGTGATAGAAAGATAAATATGTATAGTTCATTCTGCTATAATGCTTGTCTTAAAAATGCACATTAGTCCCAACAAAACTGATATATTAAGGAACAATTTGAGCATAATATGAATTTCGTGTTTGCTTATGCATAATTTCATCCATGAGAAACGCTAGTTGAATGCCAAAAAGTACACCCAGCTGAACAGAGCCACCACGCAGGAATGCACAAAACACACACATATGCACATCTCAAACATCTACCAGCTGCCTCAGTTCACTTGTGTGTTACGAGACCCAGTGATCCAGATCCTGTGTTAAAACCTTCCATCCAATTCCAATTAGCCCTATTTCCACCACTTCATAGCAACTCACAAGCTGCAACTGCTGCAATGCCTCAGGTTCTTGTATTACCCCATGCTCTTGGGTAGGAGGCACTTATAACTTGTTTCTGGTCACTAAAACATGGCAGAGGTGATAGGTTATCTCTCCTATGATTATGACACATTATATAGTAAGGGTGAAGAAAGTAACAGACACAATTAAGTTCCCAAATGAACATAAGTAATCCCTAAGTTAACTTTCACTGATTTAGAGTACATTATTCTGGGTGTGCCTTATCAAATCATGTGAGCCCTTAAAAAGAGAATTTTCAGGTCAAAGATAAAAGAAGTTAGAGATGCTGTCCTGCTGGCTGCGAAGAAGGAAACAGCCACATTGAGAAGGGTGACTTATAGGAGCTGAGGCCTCCATCCTGTCACTCCAGCATCCGTTCTGCTATCGACCTGAATGAGCTTAGAAGAGAACCAGAGCTTCAACAGACATCGCAGCCTCCAGACAGCCTTGATTTTACCTGTGAGACGCTGAGCAGAGGGCCCAGTTGAGCTATTCCTAGACTTCTGGCCTGAAGAATTACACGATGAAAAATGGGTGCTGTTTCAAGCCACTAAGTGTGTGGTGATTTGTTATGCAAGCAATAGAAAACTAATATAGTTTCAGATGGCTATATCCGCAAATAAATTTGTAGCCATTTTCAAAGTGAAGTGCCATTTGGGGGCAATATTCACACGTTTCTTAACCATTTACTATGTGTGAAACTATGCTGCTTTCTTTTATTGGGTCCTTATTTTCTCTTAAACGTGTCACCAACAAAGTTCTTTTTTTTTTTTTAATTTTCTTATTTATTTTGACAGAGAGAGAGAGAGAGACAGCATGTGAGACAGAGTGCAAGCGAGGGAAGGGCAGAGAACAGGAGATAGAATCCCAAGCAGGCTCTGCACTGCATGAAGCCTTGCACAGGGCTCAAACTCACGAACTGTGAGATCATGACTTGGGCCTGATCATGACCTGAGCTGAAACCAAGATTCGGATGCTTAACTGACTGAGCCACCCAGTCGTCCCATCACTAACAAAGTTCTTAAGTGTTGTGACCCAGTCCCATTTTCCCATAGGCCTTGTGACTTTCATTGTGCTGTCTTACACAGCACAGTGTTTTTTGAGAATACATATGTCATCTTGTATTAAAACTGGCTGTACTCAGAACATATTTGAAAAAAAAAAAAAAAAAACCCTTTCTCACATAATTATGACACAAGAACCCAATAAGGACTAAAATCTTTTTCTAATAGTATTCAATGTACTTGTCATATTTACCCTTGAACTATCTTTTTAAAGTAATAAATATGTGAGACCTAAGAAATAAAACCAAGTTATTACAAGGTTATCCTTTCTAACCTCTCTCTTTTAAACAAGAGGTGAGTCTGAGATTTCATTTGGGAATTATTACCATAAGTGAATTTTTTCTAAGTTCCACTTTTCATAAACTGAAGAATTTGATTGTTTCCTCCTTTGGGGTTATAAGGTTCTCCATTCAATGAGTGTTTAGAAGATTAGGAAAATATGGAATGTATTTAAGAGGACTTTTATGAAAATTTAACCCAGGTCTTAAAAATATTCATTTTAAAAAATAAATAAAACTACACTTAATACTCTTACAAAGAAAAACTCTTTAAAGGCTATGCAATTGCCAATCAACAATTCTATAGATTCACTCTATAGTAGAGTCCCCAAATTTTGTACATAACACATGCATTCTCTGATTTACCACTTCTAATGAAGCCCATCACTGTCTATTATTGAAGAGTAAATTGATGAAGCAAAAGAGAACTGAGTTACAGCTGACATTTTCATGAATTATAACTATAGTAGTAATGGTGCTTCATCAAGAAAAGAAATTATCTCTTAACTGCACCCCATATTGTCCCTTATCCTAAAATTCCCAAAAACTTACATCAGAAAAGCTCACATAAATGTGAAAAATCCTCCCAGTTTCACTAGAACCAAAGAGAAGGCATATGAAAATGTGTCAAGATGATGAATGGAGGCATAATATATTACATCTGCTTAATTTATTCTCCATTCAAATTGCAAATCAGCAAGTATTTTACTTACTTATGACATTTGTGTTTATGGTTATTAGCATTTGCAATATTTACATTTCATGTTTATAGTGGATCTCTATAGAGGTTTTTGCCAGTGATTATCTTACACTTTTCCTGAAAGCCCTCTTTTGTTATATCTATATAACCACCTGAGGCACTACCATATTTATGTCCATAGTTGATTTTCCTTGGTATATGAAGCTGTCCCAAAATGAGCCAATCAAATTGCTTCCCTGAGATTTTAGAACTTGAGAGGATTAAGAAATCTTTGAAAGCCTCTCCATTATAAAAATTGCAAGTTATAAAACTTTGTTCTTCTTGGGGTGCCTGAGTGGCTCAGTCAGTTGAGCCTTGAACTTTGGCTCAGGTCATTAACTCGGGATTCATGGGTTGGAGTTCTGCATTAGGTTCTGTGGTGGCAGCTCAAAGCCTGCTTGGTTCTCCCTCTCTCTCTGCTCCTCCCCCATTTGCACACACTCTCTCTCTCTCTCTCTCCATCAAAAATAAAATAAATAAGCATTTAAAAAAATAACTTTGTTCTTCTTTATTCGTACAAATCAAGCATGAGTGATAATGAAGCCTATGCCATAGATAAACAAGACAAAAGACAAAATAGAAAAGACTTAATGGCATCGCTGGATTCTCAAAGCTATCGCCTTTACTTTGGTTTTCCAATAGTCATGTATTTCAAGAGTCAATATATTTCTCTGTTTTCCACTAATTTACTTGGGTTTCCAGCCCTTGCAACCAATGAAATCCTAATTAATACACTGTTAGAGAGGCAGCAAATAAACATATGTCATTTAGCTTCCTGTTTGTGCCTTAGGCTTTCTCAGTTTACTAATTCAGTCTAATGTTTTGTCTCTCAAGAATTTTTCAGCTTCAAAGTACTGACATCTTTCTGTAGGGCTCTCAACAATTGGGACAGGAGATAGTGGGGGTAAGTGAGTAAAAGAAGGTAACTCCTCTAATCTAAGAAGTTACCTTAGATGAGATTAGTTACTCCTCCAATCTAAGGAGTTACCTTAGATTAGATTAGTTACTCCTTTAATCTAATAAATTCTTGTATGACTTATTACTTCAGATGTCTTGTTCTTGAAAAAAAAAGTTAACAATGAAATGATCCGAATAAATTGACTAATTTTATAAGACGCATATCCTAATTACCTTTCTAAATTTCATGCTCTTAGAAGGCAGAGAATATGCCTTTCCAATTTTATATGGCTTTATATCAGACATATAATAGTCACATAATAAATGTTTGTTGAATCAAATAGAAGGACAGCAGCCATGTGGATGTGGAAGTTTGGGTTTTTGACTAAAGTCACACTTTAGAATCACACCTCATATCTGATGCTTAAAATCCTTTAAAATATTGATAAAATAAAAATTCAGTGTTAATTGGAATTCTCTATTTTGACTGTCAGTTCTCTCATTTAAAACATTAAAAGTGGTATCATGTATAATTTACTGAATAACAGCAAAAGCCATTCTGAAGTGTTATGAATATGTTTAAACAAGTGCACAAGTGGGGGATGAGATGTAGTCTTTCAATTGTGTGGTTTCAAGATCAAATTCTACAGTGTGTCTATGGGCCTGACCACTATTCACAGAGGAGCTTTGAGGATTTTTGATGATGTAGAACAATCAGTGATGAAAGATCAAAGACTGGAACATTGAGGGCAAATATGGGTTGATGCATTTTAAAGGCAGTCATGCCTTAAATAATTTCAGGGCATAGGATAAAACTGTGGGTGTGATGAGATGGGTAGTTAGGAAGCCAACTTACCCTTCTCTTTAGGTGAATAGGAAAAGTAAACTATAGCCCAGAATACTGAATGATTCTCAATTTTTCCAAGCTAAATGAATGACCTTTAATCAGTTTGAGGAATAAAAATGCTTGTCAAGGTTGCTACTTAATTCGGGATAATTTCCCTTCACCTCTTGACTTATGCCATGAAAAAATTAAGCAAGGACTATCAAAAATTTAGAATGTGGTGTAGTCATATTTAAAATAAAATCATATTAAATATATTTCCTGGGGATGGTTCTATGTTACTGTATTCAATTTTACATAAAATTCAAAGCTAAAGTTAAATAAAGCCTACAAACTCAACCTCTTAGGAGTAGTTTTGAATGCTTCAAGGATATAAAAACAAATTTGGCCTTACATTTAGGGTCAGAGATAACAATGAAAGGAAGGGAAAGGGTGTGGTTTTGTTTGTTTGTTTTCTTTGTGCAGTGCTTTTATATGTTAATAGTCCCTCCCTCCCTTTTCCTGCAGTTTCTTCAGGAGAGAGAAATGGCCTGGAGCCCCCTCATGCCATCTATTGAAGACTTAGATGGTGGGCAAAAATAGGCCCCATGGGCCATATCCAGTTTGTTCTAAAACAAATCTGGCCATGCCCATTTGTTTTCGGATTGTCTAGGAATGCTTTCATGCTGCAGAGGTAAAGTTGAAAAGTTGCAACAGAGGCCAAACAGTCCACAAAGCTGAATATGCATTTACCATCTGGACATTTACAAAAAATATTTGTGGATCCACCAGAGTTGGGTTCAGGAGGAAGAACAGAATTTCAGCCCTGCTCTGCTCTAGCTCTTAGCTTTTTCTACTTTGGTTTTTCCTTTGGGATTTCCTTTGTCATTAGGGTGAAATAGTCTAAATGTCCTAGTATAGACTTAAGAAAAAATGAGAGAGTAGGCATGCTTCTAGTCTTGACCTTATGTTAAACAAGCTATTTAAGATCCTACCCTACACAGGAGGTCCAGCGTAATTCACCAGGGCACAAAACCCTTCTTTCATAATAATAGAGTCAACATTTGTCCGACATTTCCTCTTGTAAATCCATCATGGATCTAGTTCAGGACAGAACTCACAGACCACCGATATTCTAGCATCAGTGACCTGACTAAAAAAACACACTGCTTCAAAGTGAAAATCAAAGGAACCTCACATATCCTACCCTTTCAGCTTGTTTTTAGCAAGAAAAAAAATAGGCAAATGTGTTTTGTAATAGAGCTCTAAAAATATGTTAATTGTAGTTAGAGTTGTTTTTATTTTTATTTTTTTAATTTGACTTATAGCCTATTGTCTTAGAATGGAATCCTTTTTAAGTTGGAGTGTGGGGTTTGGGGGTGGTTATTTTTTTTCTATTATCTCTCTGTAGAGACTGGAGATTAGTACTGTTTCAGCTTCAGGCTCTGTGTACTAATGGTGTAATTTCTAACAGCCAATCCGCAACAAACCCATAAAACTTGTCTTAATGGGATTTTGCCTTGAGCACCATCTGTAATTAGGTAGGGGGTTACCACTGCAACTCCATTACTGTGATTTCTAGGTGAGTCTCTTGGGGCCCCTTTGGCCTCTGGGCTTCCAAGCTTTATAGCATTCACTGAGCATTAGGTAAGCCTCTGCTAATGCTCAGGCGCGCACACGCGCGCACACACACACACACACACACACACACACCCAACACCATACCACACCATACAGTGTGGTTAATGTCTATCAGCAATTTCTGTAATTAGTAAATGTGCCTGTGCTGGAAGTTTTGTTCTTATTTTATTATTATTTTCTTTCTTTTGCACATATTGGCTCTTTTGATGTAAGTACAATCCAATCTAGAGGCACAGAAGTAACCACAGATGCCACACCAGAAGTGTGCTGATGACACCATCTGCTTTCTGCAATTCTCTCTTGGTCATTGATTTCTCTGGGAGATTTTCTTCAAAATAGTTGGACAATCTTATGGCATGTTGTGTGACATATGGAGTGCTTTTTCACTAGTGACTTCAGCATGCTGTAGTGGAGAGAGCAAGGATTGTGGAATCAGAGGGCCAGATTTAGAAGTCTGTATTGGTTTCCTCACTGGACAAAGTCATGTGTTCTTCCTGTCCTTAGTGTCCTAGTCTGTAAAATAATGATTTATGTTATATAGCTGTCTAAGAGGTGTTATGGTGAAAAAATGAGAAAGCACTGAAAATGCTTGATAAATTATGCAGTGCTATTTAAAAATAAATCATAATTTTATTTTTCTCGAGATTTTCTTAATGGAAGTCAAATCATTTCTAACATCAAAAGAAATCTTTTCACTCCAGCCCTAGTAATTTTTATACCACTTTGGTCAGCATTTCTTGAAGCTCAGAGAGATGTTTGATTTTTGAGGGATTAGACTTTTGTTTAAAGAACCTGCACAACTTTGTTTTATGGCAATGTCTTTTCGGTGTAAGCAAAAGGCTCTAGGATTATGGGGAAAAAAAGTAATGAGACAGAAAGAGAGAGGTGGGGAGAGGGAGTAGAGGAAAAGAGAGGTGAGAGAAAATAAATACTCTTTGGAAATAAAAATTAAGTGAAAAGTATATTCAACTTCTTTATCAAATTTGTGATATCCCCAATAACCATCAAATAAATAAGGAAACTATTAAACAATAGTGACTATTTGCATTCTGGACACTTTTTGGGAGAAATGTAAGCATACATTGATAAATATGAGCAATAATATCAACATTATGTTAAAATCATCTTCTGTAATAGAAGGAAGAAACACAGGGTAGGGGAAAGAATTTCCTTACTCTTCTATAATTCTTTGTGTAGCTTTTTGTTGTATTTCTTGCTCTCCTTGATAGTCTCCTTGAGATTCCCCTTCACAGTGCCTTTTTGATTCAAGAGTATGGGACAAGTTTCCTTGATATGTGCCCAGGGATCTCTCTCTCTCCCTCTCTCTCTCTCTCTCTGTCTCTCTTATTCCCTCACTCTCTGGCTCTATCCTGTAGCTACATCATCTAATGCCTCCCAGCTGTCCTATTGATCAGGACGATTACACTCTGCCCTCTGAGTTGGATGGACAAAACCCAATTGGCTGGCTATGTATACATGTTCTCTAAAGATCCAATTTTTCCTGCAGATGGATCATAAGGGCTTGATTTAAAGGAGGAAAGTATAAAAACTTCATTTGGACTTCAGGTTCAATGTATTTCCTTCAGTCTAAATTCACAAGCCATAAAACTGATATTTTGATACCTATGTCTTACTCTTACTTTAGTTTTCAAATGATTCAGAACTATTGAAAGAGAGAGTTGTGATTAATTAGTGCCCTCAAAATTCCAACAAATAATTTCAATATCAGTGTAGTTTTTATTACGTTGAGAGAAAGAACAATAAACAGAACAAGGAAGCTAGTAACTGAAAGAATAAGGCCTTAAGTCTCAAAAAAAAATATGTCTTAGTAAGATAGTTGTCTTCAGTTTTTTTTAACCTGGGAATTGATCACAACAATCACAGCAACTTCTGTGTTGTCCCCATTTTCCCCTTGTTCAAAGTGAATATTATTGTGCTTATCCTATTCGTCTTTCATATTATATATTGACCAAGGCAAAAACAGTTATCAAAGCCATGACTCAACATGATGGGACATCGCATCTAAATGTGACCACATCCCAAGTACTTGGACTTCAAGCTGAAAACATGAATTGACTGTAACCTTGAGGCGATTTCCCTTAAGGGCAGGGGCAATTACAGTCATGTATTAACAAAGGGTTCAGACCATTATTTGGGTAGTCAAAACACCAACTGGTGAGAGATAGGCATTGTCTTCCAATGATAATCCTAACCCCTTTTATCCCTTTAGTAATAATCTCCAACCCATATGTGGACACAGTGCCACCCATAATAAAGATATTTCCATGTCTTCATCACAGCCATGTTTGACCACTGTACAAAACTGTGGCAAAGAAATGTGGGTGGAAGGAAAGGGTACACGGTGTATTCTTAAAGGGAAGAGAGGCACATTCTTCTTTTGTACTAGGTCTGTACTCTGGACCTCAGTTGTCTCATTTGTAAATAGAAAACTGTCTTCTAGATTATTATCAAAGTTCACCACCAGGTCTGAAACGACTATCACTTTCTGATAGCCCTCTAAAATCTACATCAGAGAGGATAGCACCAGAACTTGCCTTGGCAAATTCTAAATTAGAGGACACTTGTTTTTAGTCCAACAACTTTATTTTTCTGGCTTTTTTCTTTCTGTAAAATATCAATTTTCCTATCAGAAAGAAAGGCTAAAAGTTATTTCTGAGAATGGTGGTGGTGAAAAGTAAGTTAATTCATACTAATGTGTCAGTGACCCACTGAATTAATCCCCTGGAATATTTGCCCTTTGAAGAAAAGAAATACATACACACACACATACATACACTTGCACACACATATATAGTATATGTGTGTGTGTGTGTACTTTCTATATATACAGATACATATATGTGTAGATACATACATAAGGATAGGAAAATGTTTACCTTAAAGAAATTAACTTCAAACAATAGAACATCACAAATGCAGTTGAAGTCTATATAGAAAAATAATTTGAGATGCCTACATGTTTTTCAATTCCTCAAATCATAAGCTTTAGCCAATAAGATGAATAATATTGGATGCAATAGTAAGTCACCTTATGACAAAAGACAATACATATATCTAAATAGCCCATTTTTAAAATCTATGAAATACCATCAATTCCTTTAATCTGAATCTCACAGCAAAGTATTCAGGGAATTATCAGAGAGAGAGATGCTTTCTCAAACAATAGAGCTGTATATTATTCCATTCTACTATATGATATACTGCCAATTACTATGTATTGAATCTGTTTTCCTGTGTCTGAAAATAGGTATTCTTTTCATCCTTACACTATCACACAAATAGACACTTACCTAAAGAAGCTGATAATTTTTCTAGTGCTACAGTAAGAATCAAAGTTTGCATATGAACTACTTGAGTAATTAAAAGAAGATAAATAGGATTGAGGTATATAAAAGAAGAGGAATGCTTATTAATTTTTAAGAATATATTACTAAAACTAGTGTCTGGTATTAATAATTGCATTCCTTCTAGAATATCATGCTTTGAAATAATGACATGCAAGATTTGATCCACTGAAGTACTAGCAGTATCCATTATATTGATTGAAAGGTGCCAGATAAATCTCTCTTCAGTTATAAGGTGTTGACTGGGTCAGAGACTGATGATTTAAATAAATAAAGAGGAAAGAATTTCTGAGCACAGCATTAGTGTCAGAATCAATGAATTATCCCTGCTGGGTATTTATTAGTGCACCTAGAAATACTAGTTTTGGAGGCAGCCATGACATTTCAGGAAAAGTTGATGAAAAATTTAACTCTTCATTCTAAATTTACATGCTTTCCTTCCCTACTGTACTCGAATATTGAAGGTAGAAATCTAAAATATATTGGCAGTAGTCTGTCCTACACAGGCACTCCTATGTTGAGAAATGACATCTTCAAGTCAGTGGCTGAGATGTCGATAACATTGACATTGATTTACCAGTGTTCATTTTGCATCAGGAATCCAGTTCTCAAAGCAAGATTCTACATTCAATGGAAACGGAGAACTCTACTTTGCAGAAAGATCTCATGACGATTTAAATAAATTTGGACGTCTGTCCTTGTCACTCGGAATTCTTTCAGAAGTGTCACTAAAATGTAATCATGTCAAATATAATAAGACAGCGTGTATGCATGTAGACACACATACACAACTTCACCACAGAGATAAACAATATTGCAATTAAGTTTTTTTAGTAATACAAAGTAGCAACTGTGGCGAAGAGTGAAAAAGTAACTACTTTTAGTCATTAGAGTCTACTTTTTTTTCCGAACTACTTTTAGTAGTTACAGTCTGAAGACTTGCTTTTGGATCCAATTGTACATACACATGATGAGGGACAAACCAGCTAATGTTTTTGAAACTTGGGTGTCTTATCTGTGAAATTTATATTAGCGTACCTTTCTCCTATAGTTATTACAAAATGGCTCATTTAGTTATTGCGAGTGGTATGCTGGTAAATGTTTAACAACCAGTTCTCCATGCAAAATAGACCTGATTTGTAGCAGTTTTCAATTTGTGGGAATTATAGTAAATATTTCAACCATAGACAATTTCAAGGTATCAATCTGAGGTCACTGAGTATGCGATTGGAAAGAGATGTCCAGAATCCAGTCTTATAAACCGGTGCAAGCTGGTTTCAAGACATACTGCTCCCACTGGAAAATATGGGTGAGATATAGTGTGTCACAGAAAAAGCATATGCTTGCAAACTCTGTTGAGTGAATGTTCACATGAAAGGGTCGTATAGTCATTTCCATATGGGGGGGAAAAGGATGCATTAAGCTGTTGATTAGCTTAATTTTACAATCTTATATAAAGCCATATTTATGATCAAAATAAAATTCTGGAAAGTACTTGGGGATCTCTCATTCTCAATTCCATATTCTCGAGAGTTAAAAAAAATAATATGGCTCTAGATATAAATTTTACTTAAATATGTTGATTACCAAACTCTCTGAATTTAATACCATTTCACCAAAAGCAGAAAAGAATATGAAAGTAAGAATAATATAATCAGTGTGAATGGTCTCAGTGCACACTCCCTTAGCATTCAAGACCAGGAAAGACAAAAGGTAAAAAAGACACTGAGTAGCTAGCAACCTGAAGCTAAGTATGATGATGAGGGAACAAAAGGCAAGCTGAGAGCAAAGCACAAGGTAACACCCTGTACCCCTCCTCCTCTCCATACCCCCCACCCCGTCCCCTTCCAGGTGTGATGTGTGTGACGTTCTTCAGGCACGCCTGGCTGCCCAAGAACAAAGGAAAGGGAAAAATAAATAGTTAACTGAAGATCACAGTCATGCAGGACAGAGTCTCCATCAATTTACAAACGTCTTAATAAAATTATAAGAAAAAGACAATCTTATCAATAGCCTAAGTTCCAGAAACCCATAGACATGGTTTCCTGGAGCCCTAACATCAGCCTCCCCTCCACAGTGATGTGGGGAACAAAGGCAAGAAGAAACGTAGATAAAATAAAATTTCTTTATAGCCTGCAGCCCATTGACAAATACTTGGGGAAAATACAGAGTATAACGTTCCTCTAGGAACTCCCTACTGTGTCTTAATGTTAATGCTTTGTCAGAGAGGAAAATAACTTTAGCTCAACAATAGCAAGGCCTCCAGTATCTCCTGAGTCTTCTTTAGCATATCAAAGTCCTTTGGGGAACTTCCTCTTGCCTTTATCCCCTCCCAACTCTCAGGTATATAATCAGTCACTCCTCACAACCCCAGTGCACCTCTTTCTGCCCACAGGTCCTGACCTCCTTGCTTTAATAAAATCACTTTTTTTGCACCAAAGACATCTTAAGAAATCTTCCTTGGCCTGCAGCTCCAGACCTCCACCACCATTCCAAAACCGCATCCATGGGAAACTGTGTTCTGTGTATGACATAACTCTGAGGTCACAGCACATTTCTTACTGTTAAATTTCCCATTCAAAGATGCAATTAAGTACATATGAAGACACACCACCGTATCAGTAGATCCATCATGTCAATGACAAGATGAAGCCACAGAATGACCTTAAGAAGCATAGTCTGGAGGCTGAACAGCAATTTATAGAGACACAAGGCTTGGTATGGTCATTGCATTGCTCGGCTCCAAGGGGAAAATTCCACACTGCACTACTCAGTATGAATGATGTTCCTTGCTTTTGGACCAAAAAGTTACTTAAAAGTCCTTAGCTAGAACTTTCACATACAAAACAAAAATGGTCATGGAAGTGACCAACTGATGCAAATTAAAATCTTTAACTGTAAGGCCAGGGAGGGAAAATGGAGTTTCTAGGAAGTTCTACTGAAAGACACTGAGAGCAACACTTTGATAACTTCTTTCTTTTTGTTGATAGGATGGGAAAAGTGGTATCAGAATCAGTGTGGTAGTCATGCATTTCTGATCTTTGGATGGAACTTTCATGTTTTCAAATCTGATTTTGCCTATGCATCAAGTAATTCTCTATTTTAATTTAGGCATTATGGAAGATGAAAGGAGGGTCTTATTTTCATCAACTGACTACACATTTTTAAAAATACATCACTCTAATACCACTTGTATAGTAAATCACTGAGTTCAAGTATCACTTATAAACAACAAAAGAGTAGGGGAAACATTGATTTTGTTTAACATTTAGAATCTATTTTAATGGGCTTTAATTAATAGTCTCATTGGTATTTTCCCTCAGTAGTTTTAAAATATCTAATAATGAGCTTTCCCTCCAAATTTGTTTTATTTTATAAAATAATTCCTGGTAAAGAAAATTCCATTGACTTTGTGTCTGCGTGTCATCAGTCCATTTCAATAGCTTTGATTTTTTTTCTCTCTAACATTCCTCAGTTCTGAGCCCGTCTCATTGACAAATCCAGAGAGAGTACAAAGATTAGTCTTGATGTATTAGACGAATCACACATCCTTCATTTGGCAGTAACTGTCTGGCAAAGTTAAGCATCTGGCAAACAGTATCATACTGATTTAAAAAAATTGTGATAAAACTATTATGACATTTCTTAATTTCAAAGATAAAATAATATAAATTATTTTAAAAATTCTGTCTCAAGTTAAGATTCTTTTAGAACAATTTACTGAGTATGGATCATACAATTTCATTAGAAAAAGCTCCTTATAACTGCTTTTTATTGTTTTTGTTACATTTTTGGGAGATGTGATTTGACACATACGTGAATTAATGAGCTAGATTATAATTAGCTTCATTGAACAAAATGAGATACTATATTTTGAGTAACCTAGAATTTTTCTCTAACATTTTCCCTCATATTTACACACATTGTTCAAACAAGTTTAGATTTAAAAGCTGAGATTTTTTTTTCAGTAAAAGATCTTAAAATGCTATTCTGTAATTGATCATAGTTATATGCAAGCAGAAATGCTATCATGGAACCATTTTTGAAAGACATTAGCTTATTTATAATATCGAATCTGAAAAAGTAAATGTAACAGAGAAAGCAAATAGAAAATGTTAAATTATCACATCTTATCAATTTGTATCATAAATGTTCTTATTTTCATCATGGGTTTTTTTTTTTTTTATCTTTTTCAAGTCTATATATACATTGCTAAACTAGTCTTATAATATTAAGAATCCAGCCTGTATCACAGAGGATCCCAACAAGGAAATACCTGGAGAAGGAAAAGGAGCAACAATGTATTTAGCATTCAATAGTTTGTCATTCTACATGGTGAAGTTATTCTCTATAGATCTTTCTGTGTTTATGAAGTATGTGTGGGGGTTCTATTTGCATCAACTGTTGTTTAAGCACACCTTTGGCATTTTTGATCTCTAAAAGAATTGGTACTACAGCCACTATGAGATAACACATTTCTATTGTGCTAATAGTAGAAAGAACAGACTATCATCCAAGAAATTACACCCAAGAAAACTTGGAAATAACCTAAATGTCCTTTAATAAGGGAAGAGATAATTAATATTTCTGTTCTCCATTACCATTGCCACTTTTCTATCCTCAGTTCTGGTAGAATGGAGTCTTTAAGCAAAATAGTGCATTAAAATTACATCACATGAGGGGGGCCTGGGTTGCTCACTCTGTTAAGTGATTGACTTCTGCTCAGGTAATGATCTCACGGTTCATTAGTTCAAGCCCCACATTGGGCTCTCTGCTGTCAGCATAGAGCCAGCTTCAGATCCTGTCTCCCTCTCTCTCTGCCCTTTCCCCGCTATGCTCTCTCTCTCTCTCTCTCTCTCAAAAATAAACATTTAAAAAATTCGTTCAAAAAAAACTAAGTCACATGAACCATGTTAATATGATAGATATTTTGTTGTTGTTGTTGAGATATATGGTTAGCCTAAAGAATGTACTGTCATGATGAAATGGGACTTGCAATTTGGAGGGATCAAGGGTTTGAGCCAGAACTTGAGATCTGAGGAGAAACTCTATGAAATGGGAGGTTGACAGTGGAATGAAAGGATGAATGGAAGTGTAGTAGGTAAGACGTGCTGAACAAAGACAAGTGGGAGGGAATTTAAGTGCCCATATTAAGCTAACTTAGCTAAGAATAAAAAGCAACCACAAGGAAATAGTGAAGAAATCTTTGTATCACCTCTTGGACTCCAAGTATATTGTTAATGGTCTAGGAGTATCATAGGATTCCTTCTGATAAAGACTGTCATCTCATCTATTAAGTATTTTGGTGACATCCATATAATAACTGCTTATATCAGTATAGAATTTACATGTACATTCTGAGGTGAAGGAATTTCCAAGCCTTTTCAAAGTGAGAAAAAAAGAAAAAGAAAGAAAGAAAAAGAAAGAAAAACTTACAAATTAAATTTGCACGATTACAGTATTAATGAGGATGTTTTGCTTTATTTTTATTTTTTTTTCTTTTCACATTTATTTATTTTTGATAGAAAGAGACAGAACACAAGTGGGGGAGGGGCAGAGAGAGAGAAGGAGATGCAGAATCTGAAGCAGGCTCCAGGCTCCAAGCTGTCAGCACAGAGCCCTATGTGGGGTTCGAACTCACAGAGCCCGATGTGGGCTCAAACTCACAAACTGCAAGATCATGACCTGAGCTGAAGTCAGATGCTTAACCGACTGAGCTACCCAGGCGCCCCTGTGTTGCTTTATTTTTACAAAAACAAATATGCCTAAAACTATACTTTCAATATAGCTTTAAAGTGTTTGAATGATATGTAGCTGCAATAGATCATTCAATTTGCCACCCACTTGGCGTCTTTGAGCAGTTAGGTTATATTACATATCTATTTTGTATTGATGTGTGTTCAAAGGAACATTTGACAAGGAATGTGGAAATTTGGTGTCTTTTCATGTATTTATGACATTGTGAATACATCTAACTTCTTGTCTTCAGTTTATTTATCTACAAATTATGAGCTACACAATATGTAGTCATTTCCAGATATGCCTTATTGGATTCCCTAGAGGTCCACTTATGAATTTATTTCATTTTGCCTTAACACTGACTTCAAACAGATCATCATTCAATCATAATTTACATTTTATATGTTTAGATTTATATAGGATGAACTATTAAAATAAACTTGTTTAAATTTTATGTATGCATGTGAGTATCTCTATGCAAATGTATTCATATGTTTATACATAGAAAATTAAGTACTTACACAGATAAGGTAATATTCCTGTGTATTTTTTGTTAAGATATTTGGCATCCTACTCATTTAGGCATGAACCCAGAGGAAATGTAAGGTGTGAAAAAGCCTTCTAAATAATAGAGTTTAATACACTCACGGCTTCATACATTTTAGGCATTGGGCATAGAACACATCTGGCCTGAATTTGCACATATGGTTCACTGGAAATTATTTATTTGTAACCTTAAGTATAATGTCTAGTGCATAAAGAGAGCACAAAGGTATGCATAATATTATTGACTTATTATTATTGATCATTACTAATAATAATTACAATAATAACTATGCTATTATTTATCATTATCATCTAATAGCTGTCGACTTCTATGAAGAGCTCAAGGCTCTTAAATCCTAGTTATTTCATCGCCTGATCCTCCTCTGCTCTCCCATAGAAATATTGATAACATTGGATCATGATCAAGGACATTGATTATATTCCAATTCTAGATTCAGAGTCTTTAATTTTGAAAACTAATACAAATCTAGTATATTTAAACTCTTTGCATAAATGTAATTTTCTCTCTGCTAGCTGGAGTATTTGATCATCAAAGGGCCTGAGTCTGCCTGTTTCTGGGATATGCCTCTTTCTTAAGGCCAGTGACAGATAATTTAGGTCAACTCTGTATTAAGCATTAAGGAAAGTATGCATTCTCCTCTCCTTATAGTTTTTTCTTGCCATCAAAATATTAAGATAGGTTTATAAGTAAAATGTAGAAGAAAAAAGAATCCATTAAATCTATTAGGTCTCAGGTCTAGCTTCTTAACACGAGAACGTTTTTGTATATCTATGGACTTCAGCTTAGTTCACTAAGGTTTGAAACTTAGGCCTGCATGAAAACACGGAATAAAATGTTCCTTCCTTGCTGTGCTCTGTTCTGCGTCTACACTTCTATGAAGAAATTTGAACTGCAATATTTGTATTAGGGTAGATTTTAAGAATAGTGGTTATGCTGATAACCACTTATCACCTTTTTCTGATAGGTTCTCTGATAACATTTCCATCAGGCCCATGGATTATAGAACTTCATAGATAACTTGTATTGCTTTACCTACTTCAGCCCATTAATGTGGAGGCTATGTGGTAGCTGATCAAAGAGAGACCAGGGACAAACAAACAAAAACAAATATCAGACATTGTGACAACAGAGGAGTGGCATGCCACAAATAAAGAGCAGGAAAGTCAATTAGAATATCCTATTTGGTAGCTCAGCTGGTTGAGCATCCAAATCCTGATTTTAGCTCAGGTCATGATACCTCACGTCATGGGATCAAGCCCCATGTGGGACTCTGTGCTGAGCTTGGAGCCTGCTTAAGATCCTCTCTCCCGCTCTCTCTTTCTCTCAAAATAAAAAACTAAAGAATATGTCATTTGGTCTACGAAGAGTTACTTCTGATGCCTGCAGCAGAACATGAACATTCTAGAGAATCTAGAAACTCCCCATATATCCCACTTTCTAGGTAAAGGTTCACTTTTTTACTTACTAGAACTGGAGATAATAACTTTTAACAATCAGAAAAAAATTTAGTGTTTGTACTTTTAGGGTAATGTTTGAAGCTATAACAAAACTTGAATATTTGGTGATGACACAACAGAAATTTCTTGCTCAGATAACATTTCAGTGCAGATTTTCCTGGAGACTTTCCACTGCAAGAAGATTCATGAGCCCAGATTGCTTTCACCTTGTAGCTCCAGTATTTCCTATGGTCTTGGAATCTACTACAATCAACATTAAGCAAGGGAAAGACAGTGAAGACATCACTGGACCTTAAGATTCAGAAATTTTCATATATCACTGCTTTTACATTCCACTGGTGAAACATAGTCACTTAGTCTTTAGTGACTTTAGTGACTTAGTCACTTAGTCACTAAACATAGTCACTTAGCCAGGGAGTAGGTCCTGGCTGGATATCTAGTGGCCCTGTCTTGTCAAAGAATACAGTAATACTTCACCACTGTTCTGATAGATTCAGTGTTCCTCTCCTGACTATGTTAAGCAGCAAGTTTTCTTCTGACCCCAAAATTATTTGGGGTCAGAATGAATTTTGGAATGAATTTAATCCAAAATTATTACAGGTATTTCAGACAGTTCTAAGATGGTCTGTTTTTTAAGCGATACCCTTTTAGTAAATCAGTATTCAGTGGTTTCTAAATGGCCAGAGATCATCCATAATTTTCTGCATTTCTCAGCAGATTTAGGGAGAAAATATCTTGCAGAAGTTTGCCAGATATATTTGATTGATACCATTGCTATAGTCAAATGAACATGTTAGTGACAACAACTCATTATTTCAAGGCCAACGTGGGGCTCGTTCCTCAAATCTTTTGTTTGTTTCTGTTTTTAGATGTGCAGATCCCAGATTACATCTGCTATCTAGAACTCAGGAAGAAAGTTCCTAAAGTGGGTATGCAGATTAGGTCTCCACCCACCCTCATTACACTGTGCTGAACTGGTCACCCTTCTTATTGCCAGAAGTAAACCTAATACTCTAGTTCTGTCCAAAGTCACCTTCTTAGAGCCCTTTTTTTCTCTCTTCTCCTGCAAGGCTAATAAGTCAAGTTTCATAAAGCATTTAGGTGTCTATTGACTTTTTACGACTTTTGTTTTCTTTAGGATTAAGGTTGATTCTCATAATTGCTTTTAGCAATTGAAATTGTTTGTATTTCCCTCATTCTTGTGGCTGGAATTTTGTCTTCCAATGTGATCTAAGAAAGGAATAAAAAGGTAGGACATAATTCACGCAAAGATAAAATGTAAGGGAAATATACATCAGAAATAAAACCCAAAAATAAGAAAAAGATGAAAAAAGGTTCTTTTGTGAGCAGCATTCAATAGCAGGACACATGTACACTATCTTTTACACATTGAATCATATTAATTTTCAGGCAAAACAAATGGGTATTTACATTAAACACATTCTGAATGCATTCAAGTAAGAGTCAAATGATAAGAGTATTAAGATAATTGATGTTTAGTCCCTGAGGGAATACAGATAAAAGAGTGTATTTCTGATGCTTCAACCTCTGTGCTAACTCTTCTTCACAATAAAAACATTCTCAGAAAGTTTCAGTCAGATAAAGAAGGAAATAAACGTACAAATTTGTATTGAAAAATGATATGCCCCATTGATTCAACCTCAACTTTTATGAACAATGGGTCTACCTGTTACTATTCTGACGATGAAACCTTGGGAAAGTAAGCAACCTCTAAGATCCAGAGATGTTTATTTCATCGGGACTGAGTAGTTATAGGTTTTTAATTTTTTTACCATATGACATAATTTACATAAAATTCTTAATAAGTGTGCATAATACTAGGTACTAAATATATATGAATTTCTGTCTTATGGTTTCTAGTTCCAAGATGAATGTATCTATGAAATGATATTTTGTAAAAGCAGGTAATTAATATTGCCAATGATTAAGGTTACATGTTGCAATAAATAGTTCTAAATCATATATTGTTTTGTCAGAAAGCATGTTTGCTCGGCCTTTCACTTTCCTTGTGAAAGAAGCTAGCAATACAATTTCGAGAATTGTAAATACACCATAACATGATAATCAGTAGATCAATTCCGCAATCAGTAGTTCTTATCTGTCTTCACATTAAAATTCCTGGAAAGCTGTTATAACCTACCAATCCCTGGATTCTGAAATCCTCAAATGCCCAAACTCTGATTTAATTTTTCTTTGATGAGGCCAGAACACCAATATTTTTAAAAGCTCCCTTGATGATTAATATGCAGCCAGGTTTGAGCATCATGTAATCAAAAGATTCATTGGAAACATTAATTATGCCTAAATGAGGTGTTTACATTTATGGTCTATACACTTTCTTGTTACAATTTATTCCTCTATCCATAACAATTGGATTCTACTTTTTTACTCTTGTGAGCTCCAGACCTCTACATCCCTCTGCCTTCTGGACGGCTTCAATTGTATATTCTGCAGGAACTGAATCCTCAAAACACCACAAAACAAATTTATTACCTTTGTTTTAAATCTTCTCCTTCTCCTCTATTGTGTGTTTCAATGAATGGCACTGTAATCCATTCATTCTTTTAAGCCAAAAGCAAGCGCATCAGCCTTACTGCCTTGCTTGTCTTCTTCCTTCACATACAATCTCACACACCAAAAGGCTGATAACTCCTCTCTTTTATACATCTCCTGTATCTATCCATGTCTTTTCATACTCAGAACCATTACCCGAGGGCCATAATACTATCTTCTCTGAACTATTCTTAAAGCTTCATCATTGGTCTCCTTGATTTCAGTCTTGTCCATCATCAATCCAAATTCTATTCTAAGTCATCAAAATAACATATGATCACATCACTGCCCAACCTAAAATGTTAGTGTGGCCTCTGATGCCCTTCATGATTGCCCTTGCTTGCCTCTTAGGTCTCATTTCTCTTCACACTGTACATTCCAGTCACACTAGCCTTCATGTCATTTTTTTGAATGTTCTCACTTACCTCTTTGAATATGCTATCATTGCTCTTCAAGTCATAGTTTCCTAATTCCTCTCCCTTCCACTCCTGACTCATACTTTCATGACACTTCCTCCAGGCAGCCTTTTTTTTTTTTAAAGGAGCTTTGTTTCTTTTTTTTTTTTTACTTTTTTTTAACGTTTATTTATTTTTGAGACAGAGAGAGACAGAGCATGAACGGGGGAGGGTTAGAGAGAGGGAGACACAGAATCTGAAACAGGCTCCAGACTCTGAGCTGTCAGCACAGAGCCCGACGCAGGGCTCGAACTCACGGACCGTGAGATCATGACCTGAGCCGAAGTCGGCCGCTCAACCGACTGAGCCACCCAGGCGCCCCCAGGCAGCCTTTTTTAACACTCAAATCTGGATGACATTTTTTCTTAGGGGTTCTTATGGCACAAGACTTTCCTCTTTAAAATATTTACAACATTGCGTTTAATTCTCTATCTGCTTACTTATTTGCTTAAAAATATGAAAGCTCTCTGATGAAGTATAACTGCTTTGTCCCTAGCTATGTCTCCAGTGATTTTCCCAGTGCCTCAGAAGTAGTAATCACCCAGTAAATACTTGATGAATTAAGGGGCAGAAGCGAATACATTGATCATAAGAATGAAAGAAGACACCTTATCATGAAGCAGGTCTGAGTATTTTCACCTGCAGGTAGGGATTAGTGGGAGGCAAAAGAAGATAAAAGAAGCTCGATGCACTGTCTTCAATTTTGTTCTAAAAGTATGGTTATATTTATCTACTGAAAATATGGTTATGATTATGGAGTAATCATCATGTTTACTCCAGTGTTATGGAAGAACACTGAAAAGTGTTCTTCCAGCTGTTCCCAGAGTTTTAGAATGGGGAGGAAAGTTACCAAAGGCAAGGAAAAAGATCTTCAAAGTGAATGAAAAGATAATCAAAATCATGGATTTGTAAAGGGGTAGGTCTGCATTACTTGGGGACATTTGTGAGTGTTCTTGGACTCATGTATAAGAAAGGACACAACAAATTATGGGCTTTCTATGGAGCTTACTTGGAAGGTTGTGGTGGGAGTCCAGAACTTCCAAAAGGGCCACATGGTTTGTAGAATGTAGAAATCACCCTGCAGGTCTGGCCCCAGATTTGAAGATTTGAAAACTTAATTTGGGTTTAGGACAGGTGTGTGTTTTGTCCAAGGTTATGGGTGTAGTAAATAGTGGGACACTTATTTGTTGATTATTATAAGCAAAATACAGCAGTCCCCCCTTATCTGCAGGAGGTATGTTCCAAAAGCCCCAGCAGATGCCTGAAACTGTAGACAGCACCAAGCATTATATATACTATGTTTTTTCCCCATACATACCTATGATAAAGTTTAATCAATAAATGAGGCATAGTAGGAGATTGACAACAATAACTAATAAGAAAATAGAACACATAATATACAGTAATAAAAGTTATATGAACATGATCTCTCTTTTTCAAAATCTTATCGTACTGAACTCACTCTTGTGATAATGTGAGATGTTAAGATGCTTACAGGATCAGATGAAGTCAGGTGATGATGTAGGTATTGGGACATAATGTTAGGCAACAACTGACCTTCTGATGATATGTCAGAATGGGGGGAATCACCTGCTTCTGGACCATGGCTGACTGCGGGTGACTGAAACCGCAGAAAGCAAAACTACAGATAAGGGGTGGACTGACATACAGTTAACTAAAGAGAATCCTTCCCAGTGTCGTAACCTCACAGTTTTCTTTTTAGCTTCATGAAAAGTAGAACACACACATGACTTTACCTCAAAGGAAATTGTTCATAAGATAAAGCAACTAGTCTACCTAAATGACACTTTTTATATTTTCCTGAGGAGACAAAGATTCACTTTAATGTATATTTATTGGTCTCAGAGTAACAACTTCTTCAGTGTAGAAACGTTTATTGTGAAAACGTCACCACCATAAAATGTATCATGTTTTATTTTAGCAGATTAGAAATGGCTCTATGAGGCATGGGGCAATATTGGTGAAGAGGGAGAAAACTGTGGCAGCAAATGTGTGGTGTGGTTGAAGGCACAAAGAGGATCCATGTTGTAATACAGAATATTAAAGAGAATTCCACAGAATAAGAAGCAGTATGTTGATTACAAAACATTTTAGCCTAAATATCTATCAGGCCCTGAAAAAAAAAAAAAAAAAAAAAAAACCCTGCATATCTCTGATACAATCTGTTTTTTAGTCTCATGATGAACCTTAACAATAAGAGCACAAGAAAACAATAAAACATTGACCTAGTGTAAGTACAAAACAATTTGGGGTTAAAAATGAAACATGTCAAAAATCATATTTTGAGTGATAAAGAATGCTATATATATTTTTTTCAAAAAAAAAACATTACAGGACAGTGGATTTTTAAATTACAACATTAAAAATGCTTTTTGACATTGAATTCATTGAAGTATACAACCATAACTATATCCACAACTGAGAAATTGTGTTAGAAATCCATAAACATCTCATGCATGATGTCCACTTAATTTCTTTTTATTATTATTATTATTATTATTAATATTATTACTTATTTAGAAAGAGAGATTCTGAAGCAGGCTCCACACTCATTGCAGAGCCAGATGCAGGGCTCGATCCCAAAACTCTGGGATCATGCCCAGAGCCAAAATCACGAGTTAGATGCTCAACTGTGAGCCGCCCAGGCACTACCATTTAATTTCTTTTTAAAAAATAAGGGTTTCTCTTCATTCTTTTTTTTTTTAATTTTTAAAAATCTTTACTTATTTTTGAGAGAGAGAGAGAGACAGTGCAAGCAGCTGAGGAACAGAGAGAGAGAAGGAGACACTGAATCCAAAGGAGGCTCCAGGCTCTGAGCTATCAGTGCAGAGCCAGATGCTGGGCTTGAACTCATGAACTGCGAGGTCATGACCTGAGTCAAAGTTGGATGCTCAACCCACTGAACTACCCAGGCACCCCTTAAAAAATAAGGGTTTCTCTTTAAAAACAATAATAGTGTACCTGTTTAAGCTTCTACTTGAAATCTCAATGCAGTGTCAATAAAGTGCAGCCTTTTATCTTATTTCATAAATGTAGGCACACTGCATCTTGTCTCCACAGGTAGTGAATGCCTAAGAAGTCAATTTTTTTCCTAAGACTGAAATACTTTCCTAAAAGATGGTAGAAAGTCATATGCAGGGTAAATATTCCAAGGAAATAATACTCCCGATTATCTTAAATGGGAATGCATAAGCATGTGTCCATAAATTAACACACTTAAGAAAAAAAGAACACTTTTGCATCATCTTTATTGCTTGTTACATACTGAATGTTTGTGTCCCTCCAAAATTCACAATTGAAACTTCACCCCCAGTGTGATGGCATTTGGACATGGGGCCTTTAGTAGATAATTAGACCATGAGGGTGGAGCCCTCATGAATGTGATTAGCCCTTATAAAGAAGATCCCAGACAACTCCCTCCCCTTCTGCTATGTGAGGCAATAGTGAAAGAGGGCAGTTTAGGGGCACTGGGGTGGCTCAGTCGGTTAAGCATCCAATTCTTGATTTAGGCTCAGCTCATGGTCTCATACTTTGTGAGTTCAAGCCCTGCATCAGGCTCCAAGCACTGACAGTGCAGAGCCTGCTGGGATTCTCTCTCTCAATCTCTCTCTCTCTCTCTTCCCCTCCTGTGCACTCCTTCTCTCTGTCTCTGTCTCTGTCTCTAAATAAATAAATACATACACTTAAAAAAAAAAAAAAGACGACAACCTTTAATCATGAAGTGGGTCTCATTAGATGACAAATCTACCAGCACCTTTGTCTTAGACTCCCCAATCTCCAGAACTGCGAGAAATACATTTATATTGTTTATAAGTCACCAATTTATGTTATTTTTTTTAGTCAAACAGACTAAGTCATAACTATACAGGCAAATTAAAATCACAACAAATAGATGAGAAATATAAAAACTATTCTTGCTTGCTTGTTAAGAAGACAAGCGAGTGTTTATCCATGTACTTGAAAATAAGGCTATAGACTAGATATAAGGCAGGTGTAAGATTTGGTGTTTGAAGAAATCCTACTGGTTGGAAGTGATAAAAACATGCACTAAAAAATCATCCATACTAGGTAACCCTCACTTCCTAATATTAAAGAACACAGCAAGTTATTATCTCTGAGCCTCAACTTTTTCATCTTTAAGATGGGGATAATAATCTCTGCATTCCTGGATTCACTGAAGGAATTAATACAACAGTATACATAAACTCTGATGAGTTATAGCAACACAGCAGGTATGTAACGAATGTTAAATGATCTGCTAACTCACACCTAGAGTAAGAATCTGGTCTATAATCTTCAATATTATACAACAACTAAAAGAGAAATTAACTTTTCTGTAAAATTTTATTGAACTTTAAAAATGCCATTGGAAGCATCATTCAATATACTTGAATTTACATATACTTCATTATTTTTTAAATGCCCTTTCTGACAAATGAGGTAGATTTGTCATATGAAGATGAGGGAGAAAACAAAAGACCAAATTTTTTATTTGAAAAGATTACAGTATGGGGTACCTGGACAGCTCAGTTGGTTAAGCTTCCAATTATTGATTTCAGCTCAAGTCATGATGTCATGGTTCGTGAGTTTGAGCCCCAAGGCAGGCTCTGTGCTGACAGTGTGGAGCCTGCTTGGGATTCTCTCTCTCTCAAAATAAATAAATAAACATAAAAAAAAAAGGTACAGTATGACCAAGAAGGCCTGAGAGGCAAGGATAATTATAGAATAGCATATCAAGAAATAAAAGATGGTTAGAGTGATAAAATTTAATTCATAAGTATGATGGAGTCACTGATATTGGATGAATGGAGGAGGGATTTTGAACTCTGAGTTCCTGATCTGGGAATTTCAAGGAAATGTTGAGATTTGAGATGGGAAAAAATAAAACACCTAAAATGCTAAATATGCTTTTCAACAAAAAATCAATCAAAAGAAATTACAGTGATATGTTGATAATAATAAGTAGCAGCAGAATTAGAACTAATATTTACTGACTGCATTCAATGATCCTGAAGCTACACTGGCATGAACTATGACTTCTTCACTTAACCCTCATAATATCTAATGTTGCTAATATCTCCCCATTATAGAGAGGAGGAAGTCTAGAACTACAATAGATAGGAGGTATAACTTGCCTAGAATAACAAATCTAGTAAATTAACATGCTTAGATTTTAAGCCAGATTCTTCTAAGCAATAATCATTATAAACTAAACACAATAATGTGGAAGTAATGACATATTATATATATATTAGCACCATATCAAAAATATTCAAGCCTTACTTAGTTCCTAATCCCATCTTATCTAATTAATGTTTGCATGTTAAAAAAATAAATTTACAGATAAACTGAGAAATGTGACTTCTTTACACAGATACACAGGCAAATGGATAGACGTTTCTATGCACCCATGCATGCAAGCACACACACAAAAAGCAGCATTCAGATTATGACAACTTACTTTAGAGAGTTTTGACTATTAGAAAGGAACAGCAGTATAATTAATCCAACATATCCACTAATCACACTATCATTTATGCCTGACTTTGAAAATGTGTTTTTTATTCTCAGTTTGAAAGAATAGGCACAATTACAATAGATTCTTAGCAAAGACCAAACTAAAGAAAGGAATTTCAAGGTGATGCATCAAATAAAAAAATTCTGAGCTGCCCCAATACCCTGATCTCCCTCCCTCATGTCTGGCACTAGAGCATCTTTTAAAATTATACACTGTGAATTGGCTTTTGCAATTTTCTCTTTTAGCAATTCCTCAATCTCTTTTATTCACAACAGGATTGAGAGGAAAGAAGTTTTGACTTAAGACAGAGCTCCCCAATACTATGAGAGCTACAGTTGCAGGACAGTTGCGTTGCAGGACAATGCAAGTAACTCACATCACCTAGTAGAAAATCCATTCAATGACAAGAGGTACAGGATTGTCTTTTCTCTCTTCCTGCCCTCATTACTTGCTGTTATTGTGAGCAGAAAACCCTACAAAAAGAGGTGATGACAAATACACCTTGGGGCTGTGGTCTTATTGTACCCATAAATACTTTCCACCATTTAATTAGACTAGGGATGTGTGTAACCTACATGGCTGTGCTCTCTTGGGTTTTGTCAGGTGAAGACAAATGTCTTTGCATTTTAATCTTTTCTCATTGAAGTCTATTGGACATATTTTCAAAGGAAATTTAATAATCTTACACTATTTAGAACTACTTTATTTTAGGATATCTCATCTTTTTTCGTTTATCTGATTTCCATTTCCAGTAGAACTGGTCATAGTAATTTCATTTGGAATCAATTCCTCAGTCTGATTATGATTCTGTAGGTGTTATATAGTAACTTAATAATAGTTCTTAGGCAGTTAAGTCACTAGAGCTAATTTATAGTGGAAATGCATATGGAATACTATATTACTGCTCCATCGAATTTCAAAGGAATTCATTATGATTAATATTATTACAATAGCAATTGGAGGAAGTAATAATGATTTGCCACAAGTTATAAGGACTCATTGAATAGTTTTAATCTTACTATATTTAAACATTGAACTGCAAGTAAATTCAGCAATACTCAGTAATGAGATTTGGGACTCATAATAATGCTATTAATCATAACTAGATTTTATACATTTTATGGTAAAGAATACATGATATTTGGTGGATTTGATTTAAAATATTTTACTGATTTTGAATTAAGCTGTGTCAAATTTGAAACCTGTGGTGATTAAGTCTTTATAAGAGCCATATTTGTCCTACATGATTGATGGATTTAATTATCTGTAGTGAATATTCCATATTTACACTCAAATCCAACCATTTCATACAATTAAGAGAAATAGAGTGATTTGGAGAAAAATAAACAGTGCTTTAGCTAATAAAAATATACTAACAACAACTTCTCTATACCTTAGCCATCCTCAGCTATTGGAGGCAACATTGAATCTGGGGCAATTTTAAAAAATGAGTCTGGGGGGCGCCTGGGTGGCTCATCTGGTTGAGTGTCCAGCTCTTGATTTCAGCTCAGGTCATGATCTTGCAGCTTGTGAGATTGAGCCCTACATCAGGCTCTGTGCTGATGGTGTGGAGCCTGCTTGGGATTCTCTCTCCCCCTCTTTCTCTGCCCCTCCCTGATCTTGCTCTCTCTCTTTCTCTCAAAATAAATAAATGAACATGAAAATTTTTTAAAAAATGAACTCAAGTAAATGAACACGTAAGTTTCCGGCTCTGTGTTAAACACTTGGGATGCAATATAAAGAGGCCAGTCTGCTCACTCTAATGGATTCCCAATAAAGTAGATGCAAAGCCATATAAAACTAAATATAATACAATGGAAAACCTGCTCTATGAGGGGTTAGAACAAAGTAACCCAAGGAAAGAACAATTCTTTCTGCTTGAATAGTTCACAGAACACTTCATAGAAGATATAACATTTTCAGCCAGACTTGATGGATGAAAGGAATTTCAGCTATTGGGGGTGGCATGGAAAACGTGCCAAAAATATTAGCAGAGAAGTGGTGATGCTCAGTGACCACAGGATGAAAAAAGATCTCAGACTCTCCCCTTATATGCAGTCTTTGTGTTTCAGTTGACCTATCTGTAAAATGTGTTACTTCCCTGTTATTATGATAATTTATATCTAACAGAATTATCACCAATGAACACAGTGAAATAGTTGAAACCACCTTGTGATGTTGTAAACATGTCATTTATTTTGATATCAAATACTTAGGATGATAGTATTAGAAAAATGTAGAGAAATGAAATAACTTTTAACAGAAAAGAGGTAAGCAGCATTATCATTGACTGGTCAAGATCATAGATTAAATCCTATTATAGCGAAAATTAAGAGTCACAGGAAAAGTATGTAGGAAAAATAAGAGATAAGACAGGAAAAAAATGTAAAATTACTAGACAGTAAAAAGTCAGCAGTAAGAGGCACAAGCTTGACAAGAATGAGTGAGGGTAGGGCTGTCGTACAAGCGAAGAGAAGTGGATCCTCAAATGATGAAAAGAGTAGTCACAATGGTGATCCGTGCAGAAAGAGTTAAATAAGCCCTCCCAGGTATCTGAACATGTCCATGAGAGCACAGTAATCTTTAAACAGCTTTGCCAAGAAAAAAGTAAGAGCAACCTATAGTTCCAAAGAATAGTCTAGAAGCATATCACGAAAGGTCACCTCAAAGGCCTCTATGGTATCATCACATTTCAGCTCATGTATACCTAAAAGCATATCCACCAAGGCACTTCAGGTATTGGGATGGAATCAGTGACAAATGCAATATAACCTCACACTTAAGCAGCTCAATTTAACCAAGCATATGGCAGAAAATCATCCCCGCTTACACTTCCAAACTCCATCCAATGCAAAGTAAAGGAGTTATTTTTAAAAATTCTATTAACCTTCAAAACTGAGAACATGAATATTGTACCTGAATTGAAAAGGTTAGGAAAAAAAGTGAATCCTTTGGTAGATTAAGGCAATATGGACTCATTTGCTTGATATAATATCACTTGGATCAAAACAGATTGCTGTCCAAACTTTCAGATAATAGGTTTTACAATAGTTAAACAAATGAACAACAACAACAACAAGAAACCCACTTCACTCTGTATATAGTTCAATTTGTGTCCCCAAAGAGCCGTTTTAATGTAAAAAAAAATGGGAAGTATTGAGCTCTGACTCAATTATTAAAAAAATTTAAATTAATAGCAGTTGCTATTGAATGTGCTTTCAAGAAGGGGCTCTGCCATATTTAGATTTTAACTACTTAAATTCAGGAACTTTGTTTTGCTATTCTTTTGTTCACTGCCAATAAATGGTGCTGTTTGAATAAATATAAAAGTAGACATAACATTATGAGAATAATTATACATGAAAAAGTAACCTTCAGAATACATATGTAACTATTTCAAAGAAATAAATTTCTGAATATTATTCTTTCCTTTCAAAAGTACTAACAAAACTCTTTCTATTCCAGTATTCCCAAGTTTGACCATAAATGCTGCCTGGCAATCAGTTGTCCTCGTATTGAAGCAAATATAAGACAAGCTAATGATTTTAAATGTGCCAATGTTGCAGTCTCTCATAAAATATACCTTTGGTGATAAAATAACATGATTTTTCTACATCACTGAAAGCTATAGAACATTAATTTATTGCTTCCAGAGTTTATGTTTATGTTTGAATGAAAAATGACAAATATTCCCTAACTGGTGGAGTCATATATTTGTATCTTGACTAATATATTCAGAATGTACTTCAGCTCTGCTCTCTCTGAATAATTATAAAGCTTATCATAAGGACAAGCAATAAAAGTCTACTGCAAATATAAGATTTAGATTATTTAATAATAATGTCCTCTGCATTGTTAATGGTTTATTGATTGGGAATTAACAAATGCTACCTGGAAGTACATTAGTCTATTTGAATGGAAGCAATTCAGACTCAAGCAATTACTAGGGTTAGCATACTTAGTGGCATATTCTCTTGCCTTCCTGGAAAGAGCTTTGTTATCACCATTAATACATAGTGTAATTGAGTTATTCAGAGGCTGTTTTGCCCGATATCTAAATGTACATCATTAATGAAGCTAAAATAAAGTTGAGTTTCCCAGACTTGAACAATGAGGTTTTCCTGACAATGTCTCTCCAAATAGACCAGATAGATGTATTCACGTGCAGTCTTTTCTATTTGATTTCAACACTTTGGAGGAGGAATACATCAGTGTAACTTCAGAATAGATCTGCATATTAGCATTTTTCTATATTAGGGAAAAAATAAAATATAATAAGTGTGCCACATGTAATTTAATGATGATTTCATCACTAGAGGATTCACACAAGAGTCAACAGACACATCAGCTATTCTTTGAATAACAGCTGGAAAAAAACTTACTAAGTGAAAATGCACACAAATAATTCTTTTTTTACTTGTTCCAAATTTTAAAAGTAGTCTTACAAACATCATGAGATAAGAAAACTGGAGTGGAGTGGCAGATATTAATTAGACTTATTATGGTGATCATTTCACCATATGTACAAATATCAAATCGTTATGTTGTAAACCTGAAACTAATATAATGTTATGTGTCAATTATACCTTGCTAATAAATAAATACATAAATAAAAAATCAATCAATCAATCTGGAGTGATTAACCACTGTGATTCTGCTGATCAACATTATAAGTATAATGATTAGGAGAGTGAAGTTGATTTGTGTCTTCTGCTAAGAGTGGCCTCTTTTCCACTCCCTTTTTAAGACCTCTGACTTTACCCACAAGCACAATTTCTTTTCAACACTACTTTCTATGATGAGAAGGTATTTCCTCAGTTAATTAAGGGAAACGGGTCACTGGACTACATCTTCTTTATATCCCAAATAATATTTTCTGGGCTTTTCTCTCACAGCAGCAGAGGCATAATTTAAAAATGTCAAGAAATATTGTTTACTTTATAAAATAACAAGAAAATATATTAGCTTTAATGGAGATTGTATTCAACTTTTATTTTTTTATTTTTTTAACGTTTTATTTATTTTTGAGACAGGGAGAGACAGAGCATGAACAGGGGAGGGTCAGAGAGAGGGAGACACAGAATCTGAAACAGGCTCCAGGCTCTGAGCTGTCAGCACAGAGTCCGACGCGGGGCTCGAACTCATGGACCGTGAGATCATGACCTGAGCCAAAGTCGGCCACTTAACCGGCTGAGCCACCCAGGCCCCCCTGTATTCAACTTTTAAATCTAACTTTAAAACTTTCAAAAGGATTCTTTATTTTCAATTCCATAATGTAGCCTTCAATCTAGGGCAAATTTGGATTACCATATTTGGCTTCCATTTCCTGAAAGTTTTAAACTGATTTAATAGTATTTCAGGGTCCACCACTGGAAAGTGAATTCACGGAGAAAATGACTATCAATTCAATCTGGTTCCTATTAACAGGATGTGAAGTCTTGACTATGAGAAGTAATAATACACGTTTCTCATAATGGCACACAGTCATATCGTTTTCAAAACATAGATGCTTATGATATGACTTTCCTAATTCAGCCAGTTAGATCGGTTTTCCCTCAAGAAGATATATATTTTATTTTAATTGGGCTCATGTCTTCTGTTGTCACAGGTTCCAATTTTAGCTATTCTCAGCTGTAAGCCTTAAGCATCTCTGAGACAATAAGATCAGCTTTAACCCTTGATAAGACTCACAAAGTAGCAAAGTTTTTACTCTTATAAGTACAAAATTCCATGGGATGAAAGATTTCTCCACCCTTTCCCTTAATATGACATCAAATATTTACAGAGAAACTAACCATATGCACCCAGTGCTGAGGCAGAGGACCTGTGCCATAACCATAATGCCAAATTTCACGTGACAATCTCTTCCCAAGAATGCAGAATGCAAACCAGAAAAAAAAAAAAAAAAGAATTGTTATAGAATCTCTTGATTGGTATAAGTTTCAAGGCTGACTCTGTGCCTCTTTGGTATTGTGTGTTGATAGATTTTCCAACACAAAGGTGGACAACTGAGCCTTATAATCATCTGACAGGATAAACCTCATAATGGATCCGCCCCTACCCAGAGGAATAAATCATATAATGAGAAACTGAATGTTCGAACTAGAACATTTTATCCTTCTACCTCGGCCAGTTTCGTAGTTGTTTAAATATTAAGTACCATGAGAAAGTACACTTAGCATCCATTTCCATGCAAGATTCAATGAGGCTCTGTAGGCTCCCCTTAACCCCCACCCCAGCCTCCAGAACGCATGAACTGCACCTATGTTCTTTGTTTTATTTGAACTAAGCAAACAGACTTGGATAGCTTTCATGTTTCACTGATTGTAAGATAAAACTCTGTAGTATGAACTGATACTACACCTAGAACAAAATTACCCTAGACCAGGGTTTGGTAAGATTTTTCTGTGAAGGGCCAGATAGTAAATATCTTAGGTTTTGCCGGCCAGATGGTCTCTCTTGAAACTACTTAACTCTGCTATTGTAGTATTGAAGCGGCCATCAGCACTAAGTAAATGAAAGGGCATGGCTATGTTCCAATAAAAAAATTATATACAAAAACAGACGGTGAGCTAGATTTGGCCTGCAGGACATAGTTTTCTGACTGAGACATAAACTGAAACCTCAAAGGCCTGATGTTATTTTCTTGATTGGCTAATGGGATCTGAGGAAATCTAACCACTCAACCAGCTGTTATACTCCCCTTTTGCTTTTCCTTTCTGGGATGCACAACTCAAAACTTGAGTCTGTGAGGGTTTCAGGATGTCTTTCTTACCAAATCTGTATAGTTGTCAGCTTTTAACTAAACCAAAGCTTTCGGATCAGAAAGTTAACATCCACAGAGCAGGCGGAGATAGCAGTGTGAGAAGATTCCACTCAGGTGGAGAACCTGAAGACATAGCTAAGGATTCAGTTAAACAATAAGTACTATTTAGCAATTTTGGTCAGTGGTTCTGAAGCCTTAGCAAGCATAACGATTACCTGAGATGTGGCTAAAACTGTAGTCATCATACTTTCATTCTCCAGATATTGCAATTCAGTATGTAAAAAACCCTGAACTTTTACCTAGTCACCCAGGTATTTTGGGTATAAATAACCCACAGGTTATGCTTTGGGATTTATCATCTAGTCACCAAAACTGACCAAATAGGTAGAAACTCTGCAAGAATGTATGCCACATGCTTCAGAACCATGCAAAGTTTCTAAGTTCTTAAGGATTATCCCGTCATGAAAGAGAGATAGAGGTGGATATTTCCATTCATAAGGGCTAATTACAAATAAGCCATACCTTAGTGAGGGAGGTTTTACACTGCCTCAGATATCCTAGAAAATAAAGACTGGCAAGTGATTTGGAGAGTGTAACCTATACATTCACTTCCTTTATCCTCCCTTTTACTGAATCCTGGAGGGGAAGTGTCAGTACGCTAGCTTCTGGTAAACATGCCTAAAGCCTGAGGCAAAGAAAAGTACACAACCCATGCTTTCCAGTTGCTGAGCAGAATTGCTGAAGGTGTGTTCTTTTTTTTTTTTTTTTTTTTTTTCAACGTTTATTTATTTTTGGGACAGAGAGAGACAGAGCATGAACGGGGGAGGGGCAGAGAGAGAGGGAGACACAGAATCGGAAACAGGCTCCAGGCTCTGAGCCATCAGCCCAGAGCCCGACGCGGGGCTCGAACTCACGGACCGCGAGATCGTGACCTGGCTGAAGTCGGACGCTTAACCGACTGCGCCACCCAGGCGCCCCTGAAGGTGTGTTCTAAGGAACAGTAGTCCTATAGGATATTAACAGGTGTTAAATGAAAGAAGAATTATATGGGTAGGTGGGAAGGTAGACTATGCAGATTTTTTAACTGTGAAATCTCATCTATCCACTGCCCCAGCAAGTATCTTGCTGGACTAGTTTTCAAGGCTTGTTGCTAGGAAAATGATCTTATAGAGGGTGAAGAGCCCCAGGTGGACCATCCTTGGTGCTCAAAGAAACTTGGAGATAGTGATCACACTGTTAGTGGTTCCCCAAGTACCTCTTCTCTAGAATACTGAACTGATGTTGATTACATTAGACACCATGAACATCACACATCTAAGTCTAGAGTGTCCCTTTCGTTAATTATGATTTGTTTCCTGGTGCTAAAATTTGAAATTTCAAATATTCCCCTAATTTTCACCCAATGTATTCTATTAAAGTACTCTTTAAGATACTCTTGGCAAGTTCTCAAATGTTAAAATTACGTGTTGGTCACAATATGAAATTAAAAATAAATGCCATAGTGCAGATAAATGCAATTTGAATACAGGGATCTATATTCATATGTATGAATATAGGAAATAAATATAGGAAATTCCCATAAATATGGGAAAAGAAAACTCCACATCAAGTGGGAAATAAGGCTGCTATTTAAGATCTAATAACACAAATACCAAAACATTGCTGGTAAAAGGAGAAGATAGAAGATGCAAGAGATAATTATGCACCTCTTAAAAATAAGTTTAGTTCTTTAAAACTGCACATAAGCTAGGAAGAACTAAGCTGCATTCTTTAATTTGAATAGGTAAGAGATGGAGGAGATAGTAGCATATGAAACAGATAAAGCATATACCCACTGGAAAAAATTAAACAATATGCATGAGCGACATACACAATAAGCTGTCCTAAGTATGTGATGCTGTCTACACAGAATTTAAAGACAGTATCTGATACAGCTCTTCCTTTATCTTGGTAGCCTGTGGAGTATGACTATAATGGTAAGGTGCAGTGGTATAAAAAAAGGTATTTATGTGGGGGGTCCACAACCAGGGAAGGAATACTATTTTATGACTTAAACTGTATTTTTTAAAGTTTATTTATTTATTTTGAGAGACAGAGCATGCACATGGAAGGGGCAGGGACAGAGGCAGAGAGAATCTCAAGCAGGCTCTGCACTGTCATTGTAGAGCCTGTCATGGGTCTTGATCCCACAAACCATGACATCATGTCCTGAGTAGAAATCAAGAGTCTGATGCTTAACTGACTTAGCTGCCCAGGTGCCTGGTGACTGCAATTGTTTTAAATGCTAGTGCATGGTGATTTAAAAAGGCAAACTTTTTTACTATTGTTTTAAAAATCTCCACAGAGAATGCATCCCATTATTGCCTGCACTTGTCCGGGGGAAGACCACTTCCATTGTTATCACCTTCAGAGCCACTGGTTTACTGTGTATTAGAAATGAAAATATGGCCAAACAGAAAATGAGCTATTGGAAATTGCCTGATGCCACACTGACTTCCCTCGATGACAAGCAACAAGAACACGAAAATCAAGTTATCTCACTAGGACTGCCCACACCACAGCCTCTTTTCCATGCTCCTGATTCCCAGAGAGTAAGAAATGAATACAATTCTAACATATTCAAAGAAGGAATAATTTTATCATATTGAAAAAAAATATAGAAGATTTTTGTTTTTTTTTAATGTTTTTATTTATTTTTGACACAGAGAGAGAGACAGAGCATGAGCGTGGGAGGGGCAGAGAGAGAGGGAGACAGAATCTGAAGCAGGCTCCAGGCTCTGAGCTGTTAGCACAGAGCCCGATGCGGGCCTAGAACTCCCGAGCCATGAGATTATGACCTGAGCTGAAGTCTGATGCTTTACCGACAGAGCCACCCAGGTGCCCCTAGAAGATTTTTCATATTATGAATAAATGTTCCAAATATATTGGTTAGGCAAAACAATGTTGAAAATAGAGAATTCACAGTGTGATCATCAATTTATTAAAAAATACAAATTGGTGACCATATTATAAAGTTCTTCATTATGTATAAAATGCTACATATAATATTTAATATACAGTATTATATATTATATGTGCATGTTTGTATAGAAAACATGAATAGTGGGATTACATGAGATTTTTATTTTTCTATTTTACGATTTTCTATTTTTTGAACTTTATAAGAATAAACATTATTATTATTGGAAAGAGTTGAAATGTTAGAAGTGTAAATTGTTGCATAATATCTTTATGATTTTATCTCAAAAACTATACCATAAAAATATAGCCAGGTATATGTGGTATTTTCATCACAAATGCCCACATTAGTATTATCTCTTTTCTCTCTCTTTCTAATACACACACAGACACACACACACACACACACACACACACACACACACATGCAAACACAGGAATACCAGATATCACTTCCAGGATCACAGTTATTTAACAACAATTTCTTGAGGGTCAAGATACTGTAAAGGTTAAGAGAACTCTAGAACCACATGATACAAGATTTAAACCTGACTGCATTTCCTGGATGTGTGACTCTCTACAAGACTTTTTTCTTTTGAAATAAAATCTCTGCAAGTTTATAATCAAATCTCTTAAACTGTCCGAACTTACATCATTCTTATGAGGTTTAAATTGAGAAATACATTTAAAGTGCTTAGTAGAATGTTTGGCATGTTGTAAACAATAAATACACACCATTTTTATTGAATAATGGCTATGCATAATATATGGTGCTAGGACTGTGGGGAAAATAATCATAATACGACAAGATGATTTATTTTTCCAATGGGATTTTAGAATCAATATTTGTGAAAGATTAGAGAGAATGCAAAATCCTGTTTTCAATTTGCCTATCAGCATCCATGGTGCAAATACATTAAATCATACATATTTTATGTATGATTACATTAAATACATTAAATCATTACATATTATAATGGTAGGATAAAAACATTTCCCCTTTTTGGATGGTATAATATATTGACTTTTCTGATCATCTAACATTATAGGCAGTGGTGTTTATTTTCAGGTGGCATGTGTGAATAAATATTTATTTGATATAATTGGAAATCTTTGGGCAGTAAGAGGAGATACTGCCCAAACGTAAAAGACTTGTCCACATCATCACTTTCGAATCTTGAAATTCCCAATGGCTACAATAAGACTTTGTTGCAATATTACAAGTGAATTTCACAAATATGTTAGCTTGCCAACATTTTTATATATCAAGAAAAGAGAAAAACCTGTAGTTGTAATCCCAGACTTGTTTCTATCAGTGTGAGAAATAAATCAAAGAATGGCTACCTTAAGTGATCTTTCAGAATCTAATTATGTATTTTCCTTTTGAGAGAGCTGTGTAGTTGAGTGGTCATCAGGAAAGAGGCCTTGACCATCTTTGTAGTTTGGGCACTAGGACAGTCTTGTTCTTTCCCAGAGTGGAAAAAGGGGAGGGTGGGATTGGGTGAATGGATGAAACAATGCATTTCTATGTAATTTTGCTCTTCGTTGATGCATCTCTCCTATGTCTTAATGACAGTCACAAAACATTAACAACTATTTGAGGTAAGTAGATCAATATATGTTTTAGAAGACTGGAACATTTCAGATAAAGATTAAAGAGTGGCGAGATAGATGATAGATGATAGATAGATAGATAGATAGATAGATATTCAGTGGCAGCTTGTCCTCTGGGAAGATTAAGATTACATAAATAAAGTTCTACCTTTGCCTCTGCTACATGAAATTCATGAGATCCTATAGACTTTCTTGATTTCTTCCTTTCTAAATAACATTTTAGTTTCCTACTATGGGTAATAGTTTGAACAGTTATCATTATCCTGAAATCTGCTCAAATATCAGAGTTTCAGAAACCAGTTTGAGCTGATTGCAATTAATTTTTAAAACTCTTGGCAATGTAATCATTCTTAAGACTTTCCAATTCTCCACCACCTCTCAGTAAAGGTTTTTTTTTTTTTTTTTCCATCTGGAAATCCTCAAGTGTGAATTAATAGCTCTGAATTACAGAGAAGTAAACAGACTATGCCAAAACATGTTTAAAACCAGAAATAAATATAGGAGTATGGATTAAAATACTTCTTAATGTTTTGCAGTATAGACTTTTAATTAACAATAATAATCACCTGCATTCCACAACAGCTTGAAACAATGAACCATATTAGCAAACCTTGAGGGATATGAAATTGATATGTCCCCCTAGAAAGAATTACCTCCAAGTCTTATTGCATTATTATCAAAAGCAGCGATTTTTAGGTGCACCTAAATATTATTTAGTTGGTGAATTATCCAACTACTTAAGTTACATTCTACTGAAATTAAAGAATCAATGTTCCTATAAACACAGTATAATATATCCTATATACAGCACAGTATAATATATTCTTCATACTAATATAAATAACTCCTATTAGTTACCATTTTACTGTTACTTGTTTGTTACTTGAGGTGAGTTGAAAAATAATTAAAGATTTTTAGTTTGTTATTCCAGGAAATGCTGTCAGCTTTTTAAATCCAAAGTGCAATTACTACTATAAAATCTTGACATTTTTAAGTTTGGATACTTAAAGTACTTATTTTATGTGTGAAAGTGTTCTTACTAAATTGACCTTATATTTGTTGAAAAATAACCATGTGAACATTATAAATGTGCTGCCAATGCAGAAATAAACATTAAACATTTGAAGATATTACCTCCAACAGAAATTCTTCGTTAAATGTAGGAAACAGAAGAAGCAGGAATCTAAAGAAAGGATTTGTTTAATGAGAAAAATGCAACAATTTTACACATTTTTCTCCAAGATTTACAATGATTAAGCTCTCATCCAGTTTGTGCAAAAATAATAAGGAATGTTAGTTTCTCAATTCAGGGACAAAACATCATAAACATGTCTTTTGTAACTAACAGAAATGGATTCTGTATATGAGTAAAAGAGAAAACTTTTGCCTACGTCACTGGTTCCACCTTTGGGTAATTTTGTATATTTGGGTGATTCACTGGCCCAGCAAGATTGAGTCAGCTGAATGGAAAATCACAGTTTCCAGTTGAAGCTAGTGAACTCTGTGCACAGGCCATCCCATTCTGGTGTGTGAGTCTTCCCTCTTCCCCAGCAGTGCCATTTTGCCAGAGAAAGGTCTCCTTGTCACTTCCAAACAGTCCTTCTCCTAAAATCACTAAAAATAGTTAAAGCAGAACCATGGGAGTGCAGGGTTAGGGAAGAAGAGCCAGGTCCCTCTCCTGAAGTTTATTATGTTCTAGGTCCAATACACTTTTCCACTGGATAATAGGAGGATAAGGGACTTTGTACCCTACTGACCCTCTGTCTGTGAGTTTTCTACAATACAACCGATCTTAAGCCCAGTCCATATTTGTCAGTGTATGTGTGCATGGAAGGTAAGGGGAGTGGCAGTGCCTACATTCCTTGCACATTAGTGTGACGACCAATACAGACATTAAAATCCTTAAGTTGCTATCATGTTAAGAAATAGTAAGACCTATATATCCCAATAAAGAAGATTATTTTAGAAGAATAAAAAATGATTTATGATAGATTTGTAGTGTTTTCGTCTCCAATTAACATTCACCTTTTAAAATGTGAAACGTTTTGGGTGCCTGGGTGGCTCAGTGGGTTAAGCATCCAACTTCAGCTCAGGTCATGATCTCATGGTTCTTGAGTCAGAGCCTCGCATCAGGCTTTCTGCTCTCAGCACAGAGCCTGTTTTGGATCCTCTGTCCTCCTCCCTTTCTGCCCCTCCCCAACTTGGTTCTCTCTATCTCAAAATAAATAAATAAACTTAAAAAATGTTTAAAAATAAAATGTGAAACATTTTGCTACTGATTTTCCACAAGTTCTTAAAATGTCCCCGCACTATTTGGAACATGAATGTGTACCTAAGGGACATGGTTATTTGATCACCAGTGGCCAGGATTGGATGCCATCACTAAAAAACATCAATACAACATATTTTCTTCATTTCATCTTTAGCCAAAATAGGGAAAGAGGCATCCTGGGTAACCAAAACAGTTGAAAACAGAGACCTACATGAGATGGACTGTATATTGGACCAACGCTCTAAGAAACAATTTTATATTAGTGGGATCACTTCAGATTGCTTCAGTTTCTTCATTTCTACAATGAGGGTTTTTAACCACATAAGGACAAAGGTTTATTTGGGGTCTGAGACTCTGGGTGATACATGATACAAACACATGTGCACCTGATTTTCAACAAATTTTAGCTCAATAATATAATTTTAAACTTTGCTTAAGGCAGTTTAATCTTTGATAAATTCGCAGATATATAAGAATGTGACACACCCTTAGGATCATCATAATGAAATTTTATTTATTTATTTATTTATTTATTTGATGGAAATATGAGTATAGACATTGTGGGAAATGGCTAATTTATGTAGTAACTGTAAATATTCTGGACCTCTTTTCCATAGTGCATTATTCCTAGTAAATTCCATAGATCACATATCTACAAGAAAGTTGCTTTTACCCTTGGTATTTTTTTTTTTTTTACCCTTGGTATTCTTTACCATGGTTTCTCTCTAAATTCTGTTTTCTCAATCATTTACTTTACTTCATCAATCCTCAAACCTTTGTTAACTCTTAAGGTTGCAAAGGAAAACAACCATAGTTCTTATCTGAACTTCGATTATCTTTGCAATTTACCCATTTCTTCAATGAAGTCCTTCCAACCTATGGATGTAATTTTTTGGTTTTCTGAGATTTCTCTTCTTGATGTAGCTCATATACATTAGAGATAATCACACTATGCTAAATGCATGTATATATGTTGACCCTAAGCCCTATCATTGCCTTATGGAGCTTTACTATAACTTCATCTTACAGATGATTGAATTGAGGCTTAGAGTGGTAAATCATTTGCATAAGGAAGGGCCCACTTAAAAACTGAGAGGTTGAATGTGATGTGGACAATACCACAAATCACTAGTTAGTAATTTGAGAGAAAACAACTAAATGAAAGTATTTGAGAGGATAGTTTTGTAAAAGACAGTTTATACAAGAACAGATACGTACAGAGATTATAATACCTAGTAGCATATATTGTTAGATGAATGAATGGTGGCAGTTATAAATGCTGTACACACATGATCTTGGGTGATCATATGACCTCCCTTCCCCCACCCCTTAATTTTTATTAGTTATGTAACAATATGCTGCCCAGATTAATAAATCAGAGAGAAAAAGAGATATAATAAAAATGTTTAGAATTATGACAATGACCAACAAAACAGTATTTTTCCTTCTAGAAAGAGAAACTGGGTATAAAGCGATGAACTTGCAACCTGAAATAACCTTTACTGTTCCCATTTTTTAAACTCATGAATGTATTAACTTTTATATTAAATTAAATGAAATATGTGTGAACAAACTCATAGTATATTATAGTAATATACTGAAATTTTTGTTGAAATGAATTATTTTTAGTGTAATATTGAATAAAATATTATTACCAGAATAGGCAGAAAATCTAAAAAAAACCCTCAAAAGACAATATGATGGAAGAAATGTCAGAATATATTATAAGTTAGTTCATTCAATACGTCAAGTCACAGGTAATTACAATGATACTTGAATATTATCAGAGCATGTAAAAATAATGCCAAACTTCCCAATACATTTTAAATGCCATCATGACTCTGAAATCAAAAGTTGATTAAAAACCATTGTATATGTACACACGCAAACATACACACACCCTCAAATCAGTCCCAATCACAGATGTACATGGAAAATCCAATTTAGAATTCTGACAAAGCATTAGCAGTATATTAAAAGATAAGACACATAACCAATTTCTCTCTTAAGAATGTCAAAACTTCAGTATACATATTATTTAATATATCAAAGAATGAAAAATTTAGTTATTACCTTATTCAATGTAAAAAGTTATTTAAAAATTCAATTATTATTCTTGAAATAATAATTATTACTAAAAGTCGATTTTCAAAGTGTAATTGAAAGAACAATTATGTATGATACAAACCAGGGGTCAACATTAAATTAAATAGTAAAACCCCAGACACTTTCTTCTTAAGTCAAGGATATTGTGATCTTTGGTTTTATTAATCACTGCTCTGGAAATCATGGCTAATGCAAATCACCACAATAAAGACAGAAGTGTATATTTTGGGAAGGAGAGGGAAGAAAAGAAAACATATACCCTAAGATCCACAACCACAACTGCACCTACCCTGAAAATGTAGAGAAAATCTGAAAAAAAATTATTGATATCTTAATTAATTAAAATGCATCCCTCAGTGGAAAATGGGCAAATAACATGATCTGGCAACAAAGAAAATAAACACACATGGCCAAGAACACTTTGAAAAAACATTTTGATTCACAAATAATCCAAGAAATTCAAATGAACAATGAATTTCATTTTTTTCCTATGAAATTAGAAGGCATGTTTTAAGCATTGACTAAGCCATAAAGTGAAAATCATATTTCTAAAATGAACTGTCATGTTTTGAGGAAGAGGAGGAGAAAGGTGAGGTGGAGAAATTTAGTTTTATGTTTCTAAAGCCTTAGAATTTTACATGACTAGTTGACATAGCTTTTCCATATTTCAGACATAACACAAGGAGGTACTCATGAGTACTGGTAAAATCCAAAAGAATTTTGAATAAGGGAAATAATTTTAGTCAATGGATACCAGATAAAATTTCATGGAAGTGGACAGAATTGATGTGGAATAAAAAAATAAACCCTATAAGCCAAACAACATGAATGCCTACAGCTGTGACCAGAACAGTTCAACTTACTTGGAGGTAGACTGGGGACAGGAACATTTTAAGCAATAAACAATCCAGCTAGGCATATATTTACATTTTATTAGTTGCTCTCTAGTGTGTTTCCTGACGATATATGAGATATTTTGAGGAAATAACTTTATGATAAATTCTAGATCTACCATAATATAATATGCTATAATACCCAAAGTCAGAACATTTGAAATTTCCCTCTGATATTTCTGTACCACCCTCCAACAAGTGTCAAAATTTAGCAATATTTTTTCCCTGTGCCTAAGTCAAACTCAATAATGTTCCAGGCATCTGTACTGCCCTCCTTATGTTTAAATTGTTTGATATGTTGAAAACTGAGGGCAACTGTTGGGATGAGCACTGGGTGTTGTATGTAAACCAATTTGACAATAAATTTCATATTAAAAATAAAACTGAAAGAAAAGTATGCGTTTAGAATGGTCTGAGTAATGCAAATATTGAAAAAGAAGAAAGATATAAAATTGATAAACCATGTTTCTAACCTAGGACATTCAAGAAAGAAGAGCAACTTGAGCTTAAATTGAAAAGAAAGTGAGTAACAAAAACTAGAACAGAAATTCATGGAATTGAATACAAGAAAACAAGAGAGAAGGTCGATGAAACCAAAAGCTAGCTCTTTGAGAAGATCCATAAAATTGATATATCTTTAACCAGGCTAACCAAGAAGAAAAGGAGAGAAGACACAAATTACCAATGCTAAGAAATGGAAAAGGGCTCCTCACTTCTAATCCCAGGGGCTTTCAGAATATAATAAAGAGATATTATTAATGACTTTATACCCATGAATTAGATAATTTAGATTAAGTGAATCAACTTCTTGAGAGATACAAACAACTAAAACTCAAACAAGGAGAATAGGCCTATGTCTATAAAAGAAATTGATTTGATAATTAATAACCTTCCATTAGGCTCAGATGGTTTCATTTGATGAACTCTATAAACATAAGGAAAATATGATACCATGTCTCCACAATCTATTTCAGAAAACAGAAGCAGAGGACCTCTTCCTAATGCATTCTATGAGACCAATATTATCCTCACACCAAAACCAAATAAATATATTATTAAGAAGGAAAAGAAAATTACAGACCAATATATCTCATGAAGAAAGAGGCAAAAATGCTCAATAAAATATCAGCAAATCAAATTTACCACTATATAAAAAGAACTATACACCATCACGAAGGGGAATAAATTTCAGCTGTGCAAGACTAGTTCAACACTCAAAGATCAATTAATGCAATCCAGCACATCAACAGGATACAGAAGAAAAGAAATCATACGATCATATTAATTGATATATGATCTGAGAATAAGTATGTTTAATTTCTAAACATTTACCTTAGGGCTATGTAATGAAAACTGTTTTTGTGTTTTAGGACCTGAAGTAAATGCATATTTGCATACTTAACTCTTAGAATTACCACAGTTTGCAAATCAAAAAATCATTCACAACTGACTTGGCTTTCTTGTATTTGAGTTTACACTGGCGTAATGCTTGACCTTACCATTTAAATATTGTGTTAAGCATTTCAAACAAATACTGTACTATGTCATAACTAAATGCATCACAACTGAAAACAAATTTGTGCAAGCAAAAATATTTGATAAAATATCATTATTACATGAATTATTCTTGCTCATTTAGGACAATAATAAATTATCTGTACAAATACAAAGGTACTAAGTAAAATAGAAACAGTATCTAAAATTGCTTTTGTATAGCCCACCATACTTTGTTCTTAGGTATGGCTGGAGTCAGACACCCACAGCCTAGCTTTAAAATCAAACTACGAGTGCCTGGGTGGCTCAGTTTTTTAAGTATCCAACTCTGGCTGAGGTCTTGATCTCTGCTCAGGTCTTGACCTCATGGCTCCTGGGGACCCGCATAGGGTTCTGCACTGACAACACAGACCCTGCTTGGGATTCTCTCCCTTTCGATCTGCCCCTCTCTCAAACACTCTCTCTCTCTCAAAATAAATAAATAAACTTAAAAAAAATGTAAAGTGGTTTCCCAGAAGCAACTCAAGAGGTAAGTGTAGGCCCTAGTTTTCATGACCATGCTCATGTGTTTTGAGATTCTGCCAGCATATTTGTGGCTCAATTGGTAATGCAAAGGAAAAATCACTGTATTCTTTTCAGGAGCTTCCAAACATGCATAAGCCTCATCCACATCTAAAAAACAAAGCAAACAATTTCTTTGTTGCAAACACACAGCAACAAGAAAACCCCTCAACTCTGTACCTTCCTCCTGAAACTGTTTTTCTCTTTCTCCTTCCTTTGTAACTAATTTTCTTGGAAATGTTGCCATTTTCTCATCTTTCATTTATTTCTCTATCTCACTACAATCTTTTCCCATCAAATTGGCTCTACAGAAAATAGCAATGTCATGCTTTCAATGACAATCTAATTACCATTTCCAATATAACACTGTAATTTTTTTTTCAATTCTCATACAACATTTTACAGTGTTTGACACTGTTGATTAATCTTCTTTGGGGATCCTTAATAATAGTCTCTGCTGGTTTTCCTCTCATTTCCTTGATGACTTTTCAGGTAGCCTTCACTGGCTTCTTTTTTATCTGGGTCCTTAAATATCCTCCCAATACACCTACTCAGCCTTCCCAATTTTTTCTAACATGCATTTTTTTACTGGCATAATAACATACATATTTTTGGCTTTTCCACACACCAACTTACCTATTTATCATATAAATAAATTTGTAAATGAATTAACTGGCTCTTAACTTTCTATCAGACCTGACCCACATGTTTTACCGTCTTCTAGGTGCCTTTATCTATTTTACCCTAGTATGTCTCTCTCCTGTCAGAATGCGTGCCGCTTCTTACATTTTTTTATTCATTCTCAGAAGCACAACTATCTGCCTGTTCATCCAAATCAGTAATAAGGAACTGATTTCAGACATTTTCTTCCAAGTCATGCTCCAACTTCAATTAGTCAGAAAGTTTTCCAGATTTTTTATCCCTTCAATATCCCTGCTCGATTCCTCTCTACTTGCATAGTCTTTGTCGATTCAGCTTCTGATAACAGTGAATGTAATTCCACCCACCAATCCATTCTACGTAACTTAATCGGTTTTACCCTTCAGTGTGGGAGTTTTGATTACAAGACCATTCAGGAGGGGCGCCTGGTGGCTCAGTTAACTGTCCCACTTTGGCTCAGGTCACAATCTCACTGTTCATGAGTTTGAACCCATCAGGCTCTGTGCTGACAGCTCAGAGTCCGGAGCCTGCTTCCTGCTTCTGATTCTGCGTCCCACTCTCTCTGCCCCTTTGCCGCTCATGCACGCTCTCTCTCTCTGTCTCTCAAAAATGAATAAAAACGTTAAAAATTAAAAAAAAAAAAAGACCATTCAGGAGTTCCTCAATCCCTATAGAACACAATTTGATCTTAATATTGTTGGGGTGTGGACATGGGCCCTTTTGACCTGCTGCACACTTCTGTTTTAATCTCCTCAAATATCCCTTCTATCACTTAGGCTATGTTCCATACCTCCCCCACCCCCAAATAATAATAACTTGTAATTCCTCAAAATAGCCATGGTTACAAAAACTTGTGCCTTTGCCCATGACAATTTCTCTTCTTAGAATATTCTTCCTACATATACACTTTTGCAAAATTCCTACTAGTTTTTTAAGGCTTACACTTCCTTTGAGAAGCAGATTCTTAAATAACACATTGCAAATACTGATATTATAACACTCATTACATTCTCCCTCTGAATATTGGACTCTAAGTGAACAGTCACTAGGTCTTATTTGTATCTCTATTCCTAGTACCTAGCTCAGTGCCTGATGCCTAAGAGTTATTTAACAAATGTGAAGACAAATGAATGTTGACTGAGGACTGGCATGCCATTGTTATTTATTTATTTATTTGATTAAAAAGGCAATAAGGGATGATTAAAAGATTAAAGATGTAAGTAAGGAAAATGAAAAAAGTCAAATGTCAGTTACACCATCCACCTGTCGTTATATTTTGATGTATATGCGGGCATTCGTTTGCGCAAAACTTACATAAGAAAGAGATGCAGCTCATAGGGCAAAAACTGTTTAATTCACTAATGACAATCAAGTAATTGAAAATTAAAATAGCACTGGGAACTCTTTTTAAAAGGAAAACCAAACCTGGCCATGAAAACCAATTTTTCTCTTTCATGTGCTCTCTCTCTGTTCCTCTATGCCTGTCTATCTATCTATCTATCTATCATCATCATCTTCTCCCACTTGATATATATATATATCTCCAGATTAAACTTTCAGATGTAATTACCTTTCCACAGCCAGCCTAGTCTTCCTCAATAGTTTTCTCTTAATCCTTAGCCCCTTTGCCATAGCTAATTCTTCTCTCTTGAGTTGGGCAAGAAGGAGAGGGATAATTTATAGAGTGGAGGGAAAAGAGGAACAGGCACAGAGTAAAATATAAATGATGTGCATGCTGTGCTTGGTAACTCCATACTACCATGTAAGGATTGTTACCTGTGAAACCACCCATATCTCAGTCTAGGTTCCTGACCAGTCTTTTGGAGTTCAAAGTCTTATGCTCAGCATAACACTTGAAGTATATCCCCTGCTCATGCATTTGTGGCGCATATATATATATATATATATATAATCTTACAATTTAATAATTTTGTTGTCAGTATATTAAATCAAAATCTAGAACCACCTGTTGGTGTCTAGGGAGCCATCAGTTCCCATATAGCCATTAGCCTTTGCTAATTGCAAAATAAAGAGACAGCCACCCTTATTGCTCTCCCAAAGGGCTTCCTTCTCATCTATGTACATTACAAGGATTTGCTATTATCTATTTTACCTGTTAAAGTTGACAGAATCTGGTTTTGTAGAACTTAGATACATATTTAAGGAACAGCTTTTGGTCCTCTTTAAAGATATTTTTCTCTATATTACCAGTCCACTAAACAGCTAATGGGTCTCTTGTGAGGATGGGACAGGGGCCGAAGGAGTTGTACTATATACCTTGCTTCCCACCCAGTCATTCTGTAAACTAACCCTTCTTCAATCATGAAGTTCTGGTACTTTTTTTTTTCTCTTTCTCATTATTTTTTAAAAATTTTCTGCCCCCTCCGTGTCCCCCAGTTTCCAGCTGGTGCCAGATATGGAGATGCAAAAATGTAAGAAAAGAGATGTTTTTAGTATTTGCCTCAATCCAGAAGCAGATGTCTTAGATTTCCTCCAAGAAATACAACTTTAGAAAAGTTGCAAGTGTAGCTCTAACTATAAAGAAATTTTAAGCCTTTCAGGTATACATGCAGAGAGCTACAAACAGATAACATGTTGTGCTAAGCTTTGCATTTTTCCATAGAGTAACAAAATTTTCTAACAGTCAGGAAATGGCATAACAATGAAATAATAAAAAATACTAACAGCAATAATGTAATAATGGTGATGACAATGATGATGACGTTGATAATGGTGTTTGAGCACCTACTGAGTTCTCTAACTATACTATAGACCATGTCCCACTTGTTTGTAGCTATGTTGTCTTTGTTACACCTCACAACTACCATAAGAGTTGAAATGCTATCTTTATTTTATTATTTATTTATTTTTTGGATAAGAAATTGAGAATTAGAGAAAATTAGTAGTTGACCCAAATCTCAAGTCTATCTCTTCTGGTCTGTGTCTTCTTCAAAATATCTCTATTCTGCTAGGACTTTGGATAACTTTCATGTAACTTCAAATCAGAAACAATTTTAGCGATCACACGGTCCTACTCACTCATTTTAGGGGGAGGAAACTGAAACTCACAGAGTTAAATGATGTGTACATGGTTACTTAAAAAGAGTTTCAAAGAAAGCTTCAACATTTAATCTCCTGATATAGAGTACAGTCTTCCTTCTATGACTTCTAAAATGGCTCCCCAAATTAGGACTCATACGCTCATAATGTGAATAAGTGTACTGGGTAAAATTGATAGAATATTTAAAATCTCTGAGAAGCCAATGTATACATTCAACAAATACATCGTGCTGCCTACTTAGTTTCTTACAAAAGCGATGTATTTCACATTGTTCAATTCTGAAGTCTTTTCTTCTGGCACTCATAACAACTAACAGTATTATAAATAATGAAAAAAACACTAATTTTTATTCAATTGCAAATTCCCAAATCCCCCCTTGTTGGTTTCTTCCCTATTAAAATGATAAGCACATTGGTTTGGGTCTCTACAAGTGTGCTATTGATTCGTAAGTTACATGAATTTAGCAATATTATGGCATATCATAAGAATGTTAAAAAATGTTATAGAATAACTATTATCCTTAGCTGAATAACTCCTAAAAATAATTGGTTTGCACTATGAAACCTGTAATTTCTCATAAAAGAAAAACACCCTAAAGCAATTTCACACCATCTTCACATATGTTCTGCCAAAAGTTATATAAAGCCAAACCTCACAGCCTAGAGCTGTAGCAATGTAATTAGATTTCTATTTTATAACTGAATATGCTGATTTCATTGGAAGGTGTTTGATAATATATTTTGCTTATTATGCCAAAATGTCATGGATAGAGGTTGAGAAGTTGAGTTACAATTAATTACACAGTTTCACTGAATGACTGAGACGAGAGCACCATGGAGCTCCCATCAAGGTGTAAATGAGGCCCACTTAAGTCTCAAGATCATTGATTTAGTTGCTCTTTAGAACCAATGCGTCTACTCAAAGTATCTCCAGGGTTTACAGAACAGAAAAAGTACAAAGCAGCAAGGGAGGGTGGATAGGTACTTTGGTGGTTCAAACATTCCAAGATTCCTGAGATAAAGACAAGAGCAATACTCTGAGGTGGGGGTTCATGCTAGAGGAGAGGACAACAGCAGCACACGGAGAGCAGTCTTCCCGGACACATAAAACAGACTCTCAACAGCAATGTTCTCAGTCTGTTGTGAGGATCATCTGTGCCTGCACAGCCTGTGTGTTTGATAAAACTGTACATTGTCAGCCCAACCTACCCAGATCAGATCGTCTCAGTTGGAGTCTCAGAATGCGCACCTCTGTTAAGCTCCCCAGGCAATTCTTACTGTAGGCTGAAGTTTGACAACCACTGATCCCTTGAGTTTGGTGACTGGCATTTAGTGAGAGGCAGACTGATGATTAACAGGTGCTATGTCCCATAAGGGGTATCACTTGAGTGTCATTAAGAAGACCAATCATGGCATCACAGAAACTAGAAGAGATTCAGACAGGTAATTGGCATTTGTGGTGTTGGTCAAACAGAATGGTAGCAGGCCTCCAGTCTCAGGTTTGGGTAAGAGTTTTGATCTCAGGGAAGAAATAGCTATCAGTGTGACCCCTCGTTTGAGAAATATTAGTCCAAGCCTGGCTGGTAAAGAGAGAATAAGGAATGGGCTTGGAGTTGAGAGCATCAGAGCCAGAGTTTAACCGTATTAACTGTATTTAAATGTATTTACAAATACATCCCACCATTCATTTGTGGATTTTTTCAAAGTTCCATTAACAAACAAGAAAAGAACAGAAAATAACACCCCCCCCCTCCAGAAATACACGGATAAAACAGAGGCCAAAAAATCAATACGATTTAAATTGTGACGGAAACTTTTTAATGGTTATTTACTTTTCTATAAAATGAGGACTGATGATCATAGTGATAGTGTTATATTTCATCCCACAAATCATGCTGTTTCATTGACTTGCAGGGGAACAGAAGCCTTTATTGTGGGGGATACTATCATTCTTATTTTATGGCCTCCATTTACAATGCAGCACAGAATCTGGTTGTTATTTCAGCACTTTCCAAGAAAGTCAGCCACTCTGGTAAAAACTCAACCATTCTCAACTGCCGTTTTCCCAAAACAGTTTGTCTTTGTGAGAAAGAGGGACCTAATAGTACTTTCCTGAAAATCCTGGTCAAATCTGCTCATCCAATGAGATGCCAGAGGACTGAGGAGGATGAGGAGATGGGAGAAAGTAATGTGGTGAGTCAGTTGGCTGACACCCACTATAAGCCTTTCATCAGAGACAGTCTCTTCCTCCTGTCATATGCACACTCCTAATCAGTGACACTTTAAAGTCACCTGTCACTCTCTGCCTTGTATATATTATAGGTAATTCATCCATTCACTGAATACTTTTTTAACCTCCTTCTGTGTGCCATATGGCAGTCTAGGCACATCCATAAATAAGACTACTGGTGTCCCTAACCTCATAGCATTCGGAATCCCTGATGGCAAGCTTTGTGCCTGATATATGATGTCACCTCTCATGAAAAATATTTGCCATATAAAATCCTGGAATAAGTATAATGGAAAGGTTTGCTAGGGTTAACTCTGTTTCCTTTTCCTTCATTCTCTTTAAAAGGTAAGCTAGCATATTGTGTGAGATTTTTTTTCCCACCAATATTTGACAGGCACATACCATTTTGACCAGAGCAAAATGGGAATGTTTTCTATGATACTAAAACAAGGAAATCTGGTTTTGACACCCTGAGATGGATGGGAAACATATCTGGTGAGATATAAGCTAATTTTAGTGTATAAAAAGAGTTGAAAAGAAACTGCTAGCTGACAAAGAGAGGGATGTAAGATCAGTGACATTGATTAGGATATGATTTTTATAATCTTAGAATCATAGAGTAAATGTTTAAATGCCCTTGAAAGTTCTAATAACAAAGTGTCCCATATCATGCTACAATTTTCTTCATTTTATGAGGTTTTTATAATAGGGAGTGCTAGTTTTTCCTGCTTCCGATCACAATAAATTCCTTAGTTTTGTTAATTTTTAAAGTATTCTTTTTTAAAATTAAAAAAATATTTGAGAGAGAGAGAGAGAGAGTGCAATCAGGGGAGAGGGAGAGAGGGAGAGAGAGAGATAGAGAGAGAGAGATAGAGAGAGAGAGAGAGATTGAATCTTAAGCAGGCTCCACACTCATTGCGGAATTGGATGTGGGTTTCACCCTACCACCCTGGGATCATGACCTAAGAAGAATTCAAGAGTCAGATGCTCAACCGACTGAGGCCCTCAGACACCCCAATTTTTAAAATATTCTTAAGTGGAAAGAAGTTTCTCAGAAGTTTTAGCTCCCTAGTGCATGATATAGAAAATATGGACCATATTTCATATGCATACTCTTCTGAAGGTAGACCTGCTATTTACTTTTTCCATTGTCTAAAATTTTCAGAAGGAAAGAACTCTTCATCTGTATTTGGAACACTCTCTGCCCAAGAAAATCCCACCTTTTGTGTGAGACATGGGGTATTGCAGACCATATCACTTCTGATGAGCTCTAATATATACTTTTGATGGTAATGCTCATTCCTATTCTATCAGTACTAATACAACCAAATAACCCATTTATGCAATTTTCCATCTTTCTACAAGATGGATGAGTAAGCTTAATGCATGAAGGATGACAAAATGAAATATAGAAATCTGGACAGAACAGAATAACCAGGGTAGCACGTACAATTACTAGCATCTGTCAATCCCTTCCCATCATTTGTCATTCATTCTGTTGCTAATTCTCACAGGTAAAATTATGTGTCATGGGATAAATGTGATGGAAAGTTACTTTTCAGCTTTTCTTAACCAAAGGATCAATGAAACACATTCAGAAAAAAAATACAGCTGGTATTTTGCTTGTCATTTTCACATCTTCAAGACAGAGGAAAATGTACTTTCCATCTCTCTTTGGGGGGGAAAAAGAAGTAACCCTGATAAGAACACAGCACATAAGGAGAATAATTTCCAGTTCCTTAGAAGAAGGTTTTGTCATCTGTTCAGATAAATGCACAGTTTTTAATGCTGAATCATGGTTATTAGTATATTTGCTCTAAATATGTACTTCTTATTCTGATATAACAAAGCATTATCAATGATTTAACAGATTTTTAAACATATTTTGAAATTGTGACACCTGAAAGTCCTTTTTTTAAAATGGGCTTTTGAGGGGCGCCTGGGTGGCGCAGTCGGTTAAGCGTCCGACTTCAGCCAGGTCACGATCTCGCGGTCCGTGAGTTCGAGCCCCGCGTCAGGCTCTGGGCTGATGGCTCAGAGCCTGGAGCCTGTTTCCGATTCTGTGTCTCCCTCTCTCTCTGCCCCTCCCCCGTTCATGCTCTGTCTCTCTCTGTCCCAAAAATAAATAAACGTTGAAAAAAATTTAAAAAAAAAAATAAAATGGGCTTTTGAGCTAATAACAAGTATCTTGAGAACACTAGAAAGTTTGAAAATACCAAGTGATTGTATTAATATTATAGCATATGGTGTATTTTGCAATATTAACTAAACCCCCACTATGTCCATAAACTTGAAATAAATAAAACAAGGTGGGATTACTATTGTAATACACACAGGCACATGAAGAAACAACAACAACAAAAAAGCCTCAAGAATGATCCAGGTATATATCTACACTCTAGTTTCTAATAAAAGTGGAATTTCAAATGAGTACAAAGGATAGATTTTTCAGCAAGTTTTACTGGAATTTGATAGGAAATGTGGTTATATTTTAGAGAATAAAAGTCAAATATTCTGATATACTAATACTAGAAATGTAATTTTACACACATATTTCTGGGGAATATTCAATAATGTATTATGAAAGTTCTAAAATTTACATTCTTTTAATCTTTTTAAACTCTTATACCCTTTACGTTTAATCTAGGTAAGTCAAGAGGGGCAAGCAGAAATAGTTATGCAGAGTAATCGTCTTGGCATGTGCTTTTAAAACATTTTTTCAATTTTATATTTCTGTATTTTCCACATTTCCTGGTATTCAAAAGTGAGACCGTAGGTTGCCTTTTAGAGTATGGCTAGTTATTTACAAATATTAAGAGCCATGTGCAGTAGTGTGCTGATAATAGTTAGCAAATCAAATGATCCCAATTGGTACCACCGGAAGATTTCTGTGGTGTAAGTAATCCCACTATGGTGGGTTTCAAGCTATCAGCATGACATCATTGAAGGTGGACACGGCAGTGCCCCATCTGTGGGCTGGTTCCAGTACCCCACTGGACCCAATTGTGAAAACAATTAGCATATCACAAGCTAGGAGAACTCATCATTTGTTTATGCTAACCAAGTCTCTCTTCCTCATGGTGACTCCTAAGTAGGACCCCTCTTTGACATGCACATGGTGAGAAACTGGCCACTTGGCTACTTCACACCTAGTTTAGGCAAGGAGGGTCCAGCCTTGCTTGCTTATGAGGGATTTGAGTACACAAGTGGATGTTTCTAATATAATCTGCTGTAATTTTTCAGACAAATCTGGGAGTAGAAGGAGGTTGTTTTCAGAAAGGACTCACATTAGTGTAGAAGATACCACCTCTCTGCCATACCCGTTTTACTCCCAATATTCCTTACGATTCTGGGCATTTTATTTAGCATTAGTGCATCTCAGTGTTCATTTCTCAAGATTAAAAGAAGATAAATACACCTCCACTAACAGTCAAAAGATGATCATGAAGCAAATATTAGGGAGTTAATTGTGGAAACACTCTGCTAAGCAGAAAGCATTACACAGACATGAAGAAGATTTGTCATTGAACCATTTTTGGCGAAGTACTTTATAAAAGTCCCTGAAGTATTTTTATGATGCCACAATAACTAAGTTTATAGGAAGCAATGAGTCAAATTAATATCTTTTTCTCTTATTTGTTTATTTTGTAGCTAATCAAATAATTGTTAAATGATTTAGAAACAAACATGAATTCTAGATATAAAATAAGTAAGTCATGAGAGAATTTTGAGAAGTAACTTCCTGCTTTTTTTTTTCTCCTAATGAAATAGATTGCATTCTTGATCATTCATGCCATGTGTACGGATTTTCTTCCTTTCTTGCCTCTAATTCTTTGGGGAAATAATGTTTCTTTCCATTGAATTATGATTTCTCCTTATAATAAATATGGTCCTTCTATTGAAAATTGGCTTGTGTGCATTTATATTAAAGGGCTTCAAACTTTCATCCAAACTCCAATCCATATGCAGACATACTCTACTGTCCATTTGACTTTAAATGCATAAAAGATGTTCTAGAAACTTTCCCTTTACTTGCTTATCACAGAATTAGTCATGCAAGGAACCCTTCAGTAATAGCGGAATATGTGTGTATCAAAACGTATTTTAAGTAATAATAATATCAAGAGAGCAAATAAAATCAAATTATGTCCTAATTAGACCTAGCATCCATGGAAAGAAAAACATTGGGCTTGGTATAAAGAAACCCATGTTTAAATGATGACTCCTTTGGTTAATGGAACCATTTGATTAGGGGGAAATAACTCCAAAACATAAAAATAATAAGATTGGTTAAGTTAATCATACAATATGAAACAGTTACATTGCATATCAGTAGTTATTTACTTTCTTGGTTCCTATATAACTCACTAGTCTCTTTCTTGGTTCCTATAGAATTCACTAGTCTCTGCCTTCTCTACTAAATCTCTGCATGCTGGTGTGGCAACAGAATTTTTGCTCTACCCACACACATCATTATCTGATCTCATCTAATTCTATGGTATTAAAAGGCATCTATATGCTGATTATGTTATGTGTGTTTATGTGTGTGTATATGTGTGAAAACATGGGCATGTGTGGACAGTTCTCCCTCTCAGTGGAAACTTTCCCTTTGAGCTAGTGAGTTGATCCTTCCTCTTGGATGTTCAATAGTCTCCCTTCTATATTAATAAGTTCAAAATGGAACTCTTGATTCCATGTCCGCTGGCATTCATAAGGACAATGGCAACCCCCCCCCTTTTTTTTTACATAACATCTAGATATTATACTGTTTTTCTGTACCCAGCCCCCAATTTTTGTTTTTACATATTTAAAATCTTTTGCTAAGGTCTTCTGTTGGGAATAATATGTGATCCTTAATTTTTGATCAAATTAAGCACAAACACCCATAAACTTACCCTCCTGGTGGCAATCAAAATTTCTTGCATAGATTACATGCAGCATGAAGACATTTTATTACAAGCTAACTTTGAAAGATTGCAGGTATTGGCTTATTCTAAAGATGAAACTAAAATTTCAGAAGGCGGGCAGTATATTAAGCCACTGCAGTCATTCCCACTTGAACCAGCAGCCTGTTGATTTCCAAAATATGTAAGGCCGCTCCTCAAGGCCAAAGGCTGGAATGTAATAACCATCACAAACTGTTGTTGGATTCCTATGTCCTCACAGATAGAACTCACTGTAAATGTTTATTTCTTTTGGAATATTGATAATGTTGAAACCAGGAAAATGTGACATTTCATTCTTCTTTGTATAATAGTTGTCAATTGGTGATTCTTTATTATATTTCAGTCATGAAAGAGCAATCTAAAGCACAGGAAATGTGTTTTCTCTTTCAAAAACCTATTAGAAGAAAACAAATAAGGATTAGGTTATAACTTTTTTTTCATCCAAATGTAGTGAAAACAGTGGGATGCCCTTTTATGCTAACTATGTCTAGGAAAGAATTGAAAGGCTTGCTGAGCCAGAAACATAAATGGCTTTGATAGCACTGGAGTTGAAAACCTTTATTTACATTCACTCAGTGTGAATGTGAGCTTCCATATGGTCAAACCCATGGCTTACGAGTCTATGGGGAAGGTTAATATGTTATCTGGCTCTTCTCACACAAATTATATTCTGATGGCAACCATTAGCCCTCTCATAGTTTTCTTTCTTTTATGAGCCTTCCCAAACTCTTCTCCCCTTTGGCCTACAAACAGATTCCCTCCTCCACTAGGCCAGTTCAGCATGGTTGACTCTGAAGGCAACGTCCTTTCTTTCTACTACAGAAAAGTAATGCTTTGCTAAGGCATTTCCTTCAGAATCATTTAGCTGTTTGAAATTTAGAAATGGGAAAAAAGAATCAAGGCACATGCTTGGCTTAAGTTAGAGGATTTTATTGCTCAGTTATGTTGGTGATGATGAATGGTAATGGTTGTAGTCATTTTTTCTTATATAACATGAATATATATATATATATTTTTCGATGTTCTGCTTTCACATTTATTTTCTGCAATCCAAATGCTCACTCACTCATACAGCCTCTTGCTTAGGATTCTTGAATTCTAAGCAATGGATGAGATAGTCAGAGAATAAAAATAAAACCAGTGAGATACCACAGTGCACTCAATCATTTCTTCATTCACTCTGTCATTTATTCAATCAACACATATTTACAGGGGTTATACCTATAAGGTGTACTACCTTCAGCAGAAAATGAAACTGAAAAAAGAAAAGAAAATGAAACTTAAGCTCGTCTGGGAGTGTCTGGTGAACTGGAAACAGATCTTCAAGTAATTGGTTTGCATAGATACTTATTTATTTTTGCAGAAGGTAAAAGGGGACTTTTTAGATGCTGACACCTGGTGGCTGAGACTAGGATGGGTGGTGCGGAACAGTGCTGTGCCCTCCCTTGCCTTGCAGCATAAACTGGGTCTGAGGTCTGAGGATACAGAGATAAAGGCAAAGCTGCATAAGCATTTTTCATGTAGCCCATTATTTGACACCTAGAGGCAGCCTGAAATCCTTCTGTCTCCAGACAATTAAAAAACTGACACAGAGTGAAGGAGAAGGGTTTTGTCCTTTCTTTCACATAGAATATGGTATTAAGGTTGTTGTATCATGTGGACTTTCATGGTGATTCTCAGTGATCAGAAAGAGACACAGATACCAGGAGCTCAGTGGTCAGTGACGATGCCTGGGCCCCATCTCATACTCAGCAGTTGCTCACCTAAGTAATAGCAAATCCCGGTATTATCAGACATATGTTATCAGACGTCCCTTGGAGACTCCTAGAAATGCTAGAAATGACATTCAGGTCATTGAGATCCTACATGAGCATGTATAGGCAAGAATGAGTGGAGTTGTCTGTTACTACTATTAATTTAACCTCACCTGTACCTAGACATTGCTGAAGCCTAGGAAAGGTAAGTCTCACTTTCTAGGGGAAACTTAGACTTTAGGTACTGAGCATAGAAGGAAGGGCCTGGATAACATGAGGCCAAGGTGCTTATATACTAGTGGGGGAGACAAATAAGGTAACAATAAGTACAACATAGTATGAGATGCTGTGATAACTCAGAAAGAGGGATGTGGGAGTACAGAGGATGAGTATACAATCCATACTGGAAAGACAGAGTTTTGAAAGATGTAGAGAAAAAGAGGAAGCATAAAAGGCACTACAGCAAAGGGATTAGAAAGACATTCTAAGGTATATTGATAGATTTGTGAGAGCTTGGTTGTATTTGAAATGCAGATTTCAAAAAGGGAATGAGCAATAGATGACGATAGATGGGTAGATGACAGAGACACAGTGAGATAGAGACATAAATAGGCACATACATATGAGTTTAGAAGACAAGTAGGGCCCATGTCATGAAACACCATGTGTCCTTCCCTGGTGTCAGATCCTATAAGGCTAAGGACTACATCTCTCCTATTAATTGCTGTACCTCCAAGTGACTACAAGCAGCAGAAATGTAAGAAATTGTGTCTGATTGGATAGATAAATGCATAACAATGTGGTCCAAGTTTATCCTATACCCAGTGTAAATCACTAGACACTAGCAGGTTGAGAAGTCTTGTGAGGGGAAGAAAATATATAGACCCATGTTAAAGGAAGACATAGTTTGGCTCTTATTGTTTTCCTTTTAAGATGATAGAAGAGAGCATATTTATATGCTGGAGAGAAAGAGCCAATAAGGAGAGAGAGGAAGAATATTCAAGAGAGGAAATAATTGTTGGAATAATTGCTTTAAGAGGATTGAAGAAACAGATCATAAATAGTAGGTGGGAGGACTTGCATTGGACAGATGACAGGACAGCTTCTCCACTGGGAAGGAAAGGGAGAAGGTAAGGTAAACAGGGAGGATGATCACAGGACTGAAGAGAAAAGGCTGGGGAAAGAGAGGAGGCTGAGAAAGAACCCTCCTCATGTACTCTATTTTCTCTATGAAAAAGATGATAAAATTGACTTCTCAGGAGCACAGAAAGAGATTATATATATATCTATATATCTATATCTATATCTATATCTATATCTATATCTATATCTATATCTATATAGTCTGCATGTATCCAGAAGACCAACCCAATGAGAATCAGCTTGATGGATGGGGAGAAGGTGCTGAATGTTTTGGCTAACGCTGGAAATAAGATCAGTTCTGGAAAGTATCTGGATGTAGTATTTCCATTCCATCAGTTTTATCCATAAAGGAGTACATGAAAATGACATAGGTCATTGTATAAGAAACATACATAAGAAGCAGAAGAAACTTTTTATTCAGAGATTATGTTGTGTGTAGGTTTATATAAGACAGAAGTTCTAATAATATGAAGAAATATCTCATGATATTGTACATGAGTGTGGATTTTACTTCCGCACATTGACTTCAAGCTCTTTGAAAGGAAGCACTGTAAATTTATTTAAATTGTAAATATCGTTGCATCTAGTCTGCTACTTTACTACTCTGGCCATATATCCATCTTAGTTTCTACTTTCTTAAGAAAGGAAAACCTGTGTTTAGTAAATGATGTTTGAGATCTGTTTGTGGTTTGATAATATTCTCAAGGAGCTTTTCTCTTCTTCCTATTCCTCTTTTTTTAGTAGGGTGTGTAAAATTGATGATGATGATATTATGAGGCATTGAAACATGTCTTATAGTACCTACTACACACCTTTGTACCAAAGGCTAAATCAAGGTGGCCATATTTTGTACCACATGATACTGTCTACAGCCAATTGGATGAGAATCAGGCACTGAAGCCAAGAGAACACTCAGCAATCCTTGACTTATTACTTGGCTCCAATTTATGAGTAAGACCATTCATATTCTAAACCTCATTTCTTACAATCTGGGACTACTGATAAAAGGGGTAAGTTAGGTTTGGGAACTGATGCTTAAGAAAAGTTGTAAAGTATTACTGGTTTTGTGATGAGCCAAGCACAAATTGAACATATAAAAGAGAGAAGAAAAATGAGTAAGCAGAAAAATCCAAGCAGAAGATAAAATAGGATGAGATACTAGTGTGAACCACAGAAAATGTGAGCAAGATTACATGTAGCCTAAGGGAAATATAAAGCCAGTCTCTAGAATATGTCCCTACTAGCATCTTATTTCCATTGCATTTATTAATATCATAAGGGTCAAAGGTACAGCTATGGATGCAAGTTTCTTGGATTTAAACCACAGCTACACTCTTCACTAAACTTGTAATCATTAGAAAGTTAAAACATTCTGGCCTCAATATCATCATCCATAAACTGGGAATAATCATAGTGTTAAAAATTAAATTAGTTAAAAGAGAATACTCTTGAGAAAGTCACTTGGTACCCAGCTCGTGCTACTATTATTTTAATACTCCTTACAATTAGATGTGTTTAAAATCAAAGCTTCCATTCCCCACCTCACCAATTGTTCTATTGAACCACGTCATACTTTAAGACACCAAAAAAAAAAAAAATAACTGTATTTGTATATTCAAAATGTCCTTGACATTTTTAGACATAGAAAAGAGTGAGCAGTTCTTGAAGATGTGACTCTTTGAAGATGTTTAAGCTTATGACAATACAGGAAAATATTGGATTAACTGGAAGGCATTCTAGATTCCTGTCTGACTGCTTGCCCATTATTTCATTTATGGCAATTGTCTCCCCTTTTCACTCTTTCTGCTGGGCATAACGCCTCTCATCCCACACTGTAGCTACATGTTTATTTTCAAAGCCTAGACATAGATGATGGTTTATAGTTGGTAGAAGATGCGGTGGGAAGGACCCTGACTCAAGCTTACACAATCATTCCCTTTCCTGGGTTTTAGATGATAGTTAAATTCGACTTTCTTAGGAAACCATAATACATAAACTCTGAAAGCATGAGTAACCACGTGTTGTCATGCAGACTGATGAGCTTAGAAAGCCAGTCTTCAGCAAGACAAAAGAATATCACAGACTCTCAGAGATAAGCAACAATGAGAATGGAGACAACATGCTGATGATGACTGAGCTACTGGGTAGAGCTGCTGCTGAAGTCTGGGCACCCTTATCCTCAGTTTCCAAAAGCATCTCTGGCCCCTTTAAGTGCTATGGTCTGAATGCTTGTGTCCCCCCAAAATTTACAAGTTGTAATTCTGATGCCCATTGTGGTAGTATTAGGAGGTGGGGCCTTTAAAAGGTGATTAGGTCATGAAGGATGAACCCTCATGGATGGGGATTAGTATTCTTATAAAAGAGATTCTACAGAACATTATAGCCCCTTCTGGCATGTGAGGATATAATAAGAAGTCCATAACCCCGAAGAAGGCCCTCACCTGACCATACTGGCACTCTGATCTATTTCCAGCCTCTGTAGCTGTGAGAAATAAATTTTCTTCCTTATAAGCTACTTAGTCTATGATATTTTGTTATAGCAGCGTGAATGGACTAAGACAACAAGTTACACATTTGTTCAAACCAGTTTGTGTTTAGTTTTATATATTTACCAAACAGGGAGAAATGGCTCTAATCAATAAATCTAGGATGTTTAAAATTTTTCAGAATTTTCAAAAATATGAATTTTTAAAAGAAAATGAAAGATGGTGGGAAAGACATAGGATATCTCTGAGACACTATGTGTCTTTTGCAGAAAGATTCAAGAAAAGAAAAGAAGTAACAATGGAAAGAAGCCACTCTCCTACAAGATACATTCTTGGCACCAGACTTTTTTTGTTTGTTTGTTTTGGTTTATATATTGATTTTGAGAGAGAGAGAGAGAGAGAGAGAGAGCGCAGGATAGGCAGAGAGAGAGAGGGAGAGAAAAAAATCCCAACCAGTCCCTGCTCAGTGTAGAACCTGACACAGGGCTGAAACTCATCACCCGTGAGCTAATGACCTGAGCTGAAATCAAGTCAGATGCTTAACCTAACTTGCTGAGCCACCCAGGCACCCTCTTGACACCAGATTTGTTTTCTAATTTTTTAAATGTTTATTCATTTTTCAAAGACAGAGAGAGACAGAACACAGGCAGGGGTGGGGTGGAGAGAGAGGGGGACACAGAATCTGAAGCAGGCTCCAGGCTGTCAGCACAGAGCCCGACGTGGGGCTCAAACTCACAAACCGCGAGATCATGACCTGAGCCGAAGTCAGATGCTCAACCAACTGAGCCACCCAGGCACCACTCTTGGTATCAGATTTTTAAGAGGAATAAACTCTAGCCTCCTATGCTAGCAAGTTAATGAAAAGCAGGAGGCACTTTTTAAGCCAATAACTAATTGGGATGTGGTGGAGACTTTTACCCAAGTGCTTTAAGTTTGAGAGCAATGCCTCCTGAAGTGAGCACAGCCAATTTTTGATGACCAGGAGAAAAGATTCCAAGTGCTTAAACTTATTTCAAGAGACACCAGAAAGAGTGATTAGGTAGAAAGTACAATTAAAGGATTAAGGGGGATGGAGGAACTATCACTTTGTATATTTGTATTACATTTTATTTCTTATGAATTTTTTAAGTCTCCTATGTTTACACACTGATACTAAATATTATTATCATCCACATTGCTAACCCAGGAGGCTAGTTCCTCAACACTGGACTTCAATTTCTTTGGAGCAAAATTACAATGAGATGATTAATGTAGTTATCAGACACTGTTTTGCTCAATTACAAGTGCTTGCCACCATAGTAAATGCTATAAAAATATTCATAGTCAACAAATAAAAGTAATTATTATTTATCTTGTTACATGAAAAAAGTGATAGTGTTCATTCATTCCCTACTTAACATTTATTGACCTTGTTTCAGGCAATACATATTAGTTATGTGTGGGAAACAAAGAGATATGGCTGTGAAAATCAGTCTCAGCATTAGAAGAGAAACTCAGATGGTAGTAAAACACAGAAAGCAAATTATCTTTCAGTTATCCCTAACTCAAAAATTCACAGCTGGAACAGTACCTAGGCACCATCAACAGAAATCTCCATTCACCTCAGGACATTTACTCCTGCTCCATACACTCTGCCAAGGCAGAGCCAACTGGGCTTTTGCAAATCCAAACCTGTCTTAAATATAGAAATATCAGCACTATTTGGAAATATATTCTAAGCATAATTTTAAAAATATGTATTAGCAAAGAGTCGAGTCTTCTGTGTACACTAATGAAATACATAATGTGAGTTTTGTCATAAACACTGAGCAGAGCATAAATTCAAACATTGGGTAGTTTAAAGAGTTTCAGTCCCCTTATAACTTGATCAATCTTTGGGAAACTGAAATTAAATGACCTTGGAAGAGGCTTATTGCCCCTTTGATAGAAGAGCAGTTCTTAAAAAACAAAACAAAACAACACAAAACAAAACAAAACCCAAAAAACTTTGAAACATATTTGGTAATGAAAGGATTGTGTTCAGTGAGTTTCTATTTGCCTGTGCCATCAATCCTAGGGCATCCGCACTATATGTTCATGAATATTGTTATGATCTGCCATTTGCCATATTTCCTCTATTTCTCTAGTTATTTGACCTTGGAAAGAAAGTCTGCTATCAGCCTCCGTTGATGCATTCAAAGTCTTCTTGCATTTGAATAAAAAGAAGTAAGAAACCCTACTGAGTAGCAAAATCATCAACATAATATGAGTTCCCAGAATATTTTTAACATTTATATAATTTCACTCTGAAAATCCCAGTGATGCAAAATGGAAACTACTTCTTAACCATGCAAAGATTTTATGTTCAAGCAATCAGGCTCTTTCTTTGGGTTTAAACTAAATGGAAAGGAGAAAAGAATTTGAACTCCATCGCCTTCATTTTAAGGCTGATAATAAAAAGGTAAGTTTGCATAATTCCTTATAGTTTTCCAAGCACCTTGGTACCTATGGGTGATGTAGGGTGATGGAGGAGTTTGTGACCAGCGGAGGAAACCAGGCTGAGTGATGCAATGTGACCTATTCCAGAGGCTGCAGCATGTGGAAATCAAGAGCAGATCTGGAGAGACAGGAGGGACCTGGGCGAAATCCAGAGTTGCAGGAAGAGAGTATAAAAGTCTGAGAGGAAAGAGAATCAGGTGTAAACCAAACACCAGGGTAAATTAAAAAACAAAACAAAACAGTGTTTAACTAGATTTGCAAACATGGGATACACTTGAAAATTAAGTGGAATGAAGGTTAGAACATTACAAATTTTATTGATTTTTAAGTCTTATTCCTATAGCTGTGGTTCTTTTGCCACAAGCGAAAAAGCATGTCTTAAACAATTTTTCTTATGCCCAAAATGCCGATAAGTAAGTTGAGGCTCCGGCAGTTAAATGATTTACTGAAGGTCACACATAAAATTAAATAAAGACTCACATTTAAGTCCTCTGATTGTAAATATTGTACTCTTCAGACTATCATGCCATTACAGACAAAAAGATTTTAAGTAGTTCATTTAATTCCAGTATATAATGTTAAAATGATAAATACCACTCATTTCTGTCAGTACAGATAGTTGCTGTGCAATTCAGGAGTGTTGTAATAGATCTACATATACAAGATAATGATATAGTGAGAATGGAGAGAAGCGTCCAAGTTCGCCCTAAGTTCCCAACCCTTTTTCTAGGCTCTAAGTCATCTATTATTAAACACGCAGTATTTCTTAGTTTGACCCTTGTGCTTATATTATGTTCTTTAAAGTCTTACCTGAGATTGGAAAGGAAATTATCTGGGGATAGTTTCTAATCATATTCACATAATCCAACTCTACAAGTTATTTCATTAAGATGAGAAAAGATTAGGATGTAAAATATTTTAAAATTTGTCTGCCTTCATAATGACCTAGTTTCTAGACAACAATCCAATCAAAACAGTGACACTGGCACCACAAGGAAGTTGTACTCTCAGATAGTATTCACCTATTTCTTTGTATACTTTTTAAATGGGAATTATCAAAAACTAAACAATCATCATTTGAAAATAAACAGGGTGATTCCCAGTGTAACTACCTGACACCTGCTGTTTGTGATCATTATCTATATTAAGATTCACCATGTGCTTACCTTAATAATTATCAAGTATTCGCAGCATTAATGAAATTTACCATGTTACTATGTTAGTAATCCCATTTTAGAAAAATGAACACATATAACAAAAGGATCATCTGACTCAGAATTAATATACTGTGATTCACAAAAGATCTGTTCTCTCAGCTCAAAGATGCATTATCAATTTAGTAAGAGCTGATTTTTAAGTATAAATATATATTTAGTATTAGTACACTGAAACTTATTTCTCAGATTCAGGAATGTTTCAATATAAAAAAGTGTAGGGACTCCTGGATGGCTCAGTTGGTTAAATGTCAGACTTTTGATTTCAGATCAGGTCATGATCTCATGGTTTGTGAGATTGCGCCCCCATCAGGATCTGCACTGATAGTGTGGAGCATGCTTGGTATTCTCTCCTTTTCTCTCTTCCCCTACCCACCGCCCCTGCACTTGTGTGCATGCGTGCACTCACTTCTAAAAAACAGTTGTAGGGGTGCCTGGGTGGTTCAGTCGGTTAAGTGTCTGACTTCAGCTCAGGTCATGATCTCTCGGTTCATGGGTTCAAGCCCCACATCATGCTGTGCTGACAGCTCAGAGCCTGCAGCCTGCTTCCAATTCTGTCTCCCTCTCTCTCTGCCCTCCCTCACTTGCGCTCTGTCTCTCTCTCATAACTAAATAAACATTTAAAAACTTAAAAAGTAAATGAAAGGGGCGCCTGGGTGGCGCAGTCGGTTAAGCGTCCGACTTCAGCCAGGTCACGATCTCGCGGTCCGTGAGTTCGAGCCCCGCGTCGGGCTCTGGGCTGATGGCTCAGAGCCTGGAGCCTGTTTCCGGTTCTGTGTCTCCCTCTCTCTCTGCCCCTCCCCCATTCATGCTCTGTCTCTCTCTGTCCCAAAAATAAATAAACGTTGAAAAAAAAAAATTTAAAAAAAAAAAAAAAAAGTAAATGAAAAACAGTGTAGAATTTTTCCTCCTATAATTAATGAACAACAAAGTATCTTGCGGCTTTTACATGTATATCTAGAACAAAATAAGCAACAGAGACTTGTAGGAGACTCTGTTACATAGTTTTAACTGTTCTACACCTTCATCCCATTTTTTGGTAATGACTTATATGCATGTTGTCCGTGTGATACCGTTCTGGCCTATGAGACATACGGGAAAATCTCCCTGCTGGGACGTACTCAGACAGAAGGCCTCTGCACCACCTTTTTCTTCCTGCCTTAAACTATAGCATGATTCTGGAGTTGTAGATGTCTTCTTGCAACCTGAAGCCGAGGACTAACATATTAAAGTTGGTAGATGACAAAAGCAGCAGGAGCTTGAGACGCTGGGGATATCATGGAGCCACTGAATCAGCACTAAATTACTCTCAGAATTCTCTATACAGAAGGATAAACTCCTACTTGTTAAGCCTGTGTTATTTGGATTTGCTGCTATTTGCAGCCCAAAACATTCCTAACTATATTATTCACTCTCAGGTCAAGATGATTTAAAAAATGAGATGGGCATCACATATTAAGATATGCATAAATAGATAATGAAGTGAAGGTTTGACAAAATAAGAATTATTAAGTTTAAAAACAATACAAGGATTTTTTTCCTGGATTTTGGAGGTAGTTGAGGATGAAAGTTTTGATATTACAACACTGTAGACATTCAAAGTAAAATATTTTAAATTTAGAATGAATTTTATGTGATTGGATCTTTCAAACGGCCATAATCCAAGCATATGCTTTTTCTTCCAAAAGATAATTCTTTGCTTTCTATCAAAATGTGGATACTCTCCTGGAAATCCTTTAAACTCTTATTTAAAACTACCTTGCACAAAATAAAAAGGATACATTCCCAGTTGGAAAATTTGGTGACAGGGTTTGTGTTAGAAACATGTAAAAGTTGCACATATTTAAACAAGTTCCCAGCTGTGAATTAATCAGGGGAATAATGTTTTCTTAAGAGTAAATTGAGAAATTGCCTCCTCTGTATTAGAAAGACTGATTCCCAGAGAGATTTGCTTTCAGCTTAGAGCCCCAGTGGGATAGCATTTCTTTTGTTTCTTCTACCAAGGCCATAGAAAAGGAACAAAGGACTGAGAAGGGATAGGATGCCCCTTCCGGGCACCTTGAGTGACAGTAAGGCAAACAAGGGTCATCACTTTAATTAGCTTTAATAACCCAAAGCAGGGTGAGAGATTCCCTCCTGAGACAAAAGTTGCTGCTAGCTGCCGAAAGGATGTTAGTGAAAATTCTGTTATGTCAAAAGTCTTGCCGCATGATTTGAAGTTTTTATTAAGGAGTACAGGAAGTTAGAGGCTTCTGTGCAACATGTGAGAGGAAATCAAAAAGGAGATGAAATCTAATGCCTTTTTTTTCCCCAGCTAAAATCTGGCTTCTTTTAAGGATATAGTCTTAGTATATTAGGATGGCTTTATTAATGCACCAGATACTCATTACTTTTAATGATAAAAGGGAATATTGAAAGGGAATATGAATCATTAATGAATGCTCAGGGAAGAATGAATCTGTCCCACCTCACCCCTCTCACACACTTGCTTAGAGGTTTCAAAGAGCTGAAAACAAGTAATTTACCCTCTGAACGTTAAGCTCTCAATTCAAAATCTTTGACACAGCTAGTTCTAGTAAGGGGTGGAGTCCTTGACCCTCCATTCACATTGTAGCTTGGAATTTTATCATCTGCTCTAACATCCAGAAATATGACTGATTAACCTAGTTATATTTTAAATGATGCGAACTCTAGATTTTCATGAGACTCTGACCCTTTGCATTTTGGCAGTGCTACAAGTTCTAAGCTCTTGTTTCTACATATTGACCTGAATTTTCACTGTTTGATCTGAACTTTTAAGGAGTGCACATTTAAAAATCTATTTTTTTTAAGCTAAGCATGATTATCCTCTTTTCTGGTATTAATTAATAAATAGACTGGGCTGCAGGATATTTAGTAGAAGTTCTCATAGTCTTCAGCCAAAGTGTAGTGGGATAGATTCCTTCTGGAGAGACGGAGGGTACAAGGACTGCAAAGCCTAGATCAGAGGTTCAGGGATCCTCCCCTTGTATGGCAGATTCTATTTCTAGGTTACTCATGTCTTTTCCTTTCAGAAGCCTCCCAACCCCTGTCCTTCTGTTAAGAAATCAATCATGTGTTTGTGCTTCTGGCTTACAGAATTAGGTACATAATCCAGTGTGGCCAATATGAATATTTTTGATAGGTAGTGACATGCAAGGTATATTTTACCACTAATTCTCAGGAATAGAAAACACTGGAAACCCAGGATGGCCTGGCGCAGCTATTCTGGCACATAGGGTAAGTTTGCTTGAGAATGAAATCAACAGACAGAAAAACTGAGTCAACAGATGGAGGAAAGGAGATAGATCTCTGACTACAGTTTACCCTCCTGGATTCATCTGTGTCTGGAGCAAGTTTTACTGCCTTTGGACTTTGTAGTTATATGGGCTAATACAGTTTTTCTTTTGCTTTAGCTAATTAAACATTGGTTTCTCTCATATGTAGCCACAATACACATGAAAAATAGGCTGTCTCATCTGTTTGTAAAGTGGTCACTAGAGAAAACTTCAAACAACTAGGTTGCATGAACTATTTTGAAAAAAAATATTTTTGAGACAGAGAGAGAGAGAGGGAGAAGGGCAGAGAGAGAGGAAGACACAGAATCTGATGCAGGCTCCAGGCTCCGAGCTGTCAGCACAGAGCCCAACACGGGGCTCCAACTCATGAACTCAGATGCTTAACCAACTGAGCCACCCAGGAGCCCCAGCATGAACTATTTTGATGCTATATTTATCTGAAAGTCAACAGCCAGTGGTGGGTAAAAAAACAAAAAACAAACTGGCTCCAATAAATTGTATCTTTGCTGATTGTGTACAAAGTAACAGAAAAAGATCAAGTTTATATTTGAGAAGGGTAAATGGGATAGTAACAATGAATCTGATTTTCTTTTTTCGTGGTCATCCTTTCATTGTAAGTTCTATGAAAGGATTGTCTCTAAATATAGCATTCATTATTGTTATATTTTCCTGCTATCAAAAAGTGATGTTTCCTTTTATAAAAAAAGGATGCATAACATTTGACTGTAGTCAGAATGCTAGAGTTTATTACATGTGAGGCAGGTACCCACACTACATGTGATGACAAAGTACAAATCCTTTAGTGCTAGGTAATGTGACAATACATTTACTTATTCTTTAAAAAAGATCAAAACTGGGCCAAAGACCTTAAAAGACACCTCATCAAAGAAGATAGAAAGATGACAAATAAGCCTGTGAACAGATGTTCCACATCATATGTCATTAGGGAAATGTAAACATGAATGAGATACCATTACACAAATAATAAAATAGCCAAAATCCAGAACCCTGACACCACCAAATGCTGGAAAGGATGTGGAGCAACAGGAACTCTCATTCATTGCTGGTGGGAATGCAAAATACCACAACCAATTTGGAAGACAGTTTGCCAGTTTCTCACAAAACTAAATATACTCTAATTATATGATCCAGCAATCATGCTTTTTGGTATTTACTCAAAAGAGATGAAAATGTATGCTCACACAAAAACCTACACACAGATGTTTATAGCAGTTTGATTCATAATTAACAAAACCTGGAAACCAAGATGCCCTTCAGTAGATGAATGGATAAATAAACTATGGTACATTGAAACTATGGAATATTATTTAGTACTAAAAACAAATGAGCTATCAAGCAGTGAAAAGACAACCTTAAACACATTATTACTAAGTTAAAGAAGCCAATCTTGGGGCGCCTGGGTGGCGCAGTCGGTTAAGCGTCCGACTTCAGCCAGGTCACGATCTCGCGGTCCGTGAGTTCGAGCCCCGCGTCGGGCTCTGGGCTGATGGCTCAGAGCCTGGAGCCTGTTTCCGATTCTGTGTTTCCCTCTCTCTCTGCCCCTCGCCCGTTCATGCTCTGTCTCTCTCTGTCCCAAAAATAAATAAAAACGTTGAAAAAAAAAATTTAAAAAAAAAAAAAAAAAAGAAGCCAATCTTAAAAGGCTATATACTGTATTTCTCCAACTGTAAGACATCGTGAAAAGGCAAAACTATGGAGACAATAACAAGATCAGTGGTCTCCAGGAGTCGAGGTGAGGAGGGATGATTAGATGAAGCATAGAGGACTTTTAGGACAACTATGCTGTTTGTCGCTTTCTGTACAGTTCAATAAGTTACATGAGATACTCAACACTTTATTATACAATAGGCTTTGTGTTAGATGATTTTGCCCAACTATAGGCTGATGTAAGTGTTCTGAGCATGTTTAAAGTAGGCTAGGCTGAGCTATGATGTTACGTGTAGTAAATGCATTTTTGACTTAGGATATTTTCAATTTACAATGGGTTTGTCAAGACGTAATCCCATCCTAAGGTGAGGATGATATGTACTGTTGAGTTTTCATCCTGAATCTCTCTTTATTTCTGGAATGCTTTAGATATTCTCAGTATTGGTCATAGAACTCCTTCCCCCTGGAAAAAAGTGATTGAGTGGCAAAGTAAAAGACCAGTTTGAAATGTAATAACTTATTTAATATGCTTCCCACGTGGTCTGTCCAGCTTCCATTATTTTCCACATTGCTAATAGTTTGCCATAAAAGCAAGCACTGATAGTTTGTGATGGATCCTAGAAGAAATATTTTTTTTTAATTAATGATCTCAGGATTGGAAGAAAGTAGTTCATTTGTGCTCCAGTATGAAGAAATTAATTAAAATTTGAATCTGCAACTGTTTGAAAATAGTATAAACAAAGGTTCCATGTGTTGGGTGTAGGAGAAAGGCTGCTTTTGTTAATGTGAAGCTATAATCATTTATTGACAAATAAGATAACAAATGGATTGAGAATATACATTCTAGAGCTATCCTTGTTCTTGTCCTTGCAATTATTCCTGACCTGGACAACTTACTTAACCTCCCTAAATTCTCTTATCCTTATCCTGGGCTAGAAAATGGGAATAATGATCCTCAGTGCTTATTACCATGAGGACTTGATTTTAAAAATCTCTAGGGGCTCCTGGGTGGCTCAGTCAGTTAAGTGTCCTACTCTTGATTTTGGCTCAGGTTACGATCTGGTGGTCCTGAGTTAGAGCCCCATGATGAGCTCTGTACTGACAGCAGGGAGCCTGATTGGGATTCTCTCTCTCCCTCTCTCTCTTCCCCTCCTCCACTTGTGCACGCGCTCTCTCTCTCTCTCAAAATAAACAAATAAACATTTAAAAAATAAAAATTTGTATCTAGCATATAGAAGATGATGTTGATTATGATGATAACTGTAGATGATTTATCATATTTTATAAAAATAATTACTAAGATGTCTCTAATCTTCCTTTGCTTTCTGTCTCTACTGGCGTTAGGCAAGTGACTTAAAATACCTAGGACTTGGTTTCTTCAACTCATCTCAAACATGGATTGATTAAAAGTACATGGGGGCAGATAACAAGATATAGTAATAAAGTAGATAAAACACCAAGCAAAACAGTTAATAACTACTGGCTAATCTTTCTTATTGTTAATAATAGTATTCTTTGTATATCTAATAAGGTTATATAATAGCTCTTCCTTACTTGGTTTGGGGAGAGGAAATCTTTCAGGAACCCTGAGCTTCCTTACAAGTTCTTACCAGGTAAGCCAAGAATGCAACCCTCTAATCATTCTTTATCAGGGCCATTTCTCAGGGTTATGTTTGCAGGGCAACCTGGAAATATTAGGTAACTCCTCTCCATCCCTTTCTTACACCTCCCCTCCCCACTTTTCTCTGCTCATAGAAAAGAGCAGGTATATTTCTGTTTTCTGTCAAAATGGTGAATCCCTCAAACTCAGTCATCCTACCTTATAACACAACCAGTTTCATGTGCAATCACCTGTGTTAGGGCCTTTGCATTTACTCAGTGGAATTTTGAGGAGCACAGAGAACTGGTGAAAATTAATGTGAAGCTCTGGCTAACTTGTTGCCATGAGTAATAAAATCCTTTGACTCTGACCCAGGGGATTCAACATTCTTCAAACTGTGGCAAGCTAACACATTAGTTTGTAAGTAGGCTAAAATTTCACATGCTGCACAGTTCTTCACATAAGGATACCTCCAAAACATAATCTGAAAGAGTAGTTTCCTAAGGAACATAAAACAATTATTTAAATAACTTATAATTGATACACTGAAAATATAATTCATTATTATATGAACATGGCACTTAGGGTAAAGGGAGATTGACTAAAACCACTACATAATAGTGTATTATATGTTTTTAGTTGATAAACATGTAAAATTGATTTCTCAATACTCTCAAAATCAATGCACAAAAAAGTATAATAAGAAAAAGTTAGGAAATTCTAATATATGACATTCCATCCAAGTTAAATAGTATTTAACTAGGAAAATGAAACTTTTTGTTCGAAGCCCCTCCTGACATTTTGATCTAAGTCAAGAGGAAAGTTTTAAGTGTAGAGCTCAGAGTTGAATCTGATAATTGACAAGTCTTGCCTTATTATAACACGTGGGATTGTAAGGAGAAATATGTCCTGAGAAACTGAACTTTTAAATTTTAGATGTTTGTATATAGAAATTAAGTTCAGAAAATGCATGAAAGAGATAGAAAGGTAAGGAACAATTTTGAATTGAAAGAGCTACCTATATAATTCCTTGTTTTAATGTTTCTTGTGAGTTAATGTTTCTTGTGAGTTTACATATATTTGAAAAGCAGCATATTCAAGAGCAATGTATTGATTTTCTTTTCTTTCTTTTTTTTTTTTTTTGCCACAGAATGTATGTTCAATTGAAATGTGGAGGCAGAATGTTTATCCTTGTGAATTCTGGTCAAAATATTGCTGTGCTTTCATCTGGAATCCTCTCCACCTTGATTCTAAACATATAAAAATAATAAAGTATTTTTACATCATATAGATACCCCCATGAAACAAAAATGGAACCAAAATCTGTAACAATAAATGAAGCCTGAGCTCCAATTCTATGAAGTTCCTAGATCAAAAGCTGGTGGAAGCAGCTGGGGAATTGACTCTGTCAGAATAAGAAGTATCATACCATCCTATATGTGTCTGTGGGCAAGAGTCATGCTGAAATCTGAAAACACACAAAAATAAATGCGAAAAAGCTATAATTACTGCCTGGGGCTGCTCCAGGAAAGCTGGAGGGAACAGACATGTCCATCTCACCTGGGACCAGCGCTAAGCCATCTAGATTCAGGAGTTAGAAATATGTCATCCCTTATAGCATGAGACCCCTGAAATTCCAATATAAGAAGTGATTCTAAATGTAGGATCTCATTTTGCAGGCTGGAAACCACTACGATATATGGGTGACCATGGGAAGTAAAAAAATAAATGGGTGCACACATTCAGACACTTATTCAAGATGAATTGACATTTTAAGGCCTACAGCACAAAGAAAAATGAACAAATTAAAAAAACAACAGAAAATTCAACAAGTGAGAGAATTAACTTATGAGGGTATGCAGATAACATAGCAATCTTTGAAAAGGACTATAAAATGATCTTAATCTGTTTGTAGTGATAAAGGAAGGGATAACATTCATAAATTACTAATGGTAAATTGTGAAACAAGACATAGGTGGACATGATGAGGAATGAGTTGAAATATAAAAACATCATTAGAGAACCTGGAAGTTAAAAACATTATCAAAGAAAAAAATAAATGTGATAAATTTTGAATGGGCCACAAAAGTAGAGAAAATTATTGAACTGTATGTCATAATGAGAAAATGGCTAAAATGTAATATAGGGAAAAAAGTTAAGAGAAACAGAAGATAGTTTTAGATTCATCAGCATATACATCAGAGAAGTTTCAAAGGAAAAAAAAAAGGTAAAGAGTAGAGAGGTAATCTTCAAAGAAATAATGACAGAGTCATTTTCTGAATCAATGAAAGACATGAATCATCAGTTAGCAAGCCAAAGAGTATTGATCAAGATAAATAAAAATAAACACACACCTAAACACACTGTGAAATCACCAAACAACAAGGAGGAAAATAATCTTTAAAAGCTTCAGGGAGAAAAACCAGAGTGTCTACACAGGAATCACAATTACTGATACAGTCCTTTCAGTAGTAACAAGAACTGCCCAAAGACCATGGAGTATTATTTTCAAAAGTCTGTGAGAAAATCAGAGTCAACCTTAAATTTTACACTCAACTAAACTACCATTTACAAGTGTGCTTTGCTTTTTTCTAATGTTTTATCTATTTTTGAGAGAAAGAGAGGGAGAGAGAGAGAAAGAGAGAGAGAGAGAGAGAGAGAGAGAGAGAGAATGCAAGTGGGGGAGGGGCAGAGAGAGTTGGGGGAAGCAGAGGATCCAAAGCAGGCTCTGTGCTATAAGCAGAGAGCCTGATGTAGGGCTCGAACTCATGAAGTGTGAGATCATGACCTGAGCCAAAGTCAGATGCTCTACCAAGCAACCCACCAAGGTGCCCCTATAAGTGTGTTTTAAACAAAAACATTAGATTTAAAATACTAAAATTATTTGCCATAAACAAATATTTTTAAATTTTACTAGTAAAAGATATGGTGAGGGGTGCCTGGGTGGTTCAGTCGGTAGAGCACCCGACTCTTGATCTCAGGGTCATGAGGTCAAGCCTCACAATGGGTATGGAGACTACCTAAAAGAAAAAAATTAATAAAAACAATAAAATAAAAGATATAGTGAAATATGAACCTAGAAGGAGGACTGTGATATCAAAAGCAAAAGAGTTGTAAAATGTTGGTAAAATATATTTTTTTAAAAGGGATGGATTCAAAATTCTAAATAACAATAACATAGAATGTGGATGGGAAAGCCCAGAAAGTGGGTGTGAAGAGGACATTGTCTAGTTCAGGAGGAAAATAAATATGGAAAGTAACCTTGGATTTTGACAAAAAGGTATAAAGTTAAACATGTGTGAAAAGACATCAAGTGGGATATATTCACTTACTCAGTACATACCTAATTAGGGCTTAATATGTGCCAGGCAGAGTGTGCTGGAACTTCAGCCAATACTCTTAGCTGAGGAAACACTGTGAGGTGCCAAATATTAAGACAGTCACCGGCTACAGACAGACAGCACCAGCCATTAAGGCTACCCCTGTGAGGGTTGCTGTGAACGAATTCTCAGTACAAAGGAAGAAAAAGGAGTTCTTGATGCATACTTACAAAACTTGGGTTGTATTAGAACATGAAGACTGGTAACCAGTGAAGGAATTCCTACAGACATATTTAGAATACTAAAAGGACTTGAAGGAACCATGGTGCGGCATACCTCTGAAGAAGATGGAGCATTTCTTGCAGAACTTTTCCTTAGCTCCACAAAGAGAAAAAGGCCATGATACATCTTCTAAAACATAATCACGCTCATTTGTAAAATTATGGTTGCTTGATTTTCATTTCTATGAAGAGCTCTATTAATACAATATGGTATAGATTGCATTGTAGAAATGTATGTTATGAACTGTTCTCACCAAAATTGAATTGACTGGTGAGTTGTGTAACTAGCAGGCTGCCAAATTCAGATCATATTTCACCATGAATAGTCTTAGGAAAGTGTGAGGTAGAAGAAAGGCCATCTACTTGGGCATAGGAATTTTACAATTAGGTTATGAAAGAGATGATACGTGAATATTGCCACTTTATTCAAAGTTGACTCGATGTCTTCTGGTCAATTGCACATTATAAACCCTTCAATGCATTTCTCGTTGTTTCCAAAAGAATGCACCTCAAGGAGCTGAGCTTCTCCTCAATATAAGAATTCTTCATTATCCTCCACACTATCAGACAACAACAACAAAAAAGATAACTGAGACCCATTTTGTTGGTTTAGATGAACATAGTTTAGAAACCTCATGGAGTTAAACCAAACCTTTTCTGAGCAATCACTAAAAAAATAGCACTATGAAAAGATGCTCAATGTCACTAATCATCATGAAAATACCACAATGATGAAAACCACAATGATATACCCCCTCACACGTGTTAGAACACCTATCATCAAAAAGACAAAGAGATAACAAGTGTTGGTGAGGATATGGAGAAAAGGCAACACTTGTGCACTGTTGATAGGAATATAAATTGGTGCAGCCACTGTGGAAAACAGTATGGAAGTTCCTCAAAAAATTACAAATGGAGCCACCACATGATCCAGCAATTTCACTTCTGGATATATACTCAAATGAAATGAAAACAAGATATTGAAGAGATATCTGCATCCCATGTTCAGTGCAGCATTATTCACAGCAGCCAAGATATGGAAACAACCTAGGAGTCCACCAACAGATGAATGGATAAAGAAGATGAGGTACATATGTATATATATTATACAGAATATTATACAGAAATGAGAAAAAGAAAATCTTGCCATTTGCAACAACATGGATGGACCTTGAGCACGTTATGCTAAGCGAAATAATCCAGACAGAGAAAAACAAATACTGCATGATCTCATTTATGTACGCAAACTGAAAAAATAAAAAGTCAAATACATAGAAATAGAGACTAGAAAAACGGTTGCAAGGGGCTGAATCAAGTCTGAGACTCTACTGTAAATCATGGTGACTGTAGTTGATAACAGTGTATTGTATAATTAAAATTTTCTGAAAGAATAGAACTTGAATATGCTCACCCCCCCTGCCAAAAGAGAGATAAATATGTGAGGGGATAGATGTGTTAATTAACTAGATGGAAGAAATCCTTTTATAGCATATATGTATATCAAATCACCACGTTGTGCACTTTAAATACCTTACCCTTTTGTCAGTTAAACCTCAATATAGCTGAAATTAAAAAAATAATAAAACTAAAAAAAAAATAACACTAATCATGAGATACCTGGTTTCCTACTAATGAGACCTGTGCCAAATTGTAGAATTTTGTTAGTGTTGTGTAAATTGTTCTTTTTGCAGGTTGTTAAACAGGGGAAGAATATTTCAGAGAAAAAAAAAATGATGTGGAGCTACTTCTCTGAGGAACTATGTGGAGAAGTCAACTCTTTCTTTTTAATGTTTATTTATTTTGAGAGAAAGAGAGAAAGAGCATGAGTGGGAGAGAGGCAGAGACAGAAAGTAGGATAAAGAGAGAATACCAGTCAGGCTCTGCACTGTCAGAACAGAGCCCAATGTGGGCTCCATCCCAGGAATGGTGAGATCTTGACCTGAGCCAAAACCAAGAGTTGGACGCTCAACTGACTGAGCCACCCAGGTGTGCCTGGAGAAGTCAACTTTTAATGACTGTGTAAGGTAAAATAAAATTTTATTTAATAACATGTATCATTAAGGATTAACAGGGGAAAAACAAGGATGATGGATAAAGCTCTACTAATTCCTATATGCAATCCCAATATAAAAGATCTCTTGCCTGAAAAATGTGGAAAAACCTCATGAGTACGCGTGACTAGGGTGGAGGTTCAGGGAGATTAAACCTCCGGTAATATTCTTTAGGAGGAAATGTACAAGGATGCTGATGATTGATGAGAAGTTCCCTGACAGTCTGCTGAGATAAAATGTAAAAATTCAATTAAGTATAGCTATAGAAAACAAAGCATTTTTTTTTTTGTATAACTGAATCATGGGTCTAAATTTCATACATAATACAATCTTTTCTTAGAGACCTACTCCTTCAGGTGCTTTGCAGTAACTTGTCAATATTTTAATATATCTGGAAAGCAATCAAGAGCACATATTAAGCCTGGTAAATTGCATAGCCCAAGAGGGAAATGTTAGTTCTGGTCAAGGAATAAGGAGCCAGAGCCATAGGACAACGTATTGTCAGATTATTTTGAGTATTTATGCAGAACTAGACTGTTCTAATGGATTTCTCAGAATGTCTCATTCCAAAGTCAGTAAAATTTTAATTAACCTAATTTCCCTCATTCTGATTCCATGCTCCCCAAGCAACCATCAACTTATGAAGCTCAGTCAAAAAGACTTAAAATATTTATGATCTTTCTGACAGTGATTTCTAGAGGTAAATTATTACTCTTGGACCTCCTTTTCCCCCCTTTTTGTTCCCATGCAATTTGAACATAGTGACAAGGTTTGTTTATAAATAAGCTGGCATAGCTGTCAGTGTATATGTTTCATATTTCACTGTAAGGTTGGCAATTTAGCAATCCCTTGTTTACCTTAGTTTTTTGGATATTGTATTTAGCATGACTCAGTTTTCTGGCTCAGGCCGCAACACCCATGAACACTGACAAAATAAGTATTTGAGAACCTAAAATGCTACCAGAGTGAGGTACTGGCTCATGAGATCCTGCAGAGCTCAAACCAGTCTTCCTTGAGACCTCACTGTTTCTACTTCTACTTCCTGACTCACTCTACTGACTTATACAATTTATACAATCCCTGTTTTAAAAAGGAAAGGCACATGAAGTCACATTTAAGGATATACGGTTGGTAATAGAGCCAGAGGAAACAGAACTAACATTTTATGGAGTCTTTACTACATTCCATGCACTGTGCCCAATATCTTATGCAGATTGTTCTTTTTAAGCCTCACTATTTCCTACACAGGTTTAGAAGGTTATAGCATTAGTTCCACCAGATAACAGAGGTACCTGCCCACACAAAGCTGGCTTAGTGTATTCCCAGGGCACCTATGAACAGGTTAATATTAATGTGTGGTCACTCAACTATCTATATCAGAATCAACCTGAGTGCTGATTAAACATATAGATTGATGATAGTCCCTTCCCTGCCCCCAAGTCATCAACAATAGCAATGACAAAACTATAAAGTCTGACTCTCCAACCTGAGAATCTGGAATCTGCATTATTAACCAGCAGCCCCAGGTGATTTTTGTGCACTCTTAAGTCTGACATCCACTACTATAACCAGCTATCTGTTTGCAGAAAGAACCAATGCAAAAAAAAAAAAAAAAAGTCATTGCTACTATCCTCAGTTATATTTCCCTCACTTTTTCCCTCTTTTTCCTCCCCTCTTTTTTCCCTACCATGAGACATAAGCTAAAGTTTTTCCTTTAGTCAGTCCTGACTTATAGTCCCTTTGTGGTTATGACTCATCCCAAACACTTTCAAACTGAACTGCAGCAAAATCAATAAATCAATGTAATTAAATCACGATCATAAAGAATATTACTCAACAGTACCTACTGGCCCTAACATGTGTTTCTTTTCATTTCCTATCCTGGGAGTAGATACAATTCTCAAGTGAACACTTTCAGAAAATATCTTGATAGAATCTCAAGATGTACTTGAGCAACTGGTACACAGTAATGATGACTGTGACTTAAGACTCTCCAGGGGCCAATCATAGGGCCATAAAAATGCTTAAATCCAGGAAAGAAAACACAAAAGGAAGCCAAAAAGGCTGGTGAGGAGTCTGCAAATAAAGGTGCATAAACATTTTCTCTCTATTTTATAAAATCAACATATATTTAGCCTACACAGGTCAAAACAGAACTAACTCGTTTTGAATCGTGAGAGCTACAGAAGGGGATTTGAAGTTTCCGTATCTTTTCTTGACTTTCAGACTTTAAAACCCGAATTACTTAAGCTGCTAATACAGTGCAAACAATCAGCATATATCTGGTGCATTGAATTTTCTTCACCAGCTAATATGGAATTCAATTTTGTCTTCCACAGCACATCACTTAAAGTTTCCATAGTTGTATCCATTTTTCATTTGTCTCAGGGTCTCAAATAAGAAAGCACTTTGAACAATTATATAATATAGAATCCAAACTTTTATAAAGCTGCTTCAAAATGCCATTTTCAGATGGTTTCTATTGTACCTTAAAACTAAGTTGTTACAGTTTAAAAGTGTACAAGGGCAGTCTGACAGTTCTATATACTATGGAAAGAACTCAATGGACGATGATAATGGCTTCTTTCGGCCAGGAAACTGTACAATAGATCGTTCTTCTTTACACATTACTGAAGGTAGACTGAAAAATATAGCCTACGTGATTTTTTTTGGTTTCTGAGCCTCATTTAACTTGATGAATTGACAAAAGCCTCAGACAGTAGCTGAGATGGAGAAAGACTGGGAAAGTGTGTCCATAGGTGGAAAAGCATGACCCTGAATCAAACTGTGAACGAGACTGCGGGGGCAGCTGAGGCACAGGAGAATTCGGGAGCAATTTCCTCTTTAGGACTGAGCATACAGTCTATCTTCTCCTCAGTCTTAAAGGATTTCTAGGAGAAATACCATGGAGGGAATTGTATGTTTTTTCCCATGACACAGATGCTAACATTTCAAATTTCAAGGGCTATCATAAATGATAGGTTGGGAGAGAATGTGACAAGGCTAGTACACAGATATGCTAACGGAGAGAGCATGGTTATGTTCTCAGTCTTGCTGCTTTATCAATGGCATGTGAGAGGTGGGGGATCAGTGGAAAAACCTGTAACTTCACATTGTCTTCGGGGTCAGAAGTCTGCAAAGGGGCAGCATTGTCTGTTTGTAAAATGAGAGAAATTGGAAGGCATCAATTTCCTGTCCCATCATTGTGTGTTTGGTGGGACATGGACCAAAGAGAGGTGCTTATCTTGGGTTGTCCTGGAAATTTGCTGATCTTAAAAGTTTTCATGGAATAATTAAGGTTTATCTGGCCATTCCTTCATCTTCTCTTTGGTTTTGTCCATAGCCATTATTTGGGCTCCGCTCTCTGTCTCAGGAAGCTTCCAGTAATTCATTCCTGAAATTAACCTATGCCCCTCCATGGTTGCAGTGGAGGAACGTTTTACATGGGAATCCCCTTATTCTTCTTCACTAGGAATCTCTTTGTCCTTGAGAAAGCACTACCCCCCTTTGATATATTGTTCTAAGAGGAAATCACCTATGACTTCATTATTCAGAGGAAAATTATATATATATATATATATATATATATATATATATATATGCAGTGTATTCAAGCTAAGTAATAAATGTTATCTTGCCTTTCTCTCTGAGGCTGTAGGCTTAGCCCCATCAAAGCGCTGACTTATTGGGGTGTGGTAGGGATTGCCTTAGTGGCTGCTTCAGGGAAGCCTATACCCAACCTCCTTGAAATCTACATTCAAAGGAGTTGGGCAAGAGAGATAAGACACCTCTTCACCAGCCTGCCTTGGACTCATGTTGTGGATTCCTATTTTTCTGTTTTTGGATCACACTTTTTCCTTGAATAATTGGCAGAGAATCTGGAATGATTCACATATGCACCGGAGAGCCAGGCCCCTACTCCCCAGGAATGTGAGGTACCCTGTTGCTTAAATAAGACAACCTTATTAGAATGCAGTACAACATTCCTAAACCAAGTGTATATATATGATAGGGGGTTTACTGGGTGGGGAGTATCACTGTGGGTCAAACATTCCCTTCCTATGTATGCAAGAATTTCTCATTATTACTTCTTTGGAGACAAGAGATGAAAATAGAATCAATGAATAACCAAAAAACATGTCCTCATCCTTGAGCTTTCTCTTAGCCATCTCTTTCCATCCCTGCTAACTACAAAATCAACTCCTCCACACCCAACAGATGTCATGTAATGTGCTCTAAAAATTGAAACTCAGTGTGAGATAGATTGAAGAATTGAGGATTTTCTATAGTGCCTCATATGCCTTTGTCCTGGCAACTATTTCTCCTACTATCTCTTGTACATGACCTCAGCTCCTAATGGCTACTTCACACTCTTGACAAAAACCATACTGCATAAACAAGAGTTATCTGCACAAATAATTCCTTCCTTTTTAAAAATTTAAAATTTTTTTTTTATAAGAAAGGCAAACTGCCACATGCAGCACTCATTTGGATATGTCTGTAGTCTTGGAAGCTTGACTACCCTATATTCTCCTACAAAAATGTACCTTGAGAGTCTGTTTGGAGGTTCCAGCAGGGAAGCTCTGCTACTCATATCCCCTTGACAAAAGAATAATTCTCTATCAGGAAGGTCGTCCTCTTCCACAGAGCACACAGCTTCAGGAGGGATGCACATGAAGCGATGAGGGAGGGAGGGGACACCTGCTTAGTCAGCCACATCAGCCAAGTCAACCCTGGTGATCAATAGGGTGGCAGATGTCACAGCCAGATCGTCCTCACATGTGATTCCATCCTTTTCAAGAATCACCCTTAACTAACTATTCCTGAAATCAGCCAAACTGCCACTCACCCTGCCTGCTTAACCCTCCTTAAATCATTCCACCCTCCTGCACAAGGTCAGAGTGTTCCTTTGGTGATTTCTCAGGCCTGGTGTCTTCAAATAAAAGGTAATGTTAAAGATACTTGATGGACTTTCTTCCATACAACATATAAAATATGGTTTAATATTTTACTCCCTTAGAATCAAATCATTATGACTTTGTAGATTTTGAGTGCCCCACTCTGTGTTCTTCTGAGGTATTTATTGTGATTTGACTCATTTTCAAGTGTATATCTGGCCTCTTTTCAAATGTATATCTTAGTTTGCTTTTCAAATAACCCTTTAAAGTCTATTTGCTGGAACCCCAAAGCAACTCTGGGAAAGAGAGGAAGTTAGGGTTCTACCTGTGTATAAAACAAAGGCTGTGAAAATGGTGTGTTTCTAAGAGGTGTATGTAAGATGCCCAATATCTGGCAGAACAGACTCATTTTATCCTGCATGCAGGTCCTCGGCAAATACCAAAAGCCATATTTCAAAATTCCTAGTATGTGTAACTTTTTCCCCATAATTACCACTGCTGACTTTGTCCCAGTTGAAACCACCATTAATTTGAGCTATAACTATTGCCCACTAAGTGGTATCCCCGATTCCACACTAGCCCCCTACAATCTATTCGTTGCATAGCAGTCAGATTTTTCTTCCTAAACTCATACAACAGAATGTGTCACTCCACTGCTTAAACCCCCAAGGCTTCATACCACAGTGCACTTTGTGTTTCCTGGGAACAACGAGCTCATTTTTTCTATCACCCTTAATGCATCCTTGGTGTCCTTGCTCTCTCACGATTGGCTTCTCTTCTCTTCTCTTCTCTTCTCTTCAGGTCTCTACTTAAAAGGCCTTGTGAGGGGTGTCCCCAGGAACATCAAATGTATATTCTACCTCTACCATATTAATTCTCCTTATTTATCTAGTTTATTTTCTGAAGTATGTATCAATATTTTATTTTATTCATTTTTACTTGTTTAATTCGCTATCTCATTCACACTAAGAATTTATGCTAAATGGAGCCAAAAATTTGTCTTGTCTATAGTGGTAATCTCAGCACCCAGACCAAACTTTGACATATGGTGGATACTCAGTTGAATTTTTGTTTATTTTTAGTTTTTTGCCTAATCTTTAATTTTGCAGTAAGAACATATCCAATTTCTCTTCTAAGTCCCTTAGGCTGCAACTTCAGCTTTCTATGTGCTATTTATATCATTTTTTTGGCCATTGATAGAATTTTCATATGTGTGTGTGTGTATTTATAATTAAACTTTTAATTTCATGGTAATTGTAGATTCAGTTAATTTTATTTGCATATTATTATTATCATCGTCATTATTATTATTAATTGCTTATATAGAACTTATACTATGCTAGGAATTATTTTAAGAAATTTATAAACATTAGATCACTTACTAAAATCCTTGTGTGATTAGAGAGATACTATTATCCTTATTTTACACACAGAGGGAGGCACAAAGAGGAAAAGTAATGCTCATGTTCACACAAGTAGTAAACAGAAGAGCCAAGATTTAAACCCAAATCCATGCAGTCTGTCTCCAGAGTCCAAGCTCCAAACTGAACAAATGGGTAAAAACCCAAAGATGACATATACTTAAAATATTTCCACATATATTTATTTCTTTTCTTTTTTTTTTTTTTTTAAATTTTTTTTTTCAACGTTTATTTATTTTTGGGACAGAGAGAGACAGAGCACGAACGGGGGAGGGGCAGAGAGAGAGGGAGACACAGAATCGGAAACAGGCTCCAGGCTCTGAGCCATCAGCCCAGAGCCTGACGCGGGGCTCGAACTCCGGGACCGCGAGATCGTGACCTGGCTGAAGTCGGACGCTTAACCGACTGCGCCACCCAGGCGCCCCTATTTATTTCTTTTCAATCATGCTTTTCTGAGAATTTCTAGCTCTTAAACAAAAGGCATCCATTCCTTCAGGGAAAGAAAAATATGGCCTGGAATAAAAGAGTTACTGATCATTTTTGAATCTCTGACTTAACATTTTGGGAATAGAGGTAATTACAATAATTTTAAATGTAGGCCCTGCTGAGAAAAGTTTTTTTTTCCCTAAATTCTCAAAGCTCATTTTTACAAAGATATCAAAGAGATGTTCAGTGAGCAATAACAAAAAATGGTTGGGGACTATTACCGAAGAATATCTCCTTCCAAAATTTTGTAAAGCCTCTAGAAAATTTTATCTTGAGGGATGGGGGTAGAAGAAATAGATGAAAATCTTAACATTAGGGTCAAGGGCTGCTACCCTTAGCAAAGTCCCATATCTACATGTCATTCTGAGGTATAGAGAGGCAAGGGTTAGAGAAATTGACTAGATTGCTGGGCTGGAGAACAGCCCCTCAGAGTCTGCAGGTACCAACATGATGCAGACAAATGAGCCGAGATATGCTGCACTTTTGAGTCCATGGAATACCTGAAGATAACCGGTAGATCAGAAAGTCTGGGATTATAATATAGGAGCTGTAAAGGTGGACTCCTTCACTGGGGTCTCTGAAGTGTGGCAACAAGACACCCATAAGAAACAGGTAGCCAACCTTCAGTGGACACCAGATCCTGATAGGGATTGAAGAGGACGAAGCAGACCTAGACTCTGAAGACTGTTAGAAGTCCAGAGGACAGCAGTTGTACCAAATTCATCTCTAGTCAAACACATAAAAACTTTCTCTTAGGGACAGATTTAAGGAGGGTGAAGGGTAAGCTTGATAGGGAGAAAAATACTCCAATATGATTTTAAACATAGATTGTTTTTACCTTCCAGTGACTTTCTATTAGGAAGAGGCTGAGTTAATAGGAAAGAACCGATTTTAACCTGGGGGATCTGGGAGACCTTGGGAGCCAAATGGAAACTTAAGGCAATTAGAGCTTTTTCTTACAAGAAATAAAGAGAAACATCGCTCTTTGTGCATACAAGATGTAGAGTGTGTACATTTGCAATTCTGTTACCTAAGAGAAGACTAAGAACTCACAGAGGAGATGCAAGGAAAAGAGGAGGTGAACATCAAGGCTCCCTTGTGTATTATAATAAAAGAAACATTGAGTGCCTTTAGACACAGTGCAAAGTATTACAGCAATTTAAAAAGATCAATATGAAGATAGCAGTCATGCATGTAAAATCTGCTGAGATATATTAGCTATGTGATCAAATTCCATTGCTGTGTGAAAGAATATATTTGGAAAGTAATGAAAGTCCATAAATAGAAATAGTCATTGCCACTATAGGAGGGCCAAGGAAAAATTGATACCAAGGTTTGAGAAAGTGTTGATCTGCCATAGTCCTTTCCCCATCTCATAAAATGGCAACATGAATAAATTGTACATTTGGTTGGCATATTAGTGAATATCTTTACAACTGAATCTCACCATTGAGGTCTTTCTTAAGGGGACAGAATAGAGCAAGGTATTTACAGTGTTTTTGCAATGGGTCAGTGGAAAAGAAAGGCTGCATATCTTTTATTCTGCTTCAGAGAGAGTTCTATGAATAGCAAATTGGCTCTTTTCCTAATTACTCTCCTGGAATCAGCTGCTGAGTGCAACTCCATAACCTACACCATCCTACAAAAGACACGGCAGAGGTTAAGCGATTTTGTCCTACATCCAAGACAGCTTTCAGATAGCTTCATTGTTCCTTCAATGAATTGAGTCATTCACTGAAAATACATACTTTAACTGTATCCCCAGATATATTACCTAAGGTATTAATCTCCACCGCACCAAATTGAAATTGGAAGGAAAATGTAAACTGCACCGATGTGAATGATTATAGAATCTGGTAATTTGGCCAACCACTTACTACGCATAGCCAGAGGCATTGATGGAGAAGATAACAAAAAAACAAAACAAACAAACACCTCAAATGTAGTGTGGTATTAATGTAAATTAATGTCATCTGGATGGCATTCTTTACACTAAGTCAAAATGATGAACAGAAAAGCCACTTGAATTAGTGGTGCACACATTCATGTTTATCTCAGCATCCTAAGTGAAAGCTGATATATAAAACCTCTAATCTTGTTTTATTTATTTTTTTAAACAATTTTAATCTTTATTTATTTTTGAGAGAGAGAGAGAGAGATACAGAGCACAAGCAGGGGAGGAACAGAAAGAGAGGGAGACACAGAATCTGAAGCAGACTCCAGGCTCCAAGCTGTCAGCACAGAGCCTGATGCAGGGCTTGAACCCATGAACCGTGAGATCATGACCTGAGCTGGAGTCAGATGCTTAACCAACTGAGCCACCCAGGCACCCCATAATTTTGTTTTATTTTATAATCCAATCGAATCTATATTATATTTTTCTTAAACTCAATCATTCCTAAGAGCAGAATCATGGAGATATCATAGAAGATAGAACTTAGATTCTTCAACATAAAGTAGCTTCACTCAGAAGCTAGCGTAACTGTGGGCATTTTGAACTCACTACTGAAATGATATTGGTTAAGCTTTTTGAATAAGGTTGCTGTTGTTGTCCCTATAAAACAATATAAGGGCTGAAGGATTAAAATCACTGAATGTTGGCAATGCAGTGCCTAACAGCTGTGTATTTGAATAACATCTGGGTACCAGACTAAACTCTTGTTTTTCTTGTTGAGGTGTGCTTGCCATATAGCTCATGTTTATATCACTCGTCAAATCATGTACATTAACTCAGTCAATTTATTGCTTCTGCCCGGGACACAGTGATTTCCAAATGTACCATTTTTATAATTGTTTTCTAGGCCTGGAGGCATAGCAAGGCGTCGGCAATGCCTTTCTGGTAGCTTATTGCTTTCTCCTTGCAGGATTCACTGTTTCTGACTGGGTTAGCACTTTCTGTCTAACACTTTACTGTGTTGTACAGTATGCCAGGTCTCAAGCCACGTTGGAGCCAAGAAGGAAAAAAAAAAGAATGAAATGCAGCTAAACGGTTTTGCTGACATCTTCTTGTCTCATTTCATTCACAGAGTGTGAACCCCTGGAGTTTTACAACCATTTGAAATTCAAAGGCAAATGCTGAGAGCACACCATCATGAGAATTGGCACCAATGAAAAAGTTTGTCAAAACTGCTTTGGCACTGAACCACTGAATGTTTTCGGCACAAGTAGAAAGCTGACACCATTCATAGACAACTCATGGGCCAACCCGAAGGAAAGATGTCAGATCCACTGAAAATCTTTCCTTGCAATTACTGTATGATTTCAACATTGAAGTCTATAAGAAATACTATTTTTCTCTGAAGTGTGTTGTGTGGCATCCTTTTCTTTACCCATCGAAGGTTTGTCCTCTCTCTTCCTTAGAACTTGAACATGCATTTTGGAAACCTGCTAGTGATTTTAAATTTCAAAACAGATAACAAACATGATTCATGTACTATGACTCATCCCTCGTAAATGTTCTAATTGTATAAACTACATCCTTCAAAGCATCCTACAGACACATTAAATGTTAATAAACACATTTAAAAGTGCCAAGAGGTATGATTCCTTCGTACTCACTGACAAAACTGTAACCAGTTCTCTACTTTGTGTCTACAATTCAAAATAAAGCTACAAAGCTGGTGGGCCTTGAATTTTTAACCTTAGGCTTGAACCCACCAGCTCTAAAATCATAGTAGCCATACCTGGAATATCAGTGGCAATCAACTTTACTTCCATATGCATGGTTTTCTATAATTTTTCCAGTTGTTTTTTCAAATAAATAAAATTAAAACTATTTATTGTATTTTTGTACACTTTGTAAATCAATAAAGTCGTTCCTTTTAACACTATGTAAGCTTCCCTCTTGTAATAATTTGAGAAAGAAATTATCATTGTTCAAACCATCTAAAGGAAACCATGTCCAGTTACTATCTCCCATATTATATCTTATTTTGCTCAGGATCCACTTTAAACACCCTAGTCATTCTTTTGGTTGGTTTACCATCTGTTTCCCCTCATAAATTCTAACTTCCATCAGGACAAGACCTTTTGTTACATGTTCAAATCTGTATCCTTCCCCCACCTAGGACCTAGAAGGGTAACTGATACTTAGGTGTTATTTAGAGAATATTTGTTGAATGAATGACTAAATGAACCTACTGTTTAGAGTGAGGTTGGTCAACTGAAGTCTTATCCACAGGTGATTTTCTAAGTTGAGATTGATTGTATTTTGAGGCCATGGAAGAGAAAGCTACTTCACCATTCTCTCCATGTAAAAGCAACATTGAAACAGAATTGATCAGCTGAACATCAAATATCATTTTGGGGATTTTTGTCTAATATTAATAATCCATATAGGAGCCGGGGATATTAAAATTAATGACTTAGTTTTCTATGAGAGCATCAGAAGTATATGCATAGAGTATTATGATCTAATAGAAATAGAATGAGACTCATGCATTAATTTAAAATTACTTGGCAGTCACATTAAAAAAAGTAAAAAAAAAAGAAAAATGTTATGGACTTAATATGTCTGTCACCAAAATTCATATGTTGAAACCCTAATCTCCAATACATAATATTGGGAGTTGGGGCATTGGGAGGTAACTATATTTAGAGGAGATCATAGGGTGGAATCTCCCTAGAGCTCTCTGCCTCTCCCCCATGTGAGTACACAACAAGATGTTGGCCCATCTGCAAACCAGGAAGAGGGCCCTCACTGGACAATGATTCTGCCAACACCTTGATCTTGAGCTTCCTAGCCTCCAGAAATGTGAGAAATAAATGCGTGTTATTTTGGCTAACCAGTCTAAAGTGTTTTGTTATAGCAGATGGAATTGACTAAAACAGAAATGATGGAACTAATAATATATTTTATCTAATGAAATATTTTCAAAATATGATTATAACATAACCATATAAAATATTACCAATGAGATTACTTATATTCTCTCTTTTTTTTTACATTAAGTCTTCAAACTCTAATATGGATTTCATACTCCTCACACACCTCAATTCAGTCTAGTTACATTTATTTTATTATTTTAATGTTTATTTATTTTTGAGAGAAAGAGAGAGCACAAGTAGGGGAGAGGGACAGAGGATCTGAAGTAGGCTCCATGCTGATATCAGAGAGCCCAGTGTGGGGCTCAAACTCACAAACCATGAGATTCTGACCTGAGCCGAAGTCGGAGGCTTAACCAACTGATACACCTAGGTGCCCCAACTAGTCACATTTAAATGCTCTGTAGTCACATGTACTAATGGCTATCATATAGGACAGAATAGGGTTAGAATAAGAGATTTACTTTTGGGGCCAGACCCTACCTAATTGTGGGAACTGATGAAGGAGTCTATGTTAGATTTAACTTCCATGTTTAATGTTGAGTTTGATGTCCCCAGAGGTCAGCTTGATTGGCAACCAGAATGGAAGCTTGTTTCTTTTTTTATTGTTGTTGTTTTGTTTTTATTTTTGTTTTATTTTTTTTGTGGACAAGAATGAAGTAAAAATGGGACACGAAGGACAAAGTATAACACATGTATGTTTCTCACCACCCCCAACCTAGATGGAGGACAGGCTGGTGACTTTAACCATGGATCCACCCACTCATGTGATCCAAAAATCAGAGTTGCTGAAGGAAGAGAAGTGGTGGGAGGTGGAGAAGCTACGTGTTCAGCCACTGCCTCATACCTACGAGGTGCAATAACAGGTCAGTGAAAACATGAGCCAACTGCCACATTATTTGAAACACTGCATCAAACCTTACAGCATACAAGATGGCACTGCTTTACCACTGCCTATCAGATCTCATGCAAAATGTCTTTTGTGGGCAATGGAAACTCTGAACCATATACGGAATGAATTCTGGGAAGTGTAGATCCAGCTTAACTAAACTGATACAGTATGAATGCACCACAGGCAGGGAGGAAAGCTTACTCCAGTGTTTCCATGTCCTATCAAAATTAAAATTATTCTTTGGAAATATCATCTCAGTAGTAGTACAACACAGGGGTTTAAAACAGATGTTCTACAGAAACCTCCTATAGTGCAGAAAGTTTTACACTGAGAAATTAATGCCTACAGATTTTGTGTTGGTAGGTTTCTCCTTTCCTCCTCTTCTTCCTCCTCTTCCTCCTCCTCTTCTTCTTCCTCTTCTCCTTCTCCTCCTTCTCCTCCTTCTCCTCCTCCCCCTTCTCCCCCTCCTCCCCCCTCCTCCTCCTTCTCCTCCTCCTCCTCCTCCTTCTTCTTCTTCTTCCTCTTTTTGTTTTTTAATCTGAAACTGTAGACACTGACACAAAATCATTTAACTGCAGAGATCCTAGGGAATATAAATAATCACCTACAGAGCCCAGGCAGGACTGATCAGTGCTAATTGCACTTAAAGTCAAAGTTCTAATGTAATTTTTAAAGTAGAAGTATCATAGGCTTTAGAACTAGAAATAGTTTTTTGAATTATCAGATTGAATTTCTAGATGAGGAACTGAGACCCAGAAACATAAATTGAGTAAACCTCAAATCATTTGATTAGAGAGTAATTCAGCCAAAAGTAGGACTCTGTTTTCCAGAGATCTAATATACTATAACTGAAATAAAATGGAAAAGCAAATAAGGCTATTCAATCAAATAAGGATTGCTTTCCTGGTTAAGTCTAACTAACTCATCAAATATACATAATACCTATCTATAATTACTACCCATGGTACTGTTAATGATTTACCTATATAACTGGTGCAGGACATTGTTAATAAGTGGTAAGCTCAAGATACATCTCATTAAGGAAAAAAAGGTATACTCTTTTTTATATATTTTTTAATGTTTTTATTATTTATTTTTGAGAGAGAGAGAGAGAGGCAGAGAGAGAGGGAGACACAGAATCCGAAGCAGGCTCCAGGCTCTGAGCTGTCCGCACAGAACCCAATACCAGGTTTGAACTCACAAACCACAAGATCAGGATCTGAGCTGAAGTCTGACACTTAACCGACTGAGCCCCTCAGAATGTATACTCTTAATTGTAATGGAATTAAATAAAATATAGCATATATGATTAAGGTTAATCTTCTCCTCATTTTCCAGCATTCTCATATTCTTTTCCTTTTACCTTCTTTTTTCTTTCAGCTTTCCCATTGAGAAAGAATATCACACAGGGGAAGAGGCGAAACTATTCAGAGCACATAAAATAGAAGCAGAGAGTGGGAGAAGGTGTGTGCCTTGATTCTAGTTTGTTCTTTCTGCTCCTATGAGTTGGCTGCAGAGAACAGACGTGGTCTTGTCATATGTGTTGGCAAAGGCAGCAAGTGAGGAAGGTGCCTTCCATTCTCCCTCAGCTCCCAGGCATTTCAGAGGGGGTCTCCCTGTTGAGCAACCTTGCCTGTGAGGTCAGTACTGTGAGGAAAAAGTTGACTTAAAGTGAACATTGCCGGACAAACTGGAAGTCAAGTAGAAGTTCCAGCCAGACCTGAGAGTATCTGAAGCACTATTAAAAACTGAAGTAAGAATATCAGTATCAGTGGAGGCATAGACTGGCTCTTTCAAAACAACTGCTGAGGGCCTGTGCTGGGACAACAGAATATGAGTTACAGGAGCCCTTGGCTTCTCATCAGTGGTAACAGTAGGTAGGGGCTGACGTCAATGCCACCTCAAAGCCACTAGTGTTAATAATCTTCCCAATAAATTTACATACTCTCTTAGACAGAAGGGAAAGAAAAACTCTGGATGATGAAAGAAATAACTCAGACACAGAATTTGAACTTTGAAATAGTTCTACATTTACCCCCAATGAGATCATGTTAATGATAAAGAGGTTGTTTTAAACTGGGAGGGTCTGTTGCCTTCAAGTGAGTGGGTTATTTAACTTCTCAGTGGCTTGGTTTCCTCTGAGTAAAATGAGGATCATTGCACCCATTTTCCAGGGAGTTTGATGGTAAGATTGGGTTTAGTGATGGAAAATAAACCTATTTTTTTTAATTTCCCCCATGTGGGAATCAAAATGAGTAATTCTTAACTTTGTGCTATGAGCATGATGAGGGAATATCATGAAAATGATAAAGCTTGATGGTGAGTGTGAATAGGAACAGTTTTTTTTGTTGTTCTCCCTACAGGCTGTGGAATAATAAGGCATGATGGAGAGAATTGATAGGAAGAGGTGTGTGAGGGTTAATAAGATTGAGAAGTCCAAATTAGGAAGAAGAAAAGAAAACTGGGGAAAAGCAGATGGTCAAAGGATAGCCCAAGCGTGAACGCAAGTATGTTTAGAGTAAGCATGATATGGGTACACATTCTATTTATAAATTCAATATTAATTTATTAGAAAAAGAATAACTTCCCACTGAAACACTTCAAAATTACAGGACACAAATAAGACCATCCCATTATATGCTATGAATCATTCTGTGCCCGTCTTCCACTAGAATTTTTACATAGTTAATAAACACTGTTCATATGATCCTTTTTTGATAACATTGCAGAAGAAGCATTTATGGCATCTTATAAAAATTTTTATAAACATTACTTTTAATGACTATAAAAAATGCTTACATAATGCTTGATAAGATAGTTTTATTATAATTGACTTTTATTTCTTTCAAAGACCTTCATTATTTGCAAACTGGCAGTCTTTTGATGTGTCAACTTGGCTAGGCTACCATCTCCAGTTACTCACTGCACACTAACCTAGAGTTGCTGTGAAGGTATTTTGTGGATGTAATTAAAGTCCATAATCAGTTGACAGGGAGAATATCCTGTATAATCAGGGTGGGCCTGACATAATCAGTTGATAGGTCTTAAAACAGAGCTGAAGCTTCCCCTATGGGACACACACTTTGCCTGTGCCCGGAGTTCCTGACAACCTGCCCTACAGATCTCAGACTTGCCCAGCCAGCCCCTGCAATCATATAAGCCAGCTCCTTGCAATATCTCTTAATAGCTACATCCTACTGGTTCTACTTTTCTAGCTGAAGCTTATAGGGAGGAAGTTCTATGTTTTAGAACAATATTGCCAAAGAATGTACTCTAAGGTGGAAAATAAATGCTACCAAGAGAAGCTCATCAGCCTAGTGAATGAATGGAGGGCATAGAAAAACAGCAACAAAAGCCTGGAAATTTGAAATCTGTCAGAAATAACTGTAAGTACTATATCTGAAATGTCAAAGGAACAGAAGTGCCAAGGTGATTGCTAACCACGCTAACCTAGCCTTGTTTTGTGGGAGATGAGGGAAGAGTAAGAAACAAGGGGGAAAAGGAAACAAGTTATAACTGACGGATATAAACAAATTCTTCAAATTCAGAGTGTCTGTAACCAAGAGCTGCGATTTTCCTCCGGCACTATAAAGCCTAGCAGTGCAGCCATGCTGATGTGCAAATTCAGCTGGAAAGGTTCCACACCCATCTGCAACTAGATCACACAGATTCCCTCTCCTCTCATGCAAGGTTCCTATTTCTGATGAAAGACAGAACATTTTGCCCCTGAAAATGCAAATAAACTTACCCCCACAGAGGCACCTGCTCACAAGTGATAAATGGAGGCCTTGAAGTGTTTCCTCTAGTGAATTACATATTAGAATTACACTTTCTATTTCTGGGAACTTCTCATTCTCACCTATTGCCTTGTTCAACATTTGCTGCCTCTGGCTGCAGAAACTGATTAGGAAGCAAGGCAAATTGGAGATTTGCAATGATACTGTATTGACTTTTTTCTTTTTTCTTTCCTTTTCTTTCTTTCTTTCTTTCTTTCTTTCTTTCTTTCTTTCTTTCTTTCTTCTCTCTCCCTCTCTCTCTCTCTCTCTCTCTCTCTGTGTGTGTGTGTGTGTGTGTGTGTGCGTGTGTGTGTCTTAATAAGGGAGACATAGCCAGCAGAGAAATGTGTAGTAGCACTCTATTTGATTGTAGTTAGGGTCATCTCTTGTTTTTTCTATTTCATAGTAGCAAACCATGAATACCCAATGCTTCTCAGTTACACTTAGCTAAAACACATCGGGTGTTATTCATTTTAAAAGCTTGAGGGATAGAAGCAACATTAGGCTGTAGGGACCTTGCCCTTTGTTTGATAGCCCTTACATGCCATCAGAAAGAATTCTCCAGGACAGGTATCATTATAGATGAGTACACTGAAGCTATAGAAATTAATATCCAAGGCAGAAACAGGATTTTATTGGAGACCTGCTCTCTTTTTGTTCTGCTGTGCTGCCACTGTAAGTAATACGTGTATCCTCTAAAAGTCACATTGAAATTAAATTCCATTTAGTAAATATACTTGTGGACTATCTACTGAAAATAATCATCTACTCTGGAAACTTCTTTTGTAGAACAAATATCATACGTATTGGCCTTACCCATCCCTTTTTCCATTTTTTTTCTTTTTAATTTTGAAGAAGATATAAAAGAATCTTTTCTTCCTAACATGTATTCTCTATTAGCTGTACTTCCTAGGGTTTGATAAATACAGGTAAAGAGACCATTTGCTGATGCTAAGTGAACGTGGTGCCCACAACTTGCATGTGCTGCAGAGAAGCATCTACAGAGGAGTAATTCCCTACCAGTAAGGATAGTTTGGTTAGATCTATGATGCATAGCCTACTTATACCAAATACATTATCTATGTAAGTAACTCTTCTCCGTCTGCTCCTCCTCCCACAATCCCAAGAAGAATTTTTTAAAAAACCTAAAAAAAACAAATGATGAGTATAAAAGACAATTTTAGAAATAACCATATGAATAGTCTTCTAATCTCATTATTTGATTAATAGTCTTCAGAACATGAGAAATCCCATCTACTTATACTCACCAGGTTTGCATAAAGATCAAAAGAGTACATATCAGGAAAACTCTTTATTTTAAAAAGAAGTGTTAGCTCAATAGAGATAAGATGGGAACAGATAATCATAATGAAATGTTGATATGTAAATATATTTTGTATATAATTAATGCAAGCCTAAATATCCGGCATATCTCCATGCAAGTTAAACTCAATATATACTTGACTTTTACTTATAGATACAGTATACACATTGTTTAGTGTAACAAACAATTGAAAGACCTATTTTGCATTTTGATGTTTTTGAAGTCTAGTTTCTATTTCAAACATTTAATTTCTGTTATGTGATGAAAAATAGCCCCCCTACAGAAAAATACTTTTGTTTTCTTTGTTCAAAACTGTATTTCACTTAGCCATAGAGTTCTGAGCTCTCAGTTGCCTTTGTTTTTTGTTTTGACTTTTGTTCTGACTGTGAGCAGATGAAAAGAGACCAGGAGGAGTGTAAAGCCCTCTTTGATACCTGAAGGATTCCTAAGGGTTCTTTTATTTGTTGATAGCTGGGATTTTCTCATTTACATCATTTCAGAGAACAAACCATGTAGCTGCCATATCGTATCTGTGTCTGGGTAACCTTTTGCGCTAGACTGCTGTGTATGGATTAACTCATGATGGTTATTGACTCAGACTTCTTACAGCATTCCTCTGAGCAGAAGGCAAAAATCAGACTCTTCCATTCCTTATACAAACAGCAAGCATCCAAGCCAATTTCTAGAATCACTAGGTTTTGATTATGTTAAGAAATATGTACATTTTCTTTCCTGAAGAAAACCTCTGAATTGCTAATAGTTCAGAAGAAGTTAGGCTGAAGGTATACTTGAACTCAGATAGCTTCCTCAGATATTTTCTAAGTAGGAAAATACAATTATTAGGAGAAGGTTTAAAGCCCTTGAAGTCTTCTGATACAGTGCAAAGATTATAATTTGCATATAAACAATTGGTACGATAATTATAATTTTTTCCTTTCAAGAAAGCAAATTAATGACTCCTAAGCGAAGTTTTAATCTAATTCTAACATTGGTTTGTGCTTGAATGTGGCAAAGCATAATTTCGTTAAGTATTTTTAATTCTGATCTTTTTTTATTTAACATATCATCCCCCACCCCCACCCTGCCCTGCTCCATCTAAGTCTCTAAATGAAAAAAGAGGAAAACCTTGTTACAGAAATGTAGTGAATTTGCACCTCCAATCTCAAATCTCACACCTTGGAAGGCCCCAATCTGCTGTTCATTTCACAGTGCTATGTGAAAAACTTCTTGAATGAAATATGGAAACTGAATTTTTAGACATGTTATAGGCAGAACATAGCTCTACTAACCAATGGATGGTATTGATTTTCATAAAGTAGGATTTATTCAAGAACATACTACTGGATACTAAGCTTGACCCTGTTTCACAAATAAAGATGACATAGGGTACTGACCCTGATTATTGTTATCCCTTGACATTTTTAAGCCCCCAAAGATCTTAATTAAATATGCAACATTTTAGGCAACATCGTGTAGTGAAGAGCATCATCTCTGCTATCGGAATAATAAGGTTTGAATCCTAAATTTATTACTTTCTATTTGACCTGGAGAAGGTTACAAACCTTTCCTAAGCCTCAGTTACCATGTCTGTGAAATGATACTATGAATCTCATTGAAGGAACTATTCTGAAGATATAAAGAGGAAATGAATTTAAATCTTTAGCACAATGCCTGGCACATTGTAATTATTGAAAAAGGGTTAGCATGTATTCATCCTGCTAACCTAGTGATAAAAATTAAATCAGTTGCAGATAAAGTCAATTTCTTGTTTCTAACACATGCAAATCAGTTTGAAGAGAGACAAACTTAATTATAATTATAGATTATTACATGAATGGTACTCATTATGCAGCAATAGAAAACTGACCAGAAAATTTTCATCAGAAGTAGGTCTCTAACGTAATAGAAACTTAAAAAGATGTAATATTGGCTTTGGTACTAAGTAGTGAGTGGGCAAAGGCTAGGCAAGTGTCAAGGAGGCTGTTGGTGAAGTTTGGGACAATGGCACACAAAATGTTAGCAGAAGCTGGAAAATAAGTGAAAAAATTATGATCAGAGGCTGAAAAAAATGGCGATCTGTATTTTTAGTAGTGAAACAATTGACAAAGCCATATCCTATGGTTACTTGGAAACCATAAAATGTGCTTAATGAACTTGTGAATCTAAGACCCCCAAGCTCAATATTGTAATTTTTTTTGGCTGCATGTATTAAAATACAAGAAGAGAAATCTGAACTAAGTTAGAATTTTTCTGTTTATTTGTGGTATTAATAGTAAATATAGAGGGCACAGGACGCAACTGACTCAAAAAGAAAACTGCATTTCCTTCAGTCTCTCCCACCAATAAGATTCTCAAAACGGACTCACAGTAAGAATTAAGTCAAGTGTAGCTTTAAGATCCTTTGTTGATACTGTAGAAACACTATGGGGGTACCAACTAGACCTCTTTGGCTACACAAAATGGTTTCTAAGAATCTTAAAGGCTTTATCCTCTTAACACTCTACTCCAAATAGAGAGAGGTTTATTTCAGAAATTATTACAGATATGGCTTCTGAGGTATGGAATAAACAACAGTTACAACAAACATATGAAGTGCACAACATTTTTAAGGGAGTAGTATCAGATTGAATTAAAATGCACAGAAAGTGTTAAAAATGAAAAGATGCCTATGCCTACAGTTTTCTATGACCATCAAGTAGCCTGAGAAGATACTCAGCTTCAAACACTGCTAATTTCTTTTGGAAAAAAAAATGTCCGTCTCACAGGATAGAGCCAAGAGTCACCAAACACACACACACACACACACACACACACACACAAAGTTTGAGAATCACACTATTGTGACCACAGGGATATCAACACGCATGGCACAAGCAAAGTCATGATAAATGATTATATATCTGGGCTTGCCAGTTGTCACTATGTGAACAAAAAGATTACACTTTTTACACTGTGAGTAAAAGGATCACATGAAAAGAGATCCTCAATTATTCCAGCCATCCCAACTAAGCCAGTCTTTAACCAAACTTGCCAGATGAATGCAGCTGCATAAGTAAAGCCATATGAGATCACCAGAAGAAACTTTTCCCTAACCCATAAAATGAAAAAAAAAAAAAAAAACAAAAACCTTTTTTTTTTTGGTCTAATCCTCTGAAGGATAAGTGTGGTTATGCAGCAGAGATAACCAATGCACTCACTACTGCCATAAATTCTAACACTAGTGACCTATCACACAGATACATGTCATTAGTCACTAGCTGCAAAGATTTTAGAATAAAAAGAACAAAACAATCCTAGTTCTTAAAAGAAAAAAAGAAAAAGGAAAAAGTTGAAAAGAGAGGAAAATGAAAGAAAAAGGGAAAAACTCATTTTTTTGTTACTCATGAGTATGATTGCTACAAATAACCCACGTAGCCTCTTCACTTTTTGTTTTAGATCATTTTTCTCAACTAAGGAGTGATAAAACATGTTCTGCTCATTTTGCATTTTTCTCATTTGCAGATTAAATGAAATAATATATACGAGCCACTCTGAAAAATATAAAACCTCCAGATTTCAGATGTTTGTAAATGTAGATAGTAGGAATTTCATTATTGGGAACATATTTTAAGCCCTTAGTCGAGCACATTATTCCCTAAGGATGTTTGGGAAGCCAGTTAGAATATATCTTGTTTGAAATGTAATGAGTCTTTTTACTGATAATGCAAGCAGATAATGTTTTTTCTTTTGCATTTTTCCAATAGTAATCAATTTGGAAAATTATACCTTTACGTTTCAAATAGAATGAGAAAGACTCTTGATCCGTATTTCTGAAATTCTAAGGCTTACAACTCAAGCGTGTATATTTTCACATTTGATTTGTGATAAGGAAATCTGTCCATCCATAATCAGTGGAAATTTATGTCACATTCTAAAAGTCACTAACAAAGAGATATGTAATGCTTTATTTCCCTGGCAAAACCCAAGACCCCTTAATAGATCACAATTATTTTCTTAGAAAAATACTATGACTTCTTTCAAATGTTTGTTACCAGTAATACCTTTCAAATAATCTCTTGAAATAGATTGATAACTACAAGATCCAATTCCCCTCTGTTTCTGATACCGTTGTTTATCACGGTATCCCAATCCCCCAATCGCCCAATCCCCCTCCCAGACTGGTGACCATTAATCTCTTCTTTCCAACAATACAATTCTTAGAAATGGCAAAGATTTTTCACCCTTCCCCTTCTTTTTCCCTCTCCCTCTGTTGATCCCTCTCCCTCCTCTTCCCAGTTCTCCTCCTCTTCTTCCTTTCTTCTTTTTAGTATTCTGAATATGTGTTCCTTTTTTCCCCTTCACAATCAGAATGCAAATAAATTCTATTAATATTTCCACAGATCATATGTTTCAGAACTTGAGCGATATTGGGTGTCAAAAAGACTGGAATCTATTCACTCTTCTCCATTGTATAAGAACTTTATGAATGACTAAAGGCAAAGGGCTGAGGTGAACTAGATTATAATACAAAGTAGATAGGCTAGATAAAGCCACGGAAGAATGTTGGTTTAGGAATTACATAATATTATGAAGACTTAACCACGTTCACTGCATACCACTGCAGGTACATGGTGATGATCCTTTCTTCCTTTCTTCTTTATTTTAGGTGCCATTTCATCAACAACTATTTCCACATATATTTGGCAGAAGACCCTATTTAGATCAGCATTTCAAAGATTAAAGTCAATTACCATTTCTCACAAATATTGATTACTTTTCTTGCTACATAAGCAAGCTATGACCACACATGCCCCCTACTTAAGTCAAAATATAGGGTATACAATGGGGGAACAACAAATGGCCAGCTCTAAAACTTAACTCATGCATTATAAACATTGCCTAAAACAAAATTTTATTTTCTTTGTCATGGATAAGTAATTTTACTAGGGATTAAATGATATTAGTGCATACTCTGTGGAATGCTCTTTAGTAATTAGCACTACAAAAGAAAGAATCTTTTTATTTATTCTGACAATAATAATAGCTAGCATTTATGTTCTAGGGGCCATCTGAAACACTTTACATGCACCATCCTTTCCAATCGCCCTTAGCACCCTAGGAAGTAGATATTACATTTTCCTCATTTTACAGAAAGTGAAATGAGGCTCAGAGAGATTGCAAACTTTGTGCAACTTGGAAAGTGAAACTAAGAATTTTGTACACTAGATTCTAAATGCTCAAATTTAACCATATCCATGATGATGAGAGTAGTTGCTGTCCAACATATACATTTGGAAAAAAAATTTTAATGTTTATTTATTTTTGAGAGAGATATAAAGCATGACAGGGGGAGGTGCAGAGAGGGTGGGAGACACAGAATCTGAAGCAGGCTCCAGGCTCTGAGCTGTCAGCACAGAGCCTGATGAGTGGCTTGAACCCATGAACTGTGAGATCATGAGCTAGCTGAAGTCCGACACTTAACTGACTGAGCCACCCAGGAGCCTCTAACAGATGCATTTGAAAAAAATCTAAATTATTATGTTTTATAGCAAATGAGTTTTGCCACCTTTTAAATTAAATTGTAAAATTACAACCAAACTAATTCTAAGTGCCTAACCTAATTTTAAAAACATTTAAATCAAAATCTATTTTAATTATTATGCCATATATGTAAATTATTCTACCAAACCTGGAAAGCAGTTTATTATCATATAAAAATTAAAATTTTGAATGGGTAAAGTTCTCTTTAAATTTTTGTTTGCATATTATACACACACACACACACACACACACACACACACATTAACCCAAGTATTGTTTAAAAATTATTGTCTGAACTAAATTATGTTTTTGGGGAAGTTCACAATACAATAATATTGGACTGTAGGGATATGTAAGTATTCAAAAGGAAATTTCCATATTTGTACAATGAAAGTAAATATTAAATACATCAATGAATATTTGGTAAATTATTCCAGGAAATGTTAATTTGAAGGAAAATATATAGTATAACTCAATGAAAGGTAAGCAAAGGGGGAAAAATCACTCTCCTTTGTTAAAATTCTTACTTCGATCTTCTGATATTTGCCATATTACTGGAACTGGTGAAATGACAGTAATCCTTATAGTGCCCGTATGTCACATCTCCCCCATGCCTGTCCTTCCTTGTCTTCTACCCTGCATTAGTTATAAACTGTTTACCCCACTAGATGTGAAGCTCCTTTTCTGACACAGACAATGTAAGGTCAATTCTTTTTATTCCCATGCTTCTTCACACTGAAGAAAACACTATGTAAGAGCAAGATTCAATTTTTAATGGGGGCATAGATGCTTTAATCTGAGGCTTTTTTAAAAGATTATAAAATTGGAGAAGATGAATTGAATATCAAAAGGAAATAATAAATCCTTTTAAAAATAGCTTATGTAATAGACTGAATAGTCACAGCATGCCAAAATTAATTTGCAATACATGCATGCATCTGTGATGAAAAGGTTTTAGAAGCACTGAAGTGCTCCTAATCTCAATAGCCAGGTGGCAGGAGTAGAATGGGTGGGTAGCCACTCAGGAAGCTCATGGTAAAAGCTATTTACCAACTAGGATAGAAGGAGTTTAATATTTTAACAAATGGCATGACTGTATCAATCCTACCAGTGAATATCAGCTCTGAGTACATAATGTGCTTTCTGAATCGCTAAGAGCCTTTTAAATGATTATAGTTAAAAGTAAATTGTCTAAAGGATCATTCCATCTAGCTTAATCTTTTATCGACTGTTTGTCTTTCAAAATAATATGTAAAAGAAACATTACAAATATCAAAACATTTGAATTACAATGTGCATTGCATTAATTTTAGCACATTTGCCAATTCGTACCATGCAGATTTCACGTATTCTATTTGCAATATCCAAAGGATCGCTCACTGAAGTTCTATCTGAGAAGCAGCAATACCACTCATGAGCAGAATAAAAATTGTCAATAGAATTAATGGCAAATTCATTTTTCAACCATTTCCCATATTTTTCCTCTTTTCAGTAAGTGTTATGCAATATTAAAGAACATATGTTTGCAATAGTGTAAAAATATATAAAACAAACTCTTGTTCACTTCACACCCATATCAGTTTTGATAAGGATCTACTCAAATTAAAATAAATAGCAATTTTTTTATGGTGCTACCTCTATTAAGCTCTGCATGAATAATTGGGGTGTTAGCTCAAAAAGTTTAGCATTCAGCAAGGAAAAGGAAAGTCAAACACACTTAAATCTAAAGTCCAAAGCAAATTTGAAGAAAGAAGAGATATCAGAAGGTAACATATGACTCACTGAGAAATGAAAAGGACATAGATTAAGAAAGTTGGCGAGTGTTCAATGATACAGACGTAGAACATCAGAAGCCAAAAGTATGAATGGAAATCAAATGTCAGAAACCACTTAAAAACATTAATCAGGATTTCCAGGAAAAAAATGTTGATATCAACTGTCTAACCTTCCCCAACTCTATTAGAAGACTTCTGAAGAAGCCCAAGGGAATATAAGATAAAAAGGAATCATTCACATGACTAAATCTTCCAGAATTTTGCTTGGATACTAGATTCTGTAAGACATGATTGAGAGAAGATCCGAGAAGCCCCTCTCAAGTCATCCTCTCTGGAATTTCAGTGATAATGAGAACAACATAAATTATGAAGACAAGGAGAAAATACTAAAAATAGAAAACAGTGACTATGATGTTAATCAAAAGAAAGGAGAGTGAAAAAGAAACACAATGACACTTGGATGGTGATATAAGGAAAGATTAAAACAGAAGAAAACCACAGAGAATTAAAATATTCATAAGCAATAAAATCAGAGCCATCCATGCTCTGAATATAGACAGTAGAACATATGATTTAGTGCACAAATGTGATGACCCCACCAGTCAGAGATGAAACTTCTAAGAGAGATTATTTGATAAGGAAGACAGAAAAGAGAAATCTAATATATGGCAATTAGACTTCCTGAAGAAGAGGATAAATTATAAACAAGCAATAACCAAAAACATAACAAAATGAAACATTCCAGAATGGAGGGAAGATTTGTTGTATCACCTACCCTGAAACATTAGGAAAAGAGGCCCACAGTAATAAAGCAAAGTCCATAAGATACAGCAGGTGTCAGTGGTGACCAGGAAACCTAGAGACTCGAGGGTGTGTGGATGGGTGGTGGGGGCACATCAAACAAAATGAGAAGATTAAAATGAACTCAAGAGTTGTAACATTATAGTATAAATACCTAATAATTAGTGCTGTAATACTTAGAATTTACATACATATTCTACATAATACACAGAATTTAATATGTGAAATTTGTTCATAAAACAATCCTAAATTCATATTTCATTTTCATTAAAAAATTTATTTCATTTCATTAAAAAAATGTAATGTGAAACAATGAATGTTCATACACAGAGTCAAATATCACAGATTTAACAACAAAGCAATAATAATGTAAATGTTTGCTGAAAGGAGGTGGTTTTTATTACAATGTTTAGAAGTTAACTTTAAACTTATAAAATCTTAGGGCACCTGGGTGGCTCAGTTGGTTAGGTCTCCGACTTTGGCTCAGGTCATGATCCCACAGTTCACAAGTTCAAGCCCTGCAACGTGTTCTGTGCTGACTACTTAGAACCTGCAGCCTGCATCAGAATCTGTGTCTTCCTCTCTCTCTGCCCCTCCCCTGCTTGTCCTCTTTCTGTCTCTCACTCACTCTCAAAAATAAACATTAAAAAGTAATAAATTTATAAAATATTTTTTAAAAATTTTAACATATAGGGGCGCCTGGGTGGCGCAGTCGGTTAAGCGTCCGACTTCAGCCAGGTCACGATCTCGCGGTCCGTGAGTTCGAGCCCCGCGTCGGGCTCTGGGCTGATGGCTCAGAGCCTGGAGCCTGTTTCCGATTCTGTGTCTCCCTCTCTCTCTGCCCCTCCCCCGTTCATGCTCTGTCTCTCTCTGTCCCAAAAATAAATAAACGTTGAAAAAAAAAATTAAAAAAAAAATTTAACATATATATGTGTATATATATATATATATATATATTTTTTTTTTTTTTGAGAGAGAGAGACAGAGAGAGAGAACAAGTGGGGAAGGGGCAGAGAGAGAGAAACAGAGGATCGGAAGAACACTTGGCACTATGAGCACAGAGCTCAATGTGGGGCCTCAACCCATGAACCGTGAGATCATGACCTGAACTAAAATCAAGTGTCAGCTGCTTAACTGACTGAGCCACCCAGGAGTCCCATTAAATTTATAAAATTTTAAAGATGTTAAATATAAGTATTTAAAATAGGATGTATACTTTTCAATTCATAGACGATAAAAAAAAGACATGAGTCCACTTATCAAAACATTTTTAAAAAAATTTTTTTAAATGTTTATTTATTTTTGAGAGAGACAGAGACAGAATGTGAGTGGGTTGAGGCATAGAGAGAGGGAGGCACAGAATCTGAAGCAGGCTCCAGGCTTGGAGCTGTCAGCACAGAGCCTGACGTGGGGCTCGAACTCACGAGCTATTCGATCATGACCTGAGCCGAAGTCGGATGCTAAACCCACTGAGCCACTCAGGCTCCCCCTACATATCAAAACATTTTTAAAAAAGGAAACAAACAACCAAAAATGAATCCTTGATAATGAACAATTTGATGTTATGAAAATAAAATCAGATGAGTCAAATGCCACTATTTAAAAAATGACATTACTTCCTTGCTGCAAAATCCCAAAAGATGTTTTCTAGCCCCATGATTGTTGGCAATCTTTAAAATTTTTAACAGTAATACCCAAATATCTATCAGAAAACTTGTCCTAATATACATGCCTGTAAGCAATTTTATAAACTATTCTTGTCACTCTGTTAAAGCTCAGACACCATCCAGATTCTAATATTGCCATTTTCTTATGTGACATCTCTCTCAATTTGCAATGTGTTGATACCTATTGATGTAAATATTTTGAGAGATCTATTAGACCGCGGTATTCATTTCTTTCTTTATAAATAAACTACTAATGCTCTTTGGCCGTATTTCTATTGGGATGCTTGTTTTTCCTCCAGATATGAGTGTAATTTATAATATATTATGTAGAACATATATGTACAAATATTATTCTTTTTCTTGTTTGTATTGTAAAGTATATTTTTCTAAGTTTGCCATTTACTTTGAATTTTATAGTATTCATTGATATGCCAATTTTTTTTCATTTTTTAATGTAGCTATCTACTATACCACTAATTTATTGTATCTTCATTAAGGATAGACTTTTGAATGTTTTCACCACTTGGAGATCAAATAAATATTTTCTTATAGCTGTTCTATTCAATTATTCAGTCTACACAAAATTTATTTTGCCATAATATCTGAGGTAGGTATTAACTTCCTTTTCCAAGTAGATCGTGATTATCCTAGGGCCATTTATTAGTTTATACCCTAATGTCTCCACATGGTTAGCACTAAATATTCTTATAGCAGAAGGCTTTGGGAAGATTATGATTTACTATAGATCATGGATTACACAGGGGGTGGACATATTGCACAGCCCCAAGGTTTAGTCCTCAACTTCGCTTTAATACATGTTTATATCAGTGATCACATGTAGTCTTATGGTTTTAAATATCATGTCTGATGATCCCCAAATGAATGACTCCCAACAATACCAGACTCATTCCTAACTCTCTCCTTATGTGTGTGTGTAAATTAATGTATTATATTGCATTCATTTATCAAAAATAAATATAGAGCTATTTTTATCTGCTTCCACGACATCTCTACTGGGACATCTATCTTTTTTCTTACTTGGCCATATCAATTGCATCTCTTTACTTCCAGTTGTACATGCCCCAGACCTTAGCATGATTATCAACCGCTCATTCTTCTATACCCCACATCTTATACCTCAGCAAACCAAAATACTTTTTAAAGATCTCAAGAACCTGGGTCTCTTTGTACTTTCTCTACAGCAACTGGCCTAGTGGAAACCACCATTACTTTGGGCCTCGAATATTGCATTTGGCTCCTAGCCCAGAGCCTCTCTACTTCCACTATTGTACTTTCTCCCCAACTCTGCAGTACTTTTCCTCACAGAAGCCAGATTGAAAGATGTGAAACATAAGTCAGATTGATACCGTATCCTCTCTTCCAAAATTTCCAACAGTATACCACCTTAATGAGCGAAGTCCAACTTTCCTAGTATGCCCCAGCACATTTGAGATCTGTCCCTCCCTAGCCCCATCAGTCATCATTCCATTGGTCTTCTCACTATCTATCCCTCTAATACTGCAGAGCCTTAGTTACCATTTCCTCTTTGAAGATTTTCCCTCAAGCCAAGTAGCTGTTCTTTCATTTACTTGAAATCTCTGCTCAGATTTCACCATATTAGAGAAGTCGGCCTAATCATCCCTTATAAAATAGTCCACCCTCCCCAACAATCCTGACTGATTTCTCTGTTAGTTTGCCTTTGTTTGTTTTTTCCATAGCACTTACCACCAGGCTATTATATATCCAGTTCATTGCTCATTTCCTTCTCCTTTCACTAGATTGCAAGGTCTGTGAACACACAGACTCAGTTTTGTTCATGTTGCCATATGCTACAGCAGAGACTGGAACAAAGTAGGAATTCAATATATTTGTTGAATGAATAAACGATTGAATAAATGAAGGACAAACTGACTCACTAAGATCTGTTTGATCCTATTTTTGTTCCATTTCTTTTTTAACTGGTGTGCATATTGGGAGAAAGTTGATGATTCTTAAGTGTGTTTTATTGTCACATACTCAAGTGTTATTCCTTATTATGTGTTAAAGGGCTGCATTATAACCTTCTTAAGTCTTACCTGTTTAACTATTTTAAAGTTTTCTGATTTAGAGTGTAGTGGGAGGGGACATTTTTTTCCTGATTTATGAATAGTATTTGTTTAGAGTAATTATATTTCAATAATGATACGTTTTAAAATATTCATTTTTCACCAATTTTGTCATATTGACTTTCTGGGAATTTATAATATACAAGGTTATTTTCTTGCTGGGCTCTAATTGCCTATTATACCATAGAACATGTTTCTACTAATTGTACTGGGACCACCTATTACACATTTTATGCTTAATAATATGTTCAAATTCCCAATAGAACAGCATACGAATGAAAAAGAAGAAATATCTTGAGACAATCACAATCTATGGTTACCTGGTGTTTTTAAGTTGAAAAGTAACTGAAAGCTGTAACAGAAATAATGTCTTTTAGAAAGAAGGGCTTTAAATTTCAGCTACAATGAAAGAACAATAATTCCAAGGAACCAATAGAAGTTGTAATCTATTCAGTATTTAAAACTCATATTTTCTAAATAAGATCATTGTCACATGCATTTATTATCTTAAATGGGCTCTCTCAAGAAAGCATTGAATTTATATTTATGAAGACATTTATTACACACTAAATGCCAAGTAAAGATTATAAAAAATATCTTTATTGAAGTCTAACAGCAATGAAAGACATTTTCCATTAGTAGTATAATTAGCTCATAATTATGTAGGCAATAAATGCATAATTAGTTTTTTTATTCTTAATATATTAATATTGTATACAATATTGGCCATGGAAATGTAAATAATATTGACAAATTAAATCACCATTTCCCTGTGTACTGAATATCAATTTAATTGAATGAACAGATCTTTTTAAAACATGGAGAAGTTTAAGAATTCTTCCACCACAAACCTACATAGAACTCTTGTTCCTTGTAGATCTGAAGATACATTATACTTTCCTATATTTGAGTAGGTGGGTGTGGAGGATAATATCTAGGCTATGCAAATCAACATTAGAGATAGGGCTTATAATCCTTTTCATTTGCTCCTCAGTTCATTTCAAATATTAACAGGGCTCTTTAGTTGTATACTATAAGCTGGCTTATTGTTTGTCTCCCAAAATGTAATAATAATGTCTCATTAAGTAAATAAATACCTCCCCCTAAAAATAACCAACTTATAAAGTATGAGATGGATTTCTTAAATGTTAAAAAATGACTTACACTACAGATATTCAGGTCATCACAGTTTTATATTTTCCTTACTTTGGGGGCAGTAGCAAGGACCAGCATGCCTGAGGTTGAAACTGTAACACAATCAATATTTCAAGATTATTTTATTATTTTTCTTAATATTTTAAATCTTTATTTATATTTGAGAAAGAGAGAGACAGAGTGTGAGCAGGGGAGGGGCAGAGAGAGAGGGCAACACAAAATCCGAAGCAGATTCCAGGCTCTGGCTGTCAGCACAGAGCCTGAAACAGGGCTCGAACCCACGAAACGTGAGTTCATGACTGAAGCCAAAGTTGGACGCTCAACCGACTAAGCCACCCAGGCGCCCCTCGAGATTATTTTAAAATAGAAAGTATGCTTACTGTACTTTTGTTAGTGATAATTAAAAACTGGAAAGAATGAAAGTGTCCTATTATAGCAAATAGTTATATGTTATTATTATATATCCTATTATGGTATATTATAAAACGTTTAAAGTAAGGATTTCAAGGCATTTTTAAAATTTGGGAAAATGTTCACTATGAAATTTTCCCGAGTATATTAAAAAAAATTAAACAAAGAGAGGCACCTGGGTGGGTTAGTCATTAAGCTTCTGACTCTTGATTTCAGCTCAGGTCATGATCTCACAGTTTGTGGGATCAAGTCCCCTATTGGACTCTGGACTGACAGCAAGGACCTGAGTGGGATTCTCTCTCTCTTCTCTTTTTGCCCCTCCCCTGACTGTTTACTCCCCCTCTCTCTCTTTTTCTCTCAAAATAAATAAACTTAAAAAAATAAATAAAACACAGAAAATATATGTAGAGCTTAATGAAATATTATGAAGTGACCATCCTTGTAATGGTAACCCAGGTCAAGAACTTTGCCAGTCCCCAGAAGTCTTGTCCAAGACTTCACAATTCAGTCACAACTCCCTCCTTCCCTGAAAACTTGAGTGCTCTCCTGACATTCATAGCAATTGTTTCTTTATGAGTTTTTCTAGTTCTAATATCAAAGAATACTTCCCTAGACACCAAAGTTTAATCTTGTTAAATTTTTAAAAATGTGATGTGTCTTTTAATTCACTGTTTAAATCTGAAGATCCTCACGTTATCTTGTACTTTTCTGGGGCATTTGGGTCTCCCACAATCTAGATCTTGCTGATTTCATAATTATGGGGCCGTTCAACATTCGTCTTCTGTTCTTCCTGAGAATGGGCAGCTGAATCCAGAGACTTGATTAAACTTAGTTTTTAATCACTGTCAAGGCTACAGATGATGCTTTCTTTCTTCAAGAAGTGTATTATGTCTGCTTGCTTGACGATGTTCAAACTGCTGATATTCAATGCCTGGAATCATTAATTTTTTGAGTGTTGCAAAATGGTGACATTCTAAATCTAACTTTCTTTATGAGTTGGAATAATTCTGTAAATAAAAGTTTTTATTCTCCTACTATTAGGGTACCAAGTGTTATAGTTCATATAGTAAAGGTAAGATAAAGATAGTTTTTCCCCCATTATTCATTATTTAAAAAAAATCAGTTCCTTTTTGTCCTCCAAAGGTGACTATGCTTTTTCTTCTTTTTTTTTTTTTCTTTTTAGTAAACTTTTTATCTTGAGGTAATTGTAGATTCATATGCAGTTTTAAGAAACAATACAGAGAAGCTCCAGGTATGCTTATGCGGTTTTTCCCAATGGTATCATCTTGCAAAACTACAATGCAATATTACAAGCAGTGTATTTATACCCATAGAGTCAAGGTACGAAACATGTCCATCACCCCAAGAGTCCTTCTTGTTTCACTTTTAAAGTCCCGGTCACTTCTCTTACACTTCCAGCCTCTCTATAAACTCAATGATCAATCTGTTCATCATTTCTATAATTTGTCATTTCAAGAATTTCATAGAAATGTAATCACACAATAAATAATCTTTTGGAATTGACCTTTTCCATTCAGCATAATTCTCTGGACATAGCAGTTGTTGTGTGCATCAATAGTCCATTTCCTTTTATTTCTGAATAGTATTCCACATTATGGATGTACAATTTAACACTTTATGTGTTGAAGAACATCTGAGTTGATTCCAGTTTTTAGGTATTACTAAGTTGTTACATAAAAAAATATTCCCCAACTACTAAATATGTATAAGCCAGTCTTATAAGATCAAAGTGCATCTTTTATTACATTTCAGAATTTTAATGAATATTAGGTATTAAATTTCATATCCTATTAGTGGAAAAAAACAATATACTATATTTTTAAAATTACAATTATTTTGAGATAATTGTAGATTCACACGCAGTTGTAACAAATAACAGACATCTAGTGTACTATTTTTCCAGCTCCCTCCAGTGGTATATTTGAATAAGGACATGAAATGAATGTGTACAGGTTTTATGTAACACACATCTTTATTTTTCTGGATAAAACCCTAAAAGTACAATAGGTGGGTTGTATGGTAGTTTCATATAGATTTTTAAGAAATGCCAAACTGTTCTCTGGCATGGTTGTATCATTTTACATTACTATCCGTTGTGTGAGAGATTCAGTGTCTCCATATCCTCACCACCATTTTGTGTTGTCACTAATTGTAATTTAAGCATTCTTTTTTTTTTATTTTTTTTAATTTTTTTTTTTTCAATGTTTATTTATTTTTGGGACAGAGAGAGACAGAGCATGAACGGGGGAGGGGCAGAGTGAGAGGGAGACACAGAATCGGAAACAGGCTCCAGGCTCCGAGCCATCAGCCCGGAGCCTGACGCGGGGCTCGAACTCACGGACCGCGAGATCGTGACCTGGCTGAAGTCGGACGCTTAACCGACTGCGCCACCCAGGCGCCCCTAATTTAAGCATTCTTAAAAGTATGAAGAAACATTTCATTGGGATTTTAATTTGCATTTTACTAATAGCTGATCATATTGAACATATTTCATTTGCTTATTTGTAATCTGTGTGTCTTTTGTGGTGAAATGCCTCCTAATGTTTTGCTCATGATCTAATTTGATTGTTTGCTCTTTTACTGTTAGTTTTAAGAGTTCTTTATATATTCTAGATACTAGTCCTTTGTCAGATATATGGTGTGAATATTTTCTCTCCTATTCTGTAGCTTGTTCTATCATACCCTTAATAAGGCACTTTACAGGCAAAGGTTTAATTATTATAAGGTCTAATTTGTTATTTTTTTCCTTTTATAGATCATGTTTTTGTGTCAAGTCAAAGAATTTTTTGTGTAGAGTTCTTTTCAAAGGACCCTTTCATTGTTTTTTCATTTTTTTTTCTGTCTTCAACTTTATTGATTTCTGTTTCTATTTATTTTCTTTTATTTTTCCTTTTGGCACAAAAGGGCACAGTTTATTGCACAGAAATTATTCTTCAATAAAGATAAAAAAATTCAAAAGGAGTCACTCAACTTCTACCTCTTGGTCTTTGTTTATAAGGAAAGAGCAACACTGACTGTAGTTTCTTTTTTTTTTTTTTTTTTTTTTTTTAATTTTTTTTTCAACGTTTATTTATTTTTGGGACAGAGAGAGACAGAGCATGAACGGGAGAGGGGCAGAGAGAGAGAGAGGGAGACACAGAATCGGAAACAGGCTCCAGGCTCTGAGCCATCAGCCCAGAGCCTGACGCGGGGCTCAAACTCACGGACCGCGAGATCGTGACCTGGCTGAAGTCGGACGCTTAACCGACTGCGCCACCCAGGCGCCCCGTGTAGTTTCAAAATATATATGAGTTCTTGCAAGATAGGACTCCAACACTTCTCTGTTTTCTCTGTGTACAACTAAATCTTTAGTAGGCCATTATATTGTTCCATCAGGAAAGTTGAGACCACGGGCATGAGTCCAATGATGCTCTTCTTTCGGTATGAAATGTAATCCTTTTTTATACACACACACACAAAATACAAAAACATTTGTTACAATTGGTGAATTTACACATAACATTGACAAACAGTGATCATCCAAAGTCCATAGTTGTACATTCAATGAGTTTGAAGAAATGTAAACAACACACCCATTGTTATAGTATTATACAGATTTTTTTTCCTGTCCTAAAAATTCTCTCTGTTCTGATTATTTATCACTTTGCACAATTCCTTGCAGCGACCACTAATCTTTTTATTGTCTCCATAGTTTTGCCTTTTCCAGAATCTTTTCCAGAATGTTGGAATCATACAGCATGTAGCTTTTTAAGATTAGCTTCTTTCACTTATTAATATTCATTTAAGATTCCTCCATGTCTTTTCATGGTTTAATAGCTTATGTATTCTTAGCACTAAATAGTATTTCACTGTCTAGATATACCACATTTTATTTATCCATTCACCTACCAAAGGACATCTTTGTTGCTTCCAAGTGTTGTTGATTATTAGTCGAGCTAATCACTACCACAATGTGGTGGTGGAAGTCCTAACTCTCCCCTGGTCTCTTCTGATACCATGCCAGCTGGGAGGGAGAAAGAAACATAATTACTGTTGGGTAAGAGGGTAAGTCCATGTTGCCTACATGATCTCCATTGCCACTGTGGTCTAGAGGGCCTGTTACCTGCTGACAGTTAAGTCCTGGCTCCGTACTTTACTTTCTTTGACACTACCCTGCTGGGGCTGTTGAGGTTTCATTACAGGTGCAAGAAGACAGAAGTCTAACCTCCCCACTCACTCTTTTTGCAATGGGGTGGGAGTAGGGCCATGTTTTTTTCTGTGGTTGGATGCCATAGAGCATTTATCTTCTAAAGGTTTTAGGTTTTCCTAAATTATCTCTTTCCTGGTCCCATGGCTAGAAAGAGCTGATTTTACTGGGGCTTTTATTTTTTGTTCTATGTATATAGCATTTCTGAGTTACCAGCTTCTTCACCTTCAAGTTTGGGATATAAGAGACAAAAAGAAACTCAGGAAACTCATCACCGTATTGTTCCTTGAATCCAAATTCCCTACCTGGTGTGCTTTCTTCCTTCCAGTTTCCAAAGTCTTCTTACATTTATTTTACAGATAATGTCCATTATTTTTAGTTGTAATTAATAGAAAGGAATAGAACTATTCCATTTTCTTAGAAGTCTCTTTTTTAAAGCTATACTATGATTGATTTAACAATGTTTGATGGATTTCAATCAGTTGCATTTTTTATCTTTAATGAAGTTCAAATGGTTTCAATTTCAATTATTAGGAGACTTGTTAAGTGTATACTGACTTATTTTAACATGACTTTAAAAGTTTGCTAGATCTGTGCCATTTGGTATAATTATACTCTCTCTTTTAGTCTTAAATCTATTAATAACTGTATTTCATGTTCACCACAAGTTTTATGTCAATTTTTCTCAAATAATTTGATCATTTGATGCTTACTCTCTATTAGATTTTTCAAAAAAAGTTTTATTGGAACAATATTTTCCAGGTTCTTGCATGTTGATAACATTTAACAATGTTCTTTATCATTGAATGTCAAGATAGGTAAATACAAAACTCTTAGCTCACATTTTCTTCTATCACCTTAAGTATGTATAGCTTTTCTCATAGAATATAACATTGTTTTTGAATTTTTTTATGATAATCAATTTTTTCCTTAAGTTCATTTTCTTTTTCTCTCTGCATAGTGATTTTCTTCTTTTATCCTTTATTTTTTCCTTTCCTTTTATCCTTTAGAGTCTAGTGATTTTAATATAATTCTTTTGGTGTTTGTTGTTTTGAGTTATTAACCTTAGGCACATGATGTACTTTTCTATTTTGTGTGCTATTATTCATACATTGGATTTATCCTTTCCTCTCTTCAGTATTTGCCTCTTTATTTTAAATACCTTAATTTTTTTTATCTTCTCTTGAAAATTTAAACATTTTAATTTCTTTTTATCTTGCATTTATCTTAATGCATTATTTGTTGGATTTATTTGCTTTTGTGGCCCTCCTATGTTTATGAAGTGATTTTTTTTTTGTTTTGAACTCTAATGCTTTTCTGAGTATTGTCTAATTTCTTTTGTTTTTTCTAACTCTGACTTATAGTGTTATTTCATGTTGTGTGTGTGTTTGTCAAGTTTATCTCTTTTACTTGTTTATTTTTGAGGAAAGTAGTCACATGATGTTACATTTGTTTCAGGTATATCCCATAGTAATAACGTATACTATTAACATAACATAGTAATAACAACCGCACATTACTATGCTCACCATGATTGTAACTACCACTTGTTACCATGCAATGCTATTACAATACCACTGACTATTTTCTCTATGCTGTCCTTTTTATTCCTGTGACTCATTCATTCTGTATGTAACTGGAAGTTGGAATCTCCCACTCTTGTATATTTTCATCTTAATGTTTGACTCATTTGGAACAGGAGGCTGTAGTATTATATGGTTTTGTGGGCTGATCTGTTACGTGGCGATTTGGGAAGATTCTTCAACTTTTAAGAGGGAAAAGTGGTCAGGATATTTTTTCCTAACTTACTACTATTCTCTCCTCCGTTACTTTTCAGTAGCATTCAAGAATATGGCAGTTCACTTTCTGAGCTTTCCTGGCTCTCCTTTAACCTCACTTTTATCTGAAACTCCCTTTTCTTCATTTCTATTTTCCTTGTCCTGCTCAATTATCCCTCTCTTACATAACCAATTTCACCAAGCGAAAGAAGAGAAAATAAGATTAGCATAGGGATCATTCCAATCCTAACAGGTCTTTTCCTAAGAGAGGAATTATCTGTGAGATGAGGGCAAATGTGGGGTAGGGTTTCAGTGGGTGTGGAAGAGATGGTGATTTTTTTTTTTTACAAAATATGGAAAAACCCAGCATTATCATAATTAGTATGTTACCTTATACATTTGTGGAAATAAAAATCTCACAATAAGAATATTTCACACAGTAACTTAAATATATTTTAACACATTAAAATTCAAAGCTGCAGGAATCAAAAAAACACCCTGAAGTATGAACCAAGAAAGGAGAATGAGACTGTATGGATTATCTTGCAGGCTAACTGTAGAAAAAGAATTTCAATTTCCTCAATATTTCACAATGGAGGTGAACAACACTGCATATATTATGCATGGTTCAGGGTTATAATAAATTGAAGGAAAGGGGTTTTTGTCAAAGAGCAAGACAGTAAAGGATTAGGAACCACTTCACAGTGAATGTGAGGTGAAATTAACAGAAAGCAGAGACTAGTCTAAAAAAATCAACTCCAATTTTGGTACGTTTTTTCCAGAATGGAAAATTGTTTGCAGTTTTGAAAGGTTAAAAGCACCAAACTAAAAAGGAATTCATAGCTTAATATATGAAGGGGTAGTAAATTGGCACCTAAACATTTCATGAGTTTTATATATATTCAATAATTTTAAAGGAATTTGCTGATTAAAAAAAAAAAACTTCTTTTCCAGAAATTTTAAAGTAGGTTAAATATTAGAAAACTGTAGATAAAAAATAATTTTTAAATGATTAAAAGTATAAATACTGGAACCAAGCAGAATATCTAGCAAAAGTTTAAATTGCATTATAAAATTGAATATCTCTCAAACTGGTAAAAAGTGCAAATATTGAACAAGTGGGTAGACATTTGGTTAAAATAAGATAAGTAAATATGAATAATTTACTCTTCTGATGAGATTACTAGATTGATAGACCCTACCAAAAATGCCAAGTACACCGTGTCTTGATTTTATCTAAGTATGACAATGTCTGATATGTTAATTTCCTGGAAATAGGTGTATACCTTGTGGAAATGGTAGTGCACAGCTGGTTCAAGAATTATATACAGCTGGAGTTGATTAATAACTTTGCAGCACTTTAAAGGGAGGCATTGGGTGTCTCTTTATTAACGATTTCAAAGAAATTATAGAAGGAAAGTTTATCAGATTTTCAGTTGATAGAAGGTAAAATGATAGGACAGTTCACATAACTAACTCACATACAAGCATACTAATGTGCTTTTCCGTAAACAGGAAAATACAAATTAATAGTATAAACATTAAATTTCAAAACAGCATGAATAGAGAATAGGAGAGACCTAGCAGCCAGTAGAGGTTTTAGGTGAGCAAGAACTTGATAAGAATCAATATTATGATCCAGATTTTAAAACTGACTATCGATAGTGTCCAGTAATGAGAGAGAGGCAGCACCATAGACTCCACTGGCTAGACACATTCTGGGATGTTATGTTTAGATTAGGGATATGTCAAAAGAGGGATTACAAAAGCTAATATGTACCAAAAGAAAACAACCAAAATAGTGAGATTCTGAATATCATGCAATACAAGAAATGGTTGGCAGAATACTTGGTGCTATTTAACACATCTGGATATAGCAGCTGGTATATGCTATGGTCCAGAACAGAGGTTGGCAAACACACCCACGGGCTCAATCCAACTGTTTTGTAAAGTTTTCTTGAAATACAGTCATTCCTGTTTGTTTATGTATTATCTGTAGCTGCTATTGCATTACAATGATAGAGTTCAGTTACTACTGGGACCACATGACCACATAGCCTAAAACATTTACTTTCTGGTCTTTCACAGAAAATTATTTGCCAACTCTTTGGGTAGGAAAAAAAAGTATAATGGGATACAAGATTGCTGTATTCAAATATGTATGTTTGAGGACTATCTTTATATGTAAAAATGTATTCATTTACTTCAAAAACCACACATGATGGATATACCTGCTAGGTATCAGAATGCTGATCAATACTGTGATTCCTCTGTGGTCTCTATGGGAGAGAGGATCTGTTTGCTATGAATACAAGATGAATGAGCCAGGTAGAAACTCTGCTTTCACAGAGTTAACATCCTGACAGGGGACACCTATTATTAAATAAATAATTACGTAATCAAGCACAATTTTGGTAAGTTCTATTACGGCAAAATAGAAAGTGCTAAAACAAGCATGCATTTCATTTATTCAAAGGTATATTTTTCTGCTTACATTTTTAACATCTCTGAAATAGAAATATATATTTCAGACAATTCTGTCACCCTATAAAATGGTATATAATTGGGGGAGTTGTAGATTGGTTGGGAAATGATAACTGGGAAGTTTATCTTTAAAAGTAGTATTTAAGCTGAACAAATAAGATTTTCATTACCCAGGAGGCCAAAGGAGAATGACAGTGGATTTAGGCAGAGTTAGAATTAGCTGAGGAATTGTATCAAAACTATGATGATTAGTGGTTGTTGATTTATTTTTTCCTCTTTGTCTTATCTTGACACACTCAGGGGAAAGATGCATGGCAGTGATGCCTAAGACTGTTGACTTTACACTCTATAGGACCAAACTCTAGTAAAAATTATAATTACACATATAAAGGATGTTATCAATTGTCAGAGTTAAATTAATGTTAGCAATTAATTTTTAAGTAGATAGTTTTTATGTAGAAGATGGTTTATCTAAAAACACCCAAAGAACTTTTAAGCAAATGAAACAGTAATGATATTTAACCCTTCTATAGCAGTTACTGTGTCAAGACCTGTTACAAGTGTTTAAGAGATACGCTTTTTAGGTGGCTTGCTCATGACCACCTGAAGTGAGTGGTGGGTCTGAAGTGTAAACCTAAGTTGTCTGACAAGAAGTTACACTCTTCAGCGCTCTGTTGTACTGCCTCTCAAACAGGAACTATTCACAAATGAAATGAGCTAGTCCCAGATCCCATGGCTGTCAATAATGAAGTAAAGTATGAACTTTATCTTCCAGAATTACCTTAGACAAAATCTTTTCATTGAGTAGTTTGATTTTATGAACAATGGTGATCAACTCTAAGACATTATCATTCTATAAGGGGTAGTCCTTTTTCATTGTCACACATTGCAAACTGTAACTAGTAAACATCTCCTCTTATTTTGTTACAGCTGCATTGTTTCTCTGATGTGCTTTAGTATACTTTTTTTTTGTTTGGTTTTGTGTTAAATCAACCTGTACTATTTTTAAAGCAAACAGATTCTACATAGTGCTTAGAAAAACGACCGACTATCTCACATTTTCATGCTGTGTTCTATAAATTATCATGAAGACGGTTAGGATATTTTATGGTTCCATTAACTATCACTTTTACTTTTAATTGTTTGCCTGGCATTTAGTGGTTCTGCCAAATTTTAAAATTATCTCAGGGTTCCTGGACAATTATATTTGAGAGTTTCAGAGTACCCAGGTGCTCTGATTTAGTGAAAAGATAATGTGAAATATGCCAAGCATATTAACAATTTACCTTCCCTAACAATGTGGTATTAAATACTACAGAACAAGAAACCAAGGATATATACATACCTCAGGAACTTCTACAAAGATTGCGACATACATATATACTTGTGTATATACACATACGTATGTGTATAAATGTGTGTGTGTGTGTGTGTGTGTGTGTGTGCATCTGCTTGTGTGATTGTGTCTCTTCCCATTGAGGAGGAGGGAAGAAATTGGGACTGCTACTAACTTTATCAGTGCTATAAATTCTAAGGATATCAGTATTTTCCACATCCAACCATAAGTCCAAGGCATTTCTCAAAGTTAATTTTGGAGTTATCTTTAAAAAAATTTCATATGTCACTACTCCTTTTCATTATTATGGATGATTGAGAGTTGACTATATTAGAAAAGGGCCATGTGCTCTGAGTTCTTTCTTCTATTACGAAGAAATAGTAGGCAAGAAATTTCTTCCTATTACGAAGAAATAGGAAGCAGTGCTTTCCTAGTAGTCTGAATAAGTCTGAAAGTAAATGATCACCAAGCGTTTTAATATTGAGTTTCTATATCATTATGCTCATATACATTTTCTAAGGCTGTTCATACCTTGCAATATTTACCTACTATGCTATTGTTTTTAAAACCTGTCTCTTTTAAATTTTTAAGCACAATTTTGACCCTTCTGTAACTTCCCCAAATTATATTTTGTTTTCCTACAGATACTTCATCTTTCCTTTATGTATAATGCTTTAAGAAAATACTGCCTTGTAAAATAAACATGATTTTTTTCTTTTGTACCAGCAAAAAAACCACAAAACCACATATTTACATGTGTAAATGTAAGTTAATCCCCATGTCATTTCCTGTCTCTTCCATAAGCCCCAGAATCATATGGAAATATTAAAAAAGAATGTTAAACTAGAATATTAAACTAATAAAATACATCACAAACCTTACTATATCTTACTCAAAAAGTATTTTTATCTATTTTTTTATAGTTTATTTTATTATTTACTTTTAGAGAAAGACAGCACCAGAGCATTCACCCGCAGAGGAGGGACAGAGAGAGAGAAGAAGAGAGAGAATCCCAAGCAGGCCCACAGGGGGGCTTGATCCCAGGAAACATGAGCCAAAATCAAGAGTTGGTCTCTCAACCAACTGAGTCATGCAGGCACCCCTCAAAAAGTATGAAAATTTTGAAGTGTCCCATAATACTCATGAAGGTAATACATAGATACAAGCTGGTTCATTAGGTTAGTAATGTGAGAAATTACCTTCCATTTGTAATTAAAAACAGTAACAATATATACTAATAAAATTTACACCAGAATACGACTTCCAAATTACACAGAAAGAAATGAAGAAAGAAAGAAAGAAAGAAAGAAAGAAAGAGAAAAAAGAGAAGAAAAGAAAAGAAAAGAAAAGAAAAAGAAGGGAAGAAAGAAAGAAAATGAAGAGAAATAGTGCCCACAAAAAAAGATACAGGACATAAAAATGGTATAGTCTCAAGATGAAATACAAGGTACAAATTAGAAATCCCTTTGACAAAATGAACTACTAACCTAAGAAAATGTTCTTGATTTAATTTTAGGTAATAGAAATAGATAATTAGTCAGTATATATGGTAGGAAACCTGAATATTTAAGAAAAAATAAATATGAACATAGAGAAGAAATACTCAGATTACATATATAAATCATTAGGGGAATTTTCAAAGTTTTAAACTTATTCTTTGTGCCTTTGTGTCTTTCCACATTGTGTGTGTGTGAGTGTGTACACATATTCATATGTATATAAAACGAATGAATGAACATACGTATATATTCTGTACAAGCCCTAATCACATTTTGGGAAAACATGAATAGTGTTACTAGTGTTTTATCCTGACAGCTTTTCTTTAAATGTAAATGTTAAAATTAACTATTTTTTAAATAGTTATTTTGAAAGAAAACCAACCCTATTTGAACAAAAGTAAATAATGTTAAAACAGCAGCTAATGAAGAGGTATGATTATAATATACAAGATGTTCTTGGAGGCTTTTCATAAAACATTAGGCTTATTTGTCATTTTGTCCATCATATGATTAGATGACAAACACTAATCAGGTTTATATCCATACCACATCAATCAATGGAGATTCATTCCCTCATGAAGAATACCCTTTGAATGTATTTACCTTATATGTCAGTTTCAGGCCGAAATCTGATCTGTTTCATTTACTATTTTATTTCCAAAATTTTGTCCTATGCATGGCACAAATGAGGCTTTCAATAAATGTATTTAATTAAATAAATTAATAAGAGGTTTCAAGTTAAGAGATTAAGCATATAATCAAGGCATAACTGATATGTTAATAAATTATATGGTCTCTCAAAACTAGATTGGATAAGAAATTATAGGTAAGAAAGAGAAAAACAGGATCAAAATCTGAGAACTCATTCCTCTCACAAAATTAGAGGTCAATAAAGAGCTGATGTGATAGTAAAGGAAACTGAGAATTGATTTCTAGAACACAAGAGGAAATTCTGGAGATTACAGAGTTCTGGATTCAACCAGGGAAGAATGTTTCAAGGAGAGATGTCAGCTCTGATGAAGGCTCTGAGAAGTAGAGTAAAATCAGGACAGAGGAATGTCAATTGTATTTAGCCACATGGAGATTACTGATGACCTTGGAAAGGGCAAATTCTGGGAGATGATTGGATTATTTTAAATTTATTTTACTAGTGGTAAAGGTCATTTTCATCCTCCGACATGGTGGCTTCATATTTTTGGAAGCCAGATTTGGAATAGGTTAAAGAGTGATTAAGAGATTGAAAATAGGTTTTTTGTTTTGTTGTGTTTTGTTTTTTAAGTAAAATAACTTGGAAGGCTATTTTTAAGTTTATACTTTTCAAATTACCTAAACACTTATCTAATCCTCTAAAGACCCTTTTCAATTGAATGTCCAGACACATTTTTTTCTGATAGAAGGGACATTACACAATGTAGCACAAAAGAGACAAAATTCTAGCTTTTCTGATCCACAGCCCAGTGTTTTTTTCACAAAAAAATATAATACAATATTCTCTGAAATACACCTATACAATGACCTAAGTATTTAATACTTTACAAGAATCTGAATTGTTATCAGTTGAACAAATCTAATCAATACTGGGATCTTCTACCTGTTACCAGGGACTTTTTCAAAAGTCTTTTCCTTGGACTTTGATTAGATCAAGTTCTGTGGAACAGCCTAATGTTTTGAGATTCCATTCTTCAACTGTACCTCCTTAGGGTCTTAGAGTCTTACTCTCAAAGAATTAGTTTGGACTTTTATTAATTAGGACAAATTGTTGGGGTGCCTGGGTGGCCCAGTTGCTTAGGCGACTGACTTTGGCTCAGGTCATGATCTCACAGTTCGTGAGTTTGAGCCCCACGTCAGGCTCTGTGCTGACAGCTCAGAGCCTGGAACCTACTTCAGATTCTGGGTCTCCCCCTCTCTCTATTCCTCCCCTGCTCACGGTCTGTGTCTCTCTGTCTCTCAAGGATAAATACACATTAATTTTTTTTTTAGTAAAAAAAAGACATATTTTCCTCACAGCAATGTAGGCGTTGCCACACAAAAGCTAAAGAACACAAACTGATAGTTGATTCATATGCAGGAGTAGAAATGGGTTACCAGCTTAAAGAATCAATGACAACCAGGGTACTTGGGTAGCTCAGTTGGTTAAGCATCTGACTTCAGCTCTCGTCATGATCTCATGATTCACAAATTTGAGCCCCACGTCCAGCATTGTGCTGACAGCTCAGAGCCTGGAGGCTGCTTCAGATTCTGTGTCTACTTCTCTCTCTGCCCCTCCCTCACTCGTACTCTCTCTCTCTCAAAAATAAACATTAAAAAATTTTTAAAAGACTTAATGATAACTATAACACAGAAACGGAGGAAAGCACTACATTGACATGAGAAACCAAAGTGAGAGAAAACATTAAAGAAAAAAAATGCAGGCGTGGGAGAAGGTAGAAAAAATAAAATAGTTGAAAATGAAGTTCATTTGGTTGGAGGTAGCATTTCTGGTTTTGTGTACATTTCTAGATACATATTTCATAATTTAAAGACTAAAGTGTTATTTTCCTAGTATAAATGGCTTTGTTTAGGCTGATCATCAACTGCTCGAACAGTATTTTTCTAGAAAACAAACATCTATCTTTAAAATCCTACTTTAAGGATCCTGCTCAGATAGCTTATTCTCATCCCTAAATAGCCCAACTCATGTGGATCTCTACCCATGCTTAGGTTCCTGATATCCTTACCATACATTGACTTCATGGCATTCTCTAAATGTTGCATTTATCTTTTCACACTAATTTATCTTATCTCTTAAAAACATGTATATGACTCTCGATTTCAACTCAGGTCATGATCTCAAGGTTCGTAGGTTTGAGCCCTGCATCAGTCTGTGTAGCTGGCAGAGCAGAACCTCCTTGGGATTCCCTCTCTCCTTCTTCCTCTGCCCTCCCCTGCTGTGCTCTCTCTCTCTCTTATAATCAATCAACCAATAGCAAAAAACAAAACAAAAAAAAACCCCATCATGTATACCATGGAACACTTACATTATTTCTTTATAAATTCCTAAGCATTCAGTACAGACACTTTCAAAAACTGGGCTGGACCTGATAAGTCTGGCTTGTGACTAATAAGCATTGCATTGATTTTGCTGAATCTCTAGAAGAAAGAAGAGTTTTTTCCAGTTGACCCAACAATAATGACTGGAGCAGAAAGATAATAAAAGATGTTTTGTCTAGGCCCCTCGCACCTCAACTAGGGATTTCTTAAATAAACCTTCAGTCAATCCATGGAAGACATAGAACCTTTTTACTAAACTAAGATTGTGGAGGAATGATCTCAAAAGTTTCTAGACCTGGGGTGCCTGGATGGCTCAATCAGTTAAGCTTCTGACTTTGGCTCAGGTCACGATCTCACCATTTGTAAATTCGAGGCTGCGTCAGGCTCTGTGCTGAAATCTTGGAGTCTGGAGCCTGCCTTGGATTCTGTGTCTCCCTCTCTTTCTGGCCCTCCCCCATGCACACTCTGTCTCTCTCTCTCAAGAATAAATAAACGTAAAATAAATAAATAAATAAACAAATAAATAAATAAAGTTTCTAGACTCGATTAAGCCCTACCTAATGCTGCAGAAACTGTTGGTTACCAGATGTTTAGACTGTCTTAGGTCCTAGGGAACCCCTTCTAACAATCACTTGGTAGATCACTAATTCAATAACTCAATCACTAATCACTAATTTAATATTGTTCCTTCTCCCCCCAAATCAGGTGATGGGGACATTGGGATGGGGATTCTATTGCTGGGACAGGGACATAAATGAGTTTATATTTTCTTCCCTATGGAAAGAGACCCAACAAAGGTCTTAATCCAATTCAAAGAAGGTTAAAATATCTTGTACAAACTATGTTAGAGATAAAATTCATAAAGTCATCTACAGTGTAGTCTCCTGTTATGTTTTATGAGTGTGTCTTGAATTTCTAAGGACCCCAGGAACTGAAATCTCTGGAGGCCATAATATTTCCCTCTATATCCATCATTTAATCCTGCCTTGCAGGCAATTTCAAGCATTGCACAGCTCCCAATGCTCTGTTTGTCTTTCAATGCTTGAAGCAATACTTGCAAATATGACCTCATCAATGACTTCTCTATGCTGTTTTCTTTATTCCTAGACTAACCAAAGAAAAGCCCTACATTCATTTAACACATCGTGGCTCACACAAACTGGAAACACAGATCGCCATTAAAAAACAATGTGAAGGCTAAAATCATGAGAAGGAATACTTTGTGTTTTAAGCATTCAATTAGATATCTATATACTCCCTAGTAGATATATTTCATTTATTTGTTTGTTTTCAGTTCAGAGCATCTATAACTAGAGTTGAGTTTTGCTCCAAAATTAAATCATTGTAGATTCCAAATTCTCTCTCAATTTTAATTTCACAATTTAAGTTGGTTTTATCTTAATGTACTTAGTGGGGAGTACAAATTTATCTGGTCCACTATCTCAAGTACTTTCGGATAAAGTGTGCCTAGAGCAGGCCAGTGGCCAGTGAACTTGTCAGAATCCACAGGCTCACATTCTTTACTGCAGTCCAACAGAGAATAGTGGTCTTCAAAGTATCTATATAATCACAGCAAGCATATTTTCTCTGAAGTATCCATCTGTTTCTTTGTTAGACCACTTATTTTTCTTCCTGAATATTTATTGATTAGTATACACCATATTTCCAAGGAAAATCTCTATAGACCTTTGAGTAGCAAAACTGCAAGTACTAATTCAATATTGTTACTATGGCTTTCAATTATTGCTTACAAATCCTCTAAAAAGAGGCAAATGAAGACCGTGAATTAATTATCATATTGCATTAAAATTCATCATTTGAAATTTGCCTAATAGATTATTATTCGCCATGCACAGTAAGGCACAGATTTGCTATTAGAATTCACTTGACCTCAGGCATGTTAATTGCAATCCTAAAATAGCATCTATTTTATTTTGTTTGGGTTTGGTTTGTTTTTTTTAATAAGTTATCACTTATAATCTGATGGCTAAAGTTTTGTTTAAAAATTACGAAGTAATTTTTAGACCCTATGAAGTCATGTTTCAGCGTTATCTATGTCACATGCCAAATGCTGAAGTGGTGAAAAAATGCTGGGCTCCTTTAAATGTCATTTCTACCATCATCCCCGCCACATTTGTATGCTGTTTATAACATGTATGATACTGGTAGAACTGAGCTGTTAGCAAAGCAATTCCACACTCATCCACTCCTGGTTTTGCTGTCTTTCCACCTTTTGCAAAACCAGCCTTAAAGAAATCATCCTGGTGGTACCTGGGTGGCTTAGTCAGTTAAGTGTCTGACTTCGGCTCAGGTCATGATCTTGTGGTTCATGAGTTCGAGCCCCACGTTGCGCTCTGTGCTGAAAGTTAGAGCCTGGAGCCTGCTTCTGATTCTGTGTCTCCCTCTCTCTCTCTGTCTCTCCCTGCTCATGCTCTGTCTGTCTGTCTCTCTCAAAAATAAATAAAAACATTAAAATTTTTTTTAAAAAATCATCCTGAAAATACCATTAATTAAGGGTCTTCTTAATGACCCAAGTTACCATGCAACACAATGTTAATAGGATAGCCCATTGGAGAGTTTCTCTCTCCTTTGCCCTACTTTTCATAGTACTAATAACCATTTCATATTGCATTTTATTTCTTTTCCCATCTGACTCTCATATCAGGCTAAAAAATAATTGATTTTAGGGACTGCATTACATGTAGTATTGCTCCTATTACATAGTGAGTGTTTTAAAAATCTGTAAAATAAGTAATATAGTATTTGCAATACTAGAGGTCTAATGGAGGTCAATAGATTTCTAAAATCCCATTTAGTTCATGAGAAATTTGAATTAGGCTATATATTTGCAAGATAACAATGAACACAATTAATGAAAAAAAATCAATCAAAATCTTTCTCTGCTCAAATAGAATAAGAGGAGTAATTAATTTATAAAAGGGTAAGGAAAACAAAGATATGAACTATTTTAAGATTTGACAGATCTGTCATCCTAGAACAAGTGCACCACAAAACACCTTCTGAGGGTAAAGAGACTAATAGCAGCTAGGTGTTCTTTGTAATAGAGGCTTTAAGACCAAGCTTGGGGATGTCTGGTAAGATGAGTCAAAAATATTTTTCAACCAATTTTTAAAAATTATAATAATCATGATTTTTTTTTGAAGCAAAGCCTCAGGATAATATGAACTAAGGTCTGGGTGTACCTGTTTTACCTGAGCTTTGTGTTTTCATCATTTTTGTTAAACGTTTATTTATTATTGAGAGACAGAGAGAGACAAAGCATGAGCATGGGAGGAGCAGAGAGAGGAGAAAATCTGAAGCAGGCTCCAGGTACCGAGCTGTCTGCACAGAGCCCGATGTGGGGCTCAAACCCACAAACCGGGGGACCATGACCTGAGCTGAAGTAGGACGCTTAACTGACTGAGCCATCCAGGGACCCCTGTGTTTTCATCATTAGTGTCAGTTCCTTCAGTAACCATAATATATATTTCTCCTCATATTCTGTCATCCACAAGTATTTCCTTCACTTTCAGAGAATGCACTTAGGATTAGCAGTAAGGGTGATTTTGAAGTTAAATTATACTTGGATTTCTATAAAACAAAACACACAGTGCTCCACACACAAATCTGTTCTCTCTCTCTCTCTCTCTTTTAAGGAAATCATACTATTTTAAAATAATAAAAAGAAGTCTGCTTTTTACATTGTATCAAACACTATTAATTTAATGCCATCTTGGATTTACTTACATACACAGACTGGATTCTAGCATTAGAATATTCTCTTTTTCATGTTATTCATTTCCAAGAAACATTGTTTGATTGTTCTATATTTGCCTTAGTCTTTCTGTAAGTCAAAGCTATTGCAAAACCCATTAGAACAACACTGAGTTCACAAAAATGAAGACTGTCTTTAACGTATTTTAACAGAATAATTTTATAGAAGAAATAAAATTCAACATGGTAATTTTCTCATTAGATAATATTAATGAATTATTTTTAATAATTATTTTCTTAGTTATTAATTACTTGAAATTACAACAAACTCTTTTTTATAAGCAAGAGTAAATGGATTTTTGTTGTGTCTTATTGTCTAAGTCAAATTACTTTGATGTTTATCTTGATATTACTGGATGAGTAGGCAGAGCAGCAGAAAATATAAAAATAGAGTGATCTGGCTGATGTCACCATAGATTATATTGTGGTCCAAATCCATGAAATCTCACAAAGCTATGGAGATTTTTTTCCATGCTTTTTTATCATTTGTTATAATACTAATTAAAATACAATTTCTCTTCCCTTAAACAAGACATATCTTGAATCCTCCTTATGTTCTATATGTTTTATATAATCATTATGTATTCAGATTATTACTTCATTTATTAAATGCTTGCAAAGATTTTGACAAATGCTAAACATGTAATAGCTAAAAATAAACAAGTCCTGTTTAATCTACTGAAACTCTAAATGAAGCTTGAATAAGGTTGTATCATATGAAGCCGAAAGAGAGTGTCATATTGATAAATTTCAGCTAAGTGCAGTAAATTCAGTAAAAAGTTAGAAAAAAGTCATCAAGTTCATGATTTGGTAGCTCTACCTAGAAGCACTATTAAATGAGCTTCTCAGCAGATTTAAACAGTCTGGAATCTTGGCATATGGCAAATGCAGAGGTTAAACACTCAAATGCAAAATCATATGCATTCTTCAGGACTCCTGGGTGGCTCAGTCCGTTAAGTGTCGGACTTTGGCTCAGGTTATGATCTCACGATTCGTGAGTTGGAGCCCCACATGGGGTTCTGGTGCTTATAGCTCAGAGCCTAGAGCCTCCTTTGCGTTCTGTGTCTCCCTCTTTCTCTGCCCCTCCCCTGCTCATGCTCTGTCTCTTTCTCTTTCAAACATGAATAAATATTTAAAAAATTAAAAAATATATGCATTCTTCAATGCAGGAGAGATACATGGTTTATTGGATAGAGAATAAGGTTAAGAAGCCAAAGAAATAGGTATTTGGCTACCAAGCCAGTCATTTATTACTTTTGTAGTCCTAGAGAAGACAAACTGTGTGTTCACTTTCTTTGTCTCTGTAGTGATTATATCTGAGAAAATGTTAAAAAGACACCAAAGAGACATATCAAATGCATGCAGTGTATGACCCAGGATTTTTTCTTTTTTCTAAGGAGGAAATTATTAGAATCATTAAATTATTAGAATTATTAAATTCTGAATAAAGTCTGTGGCTTTGATAATAGAATTGTATCACTCTTCATTTCCTCATTTTCACAGTTATACTCTGTATATATATATAAGAGAATGTTTTTGCTTTGTAGGAAATACCCTGAGTATTTAGAGGCAAATAGTCATTATGTCTGCTATTTACCCGCAAACAGTTTAGAAAAAAATAGAAATAAAGACAGAAAATGATAAAGCAACTATGACAAAAGGTTAATATTTGGGGATTAAGGGTGAAGGATGTGTGGAAATTCTTTGTTCAATGTACTTTTCTATTTTCTATAAATCTCAAATGATATCAAAAGTTAAAGTTAAGAAAAAATGTTACGAACAAGACTATCTCTCCCTTTAATGAAATTTAATTTGACATATGAAACATAGTAGTTACTTAATATCTGTTATTATGAGTACTCAACCAAATCAGAATTATAGCAAGACTATAATTTATGTATAAAATAGTCCAGAATAAGTATGTAGGCTTTTATTATACAGGAAATATTTTTAAAAATACAATCTAATTTTATATAATCCCTATGATCTCATGTAAATTATTTACTTGCACATCATATAATTTAACGTTATTCATGGAGCGTTTATAAACCTACATTCATCCAGGGCATTTCCCATGATGGAACCATAAAGACACTGGCAGCCAGAGGGACATTAGACTTCTCCTATGCCTCCGGCCCTCCCACTGTCCTCAAGCAAAGCCTTTGGAATAGACCGCAGTGGTGAATAGGGCTTTCTTTGTTCCAAGCAAAGGGATCAAAGCTTAATCCAGTGTTGTGGGCCAGGGGGACTTCTTTGGGCTCTGTCTCTTTTCTACCAAGGTGCTCCCGGTCTGTTGGGAGCTACTCAGGCTAGGAAGGCTTGTGTATGGTTTTGTTAGGTCAGCTCTGCCCTTGGGCCTAGGAAATCAGCCTTTCTTTCCCATTCTCTGCTGCTACACTTCTTGTCCTCACCTCTCATTGATACTGGTGTGTAGATGGGTGTGTTTCTGGGAGGAAAACAGGTTACTTGGTATATGTTGGTTGTAGGTCAATGGCTGCCTCTAGTCTAGTCATTCAGATTTAGGGTTAATGTTCCAACTGACAATTGACCTTCTGCATATTTAAATTTTCTCAGTATCTGTCAGAAAAGTTGTCTATAAGAGGATGTAAAAGTGAAGATTTAGAACTTGTAGCTTCCCAACACATCTTATCTTCCAGTGCTACTACAACATACAACATTGCAACAAGAAGCACAGCTGAGAAATTTCTAATTCTCTGAAGGGTCTTCCTGTAATGTTTGCACAAGGGTATTTAAGATGACTAAATTAATGCTGCTATGTTGAATTTATGTGGTCGACTGAAATCAAATTCAAGCTGTAATCAACAGTGATGTTGTGGGAAAGAAGAGAGAAAGGGTTAAGCAAATGCTGTCTTATTCGAAAGGGATGATGTGGGAACATTTAATCATAACTGGAATATTATCATATAAATGTGCAGATTACAGCCAAACTTTATGAAGGATGATGAATCAGGACCAGTCTAATGATCCTATAATCTGGCAGAATTCCTCTTGCAAACATTCTTCATCTTAAAGTGATGAAGGATTTCCAATGGAATAATAACTAATGGATGTTAAGCTCTATATGTCAGGTAAAAAAAGAAATGTATTATAATTTATTTGCAATTAAAGTAGCAAAACAGTCAATTTCGCATCCTACAAACAGGCAAAAACAACTTCCGGCCCACATCCTGGGCAGGAGATTAGTGAATATCTCAACCAAGAAGATAACTACACACTTATTCCAGGATGCACAATGCTTTAATTGGGAGGATTTCCTCATTTCCTCCTTCATTTTTATTTGCTTTCTTCTACATCTTCTTCCCAGATAATTTTAAAAAAATGATGACAGAAATCATAAATGCATGAAACTTTTTAGCGAAGTTCCTGTAGGTATTTGAATGACTTCAATAGGAATTAGAATGTCCTTGATCAGTCCCTGCAGTATGGGAATACATACATAAAGGACATACTGTCCTTTATGCTTGAGGACCTTTAACCCATCTGAATATAAAGTGCATGAAATTTGTAAAGGCAATATTATTTTAATGGAATTAAAAGACATTACTTAAATAAAATGGTTCAACTAAAGATTATCTATAAAATATGGTGCTTAGAATGTTTATTTGAAACTCTGCCAATTACATCAAACAGTTCAAATATTACTTTGCATGGAAAGCTCAAAAAATGCTAGCCTTCATTCTGCTCTCTTTGAGAAGAGAAACATTTTATAAGGGAAAATTTATACAGATCTTAAGGCTGAGATTAAAAATGTTTCTTATGGTAATGTTTTTTCTAAACAAATTCAGATATTAATTAAGAGAGAGAGAGTGTGTGTGTGTGTGTGTGTGTGTGTGTGAGAGAGAGAGAGAGAGAGACAGAGACAGAGACAGAGAGACAGAGAGAGACAGTGAGAGACAGAGAGAGAGACAGAGAGACAGAGACAGGAAGGAGAGAGAGAAATTTGGGAGTGAAAACTGGTCTATTTGATGTCCTTTCCATGATTAATACTATTTTGGTACCTCTCAATCTCTCTTTCTCTCTCATGCACACACACACACACACACACACGAGAAAGTCTGGCACAGCTGACACATAATACCTGTGAGAATGTTTTAGTAGTGAACATGTGTGAATATAGTAATAGGTTAGCAAGCACTAATATGTTATGTACCTACCTTCTGAACATGCTACATGTAAATAGCCTTTACGTGAAAGGTAACATGGCAGTTTTAAACAGAACTTGAGAAAATGGTTGAAAGAGTTCCTAGCACAAAGCTAGTAAATGTGGAGGAAAAGGTAAATTTTTATTAAAAACTTTTAATGTTTTATTTATTTTTGAGAGAGAGAGAGAGAGAGACAGAGCTTGAGTAAGGAGGGACAGACAGAGAGGGAGACACAGAATGTGAAGCAAGCTCCAAGGTCTGAGCTGTCAGCACAGAACCCGTGGGGCCCAAACTCAGGAACCATGACATCATGACCTGAGCTGAAGTCAGATGAGCCACCCTGGTGCCCTGGAAAAGGTAAAATTTTAACCCAGAAGTGTGGGAGTCTAAAGTTTGTATTCTTTCTTTTTTTAAGTTGGTATTCTTACTTTTTGTGTTAGTTCATAATTTTTGAAACCTCACAAAAAAGTAGAGAAAATTTCACAAGTGAACTCCAATGTGCCTGTTGCTCAGTTTCAACAAGTATCCAGATTTTTGCCTCATTTGTTCTATCTATCATTTTTTAAAATATTTATTTATTTATTTACTTTTGAAAGAGAGAGATAGGGCATGAGCGGGGGAGGGGCAGAGAGAAAGGGAGACACAGAGTCCAAAGCAGACTCCAGGCTCTGAGCTGTCAGCACAGAACCAGACATGGGGCTTGAACTCACAAACTGTGAGATCATGACCTGAGCTGAAGTCGGACACTTAACCAACTGAGCCACCCAGGCACCTCATCTATTATTTGTTTTTATTTTTGTTTTTTCTTTTTGCTAAAATATGACAAAGTTACTTCCAGGTCTCATGTCATTTCATGGGAAAATTGCACCCGTATTCGTCTTTTTCAAAAATATGGACATATTTTACATAAGTCCATTTTTACATCTAACACAAAATTGCAATTATTTTTGTATCATAAATTTTCCCTGATAAGTTAAGAAATCGTTTTTAGCTGGTTTGAATCCAGATCTATTCTATATGTTGCATTTGGTTGCTATGTCTCTTAAGTTTAGTTAATACAGAATGACCCCTCCCTTTTTCTCTCATGTCATTAACTTGTTTGAGAAACATACTTAGCTCTCCTCTAAAATGCCCGACATTCTGGACTTGCACATTTGGTTCCCTTTAGTGTCATTTAAGTTGTTCCTCTATTCTCTCAGATTAGCTATAAATCTAGCTAAGTCTGGAGTTTTGATTTGATGGTAGTTGTTCAACCATTTAGGCAAAAATACTTTGTAGGTGTTCCTTTGTGCTTTACATTGCATACAGCCAGCCCTACCAGACTAGAAAAAAAGAGTATCTGATTCCCAAATGATGGTCTTTTCTTTTCTTTTTTTTTTTTTTTTTTAATTTTTTTTCAACGTTTTTTATTTACTTTTGGGACAGAGAGAGACAGAGCATGAACGGGGGAGGGGCAGAGAGAGAGGGAGACACAGAATCGGAAACAGGCTCCAGGCTCCGAGCCATCAGCCCAGAGCCTGACGCGGGACTCGAACTCACAGACCGCGAGATCGTGACCTGGCTGAAGTCGGACGCTTAACCGACTGCGCCACCCAGGCGCCCCAAATGATGGTCTTTTCGACACAACACATCACCTGCCTTTACAGAAGTCTATGAACTGTATTCCTGGGGTTAATTGTTATCCTAAAAGGCCAACCAAAGTCTGAAACATGCAATGGACAGATTTTTTTTCCTAGGAAAATTACTATAACGCTTGGTAAATGGCAGCTTAGAGCCAACCTACATATCCATTCATTCCACCCGACAGTATATTCAAAAATAATCTGATATTCAATTGCCACAGAGCCCTGGCAGACAGTCTCAATGATGAAGTCCCTGGAGGAGCCTTTGGCAGAACGACTAGAGTAGACACCGCTCAGTAGGGAGACAGGGATGTGTCTGACACATGCACCCTTGAGGTTACAATATAAAATTATCCGTTTTATTCCCAGGAAGAATTTGCCTCATTCACACTGTGAAAAATGGTTGGAGTAAGATTTTTTATAAAAATGGAGCATAGGGAATGAAACAGAAGATCGGCTCCCTAGCTAGACATACGCCACCCCCTCCCCACACAGAAAAACATACAGAATTTTTGTGATCTAGGAAAAGACAAGTTTGAACAGACTCGTATTTGCATTGGCGTTATCATCAAGCCAAATGAGGTGACTCCAGCCTGATGAATGAAAGGGAAACAGAGGCATATTTAGAAATGCATTCATAAGACTGAGAGATTTGTAGAAAGAGGGGCTAGAGGTTCATCCTTGGGTTTTTTATTTTGATCCCTAACTTATTCTGCAGAAAGATGTCCTGCTCCTATCTCAGAACAACCATCCAAGAAACAAGACACATTTTGTCACCATTCGTGAATTAAAATGTACTTAGCAGTTCAGAAATGTGTTACACTTCAGCCTGGAGAAAACTTTACAGAAGAAATCCTTGTTCTCAGCATCCCCACTGCATCTTGGCTCACCTTTCGCAAAATATTTGTTGTCTTTGGTCTCATACATAACACTGATTTCAATTAGGTGAGTATACTGCTAAATGGGCTAAGCGTTGATCATTCATTTCAGGCACAGCTTATCGTTGTTACAATGTATTTTTTAACAGCTGTTCCTGAGCAGAATCTTAAACTGAGTAGTAACAGAGAAGTTAAAAGCACAAGGTATTAGTTTGCTAGGGTTGCCTTAAGAAAGTACCACAAACTGAGTGGCTGCAACCACAGATATTTATTGTGCCAGACCTATTGAGGCTAGAAGTCTGAGATCAAGGTGGCAGTAAGGCTGGTTCCTTCAGTGGGCTGTGAGGAAGAATCTGTTCCGTGATCGTGCCCTAGCTTTTGGTGGTTTGCTGGCAATCCGTGGCATTCCTTGTGTTGTAGAAGCATCACACTGATCTCTGCCTTCATCTTCACATGGTGTTCTCGTGTGTGTGTGTGTGTGTGTCCAAATCTCTCCTTTTTTAAGGAAAGCAGTCACATTGGATTAGGGGCTCCCTCGACTCCAGTGTAGCTTCACCTTAACTAATATCTGCAATGACCCTATTTCCAAATAGAGTCACAGTCTGAGGTATTAGAGATTACGATTTCAACACACAAATTTTGGGGGACACATTTCAACCCCTAAAACCCAATAATATAAAATTTTAAAAAAGCACAACAGATCAGTCATACTTAGAAGATACACTATTTGGGTTTCTCAACCTCAGCACTACTGATATTTTGGACCAGCTGATTCTTTGTTAGATGGAGGTACAGGATGTCTGTGCATTGTGGAATGTCTTGATGAGCATTCCTACATACTAGATAGATTATAGTGGCATCCCCACTCACATTTAGAATAATAAAAAATGTCTTCAGGGGCGCCTGGGTGGCTCAGTCAGTTTAGTGACTGACTTCGGCTCAGGTCATGATCTCACAGCTCACGAGTTCGAGCCCTGCATCAGGCTCTGTGCTGACAGCTCCAGAGCCTGGAGACTGCTTCAGATTTTGTGTCTCCTTCTCTCTCTTCCCTTTCCCTGCTCATTCTCTCTCTCTCCCTCTCTCCCTCTCTTTCTCTCTCTCCCAAAAATAAACATAAAAAAAAAACCACAAACAAAAAAGCATGCCTTCAGACATTACCATGTGTCTCCAGAGGGCAAAATAGCCCTAGCTGAGAGCCACTGAACAATTAATCAAAATCAAATTAATTCTGTATATCCACAAAAACCTGAAAATTATCATAACAACAGCAACAAGTTAACCTGACCCTCAGCAATAGCAATGAAGTAGGAGTTAACTTTTTTTTCAAAGTGGTACATTTGTGTATTTTTTAAAAGAGGTGAATGGGGTGCCTTGGTGGCTCAGTCATCTAAGCATCTGACTCTTGATTTTGGCTCAGGTCAGGATCTCATGGTTCGAGAGTTTGAGTCCTTCACTGGGTTCTGTGCTGACAGCGCAGAGCCCGCTTGGGATTCTGTCATGCGCACTCTCTCTCCTCTCTCCCTCTCTCTCTCTCAAAATAAATTTAAAAAGAAGAAGAAGAAATTTAAGAGAGGTGATTATTTTTATATGTAGATACAAAGATATTTTGATATAAAACCCATTTCTCTATTGTTTCATGTTGTATCTCTCTGTATTTTTATTTTGATCTTTTATAAAAATGAATCAACAGTGAAGTCAGGTGCAGGCAATGGAAGGTAATGAATTAACAGGGAAAAATAAAGCAGTATATGTTTTGTTATGCACAAAACAATCATGATTCAAAATAGATAAATCAGTGTGTATGTGTATGTCATGTGCGTGTGTGTGCTGTGTAATTTTCTTTTACATGTATACACTCTCTAGGGGCTTATTCAGATGAGCCTGCTAAAACATTGGCATGAAAATTTGTTTTTATTTTCAAGGGAGTCCACAGAGGTAGAACCATACATATATTTGGATGTTGTAACCCTGTTTGGGCGTGTCTTACTCTTTTTTTTTAAGCACATGGATAGCCATCATCATTCAATTTTTAGAAATAGGTGGGGCGCCTGGGTGGCTCAGTCGGTTAAGTGTCCAAGTTCAGCTCAGGTCATGATCTTGTGGTTTGTGAGTTCGAGCCCCACGTCGGCCTCTGCCCCTCCCCTGTTCATGCTCTGTCTCTTAATAATAAATAAACGTTAAAACATTTTAAAAAAACAAATAGGCAATAACATTAGTTTGTGTTAAGGCTTCTTAAAACTAGAAATTCAACTGGAGAATTTCTGTATGCATATGATTAAAACTATGCTTCAAAAGACTGGTCTAAATAATTTCCACCGACCGATTTGAAAGAAAAAAACATCCCTTGTTCTTTGTACATTTGCTTTTGAAGCCGTTTTAAAGTAATAAATTTCTTGCTAAATTTTGATGATGTGAGTATAATATTGTTTGCTTGCCTTGAAAAGGTGCAAAGAAAGAAGAAATGTAGATATTGTATTACCAAATAGTCCCAGTATCTCTTATACCAATGACTTTCTGATGAGGAATATATAACAAAATTAGATTAGTTGGGCAAATCTTAACTCTTCAGATGTCTTTTCTGTAACATAAGCCTAACATCTTCTAAGTTGGCAAAATTCTTCATAAAAATTTAACGATAACAGTTTTTCAAAAGTGTTTGGTAGACTTGTGTTTCTTCTAGAAATTATCAAAATAACAGTGAAATGACTGAAAGTTTTGGGTAGATATTAGAGCAATTTTCCTTCCTATCTCCAGTAATAAAGAATGGACCCTTTAGTATGCTCTAACTTTAAAGACATTTATTTGGAACAAAGGTCAAAAGCAATGCCCAAGGGACTGTACTTGTCCACAGCTGTGTTTTCTTGGACCATTTTCCCTTTTGTTTTGATTTAAATTCATTACAAGCAGTAAAATCAGAAAATTTCATGTAAAAATTGGAGGGTTCTGCTTTTCCTGAGGAATCAGCAGCTCTGGGATCCCTGACCTTCCATTCTTGTATGGCTACCATCATGGAGCTCAGAGGTGTAGCCCCATTTTTTTCTGGCTACATTCTTCAGTAGGTGACTGGCTTCACCACTGCCACTTTTCTCTACTATGGTCTAATGCGAGATGCCATTTATGTTTGTATTTGTTTGTTTTAACTTAGACCCAATCCCATCAATGGTACAGCCCTATAGATAGCATATGGGTTTACCATCCCCACTTAGTGAATCTATGGAAGGAAACCAACTAAGTTCAAAGAAACAGGTGTCAGAACACTTCTGAAGTGATAGGGCAAAAAAATAGAAGACATATTTATGAAGGCCAAGAACCTGAACCCGCAAGAACTTGTCACACATTCAACAAGTCCTTGCCACTAATTGCTTGGCACTGTTAGAAACAAACTAGGTCTCTGCCCTGTACTGATATCTTGAATATTGCAAAATGCATCTCTTACTTATGATCTTGGCATTATTTAACCCATCCAAACTTCACTTTCCACTTCCATAAAATGGAAAAATTGTATTTATGTCATAAGCATAAGTGAGTAATTAGAAAGTTAATACATGTTAACTGCTTAAAATTATGTTTGCCAGGGCAAACCCTCATTAAATGTTATCTATTGTTATTTTCACCACAATTATTTTGATAACCCACTCACTCATTCTCTAAATAATCATCATGCCAATGTCTTATATTCTCAATTGACTCAAATAAATGCATAATTTAATTGTGCATACCTAGGTCAATCAGACCATGAAAAATTAGACAAAATTAAATATCAGAGCAAATATTAGCATAATTAATATCATATTAAATATCTAATATTAACTATTAGACCAAAATTGGAAACATTAAATGTTAGAGCAATGGTTTTGAACCCTGGGTGATTTTGTTTCCCGTGAACATGTGGTGATGTCTGTAGACGTTTCTATTATCAAGACTGGGGTGTATGCTATTGTTATCTAATGGATAGAAGATAAGGATGCTGCTGTTAAACGTTTTTCAGTGCACAGGACAGTGCCCTGCAACAAAGAAATATCTGGTCTGAAATATTAGTATTGTGGGATTTGAGAAGCCCTGCACTACAGACATTTACTAACATAAACTAAATAATCACTATTATGAAAATAAGAAAAAAGATAATCAGAAAAGGAGGCTATGTCAAGAGAAAGCACCGATAACAGTCACAGAATTGTTTCCACTTGCACCATATACTCGTCAAAGAAGGTTTCATTGTCAGATGAATTAAGTGCTTTTCTCCGAACTACAGAAGTTTGACTTTCAAAAGAAAGCTTTTAGGATCAGGATAAATCTATCATCTTAATGCCCAGGACTAAGATGTTGAAGCCAAAATGAATGAATTTCCCCAGTGGATCACTAGCCATGTGTGTGAGTCTGTTCCTAAAATTAATACATGTAACGTCATGGCTTGAAACTGCTTTCCATACCTTTTCTCTGGGATAGATAATACACCAAACTTTTAAAGGTCCCTAGACATCTATAAAACCAGTTTTTGTGTAAGGCTGTCATCTGGTAGCATTAACTATTTACATAAAGACTAAATTGATTATCAAATTTGCAATCTGAGCACCTGGATAAAGACTTCACTTTTTTTCGCCCACTCTTTGTCTCACCTTGTCAAATAGGAAACTAAAAGCAGTGATGGTTTTCATGACAGTGGAAGCGTCTATGAAAACCAACCATCCATTTCCCTCCAGTATGCTACTGTTTTTAGAAGATGTAATTGTTTCTTGGGTCTTATGCTTTTATTTCCAATTTTTCCTCAAGGACCTGCAGTAATTTATATGAAGCTATTAAAAAGGTAGTTTATTTGTAGGTGGGAGATAGGTTATGTTTGGAGATGTTCTTAACCCTTGACCACAAGAGAAATCAATGAAAGCGAACCAACAGCATTCACACTCGGGGGTAGGGGGGTTGGGGGGGATACAGAGCAAAATAAGGTTACATCTCCTTTTTCACAAAAGAGAGAATCACAGTTTTTGTTTGTTTGTTTTAATGTTTATTTATTTTTGAGAGGGGGGAGGGGCGGAGAGAGAGGGAAATGGAGAATCTGAAGCAGGCTCCAGGCTCTGTGGTGTTGGCACAAAGCCAGATGGGAGGCTCAAACCTATAAACTGCAAGATCATGACCTGAGCCAAAGTTGGACCGACTGAGCCACCCAGGCGCCCCAGAATCATGCCCTTATAAGTGATCACTTGTTGCCATATTACTTATCTAAAAAGTTACAAAGTTTCTCCTCTCTTCTACTTCATAATTATTTTTCTGAACTGAAAGAAGACATATGATACTATGTTTTAATGATAACTGTGCTCAGAATCTATACAATGGATTCTATTCTACCATTTTTATAAGCATTGCATTTACTTCTCTATAATTGGGGATTATGTGCAGGTGTGTGTTTGGGTGCATGTGTGTGTAAATATTCTTGTGAGAGATTCTATTAATTTTCTATTTTAATTATTTTCTTACAATACCAAGGATGCTGACATAGGTATTTAAAATGAAAGTGAAAAATGTGCTTGATGTATAAAGCTTAGCCTCATTGATTTTCCTCAGGGCATATACAATAGAACAGCTTTCTATTTGAATTCACCAATCTAACAAAGTTTCAGGTCCCATTCAGTAATTTTTGAAAAGGAGCTAGGAATCCCAGAATAGAAGGTAAAAAAAATATGAAGACAAAGGAGTATTTTACTAATATAGTTTAAGAGAAACAGAAAGCTTGTTTTGAGAGATATGAAGAAGTGTCCTTGATGGTTATGTTTATAACCTCACTAGTTCAAAGAAACCATAACTAGAAGACAAAGTACAAGTTTATTATTAAAATGGAATTGGGGCGCCTGGGTGGCGCAGTCGGTTAAGCGTCCGACTTCAGCCAGGTCACGATCTCGCGGTCCGGGAGTTCGAGCCCCGCATCAGGCTCTGGGCTGATGGCTCAGAGCCTGGAGCCTGTTTCCGATTCTGTGTCTCCCTCTGTCTCTGCTCCTCCCCCCGTTCATGCTCTGTCTCTCTCTGTCCCAAAAATAAATAAACGTTGAAAAAAAAATAAATAAAATGGAATTATATACTGCAGAAATGTGATATTACAGGAAATTTTACTTTCATTTGTATATTTCCATGACTGATCCCTGTAAATGCTTAAATCCAAATAAGATATTCATATTTAAAAATGAAAAATGAACAAAACTTAATAGTTCAATAAGACAGCAAAACAGGGATAATGAACGAGAAAAACAAAGCAGACAGGAATTAAGCTTCAACAGGAAGCTTAGCAGGCCGAAATATTTACAAATCAATATATATCATCAGGAACCAATGATAATAGATCTGTGGAAATGGATAAGAGAAAGACAATCATAGGCATATGACTTTCAATATAAATAATACACTTAAAGTTTGCTTTGTGTTTTCTGTAGATTTATCCCAGGCCTAAAATGATTGCTTACAGCTGACAGCTTGCTAGTCTCCTAGTGATTTCAATAATTATCTCTATTGAGTTGGGGTATTGATCTGTAGCTGCTAGCCATTTCAAAATTCTCCTTTTATCCTGCTAGAGGTAATAGAATTAATGAGTCTCTTTGCCAAACATAGCAGGAACACTGGGTACACAATTAGGTCACAATATGAAACTGAAAAAACATAAAGGAAAATTAAATGGAAATTTTGAGCTAAAATAAATTTATATAAGGCCATGTTCTCTGTTTAATTTGCTTGTTAAGTACAGATATGATAGGAAAACAATAGCCAAAGAAAACCAAACAAACTGACTAGTGTATCTTCAGACTATCCCGTGTTAATATCAGTGGGAGAATGTTTAGTTCAAAAATAAGGATTTTGAATTAGAAATTTACATACTGATATATTTTACTTCTTCCAACTTTGAGTCACCATGTCTGAAACGCAACTGGGCTTTGCCCACTTACTAACTATGAGACGTTCCCTACTTTCCTTGTGTGTGGAAAGAGAATTGGATAGCATGTATGTAAGGAGGTTCTTCTGAAGAGTCGGTAGGAGGGCAGCCATGGGGAAGGTCAACATTGGGAAAGAATGCCTACATAAATTCCACAAGTTCTCATCCAAATGAGAACATATGGTTAGAAGCCACAAGAAATGGTGCCAAGGGAACACTCAAAAACTTGGTTGAAAAAATACATTGCACATTGTTTAAAACTACAAGGGATTAGAATTTGAATATTCCAATCACAGATTTTGGAACATTTTTTTTTTCAGAGGCATCCACTTCCACTTTGCAAATAATTAGGCAAACCAGGGGATATGGACTACCTGATATAATGATCAATGAGAGGGATGTTAGACAAATATTTTTCACATAAAAAATTTTTGTCTTTATTTGCTTCACTAGACAATTTTTTATAAGACTTTATCAAAGATATATAATAGTAAAAGAACGAAAACCTATACAGGATAAATGAAGTAAACATGGCTAAACAGTTAAAGTAGGTCCTATTCAGGGAAAAATTCACAAACTAGATAGTTCTTATTAATTCGGCATTCCTAATAAAACACTGATATTGTTACATTCTTTGACTTAAGTGCACTCACTTACACTTAGAGAGAGCTACACTCAGTTTGAAGAATCATTTGGAAGAGTAGAGGGGTTACCACTGGCTGACCACTGTTTTTAAAAGTAGAAACAATCAGACTGCTATTTCTTTAGTTTGAGTAATTGCTGTTTTTAAAAGTAAAGCAGGCATCAGTGACTAGAAAAATTGCAAAATCAGTGACTGGAAAAATTCATTTTTGACCAATTTATCATTTCAACAAGTTTGTTTTTGACTTATTAATTTGCAACCTTCCCCCCCCCTCCCAATTTGTCTGCAACTAGATCACCTGATTTCTATACAGTAGAAATAGAAGAGCTGCATTTTTTCTTGCTCCAATGGCAAGGCTGGGCCAAAAGCAGAGGCCCTAGAATGGCTTTGTTGGGGCAAAGGACCAGTGCTGGCAACAAAGGAGGACATTGAGCCCAGCAGCCTTGAACTTCTACAACAAACACAGACAGGAAAGGAATGACTCAGCCCAGAGGGGATCTCCCTGCCATGACTGCCTTCTGCCCTCCTTTCCCTGCACTACCTTCCCATGGCGTCTAGATAACTGAAGAAGTAAAATAAAACAACACGACATCTAAATTGTTCCTTTTCTCTGTGACCGGGCCTGGGATCCCCAAGGAAGAACATTCCCAACTGTTGTTGGAAATCAGCTGTGCTCTTTTTTTCTGGGCACATATCTCGTTATTTGTAAAACCAAGCTGAGAAAGGAAGGAAAACCAGCCAAAGCGTTTGAAAATATGTACTCCTGTGAAATTAAATTGCTTTAAGAAATGAGGTTTTTTGAAAAAAATCTTAAATTTATATTTTACACTAGATTCAAATTATAGCACCTATATACATCAAGAACTAGTAGCAATGAAATGATCATAATCCAATATCAAGGACAACTATAGGAATAATATTAAAAAAATTTAAAATACAAACTAGTTGGGGCACCAGGGTAGCTCAGTCGGTTAAGCCTCTGACTCTTGAATTCGGCTCAGGTTATGCATGATTTGTGGTTTCATGAGTTCGAGCCACCTGTTGGGGTCTGTGTGCTGACCTTGCGGAGCCTGCTCGGGATTCTCTGTCTCCCTCTCTCTCTGCCCCTCCCCCGCTCACACTCTCTCTGTCTCACTCAAAATAAAAAAATAAATTAAAATAAATAAAAATTAAAAAAAATACAAACTAGGCAGTAGAGAACAAATTAGCTAAAACAGAAAACAGAATGAATGACTTAAAAGCTCAAGGTCAACAGAAATGAATAAAAGGAGTGAAGAACAGATAAAACATTTTAAAAAAAGACTGTCATTGAAAATTACATTGGCTAAGCTTTTGAATCTAAGAGAAAAAAAATCAGATTCTCCTCCCCCCAAAAATCATTGCCTATTTGGGAGGAAAAATTCCATTTGTTATTTAAGTTCCCTCCACACTCTAATAAATAAAGACAAGGTCCAACATATACAAATCTTGGAAGATAATTATTGTAGCACAATAGCTGTTTACACAGCATTACTATAGTTCTTATAGTATAGTTTGTCAAACTACAGCCCATGTCCATATTTGGCCCACTACCTGTTTTAATAAAGTCAACATAGTCACATCCATTGCAACATAGTCACATCCATTGACTTACATGTTGTATATGGCTGCTTTCAGACTACAATGGCAGAGGAACTGCAAGAGAGACTGCATGGTCTGCAAAGTCAAATATTTACCATCTGGCTTTTTACAGAAACTCTTTGCTGACCTTTGATACAAAATTTGCTAGCCCGTGATCAAAAAAACAAACAAACACAAAACAAAAACTATTCAAAAAAACTATTTCAAAAAAAAATATTCACAAAGATTACCACACATTTATGCTTCCCATAAAAGGTATTACATAAAACAAATTTTGGAAAAACTCTGTAAAATATGGGATAAGGTGCAGATAACTAATGTTATTATGAAACCTGTGTAAATGTAGATTTCTGAAGAACAGGGGTGGCTAACAGTGTAACATATACTTACTGTTGAAAGCAATTGAGATAATGTGTGTAGAAATGCTTTGAAACCTGGAAGAAGCTAAACAAATTAATTGGGTTATCATTAGCCACAAGAAGACCATTAATTAGAGGAATAACTAGCTCACAGTGGAGTAACATACAATTTAGTTGTTAAATCATAGTGTGACAGTGGCTAATTTTACCTTTCCTTACTATTAAAACATAAATTTTAGTCTGGCTGTTTTGATTTCAAGGGACTTGGAGCCAACCAAGCTAGTCCAGTGGTCTCAACCTGATTGCACATTAGAGTCATCTGGGGAGCTTTCCAACAAAATACCAGTACCCTTCCCACACCCCAGAACTATTAAATCAGGACCTTCTGATAATTTTCAACCCCCCCCCAGATGCTTTTAATGTGTAACCAGGTTCAAGCAGTAGGAGTATTTCAATAAATCAATCAATACAACCTATATTTAGAGCAGATATGGAGGGAGGTGAATTTCATGGGAAGCTAAGAATAAGATTCATACTAGTTCAAGGATTCATGGAAACTGGAAGTAAGAAAGTTTCCACATGAGTGTATATACACATAAATGTGACTCAGTCCCATCTCCCGTGTCAGCTTTTCAAAGTCTGCTACCAAACGGCTTCTGCAGGTTTCTGTTCATCCATACATTTTGGGTCAATGGTTTCGATTTTTCACAGGCTTCTGGCATCAGCTCCTCCTGATGATGACATTTCACAGTAACATTTTTTATTTTCCCATCCCTAATTCCTTCAGTTTTCTTACTAAAAATAACCAATGAAAAATCTCAAGGAAACATAGTCTATTTGAACCTCTTCATATTTCATGGCAAATGGTAGGTCATAAACCAGAGGTTGTTAGTTACTGGGCATTGTTTTTAATTGTCTGTCTTTGGTCATGTAATAAGCGTTTCTGGCTGATAGGGAATAAATCAAAAAGTGCTAGGGTCAGCCAACAGGCGCATGAAAAGTTACTCAACATTACTCAATATCATAATCACCAGAAAATGTAAATCAAAACCACAATGAGATTCCATCACCTCAATCCTGTTAGAATGGCTATTGTCAAAAACACAAGAAACAACAGGTTTGTGCGCATGCACATGCAAACACACACACATGCACACACACACAGGAATATTATTCAGCCATAAAAAGTGGAAATTGTGCCATTTGCAATAACATGAATGGACCTTGAGGGCATTACGCTCAGTGAAAGAAGTCAGAAAGGGAAAGATAAATACAAATATGATCTCACTTACATGTAGATTCTAAAATAAAACAAAACAAAAACCAAACTCACAGATGCAGAGAACACATTAGTGATTGCCAGAGGTAGGAGTGAGAGTGGTAGAAATGGATGAAGGGAGTCAAAATTATAAACTTCCAGTTAAAAAATAAACAAGTCCTGGAATTTAATTTACAACATAGTGACTACAGTTAATAATATTGTATTTTGTATTTTAAAGTCGCTAAGAGAGTAAATCTTGAGAGTTCTTAGCACAAGACAAAAATGTAATTAAGTGTGGTGATGGGTATTAACTAATCTTAGTTAAAATGGTGATAATTTTGCCAAATATACAAATATTGAATTATTATGTTATACACCTGAAACTAATGTTATAACTCAGTTGTATCTCAAGAAAAAAAGAAGTGTAAGACTAGAGTGAAGTCAGTTAATGTTAGCTGTAGCTCATGCCTACCACCATGTCTATGGTGAGTAAGCCTTCCTTAGGGGAGGGAAGATGAGAGGCAGGGCCATTTCATCATCAGTAATGAATCTTTAGCATCCTAGGTAGTTTCAGTCCTTCTCTCCCCCTTTTATCTCTCATCTTTCTTTTCTTACTTCTTTTCTGCTTCCTTCCTTCCTCATTCTGTATTTTCTTTCCCCTACTTTTATCCCTTCTTCCTCTTCCATTTATTCTTTTGCTCTCACTAAACAAACAACATTCTGTAACTATCTTTATATTTTTTTTAAATAATTTTTAAATGTTTATTTATTTTTGACAGAGAGAGAGAGGAGAGAGAGAGAGAGAGAGAGAGAGAGAGAGAGAGAAGGGGAGATGCAGAATCTGAAGCAGGCTAATAGCACATAGCCCAACACAGGGCTGGAACTCACAAAGTGCGAGATCATGACCTGAACTGGAGTTGGACGCTTAACCAACTGAGCCACCCAAGTGCCCCATCTTTATATTTCTAATACATTTCAAGTGGAATTAAAATGTTTAGTTTTCTTGAGGAAAACACACATTAATATAAGAAGAAATTTTAAATACCTAAAAATACTAGACTTAATAAAAATTAGTCTAGTTGTTGTTGTTGTTGTTGGTTCTACACATTAGGCATATGACCCAAACTTGTTTAGATAATTATTTTAGGTAGGATTTTTACATACATTTAATATAGGTAATATTGCATATCTAGTTCCTTTGAACTTTAAGTCATGATTTTTACTACTTGATTTTTTTCCCACTGAATGCCTATAAATATTTAGGAATGAAATTTTCTGATTCACTTGAAATAACCATTTTTCTAAACAACTTTTTAAAATTTATTCATTACTTAGGCCAGTCAAAAAGTTGTCCTTTTGAAAACAAAAATCCTTTTCTTCTCCCACTAAACTTTGTCAATCCTTTTTTTTTAATCTGCTAAACTTGGCAATGGTTTTCCAGATCTGTAGCTAAATTTACTCTTTTATACATAATTATTTAGCATACTTGAATCATGGGAACTAGACTATCATCCTAAAACAATGTACTACAAAATAAATATATTGTGTTTGTCTCCATTTTTTACTTCCTGACAAATGTCTTGGGATTTGGAAGACCATTTGTCTTGTAGTAATAAACCATTAGCTTGTCACGGTGGATAATTCCTTCTGTAGAGTTGTCTAAATATTCCCAAGTCTTTTTCTTTACTTCACTTTTTTTTTTTTCACTTGGGTAACTTTGGCACTTAGATATTAAAATGAAATAGCGAGAAACTAAACATAATGGCTCATGTTTTGGCCTAGAATCAACACAAGCCCTGCAAGTGAGGTGCCAGTTCCTTCTCAATCATTTGGAACACATTCCATATGCCTGACCAGAATAATTTCTTTAGAATCAAGTCACTGGCAAGAGACTCAATCATTTTGTATCCTTCTCAAATGAATTACATGGGATTTCTTAAACCTGAACAACATTCTTCTTATCTATGGGCATGGTCTATACTAAGTGATTAACCCATATAGGGTAGCAGTACAGCAAGGCAATCATAACAGGGCAATACATTTTTGCCCAGTGATCTGCACCTATCCCGTTTGGGAGAAGTAAAAGATAAAGCAAAAGATATTTTGCCCATACCTTAAAGTCACTTTTATATTAAATGTATCTTTTTCTGCCTCATACAGTTCTGTTATACTCCAGATCATATCTCCCATTCTTCCAAGATCCCCAGGCTTGATATCTCCAATTGATTGTCAAACAGACGTCTCAAAGAATAACACAAAATAAACCTCTTTGTTTTGTTTGTTCATTTTTGAGAGGCAGGGTAAAGTAACAGTCAAGAGCAGAGGTTGGTAAACTCTGGCCCATAGGCCCAATATGGCCCTCTGTGTAGGACGCTTGAGCTAAGAGTGTTTTCTACAATAAATATTTGCAATCAGTTTGATGATTGGGAACATTGGAATCAGTTTCTGTGAATTACATCTTGGTTTGATCATATGACCTAAAACCAGTCATGCAATCTCTTGGTGTCTGAAATTCCTCACAGCATGCATGCTTGTGGGAATAAAAAGCCTATGAAGACATATGCCTAAATATTAATTATAGTTTCTTTTGGAAATTTAGTGATGACTTTTTCTTTTCTTCTATTATGATTTTTTGGGGGGAGGGGCATTGTCAAAATTATCTGTGGTAAAGATGCAATTATTTTATAACATAAAGATGCTACTGAAATTATTAGGCAGTATATGAGTTTACAGATTAAATGTCCTTGAAGAACATGGATTAACATCTTGGGAAAAGTGATTTAGGTAAACACATCTTTGGAATTTTAAAAAATATTATTTTAAGGAAATGTACCTATGTATTTTATTTATAGCAAAGATGATCCAAATCTTTTGGAAAAATCATGCTTGAAAACATAGGATTACAGCAGATAACTTAATACTTATTTTAAAATCATGGCAAAACAAAGAAAGTCCAAAGTTAAGGAAAGGGAATATGTATATATACACACCATTATAAATGCTAAATAGTTCTAGATTTTGACTTCGTAATTCAAATCTGGCTTCTGCCATTTAACAGCTCTTATCTTGGATAACTCCAATTTATCTAAGTTTCAGTTTTCTTTCCCTCATCCCCCAAATCAGGGAAAATACAGTATTTTCTTAGTAGGGGTGTTTTGAAGCCTAAGTAAGATAATTCATGGAGAGATTTTAGCACAATACCTGGCACATTAATATTATCAATGTTTAATAAATTATATAAATTTCTTGTATATACATAGAATTTGTCTCTGTTTTCCAATATAAGTGCAAAATAGTAGTAAATGATAAAATTACATCATTGAGGAGCAAACAATAAATTACTAGAAAATTATAAGGAGCATGTCATATAGAGTAAAAACTATCAACTCAAGTTCTAGTTTTGCATTTCCTTGATTTACAACTTTGGAGATACCGTTAGATTTCTTTTATCTTAATTTCTTTAAATCTATAAAATGAAGTCATGTTAGGTGTTCTTCCTTTTTTTAAAATTTATTTTTTTTTAGAGAGAGAGTGTGTGTGTGGGGGGGGGTAGGGCAGAGGGAGAGGGAGAGAGAGAGAATCTTAAGCAGGCTCTATGCTCAGCATGAAACGCGATGCAGGGCTCTATCTCATGACTGGGAGATTATGACCTGAGCCAAAATCAAGAGTCTGGTGCTTAACGACTGAGCCACACAGGTGCCCCTAGTTCTTCTTATATCACAATGTCATAGTGAGAAGCAAATTAGATAACGCAATATCCTTTAGATTATAAATAGTAGTAGCAACTTTAATTATCATGATTATACTTGGCAAATCTGAAAAGTCAGTTCATATTGCTAATGTCAGTAATCCAAATGTTAAACCCAGGGTTTTAAGGTTGCCCTCATCTGTTCTTTAATTTACTCTAGTCTACTAGAATCTAAAAAAAAAAGTGGTCTTCAAAATTAAAATAATAAACCTGCTGAGATTATGAGAGCCAACACATTAATTGCTTTTTCACTTAATGTTATGCAGAAGCTTTCAGGGTGAGATCAATTCTGCTTTAGGCTGGTCTACTGCATCAGTCTGAGGGTTTATGACAAACATTCTAATCCCTCCAGGAAGAGAGTTCAGCATGGGGACCAGATGGGCATGATTAACCCTGCTTTGTTTATAGCACTGCTAATTCTCAGATTAATATAAAATATTATGTTCTTTTATATATCAAACTAACTCCCAGATATGATTTCCCATTATCTACCATTCTAATGATCTACCCCACAACTCCTATCCATTAAATTCTATGAAACCGTGATTCATTAATGTGAACAATCATGAATTAATTGAACTAGCTTTTTTCTCTCTTTATACATATACAGACTAGTCACTCTGTGTTATCATTATTGCCTGATGGATAAATTGAACCCAAGTTGACTTTGAAAGTCATCTACACCGTACTTAATAGTTGATAGCTTTTAATGAGTCAATTAAACAAAATATTTTATGCAGGCTCCCTGAGAATGTGTAAAGCACAAGTGACCTTATAAAGCATGGTAAATGAAAATAGCTAATGTTCCAGGATATGCCTGTAAAACATGTGTGAGGGTAACAGGAAGGCAAGAGGGGGTCCAATACATTTGTGTCATTGGTTAATTTTGGCTTAAATTACCCTTGGAGAAGACCTACTCATTTCTTTCCTGCATAACATTCTTCCTGTTTACATTGTTGACCATACCTCCAATCTGGTAAAATTCTGTTTGCACTAGGCAGTACTTCCAAGATCTAAACAAAGTGGAAACATTAGTATTTGAGTTTAGTGTATCTTCTAAACTAGATTAATCAAAAAGCACATGGCAAGTAGAAAAGTAGATAAGAATTTCTTCATTTAAAATACTGGAAATCAGGAGATTCTGGGAAGATGGCGGCATAGGAGGACGCTGGGCTCACCGCGCGTCCTGCTGATCACTTAGATTCCACCTACACCTGCCTAAATAACCCAGAAAACCGCCAGAGGATTAGCAGAACGGAGTCACCGGACCCAAGTGCAGACAAGAGGCCCACGGAAGAGGGTAGGAAGGGCGGCGAGGCGGTGCGCGCTCCACGGACTGGCGGGAGGGAGCCGGGGCGGAGGGGCAGCTCGCCAGCCAAGCAGAGCCCCCGAGTCCGGCTTGCAAAAGCGGAGGGGCCTGACGGACTGTGTTCCGACGGCAAGCGCGACTTAGCGTCTGGGAGGTCATAAGTTAACAGCTCTGCTCGGAAAGCGGGAAGGCTGGAGGACAAAGGGAGGGTGAGCTGCGGAGCCCCCGGACGACAGAGCTCAGTTTGGCGGGGAACAAAGGCGCTCGCCAGCGCCATCTCCCCCGCACATCCCCCAGCCAAAATCCCAAAGGGAATCGGTTCCGGCCAGGGAAATTGCTCGCTCCGCGCAAACACCCAACTCTGTGCTTCTGCGGAGCCAAACCTCCGGCAGCGGATCTGACTCCCTCCGGCTGCCACAGGGCCCCTCCTGAAGTGGATCACCTAAGGAGAAGCAAGCTAAGCCTGCCCCCCTGCCGCCTTGCACCTTGCCTTCCCACCCCAGCTAATACGCCAGATCCCCAGCATCACAAGCCTGGCAGTGTGCAAGTAGCCCAGACGGGCCACGCCACCCCACAGTGAATCCCGCCCCTAGGAGAGGGGAAGAGAAGGCACACACCAGTCTGACTGTGGCCCCAGCGGTGGGCTGGGGGCAGACATCAGGTCGGACTGCGGCCCCGCCCACCAACTCCAGTTATACACCACAGCACAGGGGAAGTGCCCTGCAGGCCCTCACCACACCAGGGACTATCCAAAATGACCAAGCGGAAGAATTCCCCTCAGAAGAATCTCCAGGAAATAACAACAGCTAATGAGCTGATCAAAAAGGATTTAAATAATATAACAGAAAGTGAATTTAGAATAATAGTCATAAAATTAATCGCTGGGCTGGAAAACAGCATACAGGACAGCAGAGAATCTCTTGCTACAGAGATCAAGGGACTAAGGAACAGTCACGAGGAGCTGAAAAACGCTTTAAAGGAAATGCAAAACAAAATGCAAACCACCACGGCTCGATGGAAGAGGCAGAGGAGAGAATAGGTGAACTAGAAGATAAAGTAATGGAAAAAGAGGAAGCTGAGAAAAAGAGAGATAAAAAAATCCAGGAGTATGAGGGGAAAATTAGAGAACTAAGTGATACACTAAAAAGAAATAATATACGCATAATTGGTATCCCAGAGGAGGAAGAGAGAGGGAAAGGTGCTGAAGGGGTACTTGAAGAAATAATAGCTGAGAACTTCCCTGAACTGGGGAAGGAAAAAGGCATTGAAATCCAAGAGGCACAGAGAACTCCCTTCAGACGTAACTTGAATCGATCTTCTGCACGACATATCATAGTGAAACTGGCAAAATACAAGGATAAAGAGAAAATTCTGAAAGCAGCAAGGGGTAAACGTGCCCTCACATATAAAGGGAGACCTATAAGACTCGTGACTGATCTCTCTTTTGAAACTTGGCAGGCCAGAAAGAATTGGCACGAGATTTTCAGTGTGCTAGACAGAAAAAATATGCAGCTGAGAATCCTTTATCCAGCAAGTCTGTCATTTAGAATAGAAGGAGAGATAAAGGTCTTCCCAAACAAACAAAAACTGAAGGAATTTGTCACCACTAAACCAGCCCTACAAGAGATCCTAAGGGGGACCCTGTGAGACAAAGTACCAGAGACATCACTACAAGCATAAAACATACAGACATCACAATGACTCTAAACCCGTATCTTTCTATAATAACACTGAATGTAAATGGATTAAATGCGCCAACCAAAAGACATAGGGTATCAGAATGGGTAAAAAAACAAGACCCATCTATTTGCTGTCTACAAGAGACTCATTTTAGACCTGAGGACACCTTTAGATTCAGAGTGAGGGGATGGAGAACTATTTATCATGCTACTGGAAGCCAAAAGAAAGCTGGAGTAGCCATACTTATATCAGACAAACTAGACTTTAAATTAAAGGCTGTAACAAGAGATGAAGAAGGACATTATATAATAGTTACAGGGTCTATCCATCAGGAAGAGCTAACAATTATAAATGTCTATGCACCGAATACCGGAGCCCCCAAATATATAAAACAATTACTCATGAACAGAAGCAACCTTATTGATAAGAATGTGGTAATTGCTGGGGACTTTAACACCCCACTTACAGAAATGGATAGATCATCTAGACACACGGTCAATAAAGAAACAAGGGCCCTGAATGAGACATTGGATCAGATGGACTTGACAGATATATTTAGAACTCTGCATCCCAAAGCAACAGAATATACTTTCTTCTCGAGTGCACATGGAACATTCTCCAAGATAGATCATATACTGGGTCACAAAACAGCCCTTCATAAGTTTACAAGAATTGAAATTATACCATGCATACTTTCAGACCACAATGCTATGAAGCTTGAAATCAACCACAGGAAAAAGTCTGGAAAACCTCCAAAAGCGTGGAGGTTAAAGAACACCCTACTAACGAATGAGTGGGTCAACCAGGCAATTAGAGAAGAAATCAAAAAATATATGGAAACAAACGAAAATGAAAATACAACAATCCAAACGCTTTGGGACGCAGCGAAGGCAGTCCTGAGAGGAAAATACATTGCAATCCAGGCCTATCTCAAGAAACAAGAAAAATCCCAAATACAAAATCTAACAGCACACCTAAAGGAAATAGAAACAGAACAGCAAAGGCAGCCTAAACCCAGCAGAAGAAGAGAAATAATAAAGATCAGAGCAGAAATAAACAATATAGAATCTAAAAAAACTGTAGAGCAGATCAACGAAACCAAGAGTTGGTTTTTTGAAAAAATAAACAAAATGGACAAACCTCTAGCCAGGCTTCTCAAAAAGAAAAGGGAGATGACCCAAATAGATAAAATCATGAATGAAAATGGAATTATTACAACCAATCCCTCAGAGATACAAACAATTATCAGGGAATACTATGAAAAATTATATGCCAACAAATTGGACAACCTGGAAGAAATGGACACATTCCTGAACACCCACACTCTTCCAAAACTCAATCAGGAGGAAATAGAAAGCTTGAACAGACCCATAACCAGCGAAGAAATTGAATCGGTTATCAAAAATCTCCCAACAAATAAGAGTCCAGGACCAGATGGCTTCCCAGGGGAGTTCTACCAGACGTTTAAAGCAGAGATAATACCTATCCTTCTCAAGCTATTCCAAGAAATAGAAAGGGAAGGAAAACTTCCAGACTCCTTCTATGAAGCCAGTATTACTTTGATTCCTAAACCAGACAGAGACCCAGTAAAAAAAGAGAACTACAGGCCAATATCCCTGATGAATATGGATGCAAAAATTCTCAATAAGATACTAGCAAATCGAATTCAACAGCATATAAAAAGAATTATTCACCATGATCAAGTGGGATTCATTCCTGGGATGCAGGGCTGGTTCAACATTCGCAAATCAATCAACGTGATACATCACATTAACAAAAAAAAAGAGAAGAACCATATGATCCTGTCAATCGATGCAGAAAAGGCCTTTGACAAAATCCAGCACCCTTTCTTAATAAAAACCCTTGAGAAAGTCGGGATAGAAGGAACATACTTAAAGATCATAAAAGCCATCTATGAAAAGCCCACAGCTAACATCATCCTCAACGGGGAAAAACTGAGAGCTTTTTCCCTGAGATCAGGAACACGACAGGGATGCCCACTCTCACCGCTGTTGTTTAACATAGTGCTGGAAGTTCTAGCATCAGCAATCAGACAACAAAAGGAAATCAAAGGCATCAAAATTGGCAAAGATGAAGTCAAGCTTTCGCTTTTTGCAGATGACATGATATTATACATGGAAAATCCGATAGACTCCACCAAAAGTCTGCTGGAACTGATACATGAATTCAGCAAAGTTGCAGGATACAAAATCAATGTACAGAAATCAGTTGCATTCTTATACACTAACAATGAAGCAACAGAAAGACAAATAAAGAAAATGATCCCATTCACAATTGCACCAAGAAGCATAAAATACCTAGGAATAAATCTAACCAAAGATGTAAAGGATCTGTATGCTGAAAACTATAGAAAGCTTATGAAGGTAATTGAAGAAGATTTAAAGAAATGTAAAGACATTCCCTGCTCATGGATTGGAAAAATAAATATTGTCAAAATGTCAATACTACCCAAAGCTATCTACACATTCAATGCAATCCCAATCAAAATTGCACCAGCATTCTTCTCGAAACTAGAACAAGCAATCCTAAAATTCATATGGAACCACAAAAGGCCCCGAATAGCCAAAGGAATTTTGAAGAAGAAGACCAAAGCAGGAGGCATCACAATCCCAGACTTTAGCCTCTACTACAAAGCTGTCATCATCAAGACAGCATGGTATCGGCACAAAAACAGACACACAGACCAATGGAATAGAATAGAAACCCCAGAACTAGACCCACAAACGTATGGCCAACTCATCTTTGACAAAGCAGGAAAGAACATCCAATGGAAAAAAGACAGCCTCTTTAACAAATGGTGCTGGGAGAACTGGACAGCAACATGCAGAAGGTTGAAACTAGACCACTTTCTCACACCATTTACAAAAATAAACTCAAAATGGATAAAGGACCTAAATGTGAGACAGGAAACCATCAGAACCTTAGAGGAGAAAGCAGGAAAAGACCTCTCTGACCTCAGCCGTAGCAATCTCTTACTCGACACATCCCCAAAGGCAAGGGAATTAAAAGCAAAAGTGAATTACTGGGACCTTATGAAGATAAAAAGCTTCTGCACAGCAAAGGAAACAACCAACAAAACTAAAAGGCAACCAACGGAATGGGAAAAGATATTTGCAAATGACATATCGGACAAAGGGCTAGTATCTAAAATCTATAAAGAGCTCACCAAACTCCACACCCGAAAAACAAATAACCCAGTGAAGAAATGGGCAGAAAACATGAATAGACACTTCTCTAAAGAAGACATCCAGATGGCCAACAGGCACATGAAAAGATGTTCAGCGTCGCTCCTTATCAGGGAAATACAAATCAAAACCACACTCAGGTATCACCTCACGCCAGTCAGAGTGGCCAAAATGAACAAATCAGGAGACTATAGATGCTGGAGAGGATGTGGAGAAACGGGAACCCTCTTGCACTGTTGGTGGGAATGCAAATTGGTGCAGCCGCTCTGGAAAGCAGTGTGGAGGTTCCTCAGAAAATTAAAAATAGACCTACCCTATGACCCAGCAATAGCACTGCTAGGAATTTACCCAAGGGATACAGGAGTACTGATGCATAGGGGCACTTGTACCCCAATGTTCATAGCAGCACTCTCAACAATAGCCAAATTATGGAAAGAGCCTAAATGTCCATCAACTGATGAATGGATAAAGAAATTGTGGTTTATATACACAATGGAATACTACGTGGCAATGAGAAAAAATGAAATATGGCCTTTTGTAGCAACGTGGATGGAACTGGAGAGTGTGATGCTAAGTGAAATAAGCCATACAGAGAAAGACAGATACCATATGGTTTCACTCTTATGTGGATCCTGAGAAACTTATCAGGAACCCATGGGGGAGGGGAAGAAAAAAAAAAAAAAAAGGACGTTAGAGTGGGAGAGAGCCAAAGCATAAGAGACTGTTAAAAACTGAGAACAAACTGAGGGTTGATGGGGGGTGGGAGGGAGGGGAGGGTGGGTGATGGGTATTGAGGAGGGCACCTTTTGGGATGAGCACTGGGTGTTGTATGGAAACCAATTTGTCAATAAATTTCATATATATAAAAAAAAATAAAATAAAATACTGGAAATCTACATAACAGTTGTTATTCTCTACACAGCAGTTGTTGTTCTCTGCAGAGAAATGATAAAACTCAAGACTTGAAGAAAGGAACTAATATTTGCAACTTAATGCAATCATTTTAGACCTAACAATAATTTTAATCAGTATTTAAACAGATTGAGTAACCTGATCTGGCAATTATTATAAGTATTCCAACTCAACAAAGCACTATCTGAAAAATGACCTGGTTCTTCTGCCTACTCAATGTGTATAGTGAATATGCTGATAGTTTAAAAACCACAGGTAGAGACAGGACTCAGACTGTAACTCAGTTATTCTCTTTGCTCTCTCTTTTCTCTTTGTTTTTTCTTTATCTGTCTTTCCTTCTCTCCCTAGCACAGAATAGTCTTGGATTTTTCATGATGTCTTGTTGCCTCCAATAACGTGTAGCTGGGGCAGGAGGCTTATAGGTCACCAAAGCTTAATCACCTCTTCAGCACTCTATCATGTTGGCACAAGATACAGCGATCCCCAACACAGATGTAACAAGGTAGAGGTGGGCCTTAATTGTCTGTGTGAATTTTAGGGCTCTGACATTCTGATAATTTTTCTTCTGTGTTTAGTTCTTCTTTGTCCTTTTTATGGTAGCATAACCTGCTGGTCATCAATGTGTTCACAATTTAAATCACAGTAAGATCTCCAAGGATTTGTTTTGCATCTGTTAAGTTCATTCTATTTAGAAGAATGTAATGGTGCCTCTTAGCCTTGTGTGTTTGCTAACTGTGGGGCCATTATGTCATATGCTTCTACATTTCTACCAAATTATATGTACAATTACTGTTCTGGGAAGGAAAAATATAAAACAAGAAAACAGTGCCTGATTTTTTTGATACTTGTTTTGTCAACAGAAGATCTGTGTATATTCTCTTCTAAATTATACTTCCTTCTGCAGAAGTCTTTAGAGGATACAACTAAACATAAAGGCCAAATGTCATTAAGTTCAAAATCAAAGCAACCTACTTTATATCATCCTGAAGTATAATGACATTAAAAATTGTCCATTATTTTTGGTCAAAATTAAATTGAGCAGAGTTCGGAAACACTCTATTTTGAATACTGCCCATAATGTCAAATGCTTTATTTATTTGCTTGTTTGTTTGTTTGCTTTTATTTTTTTAAGTAGGCTCCATGCCCAGTGTGGAGCCCAATGCAGGGCTTGGACTCATGACCCTGAGAACAAGTCCTAAGCTGCTATCAAGAGTCAGACTCGTGGGGCGCCTGGGTGGCGCAGTTGGTTAAGCGTCCGACTTCAGCCAGGTCACGATCTCGCAGTCCGTGAGTTCGAGCCCCGCGTCAGGCTCTGGGCTGATGGCTCAGAGCCTGGAGCCTATTTCCGATTCTGTGTCTCCCTCTCTCTCTGCCCCTCCCCCGTTCATGCTCTGTCTCTCTCTGTCCCAAAAATAAATAAACGTTGAAAAAAAAAAAAGCTATTAAAGAAAAAAAGAGTCAGACTCGTAACCAACTGACCACCCAGATGCCCAACAAATGCTTATTATAATAAACTAAAAATTCTGAATTTATAACATGTTTAATGCTTCCTCTTTGTGTTCTCCCAAATTCAATCAACTCCATTCTACAGTTACTGGAAATCTAGCATATGTCCCTAAAATAAAGATTATTGATAGCCTGGATTATTTTTCTGCAGGAGACTAAAGCTCTTCGGGGAAATAGATTCTAAAGTAAGAGTGACAGGGAACATTAAGCTGTGCGTGTGTGTACGTGTGTGTGTGTGTGTGCATACATGTACATACTTACAGCATGACTTTTAAGGAACATTATAAATTGTTCCTTACTTTCTTTAAAGTGCTCATGAAATGTGGAAATGTAATTCAAAAGACATACACTAGGAAATATTTTCATCTTAAAATTGATTCAGCTTTGGTTAAAAAAAACGTTTGGGGAATTCTAATTTTATCTAGTAAGTACTCCAACCCTAGAAAATACTGTATAAGCTAAGAAAGTAGTTAACTAATATAATGTGTTGCAACAGTATGATTATGTATTATTTAAAATAGGCCTTCAATGGACAACCTCATAATTGTCACATTTGCTGTAGTATATAAAGTAGAAATAAAGCATTCAGGACTACAGAGGAAACTAAGAAAGGGTATCTTTTTTTTAAAGTTTATTTATTTATTTTGAGAGAGGAAGAGAGAGTGCAAATGGGGGAGAGGCAGAGAGGGAGGGAGAGAGAGAAGCCCATACAGACTGTGCTGTCAGCACAGAGCCAGACTCAGGGCTCGATCCCATTAACCATGAGATCATGACCTGAGTTGAAATTAAGAGTCGGACGCTTAACCGACTGAGCCACCAGGCACCCCCAAGAAGGGGTATCTTAATAACTTAATTTAAAAGTAGATTTCAAAGTAGCTTTCAACTCTCCTTCCCTGAGAGTTTCAGGTAAATCGTGACAGAAGAGATAGATATAAATCCTTTGAAAGGCACCTGCCAAAAATAATTTCAGAGAGCAAAGTCAGCCACATTTTTCAGGCCACTGAACTATGTACAGACTTTAGAGAATGAACCATCTTATCTTCAAACAAGGTTATGCTTGGTCACTCAAGCCAGAAGTGTATTGTTCAGCACATTTCTCCCACAAGATGAATGGCATCTTAGATTTGCTTGATGCCTTTTCTTCATAATGCTCTAAGGAGTATATGCCCATAAAATTTCTAGCACTTGGAGGACAAAATTTGTCATAGATGGAGGGAACTTTTTGAATATTGTATCTGGGCTGTGCTTTCTTGGTACCTCCCCCTGCTTTTTCAGATTGGCAGATTTAACCCACTCTTGGAGAACCTAAGATATCACCTACATTCTGAAGCCATTTAAACACAAATGGTCCCAAGATATTCTATGGTCTGATAAAACTTTATAATTAATGTTGACTAATGTTATAACACCCATTGCACTGTATTGTGGTTCATTCAACACACACTGATTTAACACCTGCAATAATAATTCATAATGTTCACATTTTATTGAAAAACTTTGTGTCCAGTATTACAGTGGAAGATTTTAAGCATTATTTCTTTTAATTCTCATCAAAATCCTCTCAGGTATTATTATTCCCATCACCAGGAAACTTAACTACTATTTACTGAGTACTTATTAGGCAGCAGAACTGCTTTCTACACAAATCTGCTGGAATTAGAGCCACAAATTTTTTCCCATCTTTTTATTAATTCCTAGTGATAGAACCAGAAGTTACAGAGATAAGACACAGTCCTTGCCTCCAGAGAACTCACATGATAATAATGGAGATTAATTATGAAAACTATATTTAAAAGACAGTGTGCAATTGTGTATCTTGCTATTTGTTGGCCTCTTTTTTTTTTTTTAATTGGGTTTTACAATATTCAGCATCTCATCTTTCCCATAGAGGATGCTAAATACATGTTTGTTGAATGAGTGAATAAATACTACTATATGCTACTAAATCACATTTTGTAACAACATAGTCTGACAGAATAACATCTGAAATTGTATATAATACTGGGAAAAGCCTGGGGCTTTGATTCAGGGGGAGAATACTTGGTAGCAAGAAGGGGGCAGGGCGGGAACAGGAACAAAGCATTTGGCTAAAACTCAGTGAATTCCTGGTCCAAAGCCAAGAGCCTCTGTTAATCTTATCATTTGATTCTCTTCCCATTTGATAACAGAATGGAATTTATTCCCAACTCACCTATCAACCATTTACATGGGTGACACAAACCCTGAGCCTCATTGTATGTTAGTAAAAAGAAAAATAATGCCAGCCTTATGTATCTCATATAAGTTAAATATAAGTATAAAATATTAACCATAACTCCAGGAACATAGTTTGTGCTTAATAAATGTTTGTTTCTGTGAAATGGGATCTAATAGATCCTTCATATACAGTCTGACAATCTCTACAAAGTAAATCCTGGGTGGTATAAAAGAAGACACAGCTTTTCAAAGCCAAAGAAAAAGGGTGTAGTGTAGCTATCTCTCTTGGATTTCACACTGCAAATAGTAACAACATGCATTAGTGAAAGGCAGAACAGCACTCTGGTTAAGAGCTCAGATGCTGAATTAAATTGCTTTTTTCAAACCCTGACTCTATCAATTACTATTTTGTAACCTTCAATATGTTACTTAAATTTTTATATGTCTCAGTTCCTCCATCTATAAAAGCAGGTTAATAGTGTAGTACTGGACCTGCCAAGTCTATTGTATTAAATGAATAAACCAAGGCAAGGGCTTAGAATAGTACTGGCCTATAGTGAACACATTAAAAACAGAAGCCTAATGGGCATCATCTTCGTGGGGACAGCCACCTGTAGCCATAGATTCATGCTCTGAAGTTCAAGTTCTCTTACTTGATTCATTTTAAAGTTCAAGCTGCAACAAGAGTCACTAAGGTACAAAGGAAGTATATTAATGGATGGGAATCAGGAGCTTAATGTGAAAGCTTGGCAGTTACCCTTTATTGGCGCATTCACTGTGAATAAAGACTAACATGAAAAAAATTGGAAGACTCTCCTTGACATGTAGGAACATGATATGCAGACAAATACACAAGTAAGTATAAAAGGAATACATGAAATATTAAAATAATATGAGACTAATTAAGATTCACAATTTATTTTAAAAAAGAATTGAAAAAGATGTGATATTAGGTTGCATCTTGGGGAATTACTAAGGGCTTACTCAAACAAGGATGATTCATAACACTGTGCATGTATATGATGTCCATTGTAAATGCATTCACAGAGTGAATGGAGGCTGAAGTCTAACCCATGGTCTGATCTAATCACAAGCCTACGAGCCTTCCCTGAGTTCTCCTGAGGAGAGTGCCAAATTCCAAATTTACTCAAAGGCAATGTATTGGGGTGGTAGTGGGTGGACTGCTGAAATTGCTGGGTCATCTGATAACTATGTTCACCTTTTTGAGGACCTGCCAAACCATTTCCCACAGTGGCTGTCCTATTGTATATTCCCACCAGTAATGCATGAGAGCTCCAATTTCTCTGCATCTCCACACAGTCGACACCTAAAATTTTCCATTTTTTATTATAGGCATCATAGTGAGTGTAAAGTGGTGTGTCTTTGTGGTCTTAATTTTCATTTCTCTAATAATTAATGATGTGAAAACATGCTTTTTGGCCATGTGTGTGTCTTCTTTGGGTAAATGTCTATTTGAATCCTTTGCCCATTTTTCATTTGGATTGTTTGTCTTTTTTATTATTGCATTATAAAAGTTCTTGATACAATCTGGATAGTACATGTATCAAATATGTGATTCCATTTTAATTATAATTTGTATTAATAGGACTAGAAACATGTACCATTCCGGGTGCTTTTCATCGTGCATTGCATCACAAGGCTGGAAAATAAGCAAAGTGAATGTCTGTCAGGAGATAATCTGAATTTAACACCATTGTTTCCTAATTCTTATTAATGAGATAGGAGGAAGAAAACAATAGAGAACATATAAATCTCTCATAAAGATTAAGAAAAAAATCCTGAAAATGAGAGGAACTTCTAAAAAATAAAAAGGAGGTAGGAAAGGATGGAAGGTGGAAAGGGCTGAGGACCTCACCGTTTACTGAGTAAAGAAAGGGACACTCAATTAGAAAAAAAGTACCCCTTCATGCTAAAGCCTGGCAGTAAAATAAGCCAAAATAAGAGAACAACTTCTGATTAGGATCTTTGGCACCAACAAAAAAGGACTTCAACGTGGGTGATGGGGCAGTGAGGTGAGGGGTTATGTAGTGATACAACTACTGAAGTTTTAAAGTATCTCTTAAAGATCCAATGAAATACTGTAGAAAAAAGGTCAATGGATTAAATGACTGTTCACTGCTGATGTGTAGAAATACAACTGATTTTTGTATCTTCATCTTATATTCCACATGTTTGATGAATCCATTATTTATTTACTTCTTCATTTATCTAAAGATAAAGAGGTGTGGGAGTGTGGGGGTGGGGTGGGTGTTTTATTCTTTAGGGTTTTCTATATATAAGATTATATTATCTGCAAAGAGATGGTTTTACTTCTTCCACTGCAACTGAGTCCCGTTCATTTTCTTTTCTTTCCTTAATGTCTTAAGTAGAACCTCCAGTACAAATTAGAAGTGAGGAAAGCAGACATCCTATTCTCCTGATCTTAAGGGAAAAGCTCCAGTATGATATTAGTCGTGTGCTTTTTGTAAATGTGTTTTATCAGGTTGTTGAGTGTTTATGAATAAAACTTGAGTAAGACAGGATGGTGGACTTTGTCAAATGGTTTTTCTGCTTTTACTGTGATGATTATATGGTTTTTTTGTCCTGTAGACAATTAAGGTAGTATATTACATTGATTAAATTTTAATTTATTGAGCAAACCTTGTGATTCTGGGATAAATCACATTTGATCATACTGGATGATCTTTTTATTTTATTTTTAAAAATTTTTTTAATGTTTATTTATTTTTGAGAGAGACAGAGACAGAATGCGAGTGGGTTAGGGGCAGAGAGAGAGGGAGACACAGAATCCAAAGCAGGCTGTAGGCTCTGAGCTGTCAGCACAGAGCCCGATGTGGGGCTCAAACTCATGAGCTATGAGATCGTGACTTGAGCCGAAGTTGGACGCTCAACCGACTGAGCCACCCAGGCTCCCTGATGATCTTTTTATTTTATTTTTTTATTTTTTTAATGTTTTTATTTTTGAGAGAGAGAGAGAGAGAGAGCGAGGGAAGGGCAGAGAGAGAGGGAGACACAGAATCTGAAACAGGTTCCAAGCTCTGAGCTGTTAGCACAGAGCCCGACGTGGGGCTCGAACCCACAAACTGTGAGTTCATGACCTGAGCCGAAGTCAGAAGCTTAACCAACTGAGCCACCCAGGAGCCCCATAATGATCTTTTAAAAATATTACTGGATTTGGTTTGCTAGTAAATTGCTGATGACTTTTGCATCTAATGTATATTGGTGAGTGGTTTTTTGTTTATGTGTTTGTTTATGTCTTTGTCAGGTTTTGGTAATACTGGTCTCACTGAATGAGTTAAAAAGTATTCCCTCTTTTATTTTTTGGAAGAGTTGAGAAGTATCGGTGTTAATTCTTTTTCAAGTATTTGGTAGAATTCACGGGTGAAACCATCTGGCTCTGGGCTTTTTATCATGGAAAGTCTGATATCAAACTCAGTCTCTTCATTTGTTATAAATCTATTCAGATTTATTACTTCATGGGAGTGGTTTTTTGGCAGTTTGTATGTTTGTATCTTTTGGTAGTTTTTACATTTCACTAGGATGCCTTAATTGTTGATGTTTAGGTAGTCACAGTATTCCTTATAATCCTTTTTATTTCTCTAAGGTTGTAATTATATCCTCTCTTCCCTGACTGATTTTCAGAATTTGAGTCTTCTTTGTCTCTCTTTTTTCTTTTTTTCCTGGTTAATATAGCTAAAGATCTGTGAATTTGGTTGATCTTTTCATAGAACCAACTATTAGTTTTGTGGATTTCGCTATCATTTTCCTCTTATCATTTCTTTTTCTTCTTCTTCTTTTTTTCTCCAATGTGTATTAGGTCTTTCCTACTATTTACTTTGAGTTTTGCTTACCACCCTTTCTCTAATTGTTAAGGCGCAAACATAGGTTATTGATTTGAGATCTTTCTTCTTTTTTAATGTAGGCATCTACAGCTGTACATTTCCTTCTAACAATGCTTTTGCTACGTAACTTTTGTATGTTATTTTTTTCATTTTAGCTAATTTCAAAGTATTTTCTTTTTAAGTTTTTTTTTAGTGTTTTATTTATTCTTGACAGAGAGAGCAGAGCATGATCAGGGGAGGAGCAGAGTGAGAGAGGGACACAAAATCTAAAGCAGGCTCCAGGCTCTGAGCTGTCAGCACAGAGTCCTATGCAGGGCTCGAACTCACAAGCCGCGAGATCATGACCTGAGCCGAAGCCAGATGCTCAACTGACTGAGCCACCCAGGTGCCCCAATATCAAAGTATTTTCTAGATTTACTTGCAATTTCTTCTTTGGTTATTTGTTAATCAGTAGTTTGTGTTTAATTTTCAGATACTTGTGAGTTTTCCAAATTTTTGTATGTTATTCATTCCTAATTTCATTACGTTATGGTGCCAGAGCATACTTTGTATGGTTTCAATCTTTTAAAATTTATTGAGACTCGTACCATATTGTCTATCCTGAAATGTCCATGTCCGTTCAAGAAGAATATGTATTTTGCTGTTGTAGGATGAAGTATTCTATAAGTGTGTTTTAAGTCTAGTTGGTTTATAGTATTTGTCAAGTTTTCTATTTTCTTGTTGATCTTCTATCTAGATATTCTCTTAATTGTTGACAGTGGTATAGTAAAGACTCCAACTATAATTAATTGTTTATTTCTCACATCAGTCTGTTTGCTTCAGACGTTTTGAGGGGTGGCTAGGTGAACATGTTTTTACAGCTGTTATATCTTTTTGCTCTAACAGGGTTTGTTGTTGTTGCTTCTTGTTGAAGTTGTTGCTTAGTGACTTTTCTGCACTAATTCTGCAAAATCTTTTTTTTTTTTTTTTTTTCGTCAGAAGTGGCCATTATTGTTTCTGAGTGGGTTAGTTGTTGGGTAATAAATAGAGATTTTCTTTTTTTTCTTTTTAATTTTTTTTAACGATTTCAGGAATAGAATTTAGTGATCCATCACTTACATATAATACTCAGTGCTCATCCCAGCAAGTGTCCTACTTAATGCCGGTTGCTCATTTAGCCCATCTTCCCACCCAACACCCACTCCCTGCCCCACCCAGCAACCCTTACATTGTTCTCTGTATTTAAGAGTGAGAGATGGGGCGCCTGGGTGGCGCAGTCGGTTAAGCGACCGACTTCAGCCAGGTCACGATCTCGCGGTCCGTGAGTTCGAGCCCCGCGTCGGGCTCTGGGCTGATGGCTCAGAGCCTGGAGCCTGTTTCCGATTCTGTGTTTCCCTCTCTCTCTGCCCCTCGCCCGTTCATGCTCTGTCTCTCTCTGTCCCAAAAATAAATAAAAACGTTGAAAAAAAAAATTAAAAAAAAAAAAAAAAGAGTGAGAGAGATTTTCTTAAATACCTACAACCAATAAACTTCCCAGTCTTTGCCAATCAATGGTCTCTATGTGCTTATTGGGGTTTTCATCTAATCATCACCTAGGGGCGCCTGGGTGGCTCAGTCATTTGAGCATGTGACTCTTGATTTCAGCTCACGTCATGATCTCACGGTTCCTGAGATCGAGCTCCGTGTTGTACTCTGCACTGACAACACGGAGCCTGGTTGGAATTCTCCTTCTCCCTCTCTCTCTGCCCCTCCCTGGTGCTCACTCTCTCTCTCAAAATAAATAAATAAACTTAATTAAAAAAAAATTATCCAGCAAGTTCACAGCTCTGGTTCAGCTTTTACTTCCTGGTTGTCCAGACTCTCATACTTAGTGGGCAGTGAGAGCTTAGGGCCTTCTTAAGTCTTCCCTGAGCATGTTCACAGTCCTATACATATGGGTGATTTCTGGATTTCCAGGAATATGTAGTAGTTTTTAAAAGCTTTCTTTCTTATTCTCTGCTTTGTCCCAACTATACAGCAGGCAGTTGCAAAGTTTAAAACAATTGTAAATGTTTTTGGACACACCCCTTGGGAAATGCTTTTAGTCTTGGCAAGCTGGAATGAGGGCATATAACGACTATCTTTTTGAGTAGAGACTCCTAGATAACCACCAGACAGATCAGTCAACAACAATTCCTAGGGAATGAGGCTTTGGAAGACCTCATGTTCTTTTCTGCTCCCTCCAGGTCCTGGAACACATGCTGTTTTATTTTTGTCATGACTACTGCTGAGCTTGAGAACAGGGGATGGGACCAGGGCATGATAAAACACCACAAAACTCACTGTAATTACTAACAATCTGCCACTTTTTCTTGAATAAATGCTCCATGAGTTGTTGCAAACCTTTGTTTAATTTCAAGAGTCTTAAAAACATTGCTTTGAAAAAACAAAACAAAACAAAACAAAACAAAAACACTGCTTTGAATAATTTTTACATTGAGTTTTTGAGTTGATTTTACAAAAGGACAAATTTTCAGAGGTCCTGATGCTGCCATTTTCACTGATGTTACTCTAAATAGAATATTTTAAGATAAAATGAAAATGACCAAATTATATACTAAAAGTATTCAACCTTTCTATTATAAAAAAAAACAAAATTAAAATAACACTTAATTTATCACAAAGATTTTGGTTTTTATTTACTTATTCTACTGTTTTTTTTTACTACTTAAAATATATATACAACTACATCTTTAAAAACATTAGTAAAAAATAAATTTTTTAAAGAACAGTTTTAATATGCAATGTTTATATTCCTTCAGAATCTAGTGGCTTTAATCCTATCCAGACCCTAGGGATTACTTTCTGTGCATGACTAATATTTCATTCTCCCTTTTTACTCTAGAGGTCACATTTACCACAGGAATAGTGTACATAGGAAAATACAGGAGCATAAAGAATATGTCACAAAAAGTCTTGAGGAGATCTATACCTTCAGGACCAAATACAAACCATCAAAATCTTACCAAATGATATAAAAATGACATGAACAATCCCACTGTGAACTTTAGAATCTACATAATAATTGCATAACCTGAGCTTTGATTTTCTCGTGATCAGAATGCTCCAACAATAAAAATCTCTCCAACCTAAAGATATCTTTGTATATTGCAATGGTTTTCTAGAAATGCTTATTAAATTTTTATCCATGTTATTTTACTATAATTCAATGAAACCTGAAAATTCATTAATTATATACAAATTTCTAGTACATAAAATATTCATTTAAGTATTATTCCCAATCCTAAATAGTAAATTTAATGGAGTTTACTGTATTTCTCCTGAACTCCCCAGAAGACAAGGAATATGACAAATATGGAACCGGGTATCACTATGGCTCTTATAGTGGCAAGAAACAAGAAGCAGAGCTTTATTCCTACAACATGAATTAAGCCTGAATAGGACTTTGTTCAAAATCTCAAGTTCCAACCATATAAAAATTATAGGCAGGTAAAATAAATCCAAAAGTAGTTGTTTATGATATTTATAACCCTTTACTGAAGATTTTTTCCCATTCATGAGAGAACATGCTATAGACTTTCACAAATAGCAGAGTTCAAGAATACCATACAATATTTGTTGCTGATAAAGAAAAACCTTCAAACAGGTTCTAATATCTAATTTTTCTAATAGAAAGTAGAAGAAGCTGGGGTCTATGCTTTGTGTAGGTATCTCTTATACTATATCCCAGGCAGCACTGGGCTGGTTGGTGGTTCAGAGTATGAGAACTGACAAGCATTTGAAATTTCAAATTGGTAGGACTTTGTCATTTTAGTTCATATCACTGAACTATGCAATTGCTTTTTTACTCTCCCTAACCCCTCAAAAATAGTCACTTCCTTTTGCCTTCTCTGGAAAACTCAGAGTTGTAAAATGTTATTAAAGATCCAAATCTTTCTATTCCATGACATCAATTAAAAAACATCAGATTGGAAACTAATGGCTCCTATCAACATCATAACAACAGAAAAATTAAATCAACTAGTTACAATACAAACTATACTTAAAATTATAGGTTAATCTTTTCCAAATGAGTGGTCTTTAGCTGAAAACCCAGATGACTCATGTTTCCATAGTTATACACAATTATTCAGCAAGTTTTCATCATAATTGTGTCCCTGAAAACAACGGATGGCCTAAACATATTTATATATTTGATTTCAAAATAGATGAATTCAAAGATTTGGGACATATTATTTTTAAGATTCAAAAATCCCATATGGCTTACCAAAGACTGCTTTACCAACCTTTTCCAAAATCTCTAAAGTTTATACGATTTTCTCAATTATCCAGTTACTAGTGTTTGTCAGGTCATAGAAGATTTCGGAATGTGATGGTTTGTTAGTACAGAAACAATCGCTATTGGTCTGCACTAAAGATTCTAGAGGAGGGCAAAAAAAAAAAAAAAAAGGATCACAAATTTTCTGGTTTAAATTTCATTATGTATCCTTTTTTAAATAATGAATAAATTCATCATAAATATAGAACTTAAATATAAATTTAATATGTATTTATTTCTGGATAGTTTATAATACACAAATACATAAAGAAACAGGAATATTATCCTTAAGCAGAGCATACAGGTCCCTGCTTCCTGAAGTGTGGTGCTTAGAATAACAGCCTCAGTGTCTCCTGGGAAATTGTTGGACATGCATATCAGTCTACATCCTGGACTAGCGAAATCACAATTTGTTTTTAAACAAGGTCCCCAGGTGATTCATGTGCACATTATGGTTTGCAAAACATTGACATAGAACCAACCACTAGTGAAATTTTGGCAGGTATCTCAATGGTTTTCCCAACAAATATATTACAGTATACATATTCATGTAATTTTTTTTAAACTTTTTTTTTTAAACCTTTTTTTCAACGTTTATTTATTTTTGGGACAGAGAGAGACAGAGCATGAATGGGGGAGGGGCAGAGAGAGAGGGAGACACAGAATCGGAAACAGGCTCCAGGCTCTGAGCCATCAGCCCAGAGCCTGACGCGGGGCTCGAACTCACGGACCGCGAGATGGTGACCTGGCTGAAGTCGGACGCTTAACCGACTGCGCCACCCAGGCACCCCAAATTTTTTGATACTATGTTGTAAATATGTTCTTGTGCCATGAATACTTTATTGATATTATTTTCTAATTTTATTATTAAATATTACATAATTATTGTTAAAAATATTTATCATAATAAGCCATAAATTGAAAGCTACCCAACTCTTCTCACCTAGTGTAAAAGTTTGGTGCATAGTCTTCTAATCATATAAACATTAACACATTATTATATATTATACATAGAATATATAATTATATAGAATGTAAAGTCTTGTAACATATTCGTTTTGATGGCACTTTCCTTGAATTATGTACTTCATTTCTATGTTATATTATTCTATGTTCATTCCATGGACATGTTTCCAATATTATGATCTGCAGTCATTAGCATTTCTTAATATTCCTTAAGATTGAATCCTAGTGTATGAATATCAGTCTTTTCATACCAAAAAATGAACCATTATTAATTTTTAATTTTGATTTCCTTTCTCATTGATCTTCAAATACATTGTAAAAGGAGGGTATGAAGGAATCAATGTGTATCATCGTGGAAAATATACTGATTCTAGATTCATGTTATCAAGGAGAACTCTGATTTTTTATATACCACTTGTCCCTTTCTGCCTATATTTGTATATATTTTTTTCTTTTTACAATAATTAAAAAATAGCCATGGCTAAATATGTGACCTTCAGCAAAGATTTTTTTCTAGGAATCTGATGAACCATTTTTGTTTGTATATTCTTGTCTTTTTTTTTTTTCAGCTGAGAGCATTTTATTCAATATAGATGACTTTATCTTTGATATTTATGAGAAATATATTCTCAACTAGCTCCACATTATTTTTCTTATGAATAACTTGCCATGTACATATTAGTACTTCTCTTCTTTACTCTGAAAGCCTTTACAAACCTTTGCCCTTGATACCAATCATTCAATATTGTGTCTATTTTATCTTTCATTATCTTAAATGCAATTTTAAATGGCCTTTTTCTTTTGGTTTTAAATGTTCTAATGCATATTTTAGTTTCCCCAAATTCTTATTAATCTCCTTTAATTTATCCTGTTGTCTTACCACGTCAACATTTATATCAGATTCAAACACAGGCGATCCATTTCTAACAAACCTTCATTAACATTGTTGGTGTATGATTTGCTTTTGTTCATAAGATCTGTGTCCTTGGGCCTAGTTCAAATTTGCAGTTGGAAAGTGTATTTTTGTCCATAGTCCCTTGACTACTTCTTGCTGTTGAAATTGACTTTATCATGTGGGAATTAGCAGTAATGAAATGGCATGCTCTCTTTCCCTACTTCTTGGAATTATAGAAACTCAAGGCTAAATATTCTTCATTCCTGAATTTTTTATTTCTGCTTTTAAATGTACAGTACTTTATTTCTGGTGATTGAATTTCCAAGATTGCACTTTTCTGAATTTGTCCTACTCAATTGATATCTATCTATGTATCTACTTACCTACATATCCATCCATCTATCCATCCATCCATCCATCCATCCATCCATATGGATGGATGCATTTTATAGCTCTGGATTATATCATAAACTGGAAGCGGAAAGAGAAGTCCTGATTTGGAACAGAGGGAAGAAGGGCTATCTTAAAAATTAGCCCTAAACATTATAATGACAGCACATCAATTGGTATAGATATGGACTTTCTAAACTAAGAGGTAGAAAAGCTGAAAATAGATTTTCCTAGAATTCGTAGTTGGCATTACAAAGGTGAGCTGGCATTTGAATTAATCAAATAAGTTCCATCAAGTTAGGTTCAAAGTAAAACCAAATACACCAGCAGAAGTTTGACTGAAATATGACTTTTTTCAGAACCTAATGAGATTTTGCTGTTTTCTACGTTTTAGTAAGTATTTCAGTGAAAGTGTGGGTAACAACTTACCCAGACTGCTAACCAGTTGTCAGTTTAAAACAGAAATTATTGCTGGGTCATGGAAGCCAGATCAACATTGTTGCATCAAAATTAAAGATTTATTTTATTATATAGTATTACTTTTAGTGACGCTTTTCTACAGAGTGGATTAGGTGAGTTGCCCCTGCCAATACATGGTAAATTTGAAGTTGAAACAGACCTACATAAAGTATAGATAGTATATCCTTCCAAAACTTTACTAGAGTGAGATTTGAAAGAACAATGTTGGAAAGAAAAGTTAGGCTTAATCATAAATAAGCTAGATTCTCTGTCGGTTTATTAGTCTTGATAAGGAGATCAGCAATTAAACTGTTTTAAATTTCTTCAAAGTAAATACAGCCTTGGGCTTATATTTAGTTTTTGTTTCACAAAAATTGGTGACATGTTTCACAGTGAGTAGGAGGATAGGGCGAAGGTGGCAGTAACACCAAATACTACTTAAGATACTTTTACAAACTTGTCATAAAAATAAATTGTTGTGTATTATTTTCTCACAATGCAAATAGGATTCAAATGTGATAATAAAAGTCACAATTTAAAACTAATTTTCAACTTTGTTTTAAATGGAGTGGGATGAGAAGTTAAGGCGGTTTCTCATAGGGTCATTCTAAAGTCTGATTCAGATTACTTTCTAAGAATGGTTCCCATGTATTTTAGAACTTTTTTTTCTAGCACTATGTAGATGAGTGAGGCTTCTGACATTTACATAAAGCAAAAAGGCATTTTCATTCTCTCAGAGCCATTCCTCAAAGAGAAAGATGCTGCAGCTAGGGGAAACATTAATTAAAAGCACATCTAACATAAATGGCTTGTCACTGACATACAATACTTACCAGAACTCACACTGTCCTTGGAAGATAGAAAAATTCCTTCAGTGTTTGGGGTTTAATATGAGAAGTTAACTAGTCTAATTTGTAGTGATACATATTATGCACAGGCTGCAATGTATTTGTATATTTTAAATACTTTAAAGGATATTTCACTAAATGAATCCCTAATGGAATGTAATTTAATTCACAAGTTGAAAAATGGGATAACAGTTTCAGCCCCCGTCACTCTCCTAATGCTTGAAGTATAGTTGGAGAATAAAACAAGCAGTGCATAAAGAACAGATATTATAGTAACAACTGTCATGATAATAAGAAGGATACACTGTAGTGTTTCTTGCTTATTTATAACAAATGAGCATGAACATCTTTTTGTTTCTTGGGGGAATAGTATTAATTCTTTTTGCTACATTGAAATGAAGCATGGGTAATGCCATTGAATGTGTGTCTAAATGACCTTAAAATGTTACATTAGTAGAAATGATAGGATGAAAGTCACACAAATGAACACAATGTTTATATTGTCCATATTTGCCAGATTTAAGTTGTATGATTTTGAGATAACTCTCTCATTGTCTAAATTATCTATGAATAGCCACTTTATTTGTAAAAAGGAGGCTTCAAGAAGATAGACTGTTTTCTTATTGTGTGACATATTCCACAGTGGCTTTAATCCATATGCTGTATGGACACACACACACACACACACACATATATATATATAATAACTATAAATATAATAACTATATATATAATAACTATAATCAACCTGAACATATGAGATGAGGAAACTTGGCCAGTACTAGCTTATTTCCAGTTTGGGAACATGATGAGTGTTACTACATCCTAAAAGATATCACAGATGAGAAAGATCAGAGATGTATTTTAGTTCTTCCAAGAACCATGGAATCAGGTCAAAAACTTTGGAAAATTCTGGTATGAGATTAAACATAGATATTAGACATTTCTAATTCAAGAACTGTCTGTGGGCTAGAGTAGAAAACCTTCACTACATAAGATGCTTCTGACCTGGGTGTCCCAACACAGCCCATGATTTTGGAACTTACTGAGATCACTCCAGTGAAGAAGAACCAGAAGGAGTCCCAGTAGCAAAAACATGGCTTTTGTGAGATTATGAAGACTGGGGGTGATGAGTGATCAGCTTAATAAAAATTCCAGCATATGTTTTGGGGGAATAAAAAGCAAGTTTCTCAGTCTGTATATGTGTAGATTGTACTCAGTAGCCTCTAAAAACTGTACATTGACAAAGATTGAAAGACCTTGAATTTTGATTAATGAGAAAGTTACATGGAGCACATTCATAGTACTTAATATATGTCAAATAATTAATCTTCATAGCCCTCTGTAACAAAGGAAGCACTGAATTTTTAAGTGAAGACAGAGAGACACAAATAAATAAAATGATTTGCTTCCTTCCATTCTCATCAGGAGGCTTTCTAATCCATTTTTTTCCTATACTTTATAGTTCATGATCTCCAAATTTCTTTTTTGAAATAGTTGAGCTAATCTTTTGAGTGTCTAACAGGAAGATTTTCTTTGTAATTTTACATGTTTACCTTTTGTTATAAGGCTATGAGTAACACTGGGATTAACTTTTTTTGTTGTTGCCATATACCCAAGAACCATCTGAGATTTCTTTAAGAATTCTGTCACCTTATATCTCTAAAACTGCTACAAACTAATCCAATAGGAATTGGCAATGTTGAATTAGTTCTAAATGACAGCTTCTTTTGTTATTTTCTTTTCATATCCAAAGTTCTTTGAAAACAAGAATAAGGAAAAAAAGACTTTTCTTATTAAAGAATATATATATGCTTTTTATAGTATATGTTTTATATATATTTATATATAGTATAGTATACTATAGCATATAGTATATGCTTTATATAGTATATGTTATATATAATATACTTTGTATATATTCTTATACATATTGTGAAAATAAAGGAAACTTCATTTAAAATGGAGTCAGGAAGGCCTGAGCTCTCATATGCTACCACTAACAGTAAGAAGCATACCTCACATTCCCCAACAGGAAAAAGCTTTCTTTACATACCCCAGACAGAGGGGAGAATTTCTCCTTGCCTCATGACAGCCCAGCCAGCTGCCACTGCCCTAAAATCAGTATCAACAGCCCCTCTCAGCTTCCTCTTTCTCCTATAAAAGCAAGTCCCTCTCCTCTGTTCTCTAGTTTCCCAGTCAATTGCAACTCATTTGCCAGTCAATTGCAACTCATTTGCTATTGCAGAAAAAGTTCATTTTGCCACTCAGATAGCTGGCTCTTTTCTTACGGTCAGCAATATTCATATCGTCTATCTATCTATCTCTACATCATCGATACCTATATCTCCTTTTGCAATGCTCTGTGGTCCTGCAAATGTCAAATGACAGAGGAATTAGTAACAAAGCAGAATAATATAACAACGTTGCCTGAGCTGGCCTTGTTCGTCATTTATAATAAACTATATATTTTTCTAATCAATATTTTATTAACTTAGCAAGTCAGAAAGTCTTTTGTATGGATGAGCTGTCATGAAATACGGTAAAACAATAGCCATTAATTTAGAGAGCTACTTATCTTTAGAGACTTTGCAAAAAATCTGATTATCTGATACCCATATAGTACAGTGGCAAAGCTTGTACAACAAGCAAAAAGGCTAGGAAACCATGTACAGACTTCTGTTAAAGTTGCCTCCAAATCGAGACATTTTGAACTGTTTTATTCAGGTACGATTGACATACAAAGAGCTGTATTTATTTAATGTAGACAACTTGTGTTTGGAGATAAGTGTATACCTGTGAAATCAATATCACTATCAATACCATTAATGTATCTATTACCTCTAAAAATCCCACCCTGCTTCTTTTTCTTTTGTGGTAAAAGTACTTAGTATAAGATTTACACTCTCAGTGTAATAAAAAATTACACTGCAATTTTTTTTTTCAACGTTTATTTATTTTTGGGACAGAGGGAGACAGAGCATGAATGGGGGAGGGGCAGAGAGAGAGGGAGACACAGAATCGGAAACAGGCTCCAGGCTCTGAGCCATCAGCCCAGAGCCTGACGCGGGGCTCGAACTCACGGACCGCGAGATGGTGACCTGGCTGAAGTCGGACGCTTAACCGACTGCGCCACCCAGGCGCCCCTACACTGCAATTTTTTAAGCATATAATATACTATTGTTTATTATAGGCCTTATGTTATACAGAGTTCCAAAACATTTATTTTACATGAGTAAAACTTCACACCTTTGACCAACATCTCCTCATTTCCCCCTCACCCAAACCCCTAACAAACACCTTTCTCTGTCTCTCTATGCTTGACTATTTTAGATTCCACATAGAAATGAGACCATGCAGTATTTATCTTGCTGTGTCTGGCCTATTTCACTTAGCAAATGTCCTCCAGGTCCATCCATGTTGTTGTAGACAGCAGAACTTGTTTTTAAAGTTGAATAATACTCCTGTGTATGGCTAAAATGCATTTCCCTTATCCATTCATGTGTTGATGGACAGTTAAATTCCTTTCCTATCTTGACTGTTGTAAATAATGCTGAGATTAAAATGGGGGGGGGTAGATATCTCTTTGAGATTCAGATTTTAATTCCTTTGGATATATACCCAGAGAGGAGTTGCTGGTTCAAACAGTAATTCTCTCTTTAATTTTTTGAAGAAACTTTATGTTGTTTTTCATGGTGGCTGCTCTATTTTATATTCCAACCAACATCCTCACCAATACTTGTTGTTCAGGGAAATGCTTTAAAATATGTTATAAATATAGAGAAACACATTGACAAAAGGAAAACTGTCTTTTCTGTCAGTAATGGATTTGACCTTTACAAATATCAAACATTTCAACTTTTTTTATGGAGTTAAAGGTAGGGACTGCAATCTTAAATGCCATGACTGTCTTGCACAGGGACTGGCAAACTATGGCTGGCAGGCTCAATAGGGCTCAATGCCTGTTTTGGTAAATATAGTTTTATTGGAACACAACTTTGCTTATTGATTTACATATTGTCTGTGGCTGCTTTCGCCATACAACTGCAGAATTGAGTAGTTACGGCAGAGACTCTCTGACCTGCAAGCTTAAAATACATCAGATGGTCATTTTTACAGAAAAAGGAATTCTCACTCCTGGTCCTGCTGCCCCAGAAAGCTTGATAATTATCAACTCAAAGTTAGCAAAGTACTATTTACAGCATACTAGAGTAATGATGGCATTAATTTCCATTCTTTTACGTTCTTCTTTCTACCTTTCTGTGTTTCAAATTTTTTGAAATATTTATATATAATTCCTACATAGGAAACACATTTAAGTTTAATTTTATCTTTAACATGCATTTTACATACAGATATATTTTCAAGTGCACTTTAAAAATATTGTATCTTTTTAATCTGTCAGCAACTTTTCTCAAAAGGGTTAATTACTCACTTCTATTCTTTAATTTCCATTCTCTCTGAACTCATTCCCATTAGCATTTCACCCACACGATGACTCTAAAATTACTCTCATCAAGGTCCTCAATGACCCTACATTGCTACATTCAATATTCACCTCTCCCTTCTTATTTTACTTGACCTATTAGCAGCACTTGAAAGGGTTGATCAGTCTGTTCTACTGGAAGGGAGATCTGCAGCTGACTTCCATAATTCAATCTTCTCTTTTTTCCCCAACGGAACTGGTTACTTGCTTTCAGTCTCTTTTGCCCACTCCCTCTTTTCCCCAACCTCCTCTTAGTGGTGTTTCCCTAGGGCTCAGTCCTGATCGCTTTCTCAGCCTACACTCACACCCTTGCACATATTCCAGCTCTGGCTTTAAGTCCCTTGCATGTGGTGAAGAATATAAAATGTATATCCTCAGGTCATTCTGGAACACCAGAAGCAAGTCTCCTGCTATCTTGACTGCTCTATTTGGAAATCTAACACATCGCAAGTTTGACCTTCGCAAAACTGAACTCTGACCACTGCACTACTCTAAGTTGACTTAACCAGCATCCATTCCATCTCAGTTAATGGAAATTGTTTCCAGTGGTTGGAGCCCAAACTATCCTCGACTGCTCCCTTTCTCTCACAGCCCATTTTATCTAATCATGTTAGCCCCACCTTCAATTTATGTCCAGATCTAAAGCTTCACACCTTTTACCACCAACACAGCTAACACCAGGGTCTGAGTCATCATCATTTCTTATCTGCAAGGTAATTACAATGCCTATAAGGCCTCTGTGATTAGTTCCCTGTTAACATTCCTCTACTATTACTTTATTCCTGTTTCATTCTATAAAATTGCCTCCTTAAAGTTCTACAACTAAATGGAGCATTCTCCAGCCTCAGGCCTTTTGTGTTTACCATTCTCTGCCCACAAATGGTCTCCGTTGTGTTGAGTACTCTTTTAACACAAATTTCTCTCCCTGCTCATATAAAAGATCTTCTTTATCCTGCTCTATATTTTTTCTTTTATTCATTACATTTGTTATCTTCTGCCTCAGTCTATAATTTACTTTATGATTATTTTTATTTTTTATTATCTGTCTCTCCTATAGATGAGAAGTCACCAGAAGACAGTAATCTTTGTTTTTCACCCTGATGCATTACTAGCACTTAATACAGCAATCAATATATATATATATATATATATATATATTGCCCAAATGTATAAGAAATTAACACACATATGTGTGCACATAGAGACAAACATATTTACCTGCTGTTCATATTAGAATTTAGACATTCATCATTTTCAAATATTTCACTGTAAAGAAGTGACTTTCTTCCAATAAATGCCAGGTACATTCTGAAGTTTGAGATTCTATATATTTTTTGAAATCTTACATTTCAGTAGCAACTTATCAGTTTGGGAATGCATTCTGGATAGGTTTTCAAAAATATTCTAGACCTAATTTTCTGATAATACTGCACTCTGAAAACCTTCAACTTTCTTGCCATGGGCAACTGCCGAGTCAACTAAGTATCCTCCTGGACCAATCAGATACACTCATCCCTGGAAGCAATACTTGAATAGTGACAGCTTCTATAACCCATTAGAAAATTTACAAAGATACATTTAGTGAGCTTTTTGGGTTCTGTTTTCAAATAATCAAATAAATGAAAATTATTATCCAAATTCCATCCTAATGGGATTACTATTGTTTTACAATCCATAATACTCCCTGAAAGATTTAAGGTCCACAACCTTAAATCTTAGTTATACCTATGTTTTACCTTTCTTTTATATTTTTATTTAATTGTTAATTTACTCCTTCCTATCTTTCAGAAGAGAAGTAGATCCTAGAAGAATACCTCTTCTCTTATAGGCATTTTCTCATCAACTTTCCTGCCCTAAATTCCACTTACCTTCAATCTTCCTATAAATTTTATTCCTGTAAAATTCCAGGAATATTGGTGTGCCCTTTTTGACTTTGGTGCCAAGGTGCAGCTCATTCTTGTTTTTCCCGGTTACTTGTGTTAATTTGCTTCTTTTTTACTATAATTTTATTTATCAGCCACTTATAATATGACTAATAGTAGACTACATGCTTAGAGGGATCCAGATCACAAAGTCAGAGACCTTACTATTTACCTGTATTTCCTTCTTTTTATGAGTTTTGCCATAGAAACAGTTATTAGTTTGAAATACATTTAAAAACTCAGTGTTTATAGTGAAGTTTTACAGTTTCTACTGTTGAAGACAACTGTACAACTTTCCTTAAAGACAGTTTTACTTTAGACATCTATCTATTCAAAAGGGCATCTTTCATACATGGTATACAGGTTAGTGCAGAAAATTGCTATTCGTGTACTAAATTGAGGGCTGGTAAAGATAAACCAGTTGTGAACATATACACATGCACATATTTGTGTTTCTTACCTTATATAAAAAAAATCAATATAAAGTGGAAAAATATAAAATTACACTAGTTTTTTGGTTCTGACATTAGTATCAGAGAAAAATATCTTTCTATTTTGAACATGTTTGCCCTTTTCTTACAAGAACTTCATTACTCCTGACAATATGTTGCACATTTGCCCTTTCACAAATACTATATGTACAATGCAAGCAGTATTTCATCATTTAAAATTTTTTTTTATATATTCTACTGTTTTAGAAGACCAGCTTATTACACATCTTACATTTGAGGTAATTTGAAGAAGGGAAAACTAACTCAGTGATGCGTTGATACTGTGAAGGTTATTATTTTATGAATTTATAACTTTTTAAAAGTATGCCTAAACACCCATCTGACTGATATAAAAATGCTATATTTGTGCATATGTTTTTTTAGCAAATATGTCATTTGTTCATTATTTTCTCTATGAGCAGATTGGAAAATTCCAAGACCTTTAATTTTCCACAAAATGAAAGTAAGCATGGTGGAAATTTCAGATTGCACAACATGTAGTAGGGATGTGATAAGGTTCGGCTCCCGCGATGCCCAGTTAGTCACCCTAGGGAGCCAAGGATTTCATCAAGCTGAGGGTGTGGAGCCGTCTACTTGTTAGAGTCTAGAGAAGTACTTGTGCTTCCTTGAGATGCCCACTTCTAAGTAGCTCTGAAGGGCTTGTCCACACAGGCACCCAAATGACCGAAGATGTGCCACGGAACCGAATCAAAAGTTGTAGCCAGTGGAAAACCTACCACACATTTCACCAACCATTTATTTCAATAGTGAAAGCCAGTAAAACAACCCCAAATAAGATGAAATCAGCCACACAGCATGGGAAGCTAGTCCTGGAAAACATTAGGTAGTCAAGCTCTGTAAATTCCTATTCTTTCTACCTCTTAATGAACACGTAGTACAGAACAGTGACTGTAATGCTTACTCTGGTGCTGAGTGTTGAATTCACTTCATTTTCTTACATAGTAATAGAATGTCCCAATTTTTATCTGGACATAGGGATTTTCTTTTCTTTTCTTTTCTTTTTTTCTTCTTCTTTTTTTTTTTAATGTTTATTTATTATTGAGAGACAGACAGAGAGACAGAGCATGAGCAAGGGAGAGGCAGAGAGAGGAGGAGACACAGAATCCAAAGCAGGCTCCAGGCTACGAGCTGTCAGCACAGAGCCTGACGCGGGGCTCGAACTCACAAACTGAGAGACCATGACCTGAGCCAAAGTCGGAAGCTCAACCGACTGAGCCACCCAGGTGACCCTCTCTTTTTTTTAATTTTTAAATTTTTCTTATTTTTTTGGTAAGTAAAGAGTGTGACTAATCCCTCATCAGTGATATATAAACAGAAGATTATGGAGAGGATTTCCAATGAACAACGTTGGAAACAATGAACAACATTACTGATAAAACAATTACTTTGTCTTTTGCCCATCTCCAACTAGTTTTACATTCTGATGCCTGTAATTTTGTAAGCAGCAAGAATTAGGGGTCCCCAGAAAGACAGACAAAACATAGTTTTCATGACACAGGAGAAGTCATTTTAGGCCCCCAGCTATTTTCTGTTATCTATGATCTACCTGCCGAAACACACTTCTTGCAGAAATTCCTAAGAGGTGTCAGAATTACAAAGAAATGCAAAACCCTCAGTAGTTAAAAATTTTAAGGGAACAAAGGGAATGCAAAACCCAGCAGTCATACCAAGCCAGGAAATAGCTTAACCATATCAGAGACAATAAATCAGTGGTTAAAATCTCCCAGTGCTGTTTCAAAAGTATGCCAGACCCTGCATTTCTTACCTGAGATAGGAGCCCAAGACCCCATCCAGTTTATACTGGCCATGGGAGCCTGTCCAAAGCCACTTACCCTACTCATTTACCTCTGCTTTATTAAAATGTTAAAGTCTCTGCCCTAGGAGGAACATAGGCTTTATTAACATAACGTAGGATGTACATATAGCCATATTTTCTAAGTTCACCTGAGAAACTTTATGGTCACCTTTACATGTGGTGATAAAGCTCCCCTTTCTGAATATTCATCCTAAACCCTAAATAAAAAGAACCCACTCACCCCTGCTTGCGGAATCATGGCTTTAGAAGTTATTCCCTGTGGGGCACCTGGGTGGCTCAGTCACTTAAGGGTCCAACTCTTGGTTTCGGTTCAGGTTATGATCTCAAGGATTCGTGAGTTCAAGCCCTGCATCAGGCTTGGTGTTGACAGCATAGAGCCTGCTTGGGATTCCTTTTCTCTCTCTCTCTCTCTCTCTCTCTCTCTCTCTGTCTCTCTCTCTCTCTCCCATTCTCTCTCTCTGCCTCTCCCCACTCATGCTGTCTCTGTATCTCTCAAAGACAAATAAATAAAGTTAAAAAAATAAAAGAGGTCATTCCCTGCAATCTCCTTATGTGCTACAAATAAAGTTTCTTTGGTGTGACAACTCCACCTGGTGTAGTTTCTATCTGCAACTAACTCATGTTAATTTGGTTATAAGATAGATCCTCATGGCTAGACGACTAGTAACCATCTTGAACCCTGAAGACACAGAGGACTGAAGGGTGGAGAGCTGAAATGACCGCAGGTCCTTAGGACTTTGTGAACAGGATTTCCATTGCAGCCTCCAGAATTTTATATGAGAAACAAGTGCCTCTCTTGTTTAACAATGTTTAGTTGGATTCTAATAGCAGACCTAATTCTAACTATCACATTTTCTATTTGCAAATTTACTGTAATATTATTTATGGGAAAATTACTCTGTTTATTTTTTAACTTCATGGGTGTTTCATCAATGAAGTGTCTACATCATCAATCTTGTATCCAGAAGTAGAGTTAAAAGTGTATAGGCTCTGGAGTTTGACTAACTTTGATTCGTCATTTACTAGATGTGTATTTAACTTCTCCAAGCCTCACAGATGGTTTAATCACAAATAGTTACGATGATAGTACCTACCTCATACTGTCATGAAGAATAATTTTGATACTGAATATAAAGGCTTATCTCAGTTGGGAATACATAATAAGTGTCCCAAATTTATACTACAGATACATATGTATACATAAAATTGAAGTTTTATGTATTTTTTGGATTATGAGCTATAGGATAAGCACAGGACCACTAATGTAGGCTGGTGTTTAATGCTTAATAATGGTGGTGATAATCTTATACAAACACATTTGTACACATATACACAATAAAGTTTAAATTCCAAAATACTGTAAAAGTCAATGCTGTTTTCTTTTCCACGAGGAAAATTTTACAATGCCTGTAATATAGCAATGGATGTCTATATATAACCAAATTGAGCTGATTCTAGTAATATAATTTCAAAAGCAAACTTTTCTCTTTATTGAGGAAGAAATATTTTTATGTGTTAGATGAGCTAGATTTGAGAATTTTAGATATACCTAAGCTTAAGAAGAACTATTTTCAACATCACATCACCTAAGCTTAAGAAGGACTATTTTCAACATCACATTTTACTATTTTAATATATATTTATATAGCATTAATAAATCACAAAGTTTTTTAAGCAAACCATAAAAATACTTTCATAGCTTTTTATTTCTGGACATTTCTTTACCAACAAGTATGATACACTAACAATGGCTTAAGAACCATTGTTTGAAAAGTTGAAAGAAAAAGCATCCTCACCCTCAACATGTGTTTTTCTTTTCTTTTTTTTTCTGTTTTAAGAATATTGGTTGGAAATTTTTGGAGGCTTTTGAGTCTGTCCTGATTCGGTAAAAGATAGATTAACTTAAACTAAAAGCTATTAAAGAGTTATATAATTTCGTATTCTCTTTGAAACACCAAATTATATATTAAAGAATAGTAGTCTGTCTTTGTATTCTAGGGAAAAACTAATTGCCAATGTGCCATTTGTTCATTTTCAGCAAATACTCTATGGAACACAATTTTCTGCCTGACACAATTCCTTTAATTTTTACCAAGAAAAAATGTGTTCAGCTAAAGAGAACAATCAAATCATTTTCTATTTCAAATTGATATGATATTCTCTTTGTCTGTTTTCAGTACTTTGTACATCATATAATGATTTTCTGCTTGTTTAAATATGGTTTCTTATCAAAAACTGATTAGCCAATGTAAAATATATGAGGCTAAAGTAGTTTCTAAATGTTCTCAGTACCTAAATCTTTTAAATATTTCCAGTATGCATAAATATTCCTATCTTCCCAAAACTTATATGGATAACAAAAAGCCAAAATGAACAAACTCTTTTATGCTATTGTTATTGCACTATATGTGAACCAATTTTTGAAAAGGGAGGAAAGCACATGAGTAAAATTCAAGTTTAAAAAAACAATCCTGTGAAAGACTGTCTTGCTCTTACTGATTAACTAATTCAGAATTGCATTGAAGATGGGCCGTAAATGGAATAATAATCATAGAAAGTATTTAGAGCGCATTTTAATGTGCCAGGCACTATTGTAGACACTTTTCATATGCTCATTCATTTAATCAGTGCAATCATCCAAAGAAGTGGACACTGTTACCTGTGGTCCATTTTACAGATGAGACGGGTATGAAGGAGAATGGCAACTGGCCCAAAGTCTAACATTAGAAAAGAGCTGGAGCCAGATGTCAAGCTCAGGCTGTAAACCAAAATTTATGATTTCACCAACACACTTTATTATCTCTTAAATACTGCATTTCTTCTCATTTTTAAAGCATTTTTTCACGTTTGGTTTTAAGAAGTTAAGATTAGAGGTCATACATAAAAATTTCAAAAAAACACTTGGTGCAAGGCTATTAAATGCTAGCATAGTAAATTAACACCACGCTTCAATGTCAGAGGACAGACTTTTGCTTCTAGCAGCAATGTTATCTAAACAGAAGAAGCAAGTGACAAAGCACACCTGGACATTCTGAGTAAAAGATGCAAATATAACCTTCTAAACATTGTAGCTGACTGAGCTCACAATAGAGTAATGTAAATTACCCCAGGCCCCAAAGAAGAGGGCTTTAGAAACGAGAATGGTAAGTTAATACTAAAACTAAAGCAACCAGTGTATAGTTGCTGATCTTGTTAAGCGAAAAAGCTTCTTTGCTGGCAGTTTGGGTTTTAACAATGACTCTGTAGACAAGAAACAAGACCTTACTGCTAAACAGTATCAGGGAGGTGGGTGCACACACCTACACACACACACACACACACACACACACACACACACACAGCTTAAGTAGATCTCTCTAAAGCCTACCTCCCAAGTGAATTGGTAGGCTAGAAACTTTGTTTCTGTTGACAAAGGCAAAGCTACAAGATAATTTGCCTATTTTGGCCTAGGACCTGGTGGGAGAAAAACCTCTCCCATAAAAATTCACAATCATAGCCCACTCTCAGGAGTCAGGAATTTGACTTCTCAATTTCCACATGGTCCACTGGAAAAAAAAGCCAGTTAATAACTTCACTTAAAACTTTCCCCAGTTGATAGTAACCTAGGCCTGGCGGAATTTAGCCCAAATACTCTCCCGAGGTACAGACCCTGAACCAACCATCACAGAAGTTAGACTCACAAGATTAAATCTTGAGAAAGTTGAGCTCACTGTTTAAAATAACCAGATCCATGAAGACACAAGCCACAGTGAGTGAGAACCACCAAGGACATGAAGAAAAGACCTCGAACCCCAACAGCATAGGGTAACGAAAATAGAAATAATTGATGGAGAATATACAATGAGTATGTTCAAAGATAGAACTGAGGACAATAGAAAGGCACATAGTATTATCAAAAGAGAGATTAGGCAGCTATAAAAACAAATACAAGACAAAAAATATAATCCCTTAATTAAAAAAAAAAAAACCTCAATAGATGTGCTAAATTAAACCAGGAAAGAGAATAAACTGATAGGCATATATGTGGCAAATAAATAATAGAAGTTTGACAGCATGTAAATATATGTCTTTGCACAGGTCCTCCTTGTCCTTAGACAAAATATCATATGCTAACACCTGACTGGGGAGTACAGGCCCAGCGAAGTATAAGTGAATGGAAAAGGGAAGCTAAGCAGAGAAAACAAATATATAACCAATGTGCTCAGCATGTTGCTGAGCTAGTCACAACTGCATGATGAATTGAAAGATGGGTCTTACCTAAACCAGGAGGAGAAAGAGATGAGCATTGGTCTGGACCACTGGATTTTTTTTAGGTATTTGCCAAGGTTTACTACCTAGCAGGTGAACCCCACACAGTTCACACAGGTATGAACATAAAGGAATCTTACAGTGTCTTAGGCCTTAGAAGCTACTGAAAGCTCTGAGGTGAAGGCAAGAGGCATATGGCACTGGCATGAAGCCAGGGCTAATTGGTACTGTGGGCTGGATTATTTAGTGACAAAAAGTCCTAGGTGCAGTAGCCCCCAAAGATCTCTCCGCCAACAGTGATGGTGGCTCACAGTGACCTAGCTTTAAGACAGAGAAGCAGCACAAACCATCTATAGAACCCTTGAACCAGTCAGAGCGGCAAAGCACATACTGAATCCAGCTGCCTGCAAATAGTTTCTTGCCTGGCACTATGCATAAATATGTCATGTTAGAGGACAAGGGAAGTCTGACATTCATCTACTTGGTGTCTCTCGGGGATATAACATAGAGAATGGAGGAGAGGTAATAGTAAAGAAGATAAGGACTAAATATTTTTAGAATTGAGGAATGATGTCAAAGTAGAGAATCAGAAGATTTCTCAACAGCAATAATAGACTGGGGCGGTTATGGAACAATGCCTTCAAAATGTTGAACAAAAGATTCCCAGCTTAGAATTCAAATGTGTTCATCTATCATAGAGTTATAAGGGAAAAAAATGGCATATTCAAGCAAAGGAAGTTTACCACTAAAATATTTTCATTAAAGGAGTTCTAAAAGGAACAAGACAAAAAAATCTCATAAGAAAAGATTGAGATGTGAGAGAACAGTGAGCAAAAAATTGATTAACACATGAGTAAGTATAAGCCAAAACGGAGTACACAAAATAATAAAAATGTCTATAATAAGAGTAGGGAGGAAAAGACAAAATGAATGCTATGTAAAATGGAATAGTGGTCAAAGCTAAAAGACTATATATTTTCTGAATTGCCTTTAGAGTAGCGTAAATAGATATCAGTACTGTGTAATCAAGTATGAATGTTTGCATGTCACCATAAACACTAAAATAGATTTTTATAATTTCCATTATTGGGGAATATTGAATAAATTAATAATCAATCCTAGAGGAGGAAGAATTGTACAATATAGAATTAAAATTTAGAAAAGCAGAGTAAACAGAAAGCCCATATTAGGTGACAGAAATAGTTACATCAGTTACCAGTTTAAGGTAATTAAACTAAACTCTGCAATTAAATATGGTGACTTTCAAGCTTCATTTAAAATATAAATGCTAATAAATAAAAAGCTAGTAGGGCTATAGTAACATCAAGAATGGAAAGGGAAGTAATGAATGGAAAAGAAAGTAATGAAAATAGAAAAATTAATGAAGTAGGAAAAAAAGACACAACTCAGAGGATTAATAAAGACAAGATATTGTTTTGTAAAGATCAAAAAATTATTAAATCTTCAAGCTCTGGATAGAGTATTCCTGATCCAAAAAAAAAAATAATAAAAACAAACAAAAAACAAAAAAAGCAAATAAAAATGTTAAAGAGTAAAAAGTATCAAAGTTACAAACATAATAGAAATTTAAAAATTGGGAAATATAATAAACTACATTGTGACAATAAGAGTGAAGCCTCACTTTTACATAAAAGTAAACCTCTATTACACAAAATAAAATACTTTCACATAAAAAAGAAAAATTATTTTTTTCCCTAAAAAAATACATGGAAATCCCAAATAGATCTACACTTGAGCCTAGATATAGAATTTGATTCTAAAATGTATGTGGAAATAAGGACCACAATTAAGTTAAATTTGAAGAAAAACAACTTGGAAGAACTTACCCTACCAAATATCATTATGACAATGTGGTGATCATACATGTGGAATTGACAGAGGGATAGACAATCCAAAGGAAGTTTGAGAATTCAGGAAAAAGGTACATATTTATAGGAACTTAATATGTAACATAGATGATAATGAAGGTCACTTGGGACAAAATGGACTATTCAAGTATAATGCCTAGGAAAGGGTATTCCCATGGGAAACAATAAAATTAGATATCTAAATCCTATTATACACAAAAATTTATAGCTGTAGTTTAAAGACATAGATGTAAAAATTCAAGACTTAAAATGGGTAGAAGCAAATACAAGACTATATGAATAAGACCTCTTGGTAAGGAAACATTATTTAACAAGACAAAGAATATAAACCACAAAGTAAAGTATTGATAAAATTGGTCATTTTTAAGTTATAAACTTGTGTGATGCAAATGATTCTACTAAAAAGTGAAAATACAATTCATTTACTACAAATACAGAATGTATAACACATATTACCCACAAAAAGTTAGTTTCTAGACGATGTCAAGACTATTTACAAATCAATAAAATAAAGGCAAATGCATGGGAAAAGAAGTGGCAATTCACAAAGAAGAAACTGGAAAAGCCAATAAAAAAAGGAAAACTTATTAAAGCCCACTAATAAAGAAGTTAATAGTAAGACCATGATGAGATACCATTCACACCCACCAGGCTTACAATAATGTAAAAATCTGGTAATGTAAAATGATGGTAAGTGGGGGTGGTGGTAATTTAAATTCAAAGCATTTGAGAGAGCAATTTGGAATTATCTAGTAAATAATGTCAACTCCTGGGTATAATCTAGGGAAATTGTCGTATAAGAAGACATTGATAAGAATATTCATAGTAGCAGTGTTATTTCTCACAGCAGAATAATTATGCACAAAATACCATCCCTCTACGGGTAGGGAGAATGAAAAAATAAACTGTGATGCTCTCATGACTGACTATTGCAAACATTAGACCTTTACATGTCAAAATGAGCAAATCTCACAAATATATTGTTATGCCAAAAATTTGAAGACTAATGCATATATTCTGATTTCATTTGTATGCATATTAAAACTTGTCAATCAATATTATACATGGTTTAAATACATATACACATCTTTAAATATCCATATATCTATACATCTATGTCTGTCTATCTATTTATCTATCTAGCTATCTAGAGAATGGGATGCAATTGGGAGAAAACCCAGGAGACTCCAATAGATTTTATAACGTTTTATTTTATTAAGTGTATACTGGTCAAATGAATGTCGTTTCTGTGCTTTTTGTCTGCTCTAAATAATTTATAATGCATGTTAGATAACAGAACAATCAGACGCACACGTGCAAACGTCTGCTTCAGTCAAGAAGTTGGACAAACAGGACTTGGTATTGACTACCTAATTAACTGAAACCTGTGGAGACTTGGTACTAATATTCAAAGCACTTGAATATAATGAACTTTATTTAAATCTAACATTCATCTGAACATAATTTTAACTAAATAAAATAATAAGATATTTTCACTTGTCACTTATGTGTCTTTTATGAATGTTAGGATGCAAAAATGTACACATATAACTTCCTGGAGATTATAACATGGGTATTTTATAAATAACATAAATGTTTTATAAATAGATGAATAATCCTTTCTAACAAATTATTCTCTTCTTTCCTTAAGGTACTCATAGATTTTTTTCTCATCCTTTGGTGTCCTCTTGGTCCTTTGACTAACATGCAATGAATTTTCTGTCATTTCTGCATCATTTACACATTAACTTCCTTGTCAGCCTCATCACACTCTTTTGACACATTTGCATTAATAATGTTGCCTGTGAGAGAAGAGGGAGTATCCGTCACTTTTTCAAGAATTTATGCTAACTTGGGTTAAGAATTTATTTTATACCATTAAACAGTTCATCAGTCACAATACCTTGACATGCTCTTCTAAAAACTAAACTTCATGGTCCCAATTGGCATATCTCCCAATTCCCAATCATTAACACTGTAAAATTTCACATGAGGAGTAGGAATTGCACAGAACCAGCATGAAGTGTTCTTGTGGCACAAGCATTGTTGCTGAATCATACCTTTAGCTTTGAGACTAGTTTAATACAGGAAATAACAGGGATAGAAGACCAAGTTAAACCTCACCACAAGAAACAATCACCCAAATCCAGAATGTGGGACATTCTACAGGACACATATCCTGGCTTCTCCAACAATAAATATAAAAAAATAAAAGGCAGAGTTTCTTAAAATTTTTGAGATGCAATATTCAAATGAAATGGGTACCTATGTTAAGTTTTGTTTTAAATGAATAATATGCTAAGGGTGCCTGGGTAGCTCAGTCAGTCAAGCATCGAACTCTTGATTTAGAGTCAGGTCATGATCTCACAGTTGGAGATTGAGCCCTGCTTTGGGTTCTGCACTGGCAACACTGAGCCTGCTTGGGATTCTTTCTCTCACTCTCTTTCTGTGTGTTTGTGTGTGCGTTCTCTCTCTCTCTCTCAAAATAAACAAATAAACTTAAAAAAATAAAATAAAATAAAGTGTTGGGAAAAAAAAATCCCTGAAGCAATCAGGAAAAGGGAAATATGGAGTAAATATTAAATGATACAGAGATATTTTTATTTATTTTGTGAAATGAATAACGGCATAGTAGTTATTAAAAGTATTGATATCACCAGGAGGTTATACTAAAGTACATGCAAATGTATTGCTTTAAGCCCTTACTAAATTAGTTCTGATTCTTTCAGTTAATCCTATCATCCAGAAATTTTATTATTTCATTGCAAGTTTAAAATATTATTTTGGATTCCCTTAGGATACAGCATAGTGCTATATGCCTAGAAGACATTGAAAAACATTTGAATGAATAAGTATGGGAAACAATTCTGACTATTGGTAAATAAAAGATTTGTTTGTTAAACAAGAGACATGTATATAATACATATTTAGTAATAATATATATAAAATATATGCAAGATATAATATATATTATATATAAGATATATAAGATATAATATATTGTAAAATCTGTTTATGACCTTTGCTTAAAATATACATACTCATATATATGCTAATATAAGTATGTATGTGTGTATTCATGTATATGAATATATGTATATATAAAACTTTAAGATCACAGGAATCATGAGATTCTCAGTACCAGAAATCCTCATTACATGAAATTTAATTTTATCTAAAGGCATATTTTGCACACAAAATGTAGCAGTTAGGCAAGTATCATCAAAACTGAGTAATGTTGTTAGCCTAACTGTAAAGTTTTTAGATTTTTAAATATATTCTGATAAGCAATATTTCTAAATATGACATGTGCTATGCTCCACAGGCAGAAATCATAGCCTACTAAAACCTTAAGATAAAGATAGCTAAATATGGTTTGTGCTGGTAATTTACTATTGTTTGGAAGTCCGGAGCCCATCTTTATTTTAGAATCTACTTTTTCATGTGATTC